>NC_090943.1:102857287-103511732 GCF_040807025.1 Struthio camelus
TCTGCACTGTAGATGTCTCTGTCAGAAAACTGACCCACCCAGCCCAAACACAAACCCAACAAACTGTTGTATCTCACAGCTGCCAAACCCCTCCTACACCACCTTACAGCCATCACAACACCCCAGGGCTCACTCCACCTGAATGCATCCCAGTACTTGCTTTGGCACCACCTTTCTGCCCTAAATCTCCTCTGTCTTCCTGTCTTACCCTTCCCTGTCCCCTTCAGTTTCATCTACCCTGCCGCCGCAGGGGAGCTGCTGCAGACTCCTAGTTTAGGAGCAGAATACAAGCATCACCTGAAAGGAGATGATGCCCCAAGGACACGCAAAGTTTGCTGTGGGCTGGTTCTCCAGCACCAAGACTCCCTCAACACTGCTCTAATGATGATCAGAAAGAGCTCGATATTAGCACTGCCAGAGCGCACCAACCTGAATCTGAATGGCTTACTGCAGTCACTGTAGCATCACCAAAACCCGGACCTGCACCGAGGGCTCCATCCCTGCTACTGCCACAGTTGCCAGCTTTCCCCCTGGGCATTGCAGCGCAGGCTTTCTGAAAAGATGGTGCCTCCTTCCAAGCCCGGTGGCGGTAGGGGAGACTAGTTCTACCGGTATAACTCATGGCTGAGTGCGTTTTTCCTGTCTTCATGAAGGGTTTAACCAGCGCTGCTACCTTGGAAGTCTGCCATCCCCACAAGCAGGTCAAACCCCTTAGTCCGGGCAAAGCCTCTCTCTATTGTTTTCTGCCTCATGAACAGACTGCTGCCTTCTTCAGTAACTGTATATTTTTTTGGAGGGTAGGGAATTAGAAAACAATTGATCCGAATAAAGAGCTCTCCTTCACCACTGAAAGCAAACTGTATGCTTAACAAGATGAAATAATTCGGTCTGTGCAGGCCAGAAAACAATAGCCTCACTGTTGCACTGATACCTTGCAAGTTATGTCCCCACGTCACCCAAAGCAAACTGTGATACAGACTGCTCTACAGTTCAGATTCCCTTTAAATTTCTTAGCTAACCTCTTTTACCTCTTCAGTCTTCCCTCTTCAGTAGAGGCGCATGGATCAGTTGCTTCATAAAACCTCAATTCCTTCAAAAAACTGAAGTTATCTTATCTCTTATGAGGCTGTACTCAATTCCCAGAAGTTTCTTAAAAACATCCCTGGCTTTTATTCCTCATGCCACGAGTTGAGATTTCACAATGAAGAGACAAATAAGAGAAGAACTGTGACTGACTTAAAGAGGTGTAATAAAAAGTAGAGCTTTGTTCTCTTTCTTTCTCTCCTGAAGCAGGGTGAGAATCTGCTGATTTACTATAACATGGGTGGAAAAAGGAGTGAACTTGAAATCAGCACAGCATTCAATGCAGTATTTCTTTTATAGCAAAGAACGAAAAATAATCCCAAACCTAAAATAACCCTCCCATTCCTCCTTTTTGTTTATACCAGGTTTGAACCTAGTTACAGTGGCACAATATTAAAGATTCCATATACATCTTTATGCCTTAGGGCATAAGCCCACTGTTAGTTGTCTAACATAAGGAAGAAACACTTCCTAGAGGCAACCTACTATGTTAATGTTCAGGATGATACTTCTTGCATCCCCCTTCTTTGATCTGTCAAATAAAAGCTACCACAAGAAAAAAATGCATTACAGTATTTTATTTTCCTTCCACAATTCTATACTTATTTACTCTCATTTTTATGGATCTTTATATCATTACTGAAGTAGACAGCCAGCCACTGGAAGCAGCCAAGCAAACCACGTAAGGTACAATGAAATACGCAATACACACGTTCACCTTCAAGATAAGACAAGAATAATGGAAAACCTGAAACCAAATTCTTTTCCCAGCTAGGCTAAATAACTCCACTGAAGTCAAATGAGTTTTAGCAGGTTTGCCCTAATGTAATTAACACCACCACAGTACCACAGCAACAGCTGAGGATCTGCAAAATAGTGAAGAATACTATGCAGGCATCAGGAAGAAAGGACCATCCCTCCACAAGGAGGCCCTTTCTACTGCAGCTCCACGAGGAAAATCCTCAGGGGCTGCAGTCTACCCTATAGCAGCACAAGGCTCTCTTACCTGTGTGAGTGAGCATGTGCCGCTGCAGGGAACTTGCCCATGGAAAGACTCGAGGACAGTAACGACAGGGGATTTTTTGCAGGCAGTCTGAGTAAGCGTTCCTCTTCCCTCTCAGCAGCTTATCTTCGGTAGTCTCCTTCTCATCCTCACTTGTTCCATTTCTGCCACTTTCTTCCTTGAAATTGTCAGTGGACTGCAGAAAAGGGCTAAATTTATTAGTGTCTGTGGTAGCCAGCATCTTCTCGATGCTGGCAAACTCCCCACTTGACTCCAGATCCACACCACTGCTGAGTTTAGGCTTATTTTTCGTTCCTTTCTTCCTACCCCTCTTCTTAGCCAACCCAGCATCAGCAACGGGAGACTTTTCTGGATCACACGCCTGAGTCAGGTCACTGGGAAGGCTGGAGTCTTTCTGGATGGCGGTCACGATTGTCGCTTTTACTTTGGTGTTCCCTGATTTGTCACACCCAGTGGAGCTGCTCGCTGCCTTGGGACTGGCATCTGCAGACTCCGTTTTCAGCAAAGCGGGAGCAGAAGACACAGATGAAATGATCTGTGCAATGGAAGCCAGCGGTGGCAGCTCTTTAGTTACTGGAGGCTTTGGCAAGAGAGGTGGCGGTGGCTTAGGCCTCAAGGGTCTCAGCAAGGCAGAATTGCCAAGGAGAGCTGGGGAAATGATCGGGACAGTCAAATGCAATGAACCTTTCAGTGGCTGGGAATGTCCGACAGCCCTGTTTTTCTCTGGGTTCCCATTGGCGCCAAAGGCCAGCGGGCACTGCTGACAGTTATAAGGTTTATCACTGTTCCCAGAAGAAGCCAGCTCTTGTTTCCTGGCTTCGTTTGGGACATCATCTTTATCTTTCTTCAGGGCTTTGGGGATGGACAGGTCGATGGGCTCCATGGAACAGTCGTAGAGGGACAGGGGAGAAGAGCCAAATAGGTTCTCCTGCTTCACTTGCACGGCACTCAGGTTTTTGTTCTTCTGAGAGAAATCCAATGGCTCGTCAAAATCCATTGGGAAGTTGCCTGCAGGTTCAAGTTTGATGGGAACGTGAGATGGAGTCCCAAGCAAGAAGCCATTCTGTGGCTCCAGGAAAGGCGTGATGGGCTTGCGGTCTATGTAAGTGCTGTCATCCAATAAAGGAGGGTCTGTCTGGCTCTCCTGGGCGCTGCAGTCCACTGCCAAGATATAATTCTCAATCTCCCTTTCTTGCACATGCAAGTGCTGCTTGAGGATATGGTGAATGCAGTTCCTCTTGGCTGAAAAGGCAGTGCCACACTCCTTGCACTCAAATGGCTTCTTCTTCTGGCAGCCACTGTGCGTCCTCATGTGGATGCGGAGGGCCCGGTAATGCTTCAGGTCCTCACCACACAGCTTGCACACGGTGTCTGGGGAGCAGAAGGCATCCACCATCTCTGCAGCATTGCTGGTGACATATTCAATGTTCTTCTCTATATCCTTCCTGGTCACTTTGAGGTGCTTCTTTCGCAGGTGCCTCTCGCAATTGGCCTTCACTGTGAATGGGTAGTGGCAGATTTTACAGATGTAAGGCCTCTCCCCGCTGTGCGTCCGCAGGTGCCGAATCAGTGCTGCCTTGTCCGCTGCGATGTAGTCACAGATGTTGCACTGGTATGGGGAAATACCCAAGTGAGAGCGGATGTGAGCCCTCAGGACACCAGAGAAGGCAAACACCTGGTCACAAAATCGGCACGGGTACAAGACTTTCCTCATGGTCGGGGCCTTCTTATTTGCTGCCCCCGCAATGATGGCTTTGAGGTCCCCTTCTGTCACCTCCTGCTTGATCTTGGCTTCCATGCTCAGAGGCAGGAGAGCTTCAATGATGCTGTCCTGCTCCAGCTGTGTCTTCATCTCATGCTGAGTTAAAGGCTCTACTTTGGGTTGGAGGAGCAACTGTGAGGAAGGACTCGATTTGGCTCCCGGCTGGGGGAGGTGGGAGTTGGAGGAGGACTCCACTGAGTTCTTGATCAGCCTCAGAGGCGGCGGTGGGAGGCTTGGGCTGATGCAGCCAGGCGAGGCTTGCTGGGCACTGATAAGGGGAGGAGGCGTAGAGGTCGCGACGACTGTTCGGGGCGTTACTAAAGGCTTTGGCTTCAGTGGTGGCATATGCTTGAAAATGGACTGCACAGGGACAGAAGGTGCCTTAGAAAGTGGAGGAAGACTGATCTGAGGAGGAGCGGAAGAAGCCATCTTCAAGATCTGCTGAATGTCAGCCAGCTCAATAGCAGACTCATTGGAGATGGGTTTCACCACAATACTGCTGTCAGGCTGGATAATAAAACCCTTCTGGAACGGCTGCAGTGAGAGGAGCTTTATGTTCTCTTTTGTAGGGGGAAGGACTGGAATCGACCCTCCCATAGAGGCAGCTTCCAGAGGAGAGAGGCTGAGCAGGCCGGCGCTGCCGGGTTCCTGAGGTAGGTTACTCTTCAGTGCTCTGAGCCGCATTTCTTGGACCTCGTCTTGCGTATCGTCCTCCTGCTTGACAAACTTGATGTCTTTGGTGTACTGTAGGCCCAAGGATGCCATGAAGGCTTTCTGGTCTGGGTTCTCACTGGGTGGGGCTGCAGACTGTGGCTTGTGCTTGTCTTTTCCCTGATCCACCACGTGGGTGTCCGTGTGCAGTTTGAGCGCTGATAGCATGGGGAATGCCTTGTTACATGTCTCGCAAATAAATCGATGGAATTCGCTGATGCACCTTCGCAAATTCGTTTCACACCAGACCTACAAGACAGGCAAAATTAAGGTAGTCAGCCTTAACATTTAGACATCTCAAACTAGCAAAGGCATGACATGCTGCCGCAAAAGAAAAACAGCTTTGCTCTGTCCTCTACCGCCCAAGTTAAGGAGTTTAGAGGAATCACCACCAATCTGGCACGGGGGTAGGTATTCCTGCTCCATAACCTTCAGCCAGCTAAGTCGTGTACCCAAATTAGGGGCTGATGCTCCAAAAGTTCCCTTCTGTAGGGACAAACTCCTTCAAAGGGCTATCCAGAGTCCTATTCAAACACATTTCTGCCCTGAACTGCCTTTCCAGAAATCTCTCCTCACTGACAGGACAGGAGCCTCAGCAGACCGTCCAGCTAACTTCAGTAAGTTGGACAATATGACTATCTTCTTTCGCTTTATTGCTACAAAGAAACTAGAAGGAAAGCAAACAGAAGCATCTGAGAATGCAAAACGAACCAAAAAGAACTTTCCCAAAAAACAGTAAGCCAAAAGCAAAGTCAAAAACATACAGAGGCTTTTAGTTAGTGGAGTCCAATTACATTTCTTCTCACAAGAAAAATACTGATCTTCACAAACGGATTTTATACCTCTTCCTGAAAATGATCACGAATCCAGATGCTGTATTTACATGCTACCCAGATAGCTCACGTGCTCCCCATCAAAGCAGAGCACCAGTGATAATTTAAGTTGAGGGCTGGCAGGATCTTTATATACTTTACACAGTTCATTCGGACTCTTTGTAGGTCTTGCCTCACAGTGCAAGCAGAATTATATTACAAAAAGGAAAAGCCCCAACATTTAACCTTTAATGGCTGCCATTAATTACAAATGAAACAAAACCAAGCTGTTAAAAAACATCCTCTCTTCTGAATATGTATTTTTTTCATCAAAATTCTACTAAAGTTACAGAATGACTTATACGCTCTCTGTGAGAAGTTTCGGGTATAACACCTTGTAGCCAGAAGAGCTAGAAATCAATGCTTTTAATTCAAGGAGAATAAGAAAAGTGTAGATGCTGAATAAGGACAGTCCTGCTGAAGCGTGCTGTTGATTTTTCTTTAAAAAAAACGAAAAAAAAAGAAAAAAAATATATATATATATCAGTAAGCAGCTTCATCCGGGCTCATAACAACTAAGGAAGGCAAGGTCCTACAAACTGAAGGAGGAACAGTATCATCCAGTACAGAACTTTACAGTCTCAGAATATATTTTCACACTGCCCCCCTGCCTTGCCCCAGCCACTTCCCCACAGAGATGTAAAACCTTCAGACCTTGTGGAAGGGATGTAGTGGAAAGGTGCTTGGGGCACAGATCCGTGAAGAGGTCAGTCACTCTGGGGGACACCGTTTAGCAAGTAAGGTGACTTTCCAAAGATTTGAGGATAAAAATCTTTCAAACCACAACTACATCCTTGCTACAGTAAATTAAAATAAATAATGCTTTCCCTACCATGCATCCTCCTTAGAGGTTTTAGATGTGGAATGCTTTCAGGAAGGAGGGAGCTAATGGGTAGGCTGGGAGGGGCCAGGATCTAGCAACACAGCTATCTTCCTTTAAAATAGTTTTATAGACCTTTACACCAATAGCTATCCACTAGAATGCTCAAAAAAAACCAGAAAATGAAAAAAGAAAAGATGAAAAAAGATGAAAAAAGAAAAAAGGAAGGAGAGAAAGGTTTGAAGCTTAGGCAGACACAACCTAGCAGTAACACTACGTGCTTTCCACAGAACACTCTATACCCAGGCTCTGCCTCACTTAAGACAAATCTTTCAGTGAATTCAGAAGATATGCATTGTATCGTCCGGTATCTTAAAACTGTTAAGAACAAAGAGTACCTGAGAAATGCGGGGGAACTTCCTACAGGAGAAGTCCGTGAATCCCAAATCATGGAAGCCTGCTGGGATCGAAGGATTGCTCTGAATGAAAGGCTTTCCTGTGGGGTCTCTGGGAAGCTGCTTGTGGATGACCGCGTTATGGCGCAGTAAGCCCCGATGAGTACGAAAGGTAATACAACAGATGTCACACCTGGAAAGCAAAGGAATAAAATGACTTACTGACTGCTGTAAGTTTTAAGAGCATTTTTCTCACATTAGGCCAGTCTCCTTCCTCTCACCCCAGGATACTAGGAACCTGCTAAATGCAGAATGGAGCCGCAGCATGTCAAAAACCTGTCATCACAGAAAGGCCATTTTAATCATAGGCACTTTTTTTTTTTTAAACCAGTTTCTGGCTATTAAGTTCATTGGAAGTTCAAAGAACGCAGCACAGTAGAACTGAATGTCACGCGGGACAGACGGTGAAATAAGAGCTGAAACTGCAGCATTTTGACAGTCTTCCCATTTTCTGCCAAAAAATACTGCATTGGCTTTGCAACGTTTCGTTTTCCTGAATTTTTAATAAAAATTATTATTAAAATAAAAGAGATTAAAGGAAAGGCTAAATCAATCCTAAATAGCAATCAGCTGCAAAGGTGTAAAAACTGCCCTTTAAAATTACTGCTCAAAACATGCTACCAAACACAGCTCAAATACCTGTGTACGCATTTGTTTCAAATGTTCGTACTATATTTCCCCTTCCATAAACCTTCACTGATGTTTCTTAAAGCCGTTACAAGTAGTATACTTTCTTTAAAAGAAAAAAAAACCCACACAATAAAACTCTTTCCTCCCTCCTCCTTGAAGGGGAGGTGGGTCAGAGGAGGAACACCTGAAACAAGTTCAACACTTCTGACACTTCTACGCCCCTTTCCACAGCCACTGCGTCCCAAAGATAAATGCAGGAGCAGCGTCTTTTCATATCCACACCGTATGGCTATGATTTCTTGCTTTTCTTCAGTTCTCTTTCCAAATTCAGCTAAATGAGAGTATGTTACATAAAGCAGACTTAGGTTTAAAAAAAAAAAAAAAAAAAAACAGGCATTGGAAATGTAGCTATGCTACAGGCAATAAGGACTACATAGCAACATTTGGCCAACATGTCAGCAAAGGAAGTGTGTCACCTTTTAAATACCCAGGGTTTCAGCTCTGCGCCGTGACAGAGCTCCCAAGCCCAGCGCTGAAGGTTCACATCCACTCCGAGCTCGGCAAGCCGCTTTCAACAAGTGGCACGCAATTTCACTCAAAACGGGTCCTTGTGGTTACGGCTCCGATTTTTAACTAAAGCACGGGTTTCACAGAAGCAAATAACAGGGAACGCGAAGTAGTCTGATTTTGTCAGTGAGAACATTATTCGTGCTGGGAGCTTTTCACACGTCCGCGTCCCCTCCCGCCTTTCGCTCTCCCCACACCGCCTTTGCCCTCCACATCAAGGAAAAGGACATGTGCCTACTCATTAAAAAAACATCCTGCAATTAGAAATGTCCTCTGACAAAACCCTGAAACAACCGCCTCCCTGTCCTGTCCCTAACAAACTCCCATTGTTGTTCTTTTTATCACTACATAAACTTCCACAGACCTTTTTTAATTCCCTGAAAATGAAGAGATAATCGAGTCGCTCACAAAGCAATTGGACTCACAGACTCCGAGTGGTGAAAGACCCAAGTGTGAAGTATATGTAACACTGCCTTTGTTATCACGGTACACAGAAGGCTGGGACATAAATATTAGGCTCTGGAGCTTTAATCTGCTTTATCTCCCCTGTCAATTCACTTGCATCCTACCTTTACAACGATCGCCAGGCCAGCGTACGGCCTGCGTTCCATTAAATACAGAACCAAAGCCATTTACAAAGCAAACGTTTACTTAAAGAGATCTGCTAAACGTGACAGCAGTCTTTGGTCATGGTAGGGGGAACGCCAATACGCAGCGCTCGTTCGGTGTCAGGATTTGCGGCTCTCCTCCAGCCAGCTTGGCAACACCCAGTCCGTGATGCAGCGCTTTCGTCTTCAACGAAAACGCAAACTGGCAGCCACCAAAACCATGGGGGAAGGGGGGCATGAAGGGGTTAGAGCAGTCGCCTGAAGAACTCGCAGGCTACCGAAAGAAAATGTTTATGAAGTGGTGAAAAAGCCTAATGCGAAAGCAAACGGCGCTCCTGGCAAACTCTTCCGGGTACCTCGGCATATGAATGAACAGTGCTTGCAAGGCACGCGACACTCTGAAATGAAGCCTGGCCTCGTAATGCTGCTCATTACGTGAGTTGTGGTAGAGTCAAGAGACACCTCAACCATAGACACATTTGCTTTTGTATGTCAAGCTTGCGTTTCAGAGGCAGCAGAGGCCCCAAACACATCTCATCATGGCATCAGTCACATACGGGCAAGAGCCGCGTCTATAAGCGAACAAGGCAGCCATTATATACGCTGGGCACCAGCTCTGACAAGGGCTGGGCATTAAAAACAGTTTCTCAGAGAGACAGCGTGCAGGCTGGGGGCTGTTTCCGTACTCTTCGACAGCCAAATGAGCGCACCGACCGTGCTGCGAAGGGACATGCCCCCCCTGGGCATCAGCCGCGGTGCCCAGGGGATTCAGGCTGAGCGGGAGCCGGGGCTCCTCGGGCAAGCGGCCCGTCTGGCGCTCGCTGAGCCCCTCGGCTGCGTCGGCCGTCGGCAGGGCGAGGGACGGATCTGCAGCGCTCCTTGGTTCGGGGCTCCCATCAAAGGCAGCGCTCGAGATTCAGTCTTTCGGAGCAGAGACCTGTGCGAAAGACCTCCACAGTACACCTGTGCCAAGTATTATGCTTCAAGGCGGTAAAAATCTGCAATTCAAAAATGGTGTTTTCCATGCAAGGGGAACCCCTCCCTCATCCCCAAACTGTAATATTTCTTGGAAAAGGAATATGCATTTTCTATCTTTTATAATTCATAGAATTAAACATCTATCTTTTTCTCTTCCCTTTTTAGCCTTCTCTTTTTTTCCCCTTGTTGGAAGGGGACATGGAAGAAGCAAGAATAGAAAAAGAACCAGGGAAAGGATCAAACTTTTTCCATTTGGTCGATAACAAGCTCCTCGCTGAAAACAGAAACATCCAGACCAAACGTGCCTGCTATTTCAAGATACAGGCATTTTAGGGAACATCTGTTCACCGTGCCTGGACCCAGCATCCTCAGCTGGCGTTGCAGCGTAGGGGATGGCCGGACGGGTGACGGGTGCGGAGCCGTGCCCGGTGCTCCCCACCGGGAACCGCACGCCGACCACTCTGTGCTCCTGGCCCTTCCACCGCAGGAGCGCAAACCTCGGCAAGGAGCCAGTGGAGGAGGCTCCCGGGACATAAAAGCTGTGTTGCGCTGCGCGTGCAACCATGCTTCAGCTGGGGAAGCTGATGGAAAAGCAGCAGGAAAAGCTGCCGCGGGAGCACCGGGAGCAGCCTCCATCAGCCAACGTGCCTCTGAGGCACCTCGCGCCCAAGCCGCTCGCCGAGGACGGCCACGGTCACTGCACCGCTGCTCCCGATGCTGCGGGGCTGCCCAGCCACCGGCTCCCAAGGCCTCTCCGGATTCGCAAACCTTGCTTGGGCTTGTCAGCCTTCCTTGTGGCTTCAAACAAAAATACGCAGACCGTTTGCCCAACTGCATGCACCATCCTATTTTTACTTTTTTTGCCTGCATGTGTTTCTTTGCTCAGTTCCCTCCCCCACATCTCGAGTAGCAAGGGAGCCTGAGTTTTCTCCAAATAACGTTAAATGAGCTTTGAATACAATTAGCCCTGCAAAGGTAGACATGCATGCGAACCGACATCAAGGAAAGCTTACAGGTACTGAGCTTCAAAACCTAACTAGTTACGACAAGCACCGTGTTATGTTGACAAACGCTTGTATTAATTTAAAATGGAACAAATTGCCAAGCCTAACAACTGGAAATTTAAAAACATTTTAAGGAAGCCTAACAATTTCTGTTTTGTCATCAGTACTATCTTCCATCTTTAAATAGTAACAATATCTACTTTTTTTTTTTTTTTAATCTAGAAACGCAGTCCAAGAAGCAAGAGAAAGGCATCCTAGGTGGTACGACCATTTTTTTCATCTTAAGTTGCCTTGAAAAAGCAGTTACATAAATGTGGAAATTCTGAAAAGTCCAGTATAAAGCAAATAAAGCAACTGAAACATATGGTAATACTTCGCTCGTGATGAACTTAAAAAACAACCCCCCCCTCCACAATTTCACAAGTCTGCCCGTGCGTAGTGCCAAGTCAAACAAGGATGCTACGACTCCAGAAGACAGAGATGGGAACAGGTTCTGATGGGGTTGCCAGAATACATAGAGCAATGGCTCAACACCTGAGCAGAAATAAAAGCCCTGTACTTGCACAGTAAGTTTCCAGATGTGCCAAAAAAAAGGCTGCTGTATTATCATGCGATAGCTAGTCTTGGCCAGAGTTTCCCATTTTTCTATAAATATGATTGCAGAGCAGAGAGAAGAAAGCTGCTCAGTTCCAAACAGAGATTCAATTATAAGCAAAAGGGAAAAACTGCAGTTAATAGCTAAGGCTGTTTTCAAACGAGCTTCTTTCTCAAATACCTTTTCCCTTGTACATTCACACCTGTACAGAGTGGACGTAGTACTAGGATTCTGGCTCCCTAGCAGAGGGGTACAAAACAAGTGGGTGAGAAAACAGAACTGATAAAATGCAAAAGCAGATCCGTAATATAACTGGGCAATGACGGTGCAATGACCAGGCTGACCTTGGTGCTCAGTCCACATATCACACCAGATGAGTCTGTTTAATTATTACTATACTATTGCACCTTAAAAAAAAATGTAGAAGTAAACAAGGCATCTATGTAAAAACACACCATTAAAAAGCTTTCTACTAAAAATAAATTAATATTCTTGAAATTTGAAATACTAGGATACAAAAGCACTTTAACATGCCTTAAGAAATAGTCAGTCCTTTGTGTAGCTTGCTCCAGAGGCAAGCCAGGATTTGCTACACTTACGACAAGCAGCACCTATGCAGGAAAAGTTTATATAAGCAATGCCTATTCCTTTGGATTACACTCTCCTCTGAGCCAATTCCAATTTGTCAGCAATGTAAATAGCTTTTTTTTGTTGGTTTGCTTTAAAAGAAAAGGAATGACATTTTGGAGAGGAAATGCAGAGCCAAATTTTAAGCTAAATTCTTCAGTCTTGACTCCGATTAGGGATAGTGCAGTCAAAGAGCAAAGGCTCCTAATTTCATCCTTCTAAACGTTATATTTCAGTAGTCAAGACTCTTCAAATGCCAAGTATTTATATCCACCGTTCTGTTACCAAAAGACTAAACAAACGTTGTGCTCTGCGTTACCTGGGACTCAGGATGGTAAAAGGGAAAACGGTATTTAACATTCTGGTATTTATACATCTGAACCCATGCCGGAGCAGACCACACCTGGAATTCCCACACATACATGCAGCTCACTAACACCATGTTGCTGGAATTACGCAAGTTAACAAATAAAAACAGTGTTAGTTTCCAGACCTTATCCAAAATAAAAAACTTGACACTATTTTGTTCCTTTCCAGTCTGCGCTCTTGAACGCTCGCCGCAGACAGAACCAAGGGCAGCAAGGCTAGGGCGAACCACACAGTTAACGCCGTTGAATCACGAAACTCCTCCCACTCGTCGCCAGTACGTATCACACACAAATTTCCACTGTCGTCGTTATTATTCCGCTTTCTGTCTCGCATCACTTGTACAATTAAAGTAGCTCTGCCTAAGCAAAAATTGCCTAAGCAAATTTTGCGTAGCTCTGCAAATCTCACGATAACCTAAAAACCAACCCCCCTCCCGCCCCCCTAAAAAAACGGGCAGAAGAAAAAGATGGGCAATTTCCTCCAGCTGACCTCCTGCCCGCAACAGGGAGGGGAGCAGCCTCCCGGGCTCGTCCCCGGCACCCTGCGCTGCACAGAAGGCTCACGAGGAAGGGGAGACGGAGAAAGGGCAGTTTTAAAACATAAGGGCTTTCATCACCTATGAAGAAAAACTAACAAGCTACAGACATATTCCCCCTTCAGGAGAGCGTTTCTCTACTTCTCTCACTTCTCTCAGGGGAAGGCGGAGCAAGGGAGATGGGGAAGAGCAAATCGGTTTCTGCTCCTGTGCAATCCCACCCAGCTCCAGATATTCATCTGCTTTTGGACAAAAACCCCTTCCTGGCCTCCAACCCCCCAGGCCCTGGGAAATAACGCCCAACAGCTGCACTCATCTCTCCCACTTGCTGCAGACGAGTGATGGGAGAGCCAAAACTGCACGCGGCACAGCAGCACGCTGAGCAAAACTGCCGAGCACGACGGGCCGGAGAGAGGCTTCCCTTTCGTGGCGCGTAGGGGCTGCAGCCCAGCACCCGAGGATTTTGACGCATGCTGCTTCAATTAGTCATCAAAGGTGGGGCTTTTTAAACTTCTCCTCCCTCCTGCCTCCTCGCTGGCGGTCCGAGACTTTGCTGTCACCGTGTCCCGTGTCCCGTTGCTCCCTTTAATCCTCCCCCTCAAAGAAGCCGCCCTTGGGTGTAGCAACGGGTGAAACCACTGCACCAGACCTATTTATGGAGGGATGCTTAGCCAGGGCATGATGCGACGTGTGCTCCAAAAGCTGCACTTTGGTCCAGGCGAGAGAAGTATCATGCCAGAGCCAGCACAGCTCTCATACAAACCGGGGAGATGTGCTTCAGAAGCCTGCTGGCATGCTGCAGTCAGTGCTAGTGCTGGCATACCATGACTCCCACAGTCACAGTAAGTCAAGTGAAGTAGACTGCTTCGCAATCAGAAAAAAAAAAAAAAAAAGTCATAAGTCATTCTCGGAACAACTATCAATCCGTGACACGTTTTGACTTTCTTTTCTGATTTTCTTTGCTCGCACACAGAGAAGATTCCACTTTTTCCTAACAATATAATGAATTGTATGCACCAGCAACAACTCAGCGCTGCCAGATTTTAACACCTCTGCCCCAGTGGAACAGTAGCTTACTCCACCATGTATTTCAACAGAATAAACACGTAACTAAGAACAAATAAAGGGAAAAGCGGAGATGGCCTGCAGACGCTTGCACGAATGAAGTAGTTCATTTTCTCATAATGACCTTTTTATTTAATAAAGCTCAAAGTTTAAAAAAACCTAAATGCCAAGAAACTCGTTGAACAGAATCACAGAGCAAGAGCTGAAGCTCAACGTAAATAACAATCAAGTGTTCAACAAGTAAGGCAAGCGTACCTGGAAAAAAACAAAAAAGTGACCTGTACGTCTTCTGTAGCTACAAAAAAAAATTCCAAGTTGCATAGCATCCAAAATTACAGCAATGGTTTGCACATACAAATTCAAATGGACTTTGTGGTATTTTGGGGGAGTTAAAAAAAAAAAAAAAAAGAAAAAAGAAAAGAAAGAAAGAAAAAAGCTCTTCCTGCCTTCTAGCATGTCTTTCTAATATGGAAGCCAAATACTCGTGTAGTTTTTAAAGTACTGGCAAGAGTTAAAGAACAGATATATTTCTACCATGTTTAAAAAAAAAAAAAAGTACCCACTCTTCACCAAGTAGGTTGTTTATCCTACGACCATTACTGATGACAACAGGGTTCACAAACAGGTGCAGCCCAATCTGGACTGAACACGCTTGCCCTTATCTACATTCACAGGTAAGCTGTGCTCAGCACGCAGACGTGACTGCTAACACAATACGCAGCAGCCACTACTTCTGAGAGAGTGTGCGTGTAAACAAATACTGGTCATCAGGATCGGAAAGGCAGTCTAATAACCCGCTCTGGGTCAGCCCTCTTTCTCCCTCCTCTATACCCTGTTACGAGAAGCTCTCCTCTAGAGCCAGCTTTGCATTTTACCCAATTTCTATTCCTGTAACCAAGCTAAGATGTTCGACATCGCGTGATTCACCACACAGTTTCACATGAGCGTCACTCCCTGTGTCCATTCACTATCTGATATTTTTACCCAGCTGCTCTGGATTCCCAGGCTCTCAGCACAATAAGCTCCCTGATGTGAGCTGACCACCTCTTGGTTGGAGATGGACTCGCTCTGCTCTTCAGATGTTTCCTGGCTGCCTTTTTTGAACAGAAACCCCAGAATGCACTTAAACTGCAGTTCTTGTCTGGTTTTGCAAGCCAGCATCAAGACAGATGCTCATCCCTCTAATTTTACTTCTCCATTTTATTTTATTTGCTCAGTAAAAAGATGCATTCACCAGTGTGGTTACATACCCTCTCCTTTGCCTTAACATTACGAGTTACTTTCTACCACAGCTTATTTTTCTCCTAGCATTTACCAGAGCTGGATTTCATTGCCACCAGCTGGCTTATCAAATTGCTCCTAGATTGAAAACGCTGCCAACAAAGATCAGGATTCGGTCCCTAGTTTCTATCAGCGAGACACCGAGCATGCAGCTTTCAGAGTAGAGCCCAACAGGAGAGTCAGCCAAACTGGCAAAGCCACACAACTCACCCTCTTGCGTCTCTGTCCTTGGCTACACCAAGTCTTCTAGCAGTTACTGTATTAGCACTTGGTAACTCTAGCAGTTCTTTTGTAACATATCCTTGCTGGGACAATCTAAAACAATAACCAAAAGGGGGAAGTATCAAGGTTTTTGCCAAAACCAAAGGTCAGGAGGTCCATGGACATATGAACGCTGGAGTGTTTTATACACATCTCCCGATATTTGACAGTTGTGTGGAATACGACAACCTCAGAATTATCCAGCTGCATTAAAGAACGCACGCTTCATGTTTTGAGGTGCTAACTAGGAATGAGACCTGCCTATGTGCACATCAACAGTTGCACTAGAAAAGTAGTATGAATTTCATAAAGCTGCATGAAGATTACTTGTCATTCATATTACTAGTTGCTTCCAGTAACAGAGTCAACTACTTGGAAAAAACTTCCTCTCCGCACCGTGAACCTTGAGTTTTGGCTCACAAGTAATACAAATTGCATACTACATTTGGTTTTCAAATGCACTCACTCTCTTAGTTTTGCAACGCCACTAACGTCCACCCATAACTTCCTACAAAATGCTGACCAGGGACAGAAAGCAATACGCTTCACAAAAATGAAGTCAGCAGGATTCTGCTGTGCTATATAAATGAGGAATCTGAGACACAAGGAGTGAAAGTGAATTCCTGAAGTTGCTCATCTAGGCTGTGGCAAAAACAAGAAAGAAACTTTGGGGGTTTTGGGGGTTGGGAGTTTTTTTGTTTGTTTGGTTGGTTGGTTTTTTGTTTTTTTTCTGTTTTGTTTTGTTTTTTTACACTGTGTATGATGTACTTTTGCTTTGTCACATTGCCTCTCTGTACATGCTTTAGTCTTAAATTACTCTTTTCTACTAGTGGTAATGATCAAAATCATCTCAGTACACTTCAAATTAACACTAATTTATTTCATTGGCCATTTTATCTCCCAGTTGCTGATGCAGAGAACTGTCATGAGGAACAGTAACTGGACAACAAACATAATATTCGAAGTAGCTGGAATTATTTTGACTCAAAAGCCACACTTCCTTTTGACTTAAATGAGGCTGCCCATGTGCATCGGCTAAAATGACTAAGACTGTGATGTAGGTCCAGATGTCTTGCAGCATCCCAGCACCTGACATCATGCAGCGAGGGATGGGCACGTGGTGGCAAAGTGGGGAGCCTGCTGACCAACCTGACTGAATCGCAAGCTGCACGTACAATCTTGCAAAACAATTTGCCCTCATTTAAATTGTCCGCTTCTCTTCTGAGTGAAGCCATCTAACACCAGGATACAACAGCAGCATTTCTCACGAGGGAGTGTTTTCAGAAACAAGAGTGGTTATCCTTGCAAACTGGAGGCAGAAGACAATAAGCGCAGACAGTCAGGGTGTCCTGACACTTTCCATTCTAGCACCCGAGTTTTTCTGTTGCTACGCGTCTACCAATTTAACTGCTCAAAACAACAGCTTTCCATGGTGGCGTTCAACCTCAAGCCAATTTGACTTCACAAGTTTCAGCAAAACGTGGGTAAGCTGTTTGGAAGAACGAGCTAGACTGTGAGTGGCTTTTGGTTTTCTTCGTTTTGAAATTCTACAGAAGCACGTTATCCTGGGGCAAGAGAACTGCTTTTGCTGTCCTTGTGAAAATCTGCCCAGGATTTGGCAAGTGACAAAGCTTAAGGTATTATATCACTGTTTGGACACGTTCAGTAAAAGCTGGAAAACTTCATCCACCTTGAATCCATTCATGACAGTAGGCAGCTACTGGCACCGGTTACTCAGTCGGCTCAGTGACCGAGGCAGTCTCTTTCACACCCTGCAGTATCTATTTTCTTCCTGTCTGCTAGGCTCCTATAAAAAATAGCTAGCAAAACCAAATCATGTCATTAAAAGCAATGTCCTGGGGAATGAAATGTGATCAAAAAGTCCCCTGAGCACTCACGAAGATACAGGCTTTTTACCTTGTTTGAAACTGTTCACGCTATCCTTGCTGAGGACTGATGTTGAAACATGTCTCTAAGAGAGGTGATAAATGCAACGTTATCAACACCTCTCTCCTCTCCTCAGCAAGATACACGAAATGTCTCCCTGTTGCTGTGAGGAAGGAAAAATTAAAAACCTTCAACTATTGGTACAGGGAGTACTGGAGAAAGCCTTCTGGAGGAGACAGAGAGAGAGAGAGAGAGAGAGAGAGAGAGGAAATATAAAAGGTATGCTTTGGTTACAGTGAAACCAAGGGAGGAATTTTACGGTGCGCATGCTTTTTTTTAAAAGCCACACATTTTCCTTTAAGCCTGTTCCATTGTACTTGCCAAAGGAAAGAAGAGAAACCTCACAGAGCGCCTCGGGAGGTTTCTCCTCAGGAAATCCTTGCGTCTCCTTTCCTAGGGCTGCTGGTGTTGCTCAGAGCTGTCTGTCAGGCAACCTTTACAAGCACATTACCATGTTTGACAGCAACCCGGAGCCACAAAACTTTCCAGAGAAGTTATCCCGCTCCGTGAGGTTTCTCATTTTCCCTACTGGCTGCGCAGCAGCGTTTCAGGGCTCTGCTAATTATATCAACCCTCGGATACCAGCACGCCAAAAGAGACGGTGTCCGGAGGTCCCCCCTGGCCGCGGGGAACCGGCTGTCTTCTTTCCACAGGCCAGGTAGGGAGGCGAAGGGGTTGGAGAGCCCCGCTGTGCCACCGGCCACGGCTAACGGGGGTGACCGGGGGGGGGGGGGACAACTCATGTCGCTAATTAGGGTGCTGGTCCCAAGGCTGCAGAGGGACAGAGAGACTGACCCGGGGCGGGCGGGGAGGTGGGTTAACGCCGCGAAGGATGCCTGAGGCCGTAGCCTATTGTTAGCCTGACAAAGGGCCCTATCATTGCTGGGGGGGGGGCAGGGCAGTTCTTACCCTAATTAAGAGACAAAGATGCACGATTTAGGATTTTACATAATCAAGAGATCCTCTCCCAAGCGGGGGAGCCCCTCTCGCACAATCGCTGGATTAAGTATTGTTTATTCTGCCCCAAGTAAACAATGAGGTGCTCCTGGCTCCGGCCTTTCCGTGAGAAAGCAGCGCTCAGGAGGACAATGCGGGATGCCCTTTCATCCCGACCCTGAACAGCTAACCCTGTGATTTGAGTTGCTGTTCATTTGACGGTATCTGGGAGGGCAAAGGCCCACCCTGGAAATTAGCTGCTCACGTACTGATCCTGGGGCCGCCAGACGGCGTTACCTTGTCTGCTTCTTCAAAGAGGGGGGGCCGGGACAGACGGCCGCTCCGCTCGCTCGGGGAGGGAGAGGCTCTCTTCACACAACAGCGCTACAACGGCAGGATTAAAGGACCAAAACGAAGTCAAGCAGAAGCGCCCGCATCCCCTGCCACTTTGCTGCTGCCGGGGGATGCAACGCTGCAGGGAGGGTGGCCACGCTGGCGAGGCATCGCACACCTGTGCATCGCACAGGCATTTTTATCCTAACAAATGGGGGAGCGCGAAGGAGGCAGGCGTTTGCCTTGCGGCGTGGCACGGCTAGGCTGACGGAGCATCGCTTATTTTTGGTCAGACAAAACGGGCTGCGTCGGGGTACCTAAAGCGGTAGCTGCAGACCAACTGCCAGAACCAAAGCATCTGGCTCTGGGATGCACGACATCTGATCCCTGCTGCGCAGGAGTCCTGATCAAGGGACTCTACTTTTATAAAAAAGACTGAGCATGTTCTGCTCCCTGCACTGTGGTCATAATATAGTTCCTATGTTTTTTTTTTTCTTTTTTTTTTTTTTCCAAACTGGGAAAGTTCTTCCATCTCATTTTTCTACAATAAGAAAACACTAGGATTTGATGAAAGCCTTCCATTCTCCAGTTTGCTCCGCCACCTCAAACACCCATACCTACACGCCTCCTGCTCTGATATTCTAGCAAAATTTTCTGTCACATCTTTCACTCAGAAAAACACTCTCAAGCCTCACCAAGAGGAGTCATTTCACTCCCATTAAAGTCACATTAACTCAAGGCTGAGAACGGCGTGCCACATTCAGCATACTTTGTTGAATCCTACAAACAGTCTTGCAGAACCCTAACAACCAGGAATTACAGGCCACAGCTGCCAACAGCTTCTACCTACCATCTCTTTTGCGATTAAAGAGTCACCTTAAAACGGTGCAGACTGCTCTGCTTACCGGAGGATTTTCTCCTAGGTTGGGCCAAGCAGACAGTGTCATTTGATTCGTCTAGACTAGGACAAAAGGTGTGTTTTAAACCAGACAGGCAGGGCAAGCTGAATATGAACATGTTAGCTGACCAAGGAGAGCCCTGTTCTCTCGTCAGTGGAGACAGGGCAAAACAGGGGGGCTTGACATGTCTTAAATTGCTAAAGCAAACATTTGATAAGACCCCCCTTACCATCGTCTAGACAAGCCCATAAAGACCAGCATCCCAGCACTACCCTTAACGCATGCCCACAGAGCCTGACAATCATGCCTTTGATTTAGGGACACTTTTCAGTCTTTTTTATTGCTCAACACAACTGTGGGTAGCAAAATCCATATCAGGAGAACATTATCCAAAAGCAAGTCTCCTAATATTAGAGAAAGAGTTGTGCCAAGGGGAAGAGGGTGCTTCTGCAGGCAATCTCTTTCTGCCTTGCAGCAGCAGAGTATAATGCTGCCAAGCGAGAAGGCTATCTGTTCTGGCATCTTTATCCATCGCTGAAAACACGAGAATCCACCTGTCCACTCAGCTTCACAGCATATAGCCTCAAAGAGATTATGTCTTCATAAAAGCTCAAAAACGAGGCTGACAACAGGCCAAGCAGAATATGGCAAGCACCAGTGTACTGTATGGGAAAATTTTCTCAGTCTCCCTTTCATGGGAGTTGCAGAGCTCTGTATGGGCTTTTTCAGTTTTGAAAACTTTTTCAGTTTTGCTCTATAATGAAAATACACTCCATTTACTTCAGAAACAGTAAATCCCATCTAATTAATTGCTATTTGCCAGACTAAGTTTAGGAAAAAGCTCTCCAACTCTTTTCCCCAATAATTACAGCACTTACAACTCTTCCCCCCACCAAGAATGGTTTTACATATAATTACTAATGTTCTCTAATAAAAAAAGTTTAACTCCAGCTCTGCTCCATCTCATTCTATTAAGAAAATATACGCAGGAACAGAATGTTGACACTGCAAAATGCTGAATTCTGAACCCTTCTGAAAAGATCATTAAATAGCTCAATCTCCTAAAATAAGCTTAAAAGACAGACAAGCTTGTGCATATGGATAAACTAATTTCTTAAATTGCAGCTCTTCTACCTGTTTAAACTAGACTTGGAGTATCTCATTTATATCCTCACGTATCTGGCTCTACTTTTTCCTGTGGTAAAAATCAGGAAACAAAGTAGTATCAGGAGTCCCAGAAGCAATTACTTGAACCAAAAGAGAAAACCCAAGTACCTTCCCAAACAATTAATAACTAATTTTTCCTTGTTAAGAGAAACCGGTTTAAGCCAAAATCCAAAACATTCCCTAACCTAAACAGACAGGAAAGCACAACACATTTTACTGCAAGGCTGGAACCAGAAACTCATCTATCTTCACTCACTCCCACAACAAACAACAAAATCTTCATATGCAGCCTTCTTCTTTTCCCCAGGCAGAAAATCGCACAGGTTGGTACCCAAACAGTTTTATCAAGTTTCTCTTCCTGTTTTAAGCATCTTAAAATTTTGTGATGCTGGTATTTTATAGTCTTAAGTAACAACTGTGATGTGCTTGGGGGACAAAGAAGGGGTACTCCCATTTGCTCCAAAGACATTCCCAGCTATTAGCTGGCAAGATTTCCTACATTTGCAAAAAGTACTAAAATTAAGCCTAAGAGCACCCTGGTGACACAAGATGAGGCAGAAAGATTTTAAAAACTGTTTAAAATCACCAAGGAGGTCATTTAACAGGTCTGAGCGGAGCCTCCTTCTCTCCCCGTCTCCAGCGGGCTCCCTCAGGCCATCTGGTGACCAGAAACGCTTTCAGGCCTATTTCTTACCTCAGCGAGTTATCTGGATGTGTCTCCATGTGGGACTCCAGTCCATACTTGCAAAAAAAGTCTTTGAAACACACTGGACAATGATAAACTTCCTCCTCAGCCTTCTTATCCCCTTCACCGGATTGAGAGACCTCAACAACCTTCAGAGAGAGGGAGGGAAAAAAAAAGCAGCTCAAAATCTCTCACTAAAGCGAATTTTAAGCAACAAACCAAATGTGCAACGCATTCAGAGTCCTCTTAAAACGAAGCAGCCCATACACTTTGCCACAGGCTACCAGAAATGACTTCATTTCAGCAAGCGAGTGAGGGTGAGCCATAGAGACTCTGTGTGCGTGAGAACATGCACGGCAGAGAAGGAGGCTCCAAAAGAGATAAAAGTGTTTGGCTAAGTCAGGGATACATCACTTCAGTTCTAATAAGAAACAGTGATATGGACAACTTACAAACCTGTGTATGTTTATATACCACTAGACTAGCACCCCTGCTGTTTCAGAAAGCCAGGCAGGCTGTCAGCCTAAATTATTTATGCCACTGAGTTACTGCCAACTACTAACTCAAGTGGTCCACAGAAAAGCAGGGAACTTCTGCATGTTTTCTATAGCCCTCTTTTGATTACATGAAGAAAAACAGGCACAGAAGCAAAGGATGCTGAGCTAAATTCAATTGCTACTACTTTGCCATTTAGAGATTGTAAGTGGAAAGGGCAGAGTTAAGTTTGGTAGCTGCCGTACATTTTGTATAAGTGGCTGAAATGCAACAAAATATTTCATAAACAAAACCCTAACAGAAACTTCTGCCCCTCAAATAAATATTTTCTGGTTATTTCTGCATCTCTGATAATGCAGGATTAGGCTACCCTATAGATTTTTTCTCCAGACCAAAAAAATGCCTGCCAAAACGCAAGTCGTTGATGCTTCTTAAGTAAACACTGGTTTTTGAAAGTTCAAATCACTATCTTGCAAGACTACTTTGAGTTAAACAGGGAAAAAAAAAAAACTAAAGGAAAAGCCGCAGTGCAAAACAAATAGTTCATTCTCTTCTCATCCAACACTAACTATCCAATATAAAACATAAGAGAAAATTAAAATTTAAGTAATAAAAATAAATAAATTGGAATTCGAAATTAGAAATTTGATTTCATCCTCAGAAAACACTGTTAGCTACACAGGGGAAAAAAGGTATCTTGAAATTTACAGGGCTGTAACAAAACCACATTTTCTGCATTTCTATGCTGTCTGCATAAATACAACAACTGAAAGTTTAGGAGGTAGGCAGGAAAGTCTTTCGCATCGTGCTCTGTAAAGAACCTTTTTTGCAGGTGTCCTTTCCTCTCTGTCTGTCTCAGCATCTTGACTAAGTTTCCGTTTAGACGATAATCGCCGGCGCTTCAGAGGAGATGGAGGAGTCGTACTCGCTGTGCTGTTCGGATCCTTCTCGTGAATCTTCATGTGTCTGAGCAGGAGGGGGAAGACGACAGTCTTTCAGCAAGCAAATCAGGGCTCGACAGTCCGCGTACATTTTAATCCCAATACCCGCTGCCTCCTGGCCCCATGTGCACCGCACATGTCCCCCGTCACGCCACAGTCTAGTGCGGCAGCCTAACACATAAGAAAAAAAAAAAATCAGCAGCTTAGCATCCGCTCCTCTCAATGCAAAAAAGTGTCTAGTCTTCAGTTTACTCTCCTCTTCCTATTTCAGATAGTACCCCAAATGAATCAGTATATGCCAAGCTGTCACAGTACCACTTCCTAAATACTTTTAGCCATTTCCTTCTTACCCTTAATGCAATACATTGGTGCACCCCAAAATCCAGTTTCAACTAAAACTTGGACATTTAAGGTCAAGATGCATCTGGTAACACTGCTAAGCTGCAGCAGGTATTACTTGCAAAACTCCATATTGCCAAAACATGTTTACAAACCCCCAAAACCAATGAAACAACTACTTCTAGTCAGGTAAAGAAATTGCAAAGGGGGAAAAAGGTTCTGTAGAGCACATGCATACTTCTTCAAAAAGTTTTTAGTTCTATAAACGCAAGATGTTGTGCTCCTAAACAGCAACAGATAGACTGAGACAAATCTAGCATGTTTCTTTTGCTCTTGGATGCAAAACGAGGGACGAACTGGCCCACGAAGCAATCTCCTGAATGTCTGTACACTCGATCCACTTGCCTCTCAGTTTTCTTTATCTACAGTCTGAGGAAGATGCTCCCCTCCAGTTCCATTCAATTAGATGAAGAGTACCATTCCTGTGCTGTACTTTCTGAGTACTCAAAGCTCAGGTGGTACTTTTTTAAAAAAAAAAACAAAAAAACAAAAAACCAGATGTAAGGCTTTTAGCCCTTTTTAGCCTTCAAATTTATAGCACTTGAGTGCTTTTGGAAAAAAAAAATCAAATCATTTAGGCTCCCACATCTCTTAAGTGCAATGGAAATTTTTGCTTTTAATAGTTAAAAATCGGAGCGCAAGGGACAGTTTGTCCACAGGACCGATTTCAAAGAAGCACGAGGGAAACAATGTTAATGGCATTTGGTCATGCTCCTTCAGAAGTCACACCACCTACTCAGCTCAGGACTGTGCCATTTAACTTGAATGCCCGCTATCATGTTCAAACATGAGAGAATGTTGTAATCTAGATGAGTCTCATATGTCCTTATAACTGCCCGAGTGTTATGACATAAAATCAATTTTAGTTTTGCATGCCAAGGACATGATGCTTCAAGATAACACACTGGACCAAACTGACCCACGGCCAGACTCCCCGGAAGCCAGTGGGTGGACACACTGGTTGTGTGTGTCTGTCACGTGGGGGGTTCAAGGAAGAGAGAGCACCTATGTGTGCGGATGTGCCCGGCAGGACAGACGGAAACACTGCTGAATTCATCTTGCCCTCTTTCCCCATCAAGCACGTGGCTGGGACCAGAAGGAAGCTTTAACCTTAGAGGATTTGGCTCTCTGCAGGCTATAAAGGACACAGGGAGAAGTCAGAGGGCTGACACAGCCACAGAAGTGCAGTGCAGTCCCCTTCCTTAGCCCTGTGGTAGCCCCACAACCCTATACACCAACGCCAACCGATTTATTTGCATGAATCTAAGCTATCTGGTCTCACAAAATCCACAGGCAAGGCGACACCTACGCATACTGTGGCTTGTCACCTTCCAGGCTCATTTTCATTTTCTTTATTCTTTTTTTGGTTAGGTTTTTAATATGGCACTGCTCTAACTTCTCACACAAGCTAAGCCAATCCCAGAGCCTTCTGTGGATGATAAATCAACAGTATTAAGAACAGTTGCCTGTATTCATGCGAGAATAATGAAAAAGAAACCAATCTATTTGTTCAAAGGACTTCTAGGCACAAGGGCTGAAGACGAACTTGAAAAGTGACTGGGAACAACAGTAAGCCAAAAATGTAGTATCCAGTTGCACAAGGTAAAATCTAGAAGGTGGGTTTTTTGAGGTTTTTGGTTTTGTTTTTGGTAAAAACTGCTTTCCAAGTTGTGATGAGCTCTTGAAAGTGACATACAGGCTTGTGCATGTGCCTGTCTGTCTTCTCCATCCCAGACAGAGACAGATACACAAGGACTGCATGCTTAACCTTCTGGCAGCTTGGCTGATGCATAGCTAACATTGTTTGGCCAGTTACTCTTCAGAGAGCTAGAGAGCAAAAGTAGTCAAGCTAAATCACATTCACCCAGAAAACAAACAAACAACAACAAAAACCCCTTCCATGCAGTAAGCGTGGGACATTTTGTTTCTGTGTTCTTTTAAAGATTCCTTTCTGTCACTAACAAGCACACAAAATTCCTGTTCAGCAGCTACCCATGCAAAACAGCTTCCTTAGGGCTAGGTTCTCTCTTCCTGCTGTTTTGCCATCTGCTTAACTCCGCTTGTTTCAGTGGAGCTGCTCCTCCTTGAGAGGACTGCGATGGCACATCCACGGTGTACAAGCAGGAGAAACTGTTGAGATGTCCAAGCTCCTGTCAGCCCAACCTGGCACCTCTGCGTGGCATGACATAACGCATGCAAACATCCTGGCTCCTGCAAGTCCCAAAAGCAGTCTGTCCAGCCATGATTGCAATATACTACATGCTAAGGAGGCAGGATTTGTTACTGCGGGTACAGCACAATAGTGCCGGGCTGTGCTACATCTGGTGGCAGTCACCAGCTCTCGCTCCTGCGCTCCCATGCACGCTTCTGCCATGCCCTGCGCTGGAGCACAACCCGCGCCCACAGCAAGGAATGTGGGAATCCCTTCATGTTTCAGCTTTGCATATTTGAAAGGAAGCGGCCTGAGCTATGGAGCTATAAACAGGAAGACACCCTGTCTGCACCTCTGACTTTTACTGTGTAGGTCAAATATCACAGACACTGTGATAGCTCTCTGCATGCAATCATTGAGGGGGGGAAGAAAAACACCCAACCCCGAAACCAAAGCAGCAGGTTCCAGAGTTCTCAAGGGGAGTCGCAGCCTGTCCACATTACAGCGAGCAGGTTTATTCCTTTGACAGGTTAAGCGAGTTTCACTACATCAAGTCAAGGGTGGAGGGGAAAGAGATTACTAGAGCTACAACCCAAGATAAGCGGGAAGATAAAGGAGAACAGTACAAAGGATAGACACAATCTTCATCTCTCTCTTTTACTTTGCAACAGGGATGTCATTCCGCCTGGAGAAAACATTTATCACCTAGCTTGGCTTGAACTGCAGCAGATGCCAAGTCACATCCACATCCACTACTTTTTCTTTTAAACGCTCCCTTCACCAGGGCTCCTTTTATTTAAAAAGTTTCCTAACTATAATTAAAGGGGGGGGGGGGCAGAGAGTATTTCTGCTGCCTTATCCTCCTTTAGAAGAGTTTGCCTTGATTAGATCTTACATTTAGCACTAAAAGTGTTCAACCTCACTACTCAGCCTGCCAAGATATGAAGAGAACAGGAACAAAGCTGTGCTTAAAAGTTGTTTTCCCATTGTGACTACAACAACATATTTTGGCCTGACAACACTGGCATACTTTGAATACGAAAGCCAGGATCATAAGTTGGCCTGGCTTTCAGCATCTGCAGTGATAAAGAAAACTGATACGAGACTCTCCAATTCTAAAAAGTAAAGATAAACTCTCAACATTTTAAATGTGGGAGCAAAAAAAAGAAGAGCCAAATAAGAGAGATGTACAGGAAAGCTGATGTTCAGCCACAGATCCAGGCTACAATAACATGTGCCAAGCAGCTCTTAAGCGACAACTACTTCAGCTCAGAAGAGAGCCAGAGCCATGGCTGATGGAACACTGCTTTCTTCTAAATTAAATCAATGAATTGTGGCTCTGAGCCATCCTACAGAGCAACACAAAGAACAGCAAAGGAACGAGGGAATGCATAAAGTCATTCTGAAATCTGTACCTCGTATGGTGGCTGTCAGCCTCCCCAGCATGCATGCAGGTACACATAGACTTGGACAGTACTGAAGGTGGAACACTAAAATGCAACTTTTAGGATTAACAGGGTGAAATGAAGGAGATAAAAATTTAAGCTGAATACCAGGGACAACTCCTTAGCCCTTAAGGGCTAGACGGTCTTGATTAATTGCTCAGAGAAGTGGTGGAACTCTAAAGATGAGACCAGACACTGTGCCAGAAGAGGAATTTGTAAAGAATAATCCTGAAATGGAAAGAGGAAATTAAGTCTTTTCCAAACAAGGTCTGTTCCACCTCTAAACTGAACCCTTGTGTTTAAGAATTGCTATGCAAAAAATGTAGATAACTTGCTACACACTATGCTTTTTGCAGCACAGCTGTATGTGAAAAAGCTTCTCCTCATAATCTCTTCCCACCCCCACACAAAAAGAATTTCACAGGTGAGCCAAGATGATCCAACTGTTCTATGACTGTGTGCCAATCAGCCCTCTAACAAAATCTCATTTTTCAACTGCTTAACTGGTTTATTCCATCCTCTTTATGAGAATCATCTTCCTCTTCTGCCACAACTCTCCTCTTCCCTCAAATGGTCATGTGGACAGAGTGACTAAGATGACACTGCACAAGAATTCCCCCAGCTTCTCTCCCTTTTTTTTTTTTTTTTTTGAAGTCTTCAGCTCAACACTCGCACAGAGTACTATTTCATAAGGGTGAATATTCTGCCAGAGCAGTTACAAGTGAAGAACACTTCACTACTTTTCATTGAAGAGGAGACTTTTGTAAAATAAACAAATACAGAACTCAAATGCCTTACTCCTTTTTCTCCTTTGGATCCGGTCGTGCATCAGCGCCTAAGGAGGGGTGACTCATTTGGGGGGGGGGGGGGAACAAAACAAAAAGCATGTGCCCTCTAGGTGGCTTCTGCTGGTCACATCCCAGTCTGAACCGCATCTCCAGAAAGACTGCAGTCTTTTCTTAATGCAGAGGGGATTTGCATGTCCATCATATAACTTTCTGGAGGTCTTGAAGCAGGGCAGCCTACAGCATCATTGCCAAAGCCAGAACATGGGAAGATTTTGACTGGCTGGCTCAAGGCTAGACCTAGGAGTCAAACGCATCCTGAGAGAGGCAACTGCAAAACACAGCTGCTCCCAGCTCTTGGGTCCCACTGAATTATGAGCAAAAGTAAGAGGCTCTGCTTTGCATGCAGATCAGCTGATCAGTACCATTTTGTCTCTTGGAGAAGAAGCATCCCGCAGCATGCATGGGAATCGCTCACCTCTAACTCCAGGAGGAAAACCCCCCGGCAGCCCGGGCTGCCACGGCTGCTGACTTGCTCCCCATCCCTAAGAGAGACGAGGGCTGCCTGGCTCGGCAGCCATGGCAAAAGCAGCGTAAGGAACAAAAGGGCTCTATCTCAGCCTCTGAGCGGTGTCCAGGGTTCAAGTCTCTCCCTTCTAACTTCAGCGGCACAAGCACTGCTGGCTTTCAGTCAAGGCAGGTTTATGCCAGGTAGGTGTGATTAGAAGGAGTAGCATGTCCAGAGGGGGAGCAGCAAGCAATTTCACTGAGGCCCAGTTGGGAAAGTCCCAGGATCTAAATCAAGATTAATTCTTGAGCGCAGGATTCAGTGCGTGTATAAACACCCTCCTCCTCCCTCACATCTCCACTCCTGTGAAAACACAGTGGGAAGGCCAATGAATCTGGGCATTATCAGTTCAGAGAGATCATTTGACAGTATCAGGTTCAGGTTCTGGCTTCGTATCCCACATGTTATTCTAAGTTTCTTCACTTTACCACTAGATGTACCCTATACTCTACTTACTTGCACACAGCTGTTCCTCATCGCCCTCATGATTTCTAAACAGTCTGATAATGAATTCAAGGGGATGATACTCACACATCTTATATCTATGTGAAGACGGGAGCAAGCCACACACTCATTTAGAGACTAAGAATAAAAAACAGAGCCTTCTATGCTTTACCTTATTTACGATATACTTTTTTTTTGTCGTTTTAATAAAGAGCTACCCAAGTTCACCAAGCTAGTCTCGGAAGGACTGAGCTGGTCAGATGCCCTAAGGACAGTTTAGCTGACACAACTGCTTTACCTATTCCAATGTTTTCTTCCCTGGGATCTTTCATTTATACTGCCATTTTCAAATAACAGCAAGTAATCTCCCAAGAATTAAAAAATGTATTTTCAATAATCCACAGTGAAGAGCATATTTATCATTCAAAACATGAGCAAACATGTCTGTAAAAAAAAGTGTGCTTTGTCTAAGCTTCACATTTGTGCCTCCATATCAGATCTAATGAGTGCAAGATGCATGTAAGAAAGGTTGAAATTTGGTCCATTATACTCTTTCAGGCCTCAGGCAATGAAAGTAAGAGAAGACAGCCTTCCAAATTACAATGATACGTCTCTTTCGAGAGGCATATCAAGGTTGCATCATCTTTGTCACTGCTTCGTTCTGTGTTCTGTTTAGCAAATTTTACTTCAGCCTAAATGATCTAGACATGCAGGGAAACCACACGGAACGGAACTCCTCTTCATCACTCCTGCCGTTTGACATGGCGCAAATTCTGAACAAACAGAAAGGGAAGCAGCAACATTTTCAAGGAGCAATCATGTAAACATACTGCTGCCAAACCTCTTCTTAGAGTCTTGTGAATATGACTGGAACTTAAGTCCAAAGTACAGTAACATTATGCCCTTGGGTTAAAGAGTTTAGTCAGTTGTTTGTTTGTTAAAACATGGAGAGAATCTGTATTGACAAAGTATTTCCAGTGCTAATTACCAACAGCAGCCACTTAAGAGAGCAATTCGCCCAGCCCTTGCCAGTTGCAATCACAGAAACCAGAAAGATGCAGGTAATTTTGCAAATCAGACATGATCCGTATTTGGAAGTGC
Organism: Struthio camelus; assembly: GCF_040807025.1. NCBI lineage: Eukaryota > Metazoa > Chordata > Aves > Struthioniformes > Struthionidae > Struthio > Struthio camelus. The sequence continues at coordinate 102,886,832 of NC_090943.1, forward strand.
TTCTGTTTGTCTTTTCTTATTGACTCATCTGCTACTTGTATCCTCCAAAAAAAAAAAACAAAAAAAAGCACCAAACCCTTAGACTGACACGCATGCACACTTCACAGCAAGTCAACAGACATTCCAATATCAAGAAGCTAACATTTTGGGAAATGCCCTCTTACAACTGTGGAGAAATCTCAAAACAGATTTCAAGTACCACCAAGCACTCTAGTGGCACGCAGTGATTAATGCTAGCATGGGATAAACAAAGAGAAGCTGCATAGCAAGAAATCTCTACGGCTAAGCTAATAAGAAAGCCATTGCAATTAATACAGTGAAGTGATCCCATCAGAAGAGCAGGGTGGGGCGGACACGTCCGGGGAAGGATCAGATTGGAAAGAGCTGACTCATTTCGGCTGAACATCTGCACTCAGGCAAGGCAAGAGATCCTCAAGCCGGTGCTGCCCAAGCCGGCATCACCTTGCCAGCGCGGCCGCCCAGCTCAGGAGCCTCGCGATGGCCCAGCACGGATCAGCCCTCTGCACCGTGGGGGCATTGTGGCCCCCTCTGCCCATGCCCTACGAATTGCACCTCCTGCGGTGCCCTGCAGATGCGCCTTAAGCATCCCTGTAAGTGCGGAGCTGGCTGCCGCGCTGTATATCTCCCTAAGCTCACCCCTCAAAGCCAAAATAACCTTATGGTGGGGTGGCAGACAGCATCATTAGAATGACATGAACATTATTATTTAGATACGCCAAGACTACCTGAGTGCTCTATGGCTGCAAAAGCCATCTGTGATTATGTTCAAATGACAGCTCAGAAATCCCTTTTCAGTGCTACGAGGGCAGCCTGCAAATTTAACCAGTCTCATGCAGCTGCCAATACATGATACCTAAGGATATATGATACACACACACATGCACACAAACCATTTTGTATTTTTATCCTAGAACAAAATTTTGCTTTGCTGTGGATAAAGGCAAGCTGTTGGCATGAGTGAGAAGAAAGATACTGACATACAGATCCAAAAGGGAGGGGAGGTAGAGTACCATTTCTGAATAACTATGCTGTATTCACAGATATTTAAGCGACTACTTGCTATGCAGAATCAGCAAGTTCAAACAAGCCTAGATTGATACAACCGCATTCCCATCTTGGCTCAAAGTTACCCCTGTTCTCTACCAGAAGCAGTGTCAGAACACCTCGAAGGAAAAGGAGACAAATATTTGCCTGATGATGCTGTGACAGGGAAGTGATTCAAAACATGCCTCCAAAGCAAAGCTTCCCAAAGGACAGGAAAAGAAAGCATTCATTTGCAGTTCTCATCAAATCTTGCATAAGAGATGGCAAAAGAGGATAGAAAGGCAATGTGAGCTTCCCAGTATCACTTCACCAAACCGCCTGCGTGCAGTCTGCAGTAAATTCAGAGGGGATCCAAATTAGTAGTGCCAAATACTGCACAGAGACCTCTAAGCCATAAGAAACCGTTTAATAAGAGACAGCTTAAAACAAATCTCTTTCAGAGGCTCCTCTGATTCTTTAAGCTTGGAGAGAAAAATTTATCAACAACAGTAAAATTAAGCAGGGATAATATTTTAAAAACAGTGTACCAAAAATCTGGCTGAGGACATTCTGAGTTGCTATTTTCTTTCATCTTTTTGGCAACTTGTGGTTTTCAGGCACCTCCTTTAGTTATCACAGTACATAAGCTGAGCCAATGACTTTGTAGCTGATTTCTTAGGAGACTTCATTTTAAAGGAAAAGGATTAGATGGTGAGGACAGTTAAAACAGTTTTAAATTTTAGCATCAAGGGGAAAAAAAAAAAAAACACCAGAAGAGAGACAAGGGATGTCAGATGAGGAAAAAAGTTTTATCCTTAAGAGTAAACACGGTTGAAGAAGTCCCAGGTATGTCCTGTCTCTCCCCAAAACCTCACCCCTTAACAACCAAGCAAACATAACCCTCGGCTACTTCCCAGAAACCAGGCAGAGCCCTAACGCAGTTGCTGCCCCGTCACACTCTCCTGTTGAGCAATACTGATGGCACACGGCACAGAACAACTTGCTGTGTCACACAGCTCAAGGAAACAAAAACAGACTGCCGCAGCAATGCTGGGGACACTGCGCAGATGGAGCTGACCACCCCCCCGACACACATGCACACACGGAAGCTGCACTAGATAACAAAAGCACATCTTCCTTAAAACAGGGTCTCCGCATTCCCCTGATATCGGCAGTTACCAAGTAACTCGAGGGGCAAGGAAGTAAGGGTTATCGCGGCACACACAACTTCTACAAACTTTTCCCCACGCTGAGGTCTGCATCCCCACAGGAGAAGTTTCACGTGTTCAGACCATTTCCTCTCCTGTTCCTGAACATGTGGTTCTGCTTCCTCACCAACCGTGATCTCACAGCATCCCCTATCCGAGAGGCAAAGCACTAGGAAAAGGCTTCACATCTTGTTACATGTCTGTTTAGTCAAGTGTAGCCACTGGAAACAGAGTCCCAGCATGACTCGCGCTGCTTTACAGGAATCAACAGAAACTGCTGTGGAATACAGGGAGTTTGGGAACTTCTGCCCTAGAACAAAATTAATTTCAGTGCAGGCCATTACCAATATGGATCACCTCACTCTCTTCACCGTCAGTTTGAAGCCAAGAAAGAAAACACATTTAGAAGGCTTGATGTTAAAAACGATCCACACAAAAGTTGCATGCCTCCTCCCTTTTAAGACAGCTTTCCACCTGAAGCACTGGAGGGTTGACTCTGAGGACTTGCTAAAAATCATTGAGAGTGTTTGTTTAGAAAACTATAGCTAGGAGAGCAGCTTGGAGAAGTCAGAACACCAACAGACGCCCTCAGGAAAGACAAAGCAATATTTGTATATTCGGCGCTATTTACCAATTTTATAACGGCACTGCCAGTTTATAGGACACATCATTGCCTAAGCTGTGCATCATGCAAGTTAAGCATCAAAAAATCTGAGTGAAAGGCCCCGGCTGAGCCCAAAGGCCAAGATCCTCCCGTTCCCACCTCCTTTTTTTTTTTTTGAAGCCAGAAAAAGTTTCTCCAAAAGCTGACAATCTACTATTAATGAATAGCCTGTTTTCAAAAGAGGGGAGAAAAGAAAAACAAAGGCAAATGCTGACCCTGAGAGGGGGTACATTCTGCAGTTTGCTGGTTCCAGCATGCTGAACAAGAACAGGTCGAGCAGGTTAGATACTGGGGTTGGGGGGAAGAGAAAAAGGTAAAGCGAGAAGACATACATTAAAGGTGGAACGACAGCAACCACAAACACAGTTTGAAATAGGGATTTTCCTCCTTCTCTTTTAGTTCTTGGCTTCGGAGTCTTTTCAGACCACAGTAAGAACAGACCCAAGGCGCGTTCATTACAGAAGTGCTGCAAGTACTCCTGCTGTGCACGCACAAAGGACATCATTACCTTAACACACAAACTTTCTCAACAACCAGCATTCTCTACACAGAATCACCCAGCTGAAGCCCAGGTAAGAACATAAACCACCAACCGAAAAGCCAACAGCACTACACATCACACGTTAACCTCAAGAGCCAACATCTCAATGAGAACCACATAACGTCATGATTCAGGCAAAAGACTAACAGCACCTCAACTCCCCGCAAAGATAACCTGAATTTTCTAGTGCTTGCTAAAGCTAAGGTCCGTGTTTATTTTGTAGCTTCTCAAGTTGGGAAGGCAAGGTACCTCCCCGAGAACACTAAACCTTTAAAGGAGGTGATGTTCCTGAAAGGGTACTTGAGCGGAAAGATCAAGGTCTCACACAGCCATGTGCTCTGCGACTAGAGTCTAATCTGTCAAGTGGCTTGTGCTCATTTGAACTGTGACATGGGGAACAAAGCAGCACTAAGCTACGCTGAATACACCCTGTTACACGGAGATTTATGTTATTGCCCGTTGCCCGTGAGGAGGGTGGTATTACTCCGCTATGTCAGGCCAGAAACCTAAACTCACCGAGAGCCTGGCATCCCTTTTATCATTTCCAGAAAACAAAAAAAAGCAAAATGCACAATCTAACAATGTACAAGCTCAGGATTAGGTATTTTTTAAGGCAACACACACAAAATCGAGGCCTCAAAAGCACGCTGAACTCTTTCTTATGTTTAGGTATCGAAGAGCTCTGGAGATGCAAGTCTAATGTTGCTCATTGTGTACGCTTCAGTTCTCAAGAACAATGGAGCTAATTAAGGTCAGCATATAAATCTCAGCTCTGCACTTCCTTGCTTCTCTTGATTCTAATCAGACCCCAGCATTAGTGTTTTTGTGTTAACTTCCTTTGCTGTTCTGTGATGATAACTGAAGGGGGATACTGTCCAAGGCTACAAGCAGCGCACAACATGCCTGAAATCGTGGCATCTCCCTACAGCTCTTATAGCTCACAGGGAGGGGTACCGTGACACAAGAGCTCCTTTACAGTCTCTTATATCTCAAGGTATCCATGGAAGGCTTTTCCGGAGTACCCTATTAGTGTCCTGGGAATTAAAAAAAGTGTTGGTATGAAGTCCTTACGAAAGGTGACCGATTTATTCAGCAACCGTGAGTCAGAAAAAAGTGTCTGTTTGGGACCCGTAAGAATATTTTATTTTTCTAATTCTCCTCAAAGACCCAGAAAAACGGACTCCAACTGCTATACCGTTGCTGAAAAATGCTGACTTTTTATCTTCTTCAAAACATGGGGGTCCCAGCAGGATGCCACCCAGTTACTCTGGATATATCTGCTGCTAGGAGACAAAAAAAAAGGTTCTCTGTCCATTTCCCCAGCTTTATTTACAAAGTGCAATAGTGAAAATGTAAGAAACAGTTTTTAATTGTGAAGAAAACCAAAACAGGCATCACATCTCAGTTGTCTCATACAACTACAGTTATCTGCTCCTAGAAACAGAAATTAGTCCTCTGTGTTAATTATCCCTGCTCAAGAATTAGGGCACTTGCATTTGCTGAAGCTTATCTTTTACTAGCAAGCTGGCAGTGGTTAAACCATCCCCCATGTGCAAGGAATGCATTTGAAAGCCTATAACATGCCCTGCTTCTGCATATTTAAGAGCACTGCCCCACTGTTACTACACTGAAATAAAAGCTCCTCAAGAGATGACCAAAGATACATTTCTATTCTGCAAGACAATAAAACATGGCCTTTTCACATGTGCAAAGCGTCAATCATTTTCAGCACGGAAAGTTCCTTGGATATTTGTTTTTAGCTTTAAGATCTTATGTTTTCTGTTTCTCAAAACTGCCCAAAGTTTAGTGCCAGATTTCCACTTGGGCATCCTCCAGAAACCAAACCCTGTTGCAACGAAGCAGTTTCTCTCGTGCATTTGGCTATGCTCTGCCTCCAAAAATTCCCATCTCCATCGAATGCCAGAGTACATGTGCTAGACTGCAGAGATCCCATTTGCACTTAGAGGCTGGGCATTGTTACTACACTGTACCCTACAAAGCACAGACGACTTACTGGCAGTGGGCCAAGGCTGTAAATAACAGAAGAAATTCACAGGTCGACTGCAGGGAAAGGATGGCTTTAGCAGGATCCTGAGGTCTGTTTGCATATTAGGTACTTGCAAAGTCACAAGCAGCCTAGAACTGCATGCCTGCCCATGAAGTGCAGATACATGTTGAAGAGAGTGGGGAAATACTTAAAGCATATGTACCTCAACCCCCCAAGCCCTTACGAGGATCCAACACTCATCTTCCAACCAATATGTTATGATCTTCACAAAGGGAACACTCTTCATTTGCTAGTGAGGTTAGTCTCCAAAACATCAAATTTTAATATATTACACTTCAATAGCACATGCACTCTCTATCTCTCTTTAAAAAAAAACAAAAACCCACATTCAGCAACACACACACACACACACACACACACAAAGCATTTTAAAAGTCTTAATTTGAAAAACAGAACGGTACCATACCCTGATAACAGAAACAGCTGTTTTTCCTCTCTATAGCATATTAAAAAAAAAAAAAAGTTTAGGAAAATTATCTAACACTGAAAATAAGATTGAGAATGGAAGTGCCTTCTTAATTAAAAGAAGAAATACCTTCTTTGATAGGACCCTTTGTAAGCATGCTTCAAAGCATAGCTTCTGCAATCCAGATCTTCCAATTTGAGTTTCAAAGAGTTCTGCATGTGGTTGTTGCATGTGGTGTTTTGCATGTGCCAAAGGGGAGAAAAAAAAAAAACCCTAAAACTTTGAGACCTATTCTGAGATAGTATATAAACAGCCTACAATTACATACGTAGGATGGAAATGAAAACCCATTCTGAAGTATTTTACCAGATATGGGGGAAGGAGCTGGGGGAGAAAAAGAAGGTAGAAACCTGTGAGGTTTTGGTTTCATATGAAACATTTCAGTTAATTTGCATTGTGACACTTATGCACAGCCCGGACAACACCAGCCATGGACACCGGAACTTCATTTACTGAACTGAGGAAGTTGTGGTTGAAATACATATCTTATCCCCTTATTCTTTTCAAACTTGCCACAGAGCCTTTAATAGCCACCCACTGGAAACTGGCAGGAAGGTTGCTCACCTCCCTTCTGGCATTTATATCCTATTAACATTTTGAAGTTGCATGGAGAACATGTCTTTGGCAGGGAAGAAAACGAGATTTTTTTGAAGTGATAAGTACAGACCATACTTAGTCACAGAAATGGAAAAGGAGCTGTTGGCAAAGTCTCCTACCCTGTAGGAATCTGTTTTGGAGCAAGTGGATGCAGCTCTCTTTCACCTGAAGTCTGATGCATGTTCTACCAGGGTGAAACACAGTAAAACAAGCACACTCTTTTCTCTACCTTAAGGTCCTTTGCTAAAAACTTAACAACCACCACCGCCAAAACCCACAGCAGCACGTTAACACCTCTGTCTGCCTTTCGGAGAGATGCAGGGGTGGAGAAGATGGAGAAAGAACCTTGCAACTTTCTGTTTGGTGACAGAGCCCAGACCTAGAAGAGTTCCTCAGAGCAGGCACGTTCATAGCTAAACTCACTGAAGAGCAGCAGTGACAGTACAGACAGAAAGCCTTTTGTAATCTCGATTCATTGATTCAGACACTTCTTTGGAAACCCCCAGCTCCTTCTGTTCTACAGAAACCTGTTATAGGCACACGCCCTCTTTCTATACAGTTTATGTTCCTTCTGGAGATCTGAGAATATTCAGCTTAAACTTACTGTGACCGAGAGAAAGCTATAGGGTCCATGTCCCCAGAATAGAAGTGTGAGGATGAGCATGTCCTTAACAGCAGATCATCTCAGTGCTATTGCAACTAATGGAATTTTGAACTCAATTACTATGACTGAACTCCTTCCTCCAAATTCCTAAAAACTCTCAAGAAAACAAGCCCTCTGAACCCTCAAAACAGTCCCCAGTACTGGAAGGCCTGCTCTTTCCAGTACTGGATTAAAAAAAAAAGTGTAAAACAAAAAAGAAGAGCAGCATTTTCAGCAATTCTCCTCCTCCTGAGCAATTCAAATTCCTGATACAGATCCCAGACACTGATAGATCTCTCAGCTACTGTATGAGACTCCTCAAGGAAGAGAAGCAGCACTGATATTGAGGCAGTTAGGTTGGTGGCATACTCAGAAGAATATCAGCTTTCCTAGCTGGATGTTGTGCACTCTCCAGAGACCTTTGCTCTAAAGAGTGACCGTCCCTGCAGGAGGCTCCAAGCAGAGCTCCAATCCTAAGAGAGTTTTCTGAGATACAGTTCCCCATTGAAAATCCCAGCCAAGAGTCACCCTGGTCCAAAAAGGAAGCCGCTTTTAACCTCCTTTTCTCAGTGGTGCCACACAAGAGAACCTTCCCTCTCCACCCCTCTGTTTGCTGTGCCCATTCAACTTGACTTGTTGACAAGGAGCCAAGGAGCACAACAAAAAGAAACAGGATTTTATGTGAGAGGCTATGACTCATTTACAAATGAAGTGTTAAATGTATCGTGAGAGGCAGGAAAGGCAGCATCAATTTATCAGGTAAAGAGTACATGTAATAGTCCAGCACAGCTCGACTAACTCAGAGAAGAGCTAGGCAGAAAATAGCGTTCCCACTCTACAAAACGTCCTGTGATTGCAAAAAAAAAAAAAAAAAAAAAAAAAAGGTCATTATGCGAAAGAGCAACAAATATGAGTTCTAGAGGGTTTATTTCTTCCTCCAATTAAAAAAGTGAGGGAGGAGAAAAAAATACTTTCTGTGGTGATTACTGGCACTTAAAGAACACTGATATTTTCTAACCCCCAAAACAGCCTGAACTTGTCTCCTTCCCTCCTCTCAGCTTCATGTCTAATGATAGGGCTATCATCAGGTGGGAAAATGCATCAGAAATTTCATCCCCTCCTGGAACTGTAATAAATACTCCTATAGCACAACATTTCCCTTGACAAAATCGTTTCATTTGATATTTTCCCCCAAAGGTCTAAGGATAAAAGTCTGGGTTAAAAAGAAAAATTGCAGACAGTTAAGTGAGAACCAGAACGAGGTGGAGGAGGAGAAAGAGAAGAGGATGTTCATGACATGTACACATTCTCCCCCCATTCACATGCTGGCAGATTAACAACTTCTCCCTTACTCCTCTCCTCTGCACTGAATGTCTTTAAGGTAAATAAAATAATACGTGTGAAGAATCTTGCAGGATATTCACCAGATATGTTTATTCTTTAGCAGATCATTCACACAATGTTCTGCTAAACTCGCAACTTCTCCAACAATCCCCTCTATGCAATGCTCCAGGGAGACCACTACCCTGACTACTGGAGGGCATGGAAAGTCTCGTTCTTTTCTGTTTTTGGCACGTATCGGTCACTATTTAGATATTTTAGTACAAAAAGAGAGCAATAAAGGAATTGTGTGCAAGAGCAGAGAAAGATGAACTTCTATTACCATGCCCCCCAGCCACCTGGTGCTGAAGACATGATACCATCAAGAGTGAGGCTGGCAGGAGCTCCACACAAAGCAGGACCTGGCAAGCAGGTCCTTGCTCTTGGATCCCGAAGGAGAAGTAGTTTTGAACCTGAAGGGAAAAGCGTTCACCCACAGCACTAGCAGGCCACGGGACCCAATGCTTCAGCTAGGTTTGAGGGGTCTACACAAGAATTTATTTCAGACCATCTTAGACTAGAAATACTTGTTTCTGAAGGAGGTATCGAGTGAGCAAAATGAACATCTTCCTATGAGTGTGTCATAGCACCAGATAACAAATTCTATTTCACTTTGCATTTATTCTCATCTGCCTACTTGCACATTCATGCTCACTGCTTCAGCAGCAGGATTCACTTTTATGTTCTATTGTAGCAACAGGAAAAGGTTATTCACTGCAAAAAATTTGCAGCACAGTCCTGTCAACTACTACCCTCCTTTAGTAAAACTACCCTATTTCGGCAGGCTCGGGATCTTGCCCGTCACAGGTCTGAGGTCACTTGTTTCACTGCCGTCAGGCTCAGTAACAGATTTCTGCAATGTTCCGCTAAGATGCTGCAGTGGGTGTCCATGCAAGGAGGACTTTTTAAGAGCACAGACAAATGAACACCTGTCAGATGGAAAGAACCTTAATGGGAATCTTTGCTTGCATGAACAAAGCTCTTTTTTAACGCGGTCAGTAAATACAGCAGTCCAGCCCGATAGCTTTTGATGATAGCTCATCAAAAAAAATTAAAAACAAGCAGTCTTCTCATCATTTACTTCTTTTGGACAAGTCACTCACTCTGGCAATTCTGGCAGACCTGCTGCTAAAGCACTATAAGAGTTGCTATATAGGGAAACCCCAAGAAGCAGAGCTACTGCATAAACATCTGATAGGCTTGGAGTCAAGTCTCACAAGCAGCCTCCCTTTCCTGTTCCTGGGAGAGGATGAGGAGATGTATTGTGAGCAAAGAGCTAAGAAAACAAAAACAAAACAAAACCCAGCAACCCTTCAGCAAACAGCCTCGGCTGAGGAGCTAGACACAAGCATATCAGGCAACACAAGCGTCCTGACATTGGAATTCTCACTCTCTAACGCCGACAGCAGCATCAGAAACTACCCTGCCTTCGTCATGGCAGATGATACAACGTCTGACCTCCGGTTTGGGAAATGTGTGGCTGGCAACACCTCTGCCTACTGGTCAGATGAGTCAGAGATGAGATTTATTCAGTGCCTAAGGCCAGTACCTCCTCTGAGCATCTTCGCTTTTCTCATTTTGTTTCTGTCTCCACCTCTTCCACCTCTAATCAAATATAGGTTAAACAAACATATAATTACCAAATTGCTTTCCTCCTATCCCACCTCCTTTTTCAGTTGGCTGCTTAAATCAGACAATATGAGGCAAAAAAAAAAACAAAAAAAAAAAGAAAAGGAGGGGCAGAGCAGCAAGCAGCTACTGACTTCTTTGTGCAGGATTGGGTCATCTTTTTCGTGTTACTGAAAATCACCCCTTTTATTCCACCTATAGAATGTTGCTTGAAAAACAGCTGGTAATAATCAAGGAAACAAGATCTCTTCCCTCCCACACAGAACCGGTCTGTAACCATCACTCTTGTCATTTTGCTTATAGGCCATCTTCCTTCCCCCACCTGTCTTGGACTCTCTTTGTAGGCTGTAAACTCTTTGATACGGGGACTAACGCTATGTGGGAATTCACAAAGCGTTAATCAGCTCTGAGGCGCTCCACCCATGCAAATAAATGAATATAGAATTGGGGGTCGAGAGAGGGGAAGGAACATACATGTGATTTAACATTTTGTTTCCCCAGTTGACAACTGTATGTATCACTACATCCCTACACAGGAAACTATAGGAAGTATGTTTGGCAACTTTGGTTACAGAGAATTTCCTGGATCCGTGATGCAGTAAGTTATCTACAGCGCAGGCAAGTACTAATGTATGTATTTAAAACCCCACCCATTATTCTGAAAAGGCATCTTCGTGATGGCACTTGGCTATCTAGTTCCTTAGCACCCACCACCAACACAGATGTCTCAACACAATCATTTGCATCTGCTACTCTGGAGCTACAAAAGTAGAAGATCCTTTACAGTTTGGACACGCATTTTTATGCTTTGAGAAAAATCTATCCCATTTGTCAAAAACAAAACAAATAAACAAAAAAAACCCAGAAAAGCAATATTTCTGGATATCCATAACAACTCTTGATGACATTTGAAGTGCGTTAAAAGACCTCTCTCAGTTCTGACTTGCTCCCACAACTTAAGCATCTCAGTAGCTGTATAGAGTACTTGGGTGTCATGCCGGAGTCGCAGATCATAAACAGTCTGCATTTGTGGCCCAAGTAAGGGCCTTTACTCAACTTGACAGTCCTTCCAAGGAAGCAAAATAGCCCCGCTATCCTGTAATCCTTTCCAAACTCCTGGGTCATGATGAGCACTCACCTGTGCATGTTTCCATTGGTGGTGAAGGACTGTCCACATACTGAACATTTATAAGGCCTTTCACCTGAGTGCACCAGCATGTGGCGATCAAGGGAGCTCGCTGAGCTCAGAGACTTTCCACAGATGCTGCAGGAATGGTCTGTCCCTCCAGTGTCAGTGTTATGCTAGAGAAAGCAATGATTTTTTTCATTGAAAGCCCCTTCTGAAGTGCCAGTAAAACATCAGAGAGAACAACTTAAAAGCAGCTTTAAAGAGCCACTTGTCACACAATGTCTCATATGAGATGTGCTCCTCCTAAGCCCCCCCCCCTCAATTCCACCCCCACCCTTCACTGTCAACTCTGTAATGCATCAGCACAGGTAGCTGCTGCATGCAGCCTGAACTGCCCACCATATGCAGCATTTCTGCTGGACGTGCAGCAGGAGAGGATGGACGGGGATCCAGCAGCAACCCATCAGACAAATGGGTGCCATGGGATCCCCTAAGCTACACAGCGGTTTGGGATCATGTGAGTGGGAAGGGGAAAACAGAAAGAGGATGTAATTTATGAACTTTATGACAGAAGTAAGACACTTAAAATATATACTCTTTAAAGGTATTAATTTCAAAGTGAATGTGTAATAAGAAAACAGAAGTAAAGTGCTTCTGTATACATATGCAGACTCCTGTGCCATAAGAATACATCACAGGAAACTATGCATCACAGTAACCATTAGCTACTGTTCTCTATGCACCACTCTTTCTTACATGCATTCAAAGACTTGAAGATTTCTTCACATACCAAAAAAATCCCCAGGAGAATCAAAAACAAAATTAAATAATAATTATAGTAGAGAAGGGAAAACTGAAGTACTAAGCACCAAGTGGACTCACGGTGGTGAACCACAACCTTAGTATCCGGTGCAGGACCCTCTGACATAGATAAGGCCAGAGTTCCTCCACAAAGTACATACATATTCAAAGAGGAGAAAGGGAAGGCCTGTAGCTGACTAAAAAGGGCAGCAGACATTAAAAATAAATAAATGTGTATTCTTAATTTTGCCTTCCACAATTGCTGCACCCTGCAAAGGACTTCCTGCTTCTTAATTTGCATGAACACTAAAGAGAACTGTACTCAAACAGGATAACAAAACAGGACGTATGCCTCTTGATGGAAGCGGTTTTCTGGATCCTTGGGATACCTTAAGCTATGCAGAACAGGACACACTTCCTTGTTTGAGCCACTCCTGGGGAACAGAGGGGTGGGGGGGAGGAAAATAACCCAACTTTTATTTTAGCCTTCTCCATCTACTAAAAGCAAAACAACTGAAAAAGGTAAAATGAAGCATTTCTGGTTTGTACACGGAATTGTTTTTTTGCTATAAGAAAATGCACTTAATTATCCTTACTAAAAGTAAGAATCAAGAGCTGGTGCTTTGCATACCTGACGAATGTGCATAGTTAGCTGGTGCTGTGTAGTGCAAATCTTTTCACACAGGGGACAGGTATAGGAAGACTTCTCTTCTTTTGTTTCCTGTGAACAAAACAAACCAAGCAAAAAATCAGAAGGAACACAGCTACAGATTTCAAAAGCTACTGCTGTGGGGATGGAAAAAACATAAGCCATCTTATGTTCAAAAGGCCACTGCTAACAGAACAACTTGCATGTATACATTTACCATCCTGATAGATCCCTCAGGGAAGTTTCAGAAATTTCTGAACTTATAAATAGGAGCCATTTCACCTACTGCAGAAGTGCAGCAGCTGTTTTAACAGCACATAGATACTCAGCAGTAGCAGTTTAGGACAGGAAGTGAAGGCAATTACTGTGACCAGCTCCAACTGCCAGAAGGAGTTTAGGTGAGCAGAAAGTAATTACCCAGACTGGAACACCGCCAGAGTACGAGGGCAAACCCCACTAATCTTCCAAAAAGATCTTTAATAAGCACAAGTCTTCAGGACTTCAGGTTTTCAATGCTATCTGAACAGGAGGGCGCTAGCCCAATGCCCTTTTTTTTTTCCCAGGGGCTGCACGTTCTGCTCCACGGCTGACTCAGAAGGAAGAGCTTCATTTACTGAATCACCAGCACTATTTCCCTTAGCATCCTGTGTTTCTCCTGGAAGCATCCCATCCAGGCACCCTGGCCAGGCCCAACCCTTCTTAAGCTTGCGAGATCTGATGAGATCATAGCGAGAAAGAGGTGACAACGCAGGAGTGTACGTGACTCAAAACGAACACATTATGAACCCGACTATTCCCTCCACCCAGGTGAGAACCAGGAGCAACCACGGTCAAATCACCAGTACAACAATGAAGCTGACCGGAGAACTCAGCCTGATTTAAATATGCCCTTGAGACACTCAGTAAAACCTCCAGGCTTTTAGCGAAGCATGAAATGGCACTCTTGCAGGAACCAAAGGCATTTTCCTGAAGCATCCACAAGGATGGCTACTGAATGACATAAAGGATATTTTCACCATCTCAGGAAGAAGCCTGCATGTGGCTTCTACCCAAAGCCTGTACACTAAAAGCAAGAAGGTCTGGCACTGAAAAGTAAACCTCAGTTTTCCGTAGAACAATGCAAATCTTTACCAGCTAGACAGATTCACCACTTGTTATCTGAACTTCTGGTACAAAGGAGAGTACAAAAATCATATCTGCGTGACTGATGGGCAAGTATAATGTTCTTGTTAAAAGGACTCCTTCTACTGAACTTCCTTGCTGACTACTTTAATTATTAGTAGTAAAAATCATGAAAACAAGTAAAAAACCCTAAAGAGCTCTTTAGTCAGAAATGGGAGGGAATTGATAGATATGAATGTATCCATCCATTGCCTATTTCCAAACAACTCTTTTCTCCATCACTGTCCCAAAAGTCATAAATTGAGAAACAACCATTTCCAGACTGTCAGATACAAGCATTTGTGGGGAATTCGGAGAATTACTTACCCAAGTCTCTGTGACAAATTCTCTGGACTTTTAGGAGGAAAGATGCTGACACAGCGTTAGAGAAAGCATTCTGAAGTCTTAAAGAACTTAATGAAGCAATATTCCCCCTTCTACATCTCTGACTTGGGGGAACCACTGCATAAAGAGAGTTCCCCATTAAAATCTGACATTGTGTTTTCCAAAACAGCATCATGATGATCTTCTATTAATCTCTGTCACTTGTGGATGAACATCTATTTTCTCGTTTTGCTTCAAGTAAACAAAACCTGTGACCTCGCATCTTAAAAGTTAGGCTACAAAAGTTAGGTTTCTCCACTCCCCCTTACTGTTTCTCTTCTACACACGTATGTTTTTCTAACTGTACTTTAGGACTCTCTATCTTAAAGTTGATCTCACTGTAGGCCCTGCACAGGCCCAAGCGTACCGTACTATAACTTACAAAACATTACAAAGTAAGCCAGAAAGGCTGCCATTATGAAGTCTGAACACCCCAAGACAATTAAAACACATTATCCCGCTGCCCCTCACCCCCACATTTTTCTATACACACATATAATTCACACCCATACGCATTCCATCCTACCTATACAATTTTAATTTTACTCTATGCAATCACTCTGTGGAGTAATGTTCAGCTCCAGTTATACTGCAACCTTGTTAAAGTTGGCTCAGGACAGAGAACAAACACACTGTGCTGTGAGGAAAATCCCTGCAGCTGTGCTGACAGTTTAGATGGTGTTTAATCCCCAGGGTATTTCTGTGATATTATCAATCTACTTTTTTTTTTTTTTGCACCCCCCTTTTGAATGAGCGATACAGTTCTACATGATGCAATTAATTGTTTCAAAGCCTGCTTTCTAGACTGCCTGCTCTTTGAATCAGCAAATTAACAGAAGATAGAGTAATTACTTGTTCACCTTGAAGCAAAGATCAGAAACACACTACAGCTCAGCTAGAGCTGATTAGTATTGAATCTGAGGTTTATTATTAACTAAAACCCAAACTTTCTCCAGTGGTCACACAGGGTACATACTGCATACCGTAACACAGCTCAAGCAAATCAAGGGTAGCTACAACAGGAATTCTGTTGACTGACCCAGTCCAGAGAAAAAAACATTAGCATCCCTACTGTAAAAGCACCCCCCACCAACAAATTTAAAACAGAGCACTAATCCACCCCACCGGAGCCAGGCTGGTGAAAAAGCTCTTCCAGAACTGAAAGATAAAATTAGCAGCTAATTTGTTAGCTGCTTTCTCTGTACTAAGTCAATCAGGCACGGCTGCTCTGCATTCAACTGATGGCAAATCTTTCTGGAGCTGTGCATTAGGTTTACTTGTTTTTCTCCACTTCAAGAAATGCCTTCATCACTTTTTTTTTTTTTTTTTTTTTTACATTTTTCAAGAGCAAGGTATTAGTGAAGTTATAATGGGTACAGGTTGATGGGAGAACATGCTTATGAGACTATGGGTAGACTAGAGCCAAGATAAAGTCAGCATTATGAAGAGAACCATAGACTTGGGACAAAGGTTCAGGGCACAATGTTTCACTGCCAACTCATGGGAAACAGCAGTCAGGCCCAGAAAACTAGCTAACTGTTATTATCCTTGTAATTATAATAAGGGGCACACTCTGACCAGAATTAGAGAACTGTGTGCTGCTACACACTGAAACAATTCAGTGCTTTCATTCTGCTATGCAGAAAATGGAAATTCACTGTATTAGAGGTTGTTAAACAGATTGATGCCCACTTAATATTTCACATCTCACTTCTATTTTCTCAATAACATAGCCATTTGCCCCTCTGGCGATAACAATCTTTCAGCCTAGAAACAAATAGGCTATTTACAATGTTTTCAATGTATTTATTTATTTTTACACTCTAAGAATCCCTCTTAATCCTGTCACATTTACTCTCGAGCTTTCTTTGATTCAATGCCCATCGAAATATCAGGTGGAATAAAGGTCAGTAACGTTAATAAACTCCCCTGAAGCCAAACCACATGGTGTACCAGTGGACAGCTGTGTAATAGCACTGCCACTGAGACTAGACTGAACACCAATGCCTTCACAGAATCACAGAATGGTTGAGGTTGGAAGGGACCTCTGGAGATCATCTAGTCCAACCTCCCTGCTCAAGCAGGGTCCTCTAGAGCATGTTTCCCAGGATCCCATCCAGGCAGGTTTTGAATATCTCCAGCGAAGGAGACTCCTTCTTCACACAATGAAATCAAGGAACCAGGGCAAATCCTAACTGAGAGCATTAGCAAATAAACCTTAAAGCCAGCTGCTAGACAATATGATCCCACAAACCTAGTTGCCAGTATATTGCTCTTCATTTACAAATTCTTTTGTTCCTTTACAGTTAATAGATTTTAACTCCTCTTAAGCAAAAAAGTCAAGACAAATCATAAGTCAACAGAGTGGACAACTGGGCAACTATTTTTCATGAGTCATGCTTCTCAGCCTTTCTGGTCCTTGCTACCTCTTCATTCATTTAAAAATTCTCTGTGCTTCCCCACACAGGTTCTGAAGTCAAATGGGCACAAGAATTTGGGACATTTCTTACTGTTCTGCAGCACCTTCAGTGGCAGGGCTTGCCCCATCAGCAGAGAAATATGGATATAAGTAATCACAGCTTTAACTGATACGGGTCTCTCCTTTCACTTCTATAGTACAATACTGCTATCAACTGGTGCCATCAACTGGTAAATGGAAAAAAACTGATAAAAGCTACACGTATTTGCACTGCAGGACTTATACAAAGCATTCTGCAATAGCTCTTCATATTTTTATTAACAACAAAGTAAGGGCACCTTACACTGCAAACGTGCGAACTGAGGGACCTGGCAGATGTTTCCTTCTGACACCACCTTCAACCTGGACCTTCACTGGGAACAGGTGCGCACTTCAGGAGGGCTCCTGCAGGGCAGCCAAGCCAAGCCTCGTAGCTCGATGCCATACAGCCCCACTCCTACTTATTCAAGCTATTTATTTTTCCCCCTAGGATAGTGTAACAGACTGGTTCCCCAATGGGTTAGGTGAATGCAAGAGCCTGGGTAAAGGATGCAGAGGGGAAGAAGCGGCAGTTGTTAGGTGGCTTGGCCGCTGCTAGCGGCATCTGTTAGATCAGTTCGCCCATTGCATGAAATGGGAGGGTGTGCTCAAATGGTTTACATCTGGATCCAAGCATGCTGACCTCTTCCATCTCCAATTTTCTAAGGTTACCTTCTGAAGGGCCACCAGAAAACATCCATAAAGGGGCAATGGCAGACACAGGAAATACCCATTAAGGAAAAAAAGGCAAAACAATCAAAGAAACATAGTTATGACTTAGCTCTTCCCATGCTGCTGTTTGACTCCCCTGGTCCTCCTGTATTCAGGCTTACGTACCTGGTTCCTCCTGCCAATCCGATTTGGCGCAGGAGACTTCGAGGGGGATTTGACATTTTGAGAGTTCCCGCCATTTTCAGCAATCTTCCCCACGTTCATTACTGCTGACATCATGGCGTCAATGGAGGACAAGTCTGTCCCGTCCAAACTGTCTGGTGAACTTGGTGATACCTTGTAACTGTTTAAGCTTTCCAGCTGCTTCTCTGGAATTAAAAACAAAAACACACAGAGGAGTTGCTAGGCCCATCTTAACAAAAAAAAAAAAAAAAAAAAAGCAAGCCACAGTGTTTTCAGCTGCCTGTAACTCCCAATGCCTATCTCAAAGAACTCACATTCTGCTTGATAACCAGGAAGTAAAGAAAATAGTCCATGATAAATTGGAGTTCTTTTTGTAATAGGAAATATTTATCATTTTGGAATGAACAGGGCAAGGTGTAAGTTTTTCGTCATAGGACATTCATTTTATTTTGATTTTTCAACCTAAATTCAGTATGGGGCTTACAGTCAGATTTACCTTAATTCTCTTGCTGTAAAACGGTGGCATTTGTGGTACCTTGTGATCACAGTGAACTCTTAGAGCAGTGCTGATGAAGGCACACTCTGACAAGCACAGCAGTGCTGATGAAGGCACACTCTGGCAAGCACAATCATTCAAGTAAACAGGTGTTTTGAGCAGAACTGCACCATTAATGCACTAGTAATACAGTGCAGGGTACTAGGTTCTTTTCCTAGCATAGCTTAAGGCAGTTCTTTATACACAACAAGCTATATTAGCAAAAACTCACTCAAAACAAACATAAAATAAAAACTCCACCTCTTTACTGCTACAGCTGACATCTATGTAGGGTTTTTTTTTTTGCCTACCAACCCATATTAGTCCCTGGAATATGTGTTACCCCCATGACTAACATTATCCCACGGGTAAAGCTGTTCAGATTCAGACTTGTCCATCACATTTTATATGCAGCAATGATGCTCTTGTTTCAGAGTGTGAATTCCAAACACTTTGGGTCACAACTGAGAACCCATCTCTGGGTTCCTCTCTAGGGGCTGGAAAGGGAAAAATCCTTTCAAATTAAACACTCCTTTTACCAAAAGGGAGTCCCTCAAACAAAGAAAACTACTCTGCAAGTTTAAAGCTCTATCAAAGTCATCACCTTGGACGAACAGCACTGAATCTTAAAAACCCCCTGTAGCAAGAAAGTCACTGTAACACAAGAGGATGTGAGGGTGAACAAGGAGGAACATGTTTGTCTGTGAACATTTGATCTCTGTATAATACGGTCTTTGGAAGATAAGTTTGAGCATTATAAACAGGTGTTTTTTGAGGATAAGTAAGGTGGTGCCAAGTTACTGGGAGCCAAGAAAATCTTAGTTTGGAAGCCTGCAATGGTAGTTGAGTATTTATGTGCCCATGCTTCTGCTCGGTGTTTTTCATACTCTTCACACAGAGAAAGGTTATGGGTGGGGAAAGAAATGTATGAGCCAGTGCTTCTGCTCAATTTACCTGATACTCTTTACACAGATAAGGGTTATAGACAGCGTAAGAAATGTTTCTACAAGCCTTAATCAATGCCCTAAATTAGAGAGCGCTCAGTTCTAGTCAAACCAGTTACCTTCATTTTTCTCCCCTGATTGACTGAGGCTCTCTTCTTGCTTGCTGGTCTCCTCACTTAGTGTAGTATGCTTATTAACGTCTGGCTCTTCAGCCTCTTCCTCAGCAGCACCCTCGAGCACTATGCAAGGCAGATGGGAAAAAGAGAACGGGAGTAAGTTTCCCTGGAAGCTGATTTAGCAAAATAAGACTTTAGCCCTTTCATGCGAGGGCTCCCCTCCCTGGTACATAGGTTAGATCACGGAAGTACACAACTAGTTGCCAGCGCAGCCAAGCGCCTGCTCCGAGTGGTCTGACACAGAGCTGGGAGATGTCGCTGCCGCTGCCAGCGGTGAAACCTGTGCAAACTACGGGAGAAAGCCCTTGCTCGACTTGGTCTTCAGGATTCAGCCAGCAAAAACAGGAGGAGGGAGAGAGGGAGAGAGGAAGCTAGCATATCACTGACAGTCATGACATTTGGTTAAGAAGCTGGAAGTGTATTCTGCAGCTAGAGAATTTAAGTAATTCACTTCCATACATTCCCCCCCTTCCCTTCTCAGAGGATTAACATTTACTCCAATAGATGAATTCATGGTGACCTTTTTCTTCCTTTTCTAGCAGTGGTGAAATGACTTCTGAGGTTTCTGGGACCATTTGGCACATTCCTCACACACACTGCCCAAGGTTTTTTGATGAGCTGAAGACATAAGACAACCACGATATTTGCCAACAGACTTTTTCCACATCCCCTTCTGAAGCCACAGCCTTATCATGCTATCACTGGGGTTTCAGGAAGGATGTCTGCTCTGGCTGAAGAATGACAGGGTAGCTAAACACCATTTTAGGGGCGGCAGTGAATGGCTGACACACGAGAAAGAGAGGAGTCCTTTCCTCGTGGCATCTATGGTGATGGCCTGGTTTTCAAAAAAGACCATATGCAATATTGAAAAATACAGATAATTTTTTAATGGGGAAACACACCTTTACAATCTTATAAGCAAAGCTGTTATTTCACTATGGAAATGAACACACTGTGAATGTTTCATCATCTCAGATTTCAATATTTTCTCCAGCAGACTTGTGATACACAAGCTTTCCTTTTTTCAGAAAGCAGTGACCACCAGCCTCAAACTGTGGTTACCTCATCAGGCAGGGTTTCTTCCTTTTTAAAAACAGTCTCAAGGATGACATGCAAATCAGCCACATTACACATCTGCATTTGAACAGCATTTGCAAACAATAAATGACTACAGGACCCCAATTACTGACATTTTACAGCGCACACAGAAGGCACACAAAGAGAAACCACCCAGCTTCTGCTGTCTTCACTTGTGTCAAAACAGTTCCTTATTTCACCCAATGCAAAAAAAAAAAAAAGCAGCAGAATCAAGCTTCCTAGGTTTAACCGCCTGCCTTCTTAGGAACAACAGACAGATGATTTGACATAGTGAGCCAGCACAGGCTAGAGATGAAACCTAGGACCTGACTAAGCCCGCTGTCTAAGGCTCTAGATAACATCACCTCCTTAAGCACAGTTTTCAACTGACTTCTGTAAAAACAGACAAAAAGACTTTTTATGCTATCCTGAAGAATTTAAGACAATTCCTCCCTAGTCATTTTTGTACCTTTCTGTGAAGCACAACGCTCGTTTCCCCTAAGACAGCAGAAGTCTTGATCCAAGGAGAGGCTAACCCTCAATTTTCGGTATTTTCTTCTATAAGGAGGGGATCTGTTTTTTTGTTTAGGTCTTCATAAAAGAACCATCTTATTCATGAACATCACAGACTTTTTTTTTTAATCATTTATGTGCTAGCTGATTTAATTTTGAATAGAATAAGCACAAAAGAGTTATTTTTGAGATTGGCCTAAATCTTTTTGAGTTGCTTCCTGTTATCTGCTTAGTAAAAAAAAGCACACATGAAAAAATATGACCAGTTTAAATTATTTTTGAGGATTTCTGTTAAAACAATGCAAATAAGTACTTTAGTACTTAAAAAAATTAAAAACGCATCTCCTTAAGTAGACCTATTCTTTCCTGTTTCAGTCAATACCTACCACATTAATGTTATCACTGGTTACGTCCTGAAAAAAGTCAACCTACTCTCTTGACCAAGGTAACTTTAAAATTGCTGAGGATCTTCCCAGAGAACTAGTCTAAATTCCTATGACTGCCTTTAGTAATAGTGAAAATGTGAAGTTTTTAATCAAAAGGAGAAGAGGCAGGCACACAGACATACATTAACGAACCTACCTCCTGGTTTTGAAACACCTGCAAGCTGGCTCTCTGTTCTTCTTTCAGGAAGAAAGCTATGTATTATACTATTACAGCCTTTCACAGCTTCTACGAGCCAAGAGCTATTTTATTTCTGAATCTAAAATACCTTCCTGCTAATGCAAACAAAGATGGACAGTCACAGATCTTGTTTTTAAAACAGCTTTCAATATATTAAAAATTTCCTAATTGGGAAGCAGTTGAAAGACTGAAACTTAGTTTTCGCAAAAGTATTATTATTGCATGCTTTTATTTACACATGTATTTTCCATTCTCTTGCACTAAGCAAAAACGCACCACTGAAACAAAGACAACTGCATGAGTAGCACACCGCTTTCAAGAGCACAACTTTCTATTTGCAATAGGATATAGAAACAATAAGAATACTGGGCCAAATCACTCCTTCCTGTGGGAAAACCCATGGCAGAGAGCCTCCAGGCAGGAACATACTGAGAGGTTTCTCTTGCAGATTTATTTTTTTTTTTAAACAAATGCACCACTGAGGATGAGGAAATGGGTTTTTGGGGTTTTTTTTGTTTTTCTCCCCCACAGCACCTATGAAACTCAGGGAATCAGAGAGACAGTGACCAGCACAGATGCCCTATTTCAGGCTGTCTTCAGGACTGCAAACCTCCTCGGTTTGCACCAAACTCCCCTCTCTGGAGGCTGTGCTGATGGAGCCTTCTTCCTCCCTTTCCCCGAAAGAAAACAAGACCTCCAGGAAAGAGGAACAAACAGGAAACAGGCTGGCAAACAATGCAGCCTCAGGTTGCATTCAACATCTGACCAAAGCCTCTAGGAACCAGGGAAGCGATCACAAACATCCAAGTCATCTTCTACTTTGAAGAAACCCTGCAGTGTCACTGCCATCCTCTCTTACGAAAGCAGAGAGCGATAGAGAGAGAGTAACAGAGGGAGAGGGAGAGCTGCAAACACATGCGAGGGGAAAAACAAAACAAAAACCCAACCGCCGCTCTGCACTGCCGCACCGAGGGACCTGGCTCCTTCGCGGGAATGGGTCCCCTTCAGCTGATGATGTTGCTGAAAACATGGAACCGGGGGCAACCGCAATCGGAAACGCGAGGGGCCTTTAGCTCTGAGGACGACCCCTGAGGCCGCACATAACCAGCTGACAGGAGAGCTGAGAAACTCTGTTTTTAACTCTCTTTCTAACTGAGAAAGCAGAGGGCTTAAAAAGAAAACAAAAATGTTTAAAAGAAAAAAAAAAAAGCCTTGTTGCTTCCCATTCAGTCTGTACAGGAAGACACTTGCTAGACCTATTTCCTCCTTTGGGATAAAGTGTACCTCCACCGTATGCTAAAGCTGAGCCCATCAACAGTTACTTCCCCCCACTGCTTTTATGTATTTATTTATATTTAATTTTTTGATTTTAAGACCACTCTCAACTGCTACGGCTGCTTCTCCTTCTGGTGCAGAGCATCACAGATGAAGCAAAAAGGAGAACACAGGCCGGAGGGGAAGGAAGAAGAAAGGAGAAGAAATGATGAGTCTTCAGAGTCACAGTCACTTGACTTGCCCGGGAGAGGCTGCTATACAAGCGCAGAGCCGCGTGCCCTGCCCCTCAGGGCGCTTACGGAGCCTCTACGCCAGCTTTCCCCACCGTCTCTGCTCACCATCTCTCCCTTTGGAAGAGATAGGAAGAAACACACAACATGGGCGAGGAGGGGGGAACCTGTTGTGTAGCACAAAGCTGCTCATTGTTCTGTCTTTAATAAATAAATAAATAAATAAAAATCATCCACATCAACGTTAAAGCACAAGCCATGCACTAACTGGGCCACGGAAAGATTAACACTTTCAGTCAAATACTTTTATTGGTTTCATTAAGTATGCTGCAGTACATCTTACAGAACACGGGGAGGAGGAGCACGGGGAAAACAAATGACAGTTTTAGGAGCGTGCACTCCCCTGCATCATTTCAAACCACTTTCTCCCATGAGACCATAAAAAGAATACTGAGCCTTCTTCATCACTTCCATCTTGCTGAAATTATTCACTTATTCAAAGCCTCCTCATTGCTTTTTTCTAATTGGTTAAAAGAAAAACAAACAAACACACACACACACACACACACTCCCCAAAGATCATTAAAGGAAGGCCAGATCTTCTAGTATACAAATTTACACAAGAACAAAACGTCAAAGAGGGGTATCTCATTTGAATAGAACAAAAGTTTACAGTCTACCCTTGAGATTAGAAGACCTAAGAATCACTATACCACACTCAAAAACATCTCTGATGCACTAGTCTTGCACTAGGCTTCCAGAAGGGCAAATTCTACTCCCAGAGCACATGGTGGCATTTCCAAGTGCAAACGGTCACTCCCACTCCAAAGAGATGTGCACAATCACCCAAACTGTATTTTGAATGTCATTTTGCATCAAAGCTGGCAGGGAGGAAGGAGGGTGAAAATGAGTTGTGTGGGAAGAAAAAAGGGTTAATACTATTCAAAGCCACTGCCTCAAGGCAAAGGAAAACCAAAAGAAAAAAGTTTTCCCAACTGACCTTTTTAATACCAACTCTGCCCTTGCTACTGAAGGGTTGGTGCTGACTCGGCACCCCAGCGGTAGAGAATTATACTGGCAGCGTCACCTCACTGTCACCACTGCTGGAGCACCAGTACAGAGCAGCCTATGGGGAAAGGAAGACAAGCATAAAAAAAAAAAAAAGACATAGAATGGGAATATATGGTGGTCGTTCTTTCACTTAGCATTTGGTAAATCAGACACTAAGAATATTATCCCAAAGGTTTTGAACTTACACCTGTAACTAAAGTTTTCCTCTAGGAAGAAAAGAAAAACTAAAAACCTCAAAGAAAACAACGAACAAGAGCAACATCCCTAGAAAGGCTTCTCCAAGCGCTGAAAGACAGACAGACAGCTCATCTTGCTATGAACTTTTTTAGCTATTACTGTTACAGTTGTTTTAACATGTTGTACATTTATTTTGTTTTGTAAAATAACCCTGCAAATCCACAAAATCCATATCCTTTCCCTTACTTAATATATATACACAAACAAACAAACACAGATGCAGAATAAACAAATAAAGCACATGCTCATGGCTATGCCTTAAAATCAAGCTAGGGACCATTACCTTTTTCGAGGCAGGGGAGGGGAGGAAGCACCAGACTAGAACGAAAAGACCCCCACATTTATGGATCCTTTTATACACTTGCTACAACACCTAAAAGTTAGGCTATATTTTGAATATTCACATACTTTAGTTCTCCTGTTTTGCTCCCTTGCATGCATGACGGAATGTGCATGTGTATTTTGGTTTTATACAGGTTTTGAAAGACACCTTCTGATGCCTTATGGACCATCAGTGGTCCTCAGGACTTTGGCTTAGAATACCAAAAGCATCTCCCCATAAAATACATTAGAATTTCAACTGAGTCAATGCCTTAAAGGAACTTCAACTCTGAATCGTCATGATACTCTGGTATATATTGATAAAATCACACTGAAAACAAGGAAGCTATATCGATATATAACAGTGAGATGCTGTCCTGATAAAGCAGGGGGGTCCTGGATGAAATTCACCTATGTTGCCCAACTGGTTTGCAGTAGTGCAAAGAGATTGAAGGCAGCCTTAATACAAAAATGCATTCATACCTGTCTTCTTGTCCCTGTGCTCAATCTGCTAACTTTAATGATGCACCCCCATTTGTTCAGTTTGTTATAACTGTGTGATGTGGGAATGGCATCTCACACAGGAGCCTGTGATCTTGTTAGGCTAGAAAGGAGAAACCATGCACACGCTGCTCCAGTGCTGAGTGTGAAAGCAAAATTGCAAGGGCCTCATGAGAAAGCCGCACTAAATGCACAGCACCACAACAGCTATAAGAACATCCTTATTTAAGCTGAACAGTTGCTGATGAATTTTGAGATTTTCTAACTCTTTATCCTCCTCTCTGACCTACCAAAGAAACATCTACAAGCTGTTCCGCATCCTCACTGCTCGAATCAGCTTGTGGGTTAGCACCTGGCCCTCCAGGAAGCCTTTGTCACCAATCTTCAGTAAGCTTCGAGAACTTGCTCAAGCAAAAAGAATACAGAGATTTGAAGACAGTTTTAAAAACTTGGCGTCACAAGAGCCACTTTTAGAGAGACAGACTCTCACACGCGTGCGCGCGCGCACACACACACACACACACACACACACACACTTGTGTTCAACAAAGAAAAACAGGCAGCTGTAAATAGATATCCCTCCACCCCTTCCCAGATAAGCAAGTGCAAGCATCCCTCCATCCTCATCTTTGCTAACTAACTCCTCATACAGCTGTCAAGGCACAAGGAGATCTGTGGAGAGCGGGTCCAGCACCCCTGAATCACCAGGAGCCAGCAGTCACGAAGGGAGGACATTAGATAAGATGGACCTTTGGCGTAATCCAGTACATCCACTCCCATATTCCCTCCCTGCTTGTCGAAGAGGGACACAAAAGCAATACTGTCTGTCCTTATAAGCTCTGCTTTGCATGTGTTCAGCAAGCTAAGACAGCTGTGTGGACGGCTTACAGAGTTCCAGGAAGTTGATGTGTTTCTTGGCTTTGACTCCAGTTTATTTGCCTTAGATGAAGTGGCGACCCAAGAAAGTCCCTTTGCTTCCCTCCAGCCTAACACTGGCTGCAATACCGTGATGGTCCTTGAGACACCGCGCAAGATCGCTCACAAGACAATGGGCCCTCCCCAGGCCAGCGTGCCGTGATCCTGCCCTTCAGCCAGGGCTGGTTCACGTCCCACTGGGCAAGGCGATGGCTTCGGACGATGACAAAGGGGAGCGTGGGAGCCCGAGATCATACTCCTGAGAGTAAAGCAGCGACTGGAGGATCTCCTCCCCTTCACCCGAAAGGCTCCTTGCTCAGCCCCAGAGATGGAAGTGAAGAGCAAAAGTGAGCGAGTCTTACCATTGGGCTGGCACGAAGGTGAGAAAGAACTGGGCAAGTGGTGTCAGGCTGTCTGCTGAAACAGCCGCTGCTTAAACATCCTCCCCCAAAGGAGCTGAGGAAGAAGCAAAAAACAGAGTAGAGGGAAACCCAAAATGAGTGCTACCCTGCATCTATCATGGCTCCCTGCTGACCAGGGGAGGAAACTGGAGGTGTACCTTGTAAAGGTGAGCCTGCTTGGACTCTCCACAGAACTCAGAAAAGCTACGCCTGAGGTAACAAAACCTCATCCGCCACCGCTGTTTTAGACAAGTGAGAGAGAACTAGGGATGTAAAATAAGGAAATAATCTAAACCATAGCAAGCAGAAAGGTCTGTGGCTTTTTCTTTTTTTTTTCTTTTTGGTGTGCTTCACACTGAGAAGAAGAATCGCAACGTGCCCAAACTTAAAACTCTGGGGAAAAAAATATATACGTTGAAGTGCCATCACCTACATGGCTAAGCAAGCACTGCACTGATTTTACTGGGAGACTGGGAACGGGATACTTGTCCAAGAGCCTGAGGGGCGAGCTAGAGAGAGCCGGATGGAAAACATTTCTGAGTAGGAGAGAAGAAAACCAACCTCTCCTCCAAATGATCCACCTTACAGTGCCCCTGGATTCTGATCGAGGAAAGGCTGCAAGGACACGATGCAGGCAAAGCAGGACTCGCAGCTCTACTGGGTAACTGTGACAGAGATGCTGACATCCCAGACAATATATGGCCCATCTAAACCACGGGATAGCTTGCCCTTTTAAGGTGGGCCAACAGCAAGCATCTGTGCAGCAGCAGCCCAGCCAGAGCCTGCAATCAATAGCCCCGGTGTCATTTTAAAACAGGGACGTCCGTGCCTTACCAACTGGCCGTGCAGACGCCGAGGCATCCGCCCTGAAAGAAGACAATAGGTCTGGTTGTTCCTCCTTACAGCATCACGGAAACGAGAAGGAACAGTAATACTGAGAGGAAGAAAAGCCATAAAACGGTGCCGTCGGCTCACTCACTGGCAATTGGTGCCTGCACCTGTTGGGTCAGGAGGACCCGCCGTGTCAGATGAGCAGAGCTGTCACAGTTCAGCTCAAGGGCAGCTTCAGAACAGCTTCCCCCGTGACTTCAGATGAAGGTTTAACACCAGTCTCTGGAGGGAAGCAGTGGGAGAAGCAAGCAAACATTTTGCTCTCTCACACATGTTCTTCACACGTAGCTAGAGCTGCGTTTGCTGCAAGCGGGCAGGTTTGGAAGGGATTAGAGAAAGGCAGGATGAATCATGCAGAGGAAGAAACGGCAAATCTCCTGTGCTAGTGCCCTGTTTCTTGTGAGGCTCCCTCGTTGTGAGCCACTTCTTCCTTGGGCAGATTTACAGAGAGGTTTGCGGCGGGCTGGCCTGCACAGGGAATGTTACAAAAACCATTCAGAAAATAGCGTAAGCTAAATGAGAGAAAAGACATTTTCCTTTTGGAGTAACTATGTCCCACATGGAGTTTCACCACTGTAACTGCATCCACATGCTAGTAAAATTCCTTGCGTAGTCAAGCCCAAAGGGGACAGCATCGGTTCAGTTTACTGCGGAGCCCCTAACACATCCTTTGCCGTGTGACCGCAATGTCTTTGGAGGAAATGCCAGCACGCTCGCTGCCTGGAACACCTCACCAGGTAGCATGCCAAAGCACTTTACGCCTCACGAGATAATGCAGTAAAATGATGCATGACACAAGCAAAGAAAGAGTAGAAATTACAGGTATTAAAACTCATTTCCTGGTGGTAGTGTTGTGAACCATCACGATTTTATCACGAGCCTTGTAAAAATCTGATGGTGTTACATTACTGCACAAGAATCTCAAGCTTGCTTAATTCTTTCTTTCTTTCTTTCTTTTTTTTAAGTGAAAGTTCTACTTTTCCAGGTTGTGGTGAACAGGCAGAAACATTAAATGCTCAGAAAATGTAAAAAGCAAATAAAAGTGAGCAGTTTAACTTTAAAGCTTCAAGCTTTCTTTAAGGATAATCATGACCTCAGATGCTCAACCTGTAATTTCTTCACACGCAGGGACAGCAACACAGAGTGTCCCATTTTTGCACAGCACATTTTGTACCCTGTAACATATACCCTCTGAAACTAAAATGGGCCTTTTTTTTTTTTGAGAAAAAAAAATTAGCAACATCCCAGCATGTTTCTAACATTTCATTTAAAAGCCAACACAGCTGCACTCTAATGCTACTTAAAGATGAGAACCTCCACCAAATTACCAACCCTGTTTTAAGCAGAAAGGGATTCAGCATGCAAATATTTTGCAGAGAGAATGATTCGAGAGTTTGCAGCTCTTCTCGCTGCTCTTTTCCAGGGAGCATGACTTGCTGACAGGATTAACTACTGCCAGGCTCACGAAGCTGGGAGACAGCTGCCACATGGCAGCCATTTATTACAAAGCTCCCCTCCTCTAAAGTTAGGAAAGAGGCAGACTAGTTCATCCGTGTTATCAGCAGGGTTCCTCTGCTCCACAGGCTTTAGGGACTTGGCTTTTTTTAAACAAACATCTCCTTTTCTCCCCCACCTTGTTAACATCATTATCTTCTTGTCTTCTGCTTCTGGTCAGCACAGAATCCACTCCCTCTATCACACCCTCCAAAGAAAAAATTGACAATTGAGACAATTGTCAGAATGGTCAGAAACACACGCACCCTGAAATAGATTTTTAATTAGAGAGTTTTAGCTTGAAATTTAAAGAGGGAAAACCACATGCCACAGGGAGGAAAAAAAGAGCAATGTGCTGGAGCAAAGGGAGTCAGAAACGTTCTGTAAAACCCTCATTCTGCCATTTACCCTAAAAGGCATTTTTTAATGACAGCCTCCAACTACAACATCCATAGCAGCTACACAGCTTTCTCATGAGCTAGATAACCTCTAGTGCACCCTCCTAGCTCGTATCTCCACAGCAGGTCAACCCTGCATATACCCACGGCTTGAGGCCACCCTCCTGCCCTGCACCATCTGAGGCACAGGCAGGTTTCCAGCTAACCACCTCCTACCGCCTGCTGAGACCAGAAACACCAACACACCATCTACGTCATCTCCATGTGATAGTAAGTACAGATGTCCATCAGTTGGCATTCTCCCGTTATTTTGAGTGCTACCTAGGAGATACAAGCTGGCTGTTCAATTTTACCTAGGGTGTTCTGGATACATATATTTGCCACAGATCACTCGGACTGAGGTTTACTGCTTCCCCAAGGTGAAGGAAGAGCCAGGCTCTTGTGAAAAACGGCCGGTGCAAAAGCTGCCATGGTCTTGTGAGCTTATGCACCCACGGGCTTACACCAGCTAGGCAGGCGGCTTTCAGGGTTGTCTGTGGAGCTTTAAATTCTGAAATAAAATTTTGCTTAGTCAGGTATATTAATTAGAATAGTAGATGGTCTTGGCAAGCAGGCACAGCTTCCCAGAGTTGAGCCTCGCATGAAAGCCACTAGGAAAATTTATTTTAAAAGGAGTACTGCTTGTCAATGGTATACTTCAGTATGAGTTTTCTTGCTATTTTGAAGTAAATACAGTGAAACTAACCTGTGGGAGGTTAGCTTCCTGCCCACTGACAAAATGAAACAGCATCTGTTAATTTTCATACACATGAAAAAAAAAAAAAGAGCACAGGAATCCAGCTGAACAATTTCTTATGGAATTCAAAAGTCCCTCAGCTTTATCAGACGAGCATGGAAAGCCTCCTCAGAAAGGACGTCTCTATCTGACTTGTAAAAAAATGTATTCTAAAAACAAGAATTACATGCACGCACAGACACACACACACACGTCTCCCGCTTCATCCGCATCCAGATCCAGCTGCTGACCTTCTAAGTTCCATGTAGCATAGCTTTTGCTCTGGGACTGTAAAAGCCCAGCAGGCATTTCAAAAGGATTTTACAAAGTACACAGGCCTAGCCTTGTAAAAGCTCACGAGGAATCCACGGAGGTCATCGTGGAGCTTAGACAGTCTGCAAACAGCATAATCCACGTGCCGGTGAGGTAAGGAATGACTGAAGTCAGGAGGACAGGCCTGAAGACTTCGGCAACAACTGGCTCCTCCAACAATGCCGTAACCCTGGAGGAAACGTCTGCTGATCTTCAAAGCTCTATACTAGGAACAGTCTTAGTTTCCTGAACAGGAGCATTCTGGTTGCAAGGCCACAAACCTCTTACGTTCACAGAGAAAAAACAAAAAACAAAGTAAATAAATAAAAAAAGGTCCACTAAAGTTAACAGCGGTGAGTATCGTCAGTGAGACTGACCCTCTGCGATGAGCTGTCAGATCCACCCAGCGAAGTTTTGACGCGCCTCGGCACCACAGCCGTGCGGATTAAGAAGGAGCTTGCAATCTTTGCAGCTTTCCTTTTTCTATTACAGGCAGTCCTCCCCACTGTCGACTCCCAGCTCCTGGAATGCAGTACTCCAGTTGCTTGGACGAAGAGCAGGTGCTACAAAGTTTAGCTGGTGTGAGGTACCTACTATAACTAAATCAAGGCCATAGCAGCGCACCTCACTTGTCTGATGAACTGAGCAGTCCTCAGTTGTCTGATGAGCTGAGCAAGTGACTGTAAGCAAAGGAGAGTCTGGACACCTGCATGCTGCAAAGAATTACAGGAAGTTTATTTCAGGAACACTTGGGGGGGGGAGGGGGAACAGCAGACAAAATTGTGAACAGGTTTCTTTAGTGAGTAAGCAAAGTTCCAAGTTGCTATTACTCCAGCCAAAAATGTCTGTTACTGGTCCAAAACCATCCTCCTCTTTTTTTTTTTTTTTAAAAAAAAAGAACAATTCCACTGCTACTGCTTCACACACAACCATCAAACAGACGATACAGACAATTGTCTCCACGTATGAAAAGGGCAACTCATTCCCTTCTGCTGACTCCCACTGGCATATAATATTGAATACCAAAACATCAGTCTGAAACAAACTAGTATTAATCATGCATGGTATCAACCTGATTCTGGAAAAAGTAGTAGTTGCAAATGTTCACCACAGAGAAAAAAAATGAACAAAAAAGCCCCACTAAGTGGCTTGCCCACCCACTCACGCCCACCTCAGTTTCTGCAGTAGGGTAGCAATAGTTTGGTAGTGGAACCTTGACTGATCACGTTCATATATACACACACGGCAAAGCAACATTAAAGTATCATAATTAAGATCTGTGATCCTGCAAGCCATATCATGAGTGATGCTGTCACATAACATTTTCTCAATCATGTATACATACATACCTAGAGAGCCACCTTCTTTTAATTCTAAAAAATCAAATCACCTTGCTCTACAGTTGTAAGCCACTACATATTATGTGTATGGTAGTACATCTATTTACACTAATCTTACTGAGGTCACTTACAATCTACTCCACAAGAGGTGAACAAGACCTAAAGTATTTTAAGAGAACCACAAAGGAGAAAAAATCAGATAGGGTTCTCTGAATAGGTCACAATTGTTCAAAAGCTCAAACTGCATTTCTACCCAACAGAGAGATCTCATCCTCCAAACTTCATACAAACATGGCATTCATTCAGAGCAAAAGCAGAGCACAGACAAAGAAAATCTCAACATCAGAATTCCTACTTTCACTCAAAAGCGAAATCACAGGAGCTGTTTTCCATTTCCAACTCAGACATTATTGCTTTGTAATAAGTTTTATAAGCCTTATGGAGCTGAACTACTCAGTATAAAGAGGTAGAAGAGAAGTCGCCAAGAAATTAGTAGCAGTCTCAACTACAGAGCAGACAAATGTACATTTGAATGAGTTAAAATAGGAAACTAAAAGGAGAAAGCATGCAAAACCACCAGCTAAATAAATTATTTTTCATTGTAAGGTGAAAAACTTTTCTTAACCTACCCACTCATTTCACATGTGGTTATATGGAACTAGCATTCTACCAAAAATTAGAAGACAGTCACCAGATTTGTTTCACTTGTTCCTTTACCTAAATTTCAAACAGGGTTTCTGGAGCTGGATGATTTCGCCATCCCTACTTAGGGACAGCGGTAAGACAGAAGCTGGGCCCTTCCTTGTCTGTTAAGGTCTTGCATGACGTGGAGATTATGGAGGTAGACTCTTTCATAAACAGAAGTGGCAGCAACATGTTCAGCAAATTTCACACCCAACTCAAAACATTTTTCAATACAGGTTTTACATAAAATATATGAAAGCTGACAAGTCCAAAGGTTCCTCACCAAATACACTCCTTTAAAACTCCCTAAAAATTCTAAACATGGATCGTTTCTGAAATAACAAAGTCTTTACAATAGCAGTAAGAAAGCTCCCCAGAGGGTGGGGTAATTTGGAGGGTTATCACACCTCTGGGGGAAGTCACAGGCTCTATCTTGGCAGTGTTTCATCCCTTCATATGCCCAGGGGACTGATTAGTTCATGATAAGCAATTAGGCACCCTAGGGAGGACAGTTAACTCTCTTACCAAAACAAAAAGGCTGCACAAATGTTAAGTCTCACTAGATTAAGGGAGCACTATCTGAGGAACAGCAAATTTGTGTTTGTTCCCTTCTACTGGAACCAGCAAAGATTACATTTTGCCTACATATGGCACACACAGATCTTAGAAATCCCAAATTTGAGCACGTACTTGCTGCTAAATTGGTAACAAATGCTCTGAAGCGGTTTTTTTTTTTTTTTTCCAAGACACCAGTGCTGTGATCCAGGAAAAAAGGAGAAGGGATGGAGGGAGAGGAATACAGTCAATAGTGATTAAATGACTTGAAATAGTAATCTCATTCATTTAAGTTCTTCCTCTCATTGTTAACAGAGTTCCCAATCAAGGGTAAGCTGTGGCTATGGGGACCTGGAAAGACAGTGTATATATATGACTGAATGCTGGCTGCATTTGAGAATAAAACCTTGAGTCAGAAGCAGCCCCACAACTACCTGCCCAGCTCCTAAAAAAGCTCCGGAAAGCTGCTGCTTGCTGCGAAGCACCTACGCATATCACAATCATAGTCACGTTAAACATTTATCTATGGTAAAACAGGCGGCCGGATTCACCTCTCCCTTGCCAACTGATGTAAAAGCTCCAACACACACCAAAATTGCCAATGACAACGTCTCTGACCTACATCAGGCCCAATATATTTCAAAGTACTTTGACGGCTTAAAATATGAAGGAATGCTTTTCAACGAGACGACCCCCTGTTCTTTTCTGTCCTTTTATCTTCCCTTAACAGTTTGCCATCCAGTGATAGGAGGGAACCCCAGCTGCACAGCCTGAGCTTTTATCTTCTGCTGACCATGCAACAACACAAAGCTCAGTGCTGGATTTCCTGCTGCTCGCCTAGAGGGGCTGTTCAGCTTGTTTAAATATTACTTGCCTTGGGAGCCTTGGAGTGGTGCCCAAGCACTGTACTGTATCTTCCCAGCATCCATTTCAGCATGTACTTTAAAGGTCTTTAGGTTCGATGTACTATGCTCTCCCTTGCTACGGGAGGGGCCTGATGCCTCTTGGGGGGGGGGGGGGGGAGAAAAGAAAACCCACAACTCCTCCCCCTCTCCCCGTTCCCCCCATTAATCCCCATACCTCGTTCTGTTACACAGCTAACTGAAGTCCCTCTTCATCCCAAGGGTATGCACTCATATTTAGCTCAGTGAAGTGAACCAATTGCAACCAAGGAAGAGACATTCTGGTATGAAAGGCTACAGCCAGGGAGAAATCAGATGCCACGTATCACGTACAGCCAGCTATCCACACTCAGGGAGCAAACAACTGGAAAAGCGCAGCAGCAACAGCAGGTTTCTGAGCTGAGCTGTGGTACCGTAGCTGCTCGTCACGCTAAATTTAAGAAGTCTCCACAGCGGATTTCAGGAAAACCCAACTTTCTTTGAATGTGTAAATTTACTTAAGTCTCTTTCTTTCCCAGTTCAGAGTGGTGATGAAAACAAAATACGGCTTTTACAAAAACAAAAAGGATTATCAGCCTTTATAAGTCCTTTCAAAACCCCTCATTTTCACAATTACCATGCCACAAAGAGGTTCAGCTCTGGCTACAAGGTCAGCAAGAAGATAACCTTGGCCAATAGAAATGATCTGCAACAGCCCAAACACAGCAAAACGTGGCCACCCATTAAGCAGCCCAGCAGGCCCTGCTGTTAACCTGGTTTGCAGCTGATAACAGCTGATACGGATGGAGAAGGAAGAGATAAAAATCCAGATTCAAAACCTATTTGTGAAAGTTGTGGATACAAAAATTCTAAGAAAGAAAACTTTAATTAATACTGATCGTGAGAGCTGTCCTGCAAGCTGTTGTCTCTTAGGTATTTCACGGCAGCTGAGATGAAGAAATATATATACCCCCACAAGCTGATTTAGAACTACAGTTGCAAGGAAATTCAAGGCTAGAAGTGAAAAACTGTTTTTAATCCATTCTGCTCTGACTCTGTCTGCAGCGTGCCGACTGATTTAACCTGATGTAAGCCACGGCTGTCATTCAGAGGGACGGGCTGTCAGTCCTCACTTCACCCCACAGCTCTGGCTACATGTTCCCACTCCTGCACTGTGCCAGTCCCAGCGTATGAACAACCACAGCGTGATCTGGGATCACGGAATTGATAAAGCCGGTTTGGGTTTGGGGCTTGTTCTTTGTTTTTCTTTTAAACACACACACACACACACACACACACACACACACACACACACAGACAGACAGAGTTTCAGCAACAGCCATCACTTGGGGAAGTTTAAACATCATCACGTTACACCCGCTATTTGAGTGAGGGATGAGAGACCTGAGCAGGAATGTTATATATGTAATTCTATTCCTGTGGTACCGTGGCACCAGGGAAAGATAAAGATGAAAAGATGTACTGGCATGAACTCACAACCAGCTCCATCTCCATATTCCCTTTCCTTCTTTCCCACTCCCTTCTTTTCAATTCAGAGTTTGTTTGCAATCTCTCTGCCATAAAGAACACTCCTTTCAGTTAAAGGTGTACCTGAAGCTCAGTTCTTCAATTAAATCCGACAATAGAATAACCTACCACAAATAGAGTGCGTGCACCGCACATCTCCCATGGCATCACTGGAAGAGAGGAACAAAAAAGCAAAAGCAGTCCCATGCAATGAGTTAGTAATTTTCTGCTTCCCTATCCAGTCTTCCTAGATCAAGGACTGGACGTTCTTCCACCTTGTATACAGTGCTAAGCACAAAACAATCCGAAGTCCAAAATACATCCTTCCCCTAATCTTTATAAGGGCTGATTTAAAATGCACATATTAGCTTTTTATTTGTTTGCAAACATCTGTAATTGACCCTTTCCCCCTGCACAAAGACAAAATTACCCCCCCCAATACAGCTCCCGCTTCATTAAGTCACATCAGTGAGTGACGATGCTGAAACAGCCTGCCACCATGTGTCACCACGTGTATCAACCACAGCTACGGAATAGCTGGCAAGCAGGACAAACAGCTCACCTGGAGTCCTCAAGTACTTAAAAAAAATATTTACAAACCTTGGACCCTTGGACTTAACATGCAGTACAGTGGGAATGGCACATATGCTCTCGCACTGGCAGCTGACCACCTCCACAGAGAGATTTACTGTAACATGCATCACATTAAGGGGATGGGATGGGACAGAGCAGGAGAAAAGAAACCAGAGCTGCCCCAAGAAAGAGCATGTTGCCCGAGTGCCTGTCGGCAGGCGCCGTGAGCTCACATTGCTTGCGCCCTCCAAGCTAAACATGGAATGTAGGTAGCAAGTCACAGCCCTGCGCAGGGCTCAAGACGTGACCCACCAGCTGCCTCTGCATTATAATTATTGCACTGGGGCACAGCAGGACCAAAAGGTGGCCTTTGCATATTTCTGCCGCGTTTTAATCTGCTAAAATAGCAATAAAAGGCGGCGTGCCACTTTCAGATTTGAAGTCATGGTCACTTTTCTGCAGGCCCAGCACTCG
The DNA here is from genome assembly GCF_040807025.1 of Struthio camelus. Taxonomy (NCBI): domain Eukaryota; kingdom Metazoa; phylum Chordata; class Aves; order Struthioniformes; family Struthionidae; genus Struthio; species Struthio camelus. The sequence continues at coordinate 102,923,272 of NC_090943.1, forward strand.
GTTTAAATCCACAATCCTCCAAAGGGGCAGAAGGAGCAGAACTATTTTGCTTTATTCAAAGTACCATTAAGAAATCAGATTTCACAGGGTTGTAAGATCTTTTTCCTCCCTAAGACAGAAAGAGGTTTCAAACAAAAACACACTGAAGCAGCACTCCTCTCAATCATCATTCTGTGCATTTCTAAGCTCGGCTTGGCCATTTCCTCTTCAGGCCACTTCTGCTCCCATGCTTGCTCTCTCCTTCTCTCTTTTTCTTTTTTTTATTATTAAAGTCTCTACCAATAAATACTACTAATAAAAATGAAAATCTTACTGCAATACCATCATTCCCTCGTATTATCATATTCTCTAGTGAACTGATTAATTCACAGAGTGATCCTGACCTTCAGCTCTCACTGGGCTTGAAGTGATGCAAATGGTTTCTCTCAGCTCTTCCTCCATTTTATTTTTGTCCTAACATGCTTAGTATAGGACTAAGTTTTGCAACACTGGACTGCAAATGCAAATATCTTCACTGGCATAGCTCTAAAGAAACACTTAACTTTTAGGCACTTTGATTGTTTCTGTAACATGCTCAGACTAAGCAAAGCTCAAAATCGTACAGGCCAGTAAGGAAATGAATTAAAAAAAAATTCACATTCAGCAGTGCCTTACTGTCCAAGTTTAATTCTACCAGGGAAGCTTATGTCATTAAAAGCACAGTTCGTCAGGCATTCACACTAATTTTAGTTCAACAAGTCAGTCAGCAGAGAAACAAAAAACACGTAGAAGAACAGAACAAAGCCCTGAAATAGTATGCAGCCAAAATGTTTAGGTTAAATGAAACATATCGGGCAACATAAATCTAGATAGCAAAGTCTCTTCCAAACGATTGCCTTTAGGGCGCCATCAGCATTTGCAGGCCAAAGGGATGTTTACCACACCAGGGACTCCTCTCCCTCATCCACCCCCTTAACCAAAACAAGTCAATAATCATTTTAGCATTTTTAGCATTTCTGCAGATAAAGATGCATTCAAAGCAAAACCTGAGTGATGGCTGAGGGCTGAATACAAAGGGATAGCCCCAACCCGTCAAAGTTGCCATTTTTTGCAAGCGCAGAGATGGACCTGGGTGCAAGGTGGTTATCAGGAAGACAGCAGGAAGGCAAAAAGACATCAGTAGGTTACGAACGAACTCTCGTAGGTCAGAAAAGCACACTCATGGCTAATAGACCAAAACTTCTGTTAGTACAAGAAGAACACCCATCTTCTAAGAAACCACTTCCTATCTTATTCTTCCCATGCCCTCCCCATAGCCTCCTCCCCGTTGTAATTCAGAACAACCAGGCAACTGATCTCTAACCATCCATCAGAAGAATTGGCTAATACAATGTCACCCAGCCTACCACATGAACAAAAACCACCAACGAATAAAGCTGGTGGTTAACTGCAAGTGTTTGCTTTTCTGACAGGATTATACTGATGAGGGATCAGCTTGCTGTCACACACACACTGCCTCTTAGAAATCCACTCTGCACAAAGGCAGATTTACACGTGCATACACATACGTCCTACACATCTGCTTCCACCTGGTGGATCACCAGAGATGGAGACTACAGCATTTCTGAAGTAAGCATGTAAACGTACCTCTAAAATTAGTTCCATGATAATTCTGTGGGCAACACTGGAGAGAAGCAGTTGGGCTTTTTTTTTTTGGGGGGGGGGGGGGGAGGGGGAAGGGGGGAGAAGGAGAGGTCTGCAAGGGATGGAATACAAACCACTAATTATTAATCCTATTTTCAATTTCCGTTTTCTCCCTCTTGGAAAGTACATTTAGCAAAGAAAAATTAAAAGTGATTCTTCCCTCATTTTGATGAGTTTCTCAAAACAGAGAAGAACAGAGATATTCAGTATTGCTCTGGGGTGCTTGATAAGAATGTTCTCACTCAAGTATCCTGCCAAAGAACTTACAAAATACTCTTTCCACAGCCTCCACACCTATAATCCAGCAAAAAGGGAGTTAATTTTTAATGTATATTAAAATATATATTATACACATACACAATATACAATCAAAACAAAAAACTCAATGGATTTTTAATATTTATTAATTATTAATTTTATTAATAATTCATAGTCATCATTATAGAAATCGGGGTTCTTTGAACATCTCATTTAAGCAAAGGAAAAAGGCTGGGGGATATTTCAAAATATTTTCTGTTGTAAAAGCTTTCTGATCTGGTTATTCTACAAACTTATTTGCTATGATACCTGCAAATGCAGCTTTGCAGTAACTTCTAGTTCCAATTCCATATGCATATTCTGAAAGATATCGTCCCTCTTCAATTTGCGTATGCCGTGTCGGTGGTATTTCATTCCGTATGCTTTAAAATCGCAGAAAAACCAACTCTGGAGTTCCCAGGTGTGGCACATTCCTTTCTGCTCTAGATATTCCTTCTCATTGGAAATATCTTCCAATAACTTCCAAATATCCTTCTCATGCTCCAGCCTCAGTCTCTTTCTCTCTTGCACACAAGGCACCTTAGTAAGACACAGTCAGTGGGCTATTGCAAACTACTCTTAAGAACTCCTTACAAATTAAGGCCTCAAGTCCTGCAAATGAATTGATACTAATAGGCCCACTCTATGGCACAGACCCATTAACTTCAACTGAAGCTCCAAACTTGCATGGCTGAAGGCCGAGCATCAGCTGCAGTCTGCAGAGGAGTGCAGCGTGGCCTATGTATGAGAGTTCATTTGCACCACGTGCACAGATATTTAGGAAGTGCTGGGGCTTTTGCTTCAATTTACCAGACTGGCTCTGTTTAGCAAGGTGTGCAAACCTTGTCAGACAACTTTCAAGCTACCCTTATTTCGTACGGAATGGAAATGTCTTTAAAGTTAAACCATCCATGGGGACAGCATTTTAATCTTATACCAACAAACCCCTCAAATACAGATTCTGTAGCTATACTTGATGATGCAAGGAAAATATTCAGGCATCCACTATATCTTCTTTACATGTAAAACAATAGACATAAGACATTAACTCTAAATTGCTAAATCAAGACACAGGATTAGGTTGCTAGTTTCTTCAGTATCTACAGACAGCCAAACCAACAGATTTTTGGTCTGGAACCAGAGGGACAAGAGGCTTTCACTGGGTGCAGGTACAGCCCTTTTTACCTTGTGCGTTACAACAAGTATAAAGAACAGAACACGCTGGAGTAAACATTATCGCTGATACTTCCCGTCTTATTCAATCGATAGCTGTAATTGCAATCTCACACTCATTTCACCCTTCCCAAATTTCAGTGCTCCTGCATTAAAACTTTGAGGACTGGAGATGTTCAAAGAAAAAGAGTCAGACTTTCTCCCTCCCCCACCCTTTTTTTTTGTATTCTAGGTTTGTTATGCTTTTTTTTTTTCCCCTAATAAGAAAGAGAGGACACATACAAAAGCCCAAAACCTGAAGTTACTTTTCCCTTAGTTGCATCCTTAGCAATGGCTGAAGGATTTTTTTTTTTATTACTTATTTCTCTTTCAGCCAAAACAAATGTGGCCTGAAGCTAAACACCTGACATGTAACGTTTCAGCACAAATGGTTAAAGCGTGATAGAACTCTATGCAAGTGAAAACAGAGTCCTTAATAAAACTGCCCGGTGTTCTCCATTTGAAAATACTCCTGGCAGCCCAGCTTCTTTAATACAGAGGAACTTACCAGCATTTGCCATTCCTTTCCCTGATGGCTCTCTCAATGTACCTGGAAATTAGGAAGCTGACTGAGCGCACAGAAAACTAGTCTGGTCAGTCCCACTCACCCCCATTTGAAACCAGTGCAAGTAGGCGGCTTGACATCTTCTCAGAAGACTAGTCTTAGACTGCACTGGTGGCACTGCCAGCAAGGGTTACAAAGCTCTCCCCTCCCTCGAGTCCAGTTGCTGTCATAGTCCCTCATCCTGAAAGTCAAGAGAGATTTGCAACACACTTTGGGGCCTGCTGACTTTAAGCCCACAGGAGAAACGCCACTCATGTTTTTTCACAAGTCAGAAAATGTTTGCTTGGGAAAACAAAACAGGAAAAAGCTGCAATTCTCACACAATCACTTGATTCCAAGAGCCACAACCTTAGTACTGACAGTTTCCCATCTCATTAAGTGTCTTGCAATACTTGCTTTTGTAATCGTTTTCCATGTTGTCTACACAAAGAGCTATCTCGGAAGCCAGAAGAACTACATTCCATAAACAAGGATACTTTCCAGACTCACCCCAATACTCTCTGTGCTTAAGGTCCTGTGCATACACGAACATACAGATCGTTATTTACCCAGCAGTTATTTTACTTTCAAGCTGCTCTAATTTTGAAGTCAAACAATTCTTAGCTTCTCCATCCCAATGTTCCCATAACATTTTCAGGGAAGTCAGACTACTTCCTGAATTCCCCTCGATTCATCGTTGCTAGGACTCCACTGCAACCTACTGACTTGCTCTCTCGCAAGCCACAGAGCCAGTTTGTGTTACTGTGCGTGCTGTGCGCAATTTGCATTAACTGCTTACTACATACACAGCATCTTTCTTTCTAAGAACTTTAGTGTGAGAAGTCACTTGTTCTCCAGCTTTTCCTTTTCAGCTCTTTTTTTAAGACACAGACACTTCCTCCCTCTCTTTCCTCGTCACCTCCACTCAGAAAGATTAAAGCTTGCGGCTCTCGTGATAGATCCAAGTCCTTTGATGAATCAATGGCTGTTAGCTACTCTTGAACTAGTGTGATTAAGGTTCAGATGAGATACAGAGCACATACACTCTTCCAGAAACTTTAAAATCCAAAAGCAAATTCTCGGCCCATCATCTTGAATGCCAGAGATCAGAAATGCTAATAAAGTAAGTCATACTAAGAGAAGTCATCAGCTAGCTGTCAGCAGTCGTCAGACCCTGGACAAGCCCTTGGGAGGAGGGGATAGGGATCCAGCCACGGAACGTGGGACATGCTGGGTTTCCTAACTCTCACCTCCCTTAGTCTCTCCACAAGATCTTGGCCTAGTGACTGGGCCCCATTTTTAGCTCACGCAAGTTCTTACGTCTCTCTAACATAATGAGCAAATAATAGCTAAACACCACTAACAGCTCCTGAAGTTCATATAGATGGCATGCATGCTCTCTCCCCCCTTCCTCCAGCTACGCAGCAGACATTTGGAGACTTAAGAATAAAACTCAGAACAGAGTTACAACACAAAGTAAATGGGTGGTCACTTCTGAGGTCAGAGCGTACATACAGATAGGCTCACAGAGAGATGAACGAACATTTATTTTCTTTGCGTACCGCTACATCCTTTACATCTAGCTCAAGACAAACCCTATTTTGGAAAGCTTAAAAAAAAAAAAAAACCCACTCCTTCCAATTTCTGTGCAAGGAGCAAATCTTCCAATACTCTCTTTGTGTGCTCAGGACTGAATGCTGCCAGAAATAGTCAAAGGAAAGGGAAGAGGGAAGACTTCTGTCATGAATCCTACTTTTCAGAAGGTTTTAGACATAACCGTATGATCAAACAGATGCAATGCATTGCTCAAATCAATATAAAGAACTCAGAATGGAAGCTGTACTTTAAAAATTACTATAGCTTGGGGTTTTCTACTTTTATTTATTTATTTTGATAGCAAAGAAAAAGATGTTTCCTGTAGCATAAAATGACTTTCCCATCTCAAGATAGAATTTAACACAGGAACTGGTATCTCTGCATCTTTCCCATGCATTCATATCATAAGAGTCAATGGTACAAACATGAGGATGCATACCTGCCAGGTTCATAACCACACCTTTGCATGAAAAAGGCTACTGAGCACTCTAACAAAAGGGTGTTTGCTTTCAGTGCACACAAGTCCATATTACTCAACCCATTTGCAATCTGTAACTCTGATATCATTTAACACTGGAGACAAAAGGACCCATGTTTCTCCTCCAGTTAGAAGCAGCAGATTCACAGAAGTCAATGTAAGACGAGTTAGAGGCACGGGACTCAGCCCTTTGGGATGGTACACTACTGTCTCTTGCATGGGTAATTTTGATGAGCTTGTTGAAGCACAGTCTTCAGCCAAGTGCCCTTTCATACTAACTCATCCATAGCGCAGAGACGATCAATCATCATTTATTACTCACCTTCTGGCAACACCCACTTTAAGCTAGGCACCATCCAGACACATTAGGAAGCCAGTCTCAGCCTGAAGGCTTTGCGATATAAGGGAGCCATTTCCGAGAACCGGTGCCGGTGGGCAGACAACTACAGTAGTGGAGAGTCCGACAGACACCAGTGGCTCTCCGCATGGCTACTAGGATCTGCCAGGATAGAGCTGTTCTCAGGATAACTTAAACATGAGCGTAATTATTTCAAAGAGTGACAAGGTATGTTAAATAAATACACTGACTACACCTACTTTTCCCAGCCTGTCAACTGCTACCGGTGTTACACTGTACAAATAAGCCTTGTGAAAGCATTTTGCTGAACAAATAAGGTGAATCTTCATAGACTTATCACAGCACTTTGATGAGAGCACCTCTCTTGGTTACAATCCACAGGAAAGTAGTTATTCTGTTCTTCTGTAGCATTAGTAACTTCTCAAACAAAGCAGCCTGATTGAGGTAGACAGTGAGGGGCTTATCAGCTTAGGAAATAGGAAGGATGGTCCAATTAACTGCCAGGCAGTCAGACATAATTCACTCTGACGAGGCCAATGAGAGACAAGTCGGAGAAATGCATGCCCTGTCCATTTACGTAACACCTACACATTCCCTTGCTGCAAAACTCTCCCCTTCTGGAAACTTTGTCTAAATACAGAACAGGCCATTGGAGGAAAATTCGTCTGCGTTCAGCCACCATGCTGGACCCAGGCACTAAGAGCCGTCAGTGAGCAGAAGGAGAGGAAGCTCTGTGCATGGTTACCTTGGGTCCACACCACTGCACTGTTTTCTCATAGATCAAGGAGTAGGGCGAGAAGTTGAAGGCACAAGAAGGCAAAAAGTCCCCCCAAACACAGTTCAGACAGACAGGCTTCATCTCCTTTTCCCTAATCACTTCTGCCAGCACAGAAAGAGTCAGAACTTCAGTGAAGTCATTTCACCATGTTAAAAAAAAAAAAAAAAAAAAAAGCAAGCTGAAGGCAAACCATAGGTAACAGCCGATTTAAGAAAGCTGTGTATCCAGCCTCAGTGCCACTTTCCACATCCTCTGCTGTGCCGAGTACACTGCTAGCACTGGGTGAGCAATGAGAACGCATGGAGAAAGAGGAAATTCTATGAAAGATGTGAGAATGAAAACAGAAAGCTCTCAATGAATCATAGGTCCAGCTTGGGGCCCATCACCTACAAGGCAACATGCATTTAAAACAGGAGGGGGAAAAAAAGGAAAAAAAAAATCCCTGAACTATGGAATCATAAATGCAAGCTCCACCTGCCTTTTACTGAAAGAGCAGAACCTTTATTCTGAAACAAAAATGCACGTGTGGGACCCAATCCATCCTTTGATAAGGGCACTTGTTTGACATAATCCCCTTCGTTTTCCAAAGTGCCACACTTAGGAGTGTCGCGATCAGAAACACGTGCTTTATACACCATGAGCAGGAGTATAAAAAAAGCCCAGTTGTGTGGAATATTTATGTTACATATGGCAACATCCCATTTGCCAGCCGGTTACCAGGAGCTGAGGAATCTGTGCGGTACTAGAGAAGTCGCCTTGCAGCAGGGTGTTATAGCGAGCACAAACCAGACTATATATGGTATGTTTACTGAACCATTAGGCATAAACATGTTACAGAAGAAATGATGTCTTATATTAGACACTGGGCTCGCTGCTGTAAGGCAAATCGTCTCGCTGGGAAAGCAGTTTGTCACATATTTCCCCATGTGCTTCTGGCTGTGCATGCCAGTGAAACCTCTAGAAAACAGGAACAGGTTATGCTGCAAGTAATGATTAACTCTGTGGACTATCAGCCCTCAGAGCTCCTCCCGCCGGCGTTCCCTTTCTCCTCGCCTCTCGGCCTCCCCTGCTAGTTTTCGGCTGGGACTGCGCGCAAGGCAACCCCGCAGAGGGCACGAAAGCCAGCAGGCAGGGGAACGCCGCGCGCAGCGCTGCCTCTGCGGCGGGGTGACGGGCACGGACAAGTGCACCATCTATTTCTTAAGAAACAGCTGGCAGCAGGCAAGTGAGCGAGCGCTGCAGCTAGCTGCCTGTGCCACGTTCAAACTGAGAGTCTTCATGGGACTATTTCATAACGGAAGGGGGGGGGGAAATCCTGAAAGGGGCGAGGGAGGAGGGTTTACTGAAGATGCCTTAAAGCACAGGGAGAGGGTTCATAACTGGCTTCAGAGTCCTGCCTAACCTGTTCTGTGGTATGTTCTGTTTAACTCTTTTTGTTGGTGGTGTTTTTTTTTTTTTTCTTCTTCCTTTTTTTGGCAACCAGACCCAAGCTGCAGCCCCTTCCCTCCTCAGGCTCCCTCCGCACGCCTCAGCACCCTAACGCGAACACAGGCACGCGGGAAAGGAGATGCTGGAAAACCAAACAGCGAGCGCGGCGCGGGCTGAAACTGGACACACCACTGCTCGACGACAGGGAACTGGATCTTCCTTATCAACCCGCCAGCACCGCCTGCCCTCCAGTGTCAGACTTCCCACTTTCGGCGCCGCTCTGCCACGTTACCAACCAGCGTGGCACCTCAAAAATAAAAACTATGCAAAGCGGTAAGGGGGTGGGGAAACAAAGCAACCCCCCACCCCCACCCCCCAAAACCACACACCCAAAAGAGCGCTCGGCACGAAGATCTAACCAGAGCGCAGTGTGGGGGCAGGAGCAGCGATTGCAGCATCCAGGCGTGCTTTCCTCACCGCAGCAGGTTTATTTCTTCATTATCTACGGTATTTACAGGGTTAACGTGTAGCCTGAAGATCAGAACTATACCTGCTAAGCAACAAAAGCATCAACTCAAAGCTGCACTGGGTGGTTTTGACACAGGTTAAGCAGTTTCTAACCGGTGGAAAGAACGTGGTGATGGTTCAGTAGCCATTTTAAGCAACAGACGTATTAATCATGGGAGTCAGTAACAAAAGGAACGGGGGCAAAGCACGGTACAGAAACAAGGACCTCTAAAAGCTCAGCGACACATGCAGAGCTCAGTCGCAACGGCAGCATATGCAAAATGTGCTTAGAGAAACCAACAAAGATTACTAAATGACCTTCAGAGCACAGCAAATCCCTCAGAGCAATGAGTACGAGGCCTAAGAAATTTCCTGGTTTCCAGTCAGTTGTTTTACATGTTTTCTGGGGAGTTTTCATGCTGTGGGAAAGATTTCTAAGTACACTGAAAGTAAGCCTGCAACATCCCCTTCCACTCCCACAGCAAGTATGCAATCTATAAAAGATTAAATTGTTGGAAACATATGCCTGAGCTAAGACTCTTCTTCTTCTTCTTCTTTTTTTTTTAAATCATATCAACAGTTTAGCACTTGATGCATTTTATCAAACTGTTCTGCCATCCCTTTTTTTTTTTTTTTTTTAAGGTAGTTAAGAGTGAGAGCACGCGAGAGGCACGTAGCCTGTAACTTGAACATGGTTTTACAGATGTATTTACTAGAGCGCTTTCCTTTGGGGGCTTCTCAGGCCAGGGCAACCTTTGTTTCTGCGTGCCACGCATACAGCAGGCAGCTCCTAACACAGGAGCAATCACAGGGAAAGCGGCACCCGCACCCTCTCCCAATCGGCCAGGATGCTAAGCCACCAAGACGTGGCCAAAAAGTTTCTGCCGAGTTTACTCAGAACTTTTCTGATCAATCCTTCGGCCACGCAAGCGTCCGAAGCCCGCTACAATCACCAGCTGGGCTACAGAAGAGAACAAGCACCCCCCCTCCCACCGCATCCCCTCGGCCGTGGATATACAAAGGGACACGGGGGAGGCAGCAGGGGGAGTGGAAACCATCACAGAAAAGGCTGCAAAGTTGTACTTTCTTCATTATTGCTTTTTGGCAGATAGGTTATTACGGTTCAGGCCAGACTACCCCCCGCTGCTCCGAATCGCTCGAGTGCCCAAAGGAGGGCAAGGTAGGGAAGCCTCACCTCCCGCTTCCTCAATAAAGCAGGAAAATCAGAAGCGTTCCCAGATTTCGTCGGTCATTTCTTAAACGAAACGACAATGAAGGTGGGATTGTTTTGGAGGTGCTTTTTTTATTTGGGGGGGGGGTTAAGGGGAAGGGGATCAGTAGGTATATAAGAGGAGAGACAAGGGAAAGAGTCTGCTGGGCCTCCGAGGAGAAACGCTTGGTTTTGAGACAAATGAGGGAGGCAACAGGGACATAAAAACATAAGCTCTGATTTAACTGCTGGGACCTGAGGCGCATGCCACCGTCCTGTTTTACAGCCGGCACTCGTGTAGCTGAGAGCAGGGGCCAGCACTTTGCAAAAACCACTTTTCCGAGGGGAGAGGGGGAAACGACAGAGAAAAGGAATATAAACACCACGGTGCTGATGAACCGGCAACCACATCTCTCCCCCTCCACCTCTAGGGTCTTGAGTGAACACCTGAATCCGTAAGGACGCTACAGTCTCCGGTATAAAACGGACACGGCAGACACACTGGACAACAAAGAGTCCCACAGGCTGCGGAAACCCCCGTTGTGAGATACTGGAGACCGTGTCCGAGCGAGGAAGGGAGCCATGCCGGGTCCCCCACCAGTCCCTGACGCGGCCTCCCCGGTTGCGCCACCTGGCCCAGCGCCGGCCGACAGCCGAGAGCCCGTGGCCCACCCGGCACTCGCCGTTTCTGCCGAAACCGCTGGATTGCACGGAGCTACGAAGGGCACTAGCCGGGGAGGCCATAAGAAAGCGTGCCAGGTTGACATCAGATGCCGCTTCCTAGACGGAGTTAAAAATGTAAAGCACAGAGCCTCCGTAATTCGTTACGTCTCTACCGTCTCTGCCTCGACAGCATTTAACAAAATAAGAAGAGTGGAGGGATACAGAGGGTTGGCGACACAGGACAGAACATAAATGCGCGTGTGCACTTTCAAAACGCTAACTGCATTTTCACTGAAGTTAACTGAATGTATCCCAAATAACACAGCTACATTTCTGATGTTAAACCATGCATCCATTCTACCAAATATTTAAAAATTGCTTTGCTCCGCCTACACCAAATAATTAAGAAACATCAATCATCAGGAACTCAGTAAGAAAAACAAAAACTTAAAATAGCCATGTATGCTCAGCAAGTAACGCGTATTCCTGCAAAACTGCTTTTCTTTATATAGCTCGCATCTGAAAACTCTAAGTCACACACGCACACAAAAGACAGACAGACTACTGCTGTGGACAAAATGGTGCCATTTAATACAAAAATCTGGTTTATGCATAGACGAGCTGTAATGCATGCTGGTCCCAAGCAGAGTGGGATGCAGCCAGTTATATCGAACAGTTGTGCCCTCAGCAACAAACGGTGCATTCATAAAACTGGAAAAGCCTCTGTCTAGGGGCTCTAAGTTCTGCAAAGGAAACAATCGGTTGCTGACATTTTCTGAGGGAGGGTATGCTGAAAAGAGGTTGAGGGGGAGAAGTATGATCTACAGGAAAGTTATGTGCAAAAGAAATATCAAAATATAAGGGGGGGGGGAACCCTCTGCCACTGAATAATCTCTGCACTCTTACTGCATTAGCTAGCATCTAGCAAACAAGCAATGCCAGCTGAAAAAGACAAGCATTTGGAAAACGCTAGGCCAACCAAGAAAACAGAAGAAAAAGGGAAGAAAAAATAAAAGTAGCTTTTTTTAAGAACGCTGGCCCAAAAAGAAAGGACAGATATCGCACACACACTGCAGTACATACAGCCACCTCTGACAGGCAGTTTCACACAAGTTGCTTACCCTTGCCTTTATTAGCTATGCCACCTCCACGCTGGTAACTAAAAGCCAACATCTGGTACTAGCTAAATGTCAGCACAGACAATCCCTTTAATAAAAATTTAAAGAGTCTGGGTTCTAACGAGGAAGTCATTAGTGCTCTGAATGCAAGACCCTACACTAGGACCGCACGACTGAAACAATCCAGGCCTTTAAGCTGCGCAGGCCGGCAACTTCAGCGTGTGCTAGGCAGACGTCTCTCCAGTCCCCCCGCCACCTTGCACCGGGGGATACTCAGCTCCTGGCTCTGTCACGTGCACAGCCCCCTGGGCCCGGCCACCTGGTCAACATCCCGCACATGGGGCTGGCCAAGGTCCCTGCAGCAACCAAGCTGTGGGCTGCAGATACCCCACAAGGGTGGCAGCCCGTCCCCAGCCCTTGGCCCAGGAAGTTCAGGTTAAGAGGCAGAAACGTGGGGCACCACTGCCTGCCCCAAACCTACCAGGCACCTACAGCGCTGAAGTCGAATCCTGCTTGCCCCTATGATACATGAGACATCCATGCAAGTCGGCGCAAAAATCATCTTAAATGGTAACTAAGAGAGCACTTATTAACATATACGTATCACCTCTTCTGTTTTCCTGAGTTTGACAATCAAAAAAACAAAAGAAAGTCAAAACACACACTGCAACTTCAGTGGGAAAGCCAGCGAAAGCTTCCATAGAGGAGAAATAAAATTGAGGTCTGCCTGCGTATTGATAGGAAACGAAAAAAGGAGTTGCACCAACTACTCCTAGCTGCCCCCAGGGCTGCGGTGGGACATTCACTGCGATTTCTCCTGTCGCTTACACAGCACAGGTCTCTCAAATCTCACTTGCAGAACAAATATTTTCTATCAAGTCAAACCTGTACGTGATAATTTGGGGTAAAGAGAGTGTCCACCCCAGCTAGAGAAACCCTAATTGAAGGAGAGGGGACAGAAATTGTGTATAACCGTTGATATGAGTCCCTATACCATTTAATTGAAACAATTCATGTGTTAGAGATTTAAGAAAATACTCGTACTCTGAAGTCTTTGCAAGGGTATCTAAAAAGCGACACACATGTAATTCTTCCTGTGCATAGTGCATAGTGTGCACCTGTAAGTTCTTTGAAAACATTTTATGAAACAATTTAAGACTGGAAAAGGACTGTAGTCTCACAGTGTGGCATCTATTTTTCCACAGAGGTTTAACCAAAAAAAAGAAAAAAGAAAAAAGCAGAACAGGATGAGTAGTTCTTCAGGAGAGAAGCCCTCCTGCATCTCAGCGCTACAGGAAGACAGAACCTGTGGGTCTGTCAGTATAAAAGAATAAAAGCCGGGAAGAGGACATAAAAGCCAACTAAACCAGACAGAACTGAGTAGGTTTTATAGAAGCTCTTAAGCCACTGGAGAATGAATGGTGATGTTTTTGTTTACCAACTGTGCACTGTAAACTATTGCTACTGCAATAAAGTTTGCACTGTATTTGCATAAATAATTTCAATAAAACTGTATGAAAAGCCTTTTCATTAGTCCTGGTTATCTGTTGGGAACCTACAGCAGCTACAAAACTGCAGATGCATTTGCAGAGGCATTAAAACAATCTCAAAATTGTCTTTCATACTTTATTCCTTGGTCAGTTTCCAAGAAAGGCAAAAGTTTACACATGCATAATGTTTTGTACATGCTCCCATTACACTTGCCCTTAGTACTAAATGAATATATTTTAGAATTCAAGTTGCACGCAGGATTTTGCTCCTCCCCCCATAGATTCTATAAAGGCTTCCAAAACAACACATTATCTGTTTATTAGCTGATTTATTAGATGATTTTTTTGTGTTTAAGTTTTGCAAAGGGCAGTGAAAACACCTGGAAAGCTGTGGGAGATGTACCAACAGAGTTAGAAAGGAAAGTACAACCCAGCCTCCTGAAAAACTCTTTAACAGCTTGTGAATAAGAGATGACCAAAGAAGTTCTCAAATTTAGAGGTGAACGCTGAGTCACAGAATACAAGTCTCCACATTACTTTGCAAAAGAAAAAATAAAATATAAATCCTGCCTGAAATGTGCCACTTTTTGCTGTTTACTTTGTTTGTTTGTAGCAGTTTGTTAAAATCCCGCAAATATTTAAGACCAAACCACAGTCTGTATTTTATATTTAGATGAACGACGGCATCTTCCAAGAGGACGTAATTGCAAGTCTGCCTTCTAAACGAGCCTCCCTCTTCCTCCACCTCCAGCGCTGGGCAACGCAGGCCAGAGGAGGAGGAAGAAGATGGGCCACTACGGGGGCCATGGTGCTCCCTTGCACCAGCCCATGGCGTTGGGGGGCGCGGGGTCCGGCCCCACTGCCCTCTCTCCACGCACCCTGAAACTCCCCAGCGAGCCCGGCCAGGTATCCCCGCAGCCCCTCATCCCTGCTCCCACAGGGCAGCAAGCACGAGTACCAACACTTGAGCCCTTGCACCTCACATGACAAGGGATGGCTTTGAGCTGGACAGCCAATATCTGTAGTTAAAATTTAAAAAAAAATCACAAAAAACACAACACAAACACTAAAAACACCACTCTTCTTGGCCCTTTTTTATCTCCTTGCTGATCCAGGTAGGAACAACAGGACAGCAGCTGCCTCTCGCACTGTTGCTTCAAATATCAGCCCTGATTTAAATCAGTATAAATTCAAAAGAGAAAGCAGCCCACAGCTTTCTAAGCTGGTATGCTGAACACCATGACCGCCTCGCACCCCCGCCCCACAAATGCTCAACTGCTCAATGAGATTCCTCTCGTTTCCTGCACTGAATCATCTGTGTCACCACAAAGATGAGATTTTTAACTGTGCGCATACGTTTCTTATTTGAGGGGCAGGCAGCAGAGGGTGTTTCTCCAACTACCATCAGCTCACCCACAGACAGCTTGTATTTCTTTGGCATTTGATACATCATTTAAGTAAATCTGTATTTTTCCAAGAAAGCACAATCTTTCCATGATTTTATTTTCTAGGAAAAATGCAGGTGAACATTGCACCTTCTTTCTTTTGCAAAATATTATTTGAATGGAGTTAAGAAGGACAGGATATGTGGATTTGCACAATTAAAAATAACTTAGAATTTGAATTCTGACATCAGAAGCTTCAGCAAACTTTATTAAGGCAGGTCGCATGCTCTTTTCAAAGTGCTTTCTTTCACACCTCCACTTAAAATCATTTTAACTAATTGTACTTTATCTCGTTTTTCATTGCTAAGCTGAACAATTTTTTTTTTTTTTAACAACTACAGCAAATCACTTCACAGCAAAATTAGCAGCACTGCATCCCTCAAAAAGCCAGAGAGAAGTACTCAAGTCACCCAAGAGAAAGAAAGACAAGACAAATTCCTAAACCAAACAATTTCTTAACTAACTCTGCTCAATCAGGATGGCTTTGCATCATTGCTTCATGGAGGCAGGGAGGGGATGGAAGTATGATCTCCTGCTCCCTGTGCTTGGCTGGGCGCTGCTGAAGTGAATGAGAGTTGTGTTGATGCTGGGTAAGAGCAGGCCCATATAAAGATGGGACAGTGATAGCCAAGGTCATACTATGCTCTGGATTGATCAGAGGCATGGGGAGTTCACTTCTCCGTCACTAACAGTGTCAGGAGAACTGATGTGGCCTAACCATAAAAGAAGGGAGGGGGGGAGAAGGGGGGGATACACATATTCTTCACAGTACCAAGTACTTTCACTTGGATGAAAGTTTAAGGACAAGAACAAGGATTTTCACACAGACCTACTTTTTTCCACAAAGTGTTGTCAACTGTCTCCACCCCTTATTTTAATAAAGAAAAATCTACCATCCTTTTGACCTTGGACTTGTTCATTTTCTCTGTCTCCCTCAGTGCATGCTCTTTGCTAACCATTCAGCATGCTGCAAGCCCTGATAAAAGTGGTTAATGTTTACTGAAACCTGCGCATGAACTGTACTAAACCTGATGGGGGGGAGGCAAAGTTCTGCTAGCAGCATCCGTGACCAATTTAAAAAAAAAAAGGGGGGGGGGGAACCTAAGCCCTCTCACACTAAACAGATGCATCAGTAGATGGAAAGATAGCACAGAAAGCACTGAAAAAATAATACTAATTCATCTCCCCAGACATTTAAAAATATATTACTATTCTGTTTAAAATGGTTTTGGTAAGAGCCTCTGTGAGTACCACATGCCTTCCAAGAATACGCAAAAGCAATGAAAGAGGTTTTCTTCCTGTGGGATGCATAATTTAATCCCTAACAGTTGTTTTCCAAAACAATCTGAAAATCTACAAGGCTAACAGAACTGCTGAATTTTCTCCTTAAACTTTCCTTTTAGGAAGTTCAGACATCCTTGCTTGAGCACATTCTTCAAAACATCCTCCTATTTAAGTGAAGAAAGCAGAATGTTACTACTGTAAACTCAAGACTGCAACTAACATTTAATTAGTATGTTCAACAGAGACCCTAATTCACCTTAATTCTCCTCCTCAAAGACACACATCCTTAGAAATAATTACTCATTTCAATAGCTTTATCTGCGTAGTAGTTAGGAAGAGTGTTGCAAAGCATGAAGGAAGATGAAGGAAGAGCACGCACTGCCACTTCCTGGCTTACTGGCTCGGAGAGCTACAATAATCGGAGCTCGGAGCTCTTTCCTCCCTCCGCTGTCTCTAGTGCAAGCAGGATGCTCTCAGGTGTTTAAAGTCTCTCTTTTTTTTTTTTTTTTTTTTTTTGTACTAGAGGGCAGCAACAGAGCCATAGTCACCTTGGAAACAAACATCACCCACTGTTTGCAGAACAAACAATGGTACCTTTTCAGCCAGTATGAGGCAGGCAGGGCAAGGGGCAGCCAAGCAATTCTGGGACTTACAGGAGTGTTAACATATTGCATTCATTCAGTGCATCGAAAAATAGTTCAGCATGAGAGGCAAGGCTCTCTCAAAGTGAGAGCCTTTGGCTGGAAACCACCAAGAAGCGCATAGGGCTAAGAAGGTCAAACAAGTCTCCCAAGTCGGCAGCTAGGTCTTTTCTCCTATTTTTTTCTACTTGCCCTTCTGTTCCCCTCTCTCATACACACAGAAGGAAGAAAAACCCACCTATTTAAACTGATCTTATCCAAGAAAAGTCAAGTGTTCAGCTTCCAAGTAGCACTCACTGAAGTTTTCTCAGTGTGCCAAAATATGTTAAAGAACTATTTACCTGCACTTGCAGTGCTTTGTACCCAATGCATCAAGAGCTGTTTCCAAAAGCGTTCCTTGTGAAGCTAGCTGAAATTGCGGTTATTCAGCATTTCTGACCCTATGTCTAAGTGCTCAAGCAGTTATATACCCCTCTCGTTTCAAAATAATCCCATTTTCATAGAATCAAGGATAATCTGACTGCCTTAAAGAACAGAGGATATACACCTGGCTTAACAGTAGCTTTTAAAATTCTGAGTGGTTTCCTATCTCCTGAAGATCTCTTCCCCCGCTTGGGGAAAAGAAAAAAAAAAAATCAAAAGTGAAGCCTTTTAACCTACAACAAGCAGAAAAGAAAGCTATATGTGTTTAAGGGTCCAAATTTTATCAATTTTAACACCCTAGCCTGCATTATTGGAATATTTAAAACATAATGGAAACTGAGGCGTTGTTTAGCTGTTTTAGTGCTTTATAACCTTTTCATACTAAGTAGCAAACACCTAAATAGTTTTAGACAAAGTGACAAAAGTCCATCTGCCCAGATCATCTGCAAGGCCTCTAAGCAAAGGATTGCTATGAAATCATGCTGCCATTTGCCTCGTACATCAAATAGCATTCAGGTGTGCTGTGAAGGAGTGCCAAGCACAACACACCCATCTGAGTGCTGCACTAAGGTAAAACAAAGCAGCTCCTACCCGAGATCTGTAGATTTCCACATCACAATATAGACTTTTTTTTTTTTTTTTTTTTTTTTACAACCTCCACTCATCTTGATTTTCTCAGTGTACTCACCTTTGGCAAAATAAAAATAGCCTATCGCCTTAACCAGGCCATTAGAAACACTGGTGCCGTCCTGCTAACTTGAGCCTCCAGCAAGCTCTGTCCATGTTGGCAGGACAGGTTTGCTCACGACTACAATCACGTTAGCTCAATTGAGTCAGATTAACATTACTAAAAAGCCATCTTAATGTCCATTAAGCTGCAGGTTAACACATTAACTGGTCTCGCACAGCCACAAATACGGCTTTGGACACGGTAGGCTGTACCTTAGGGAGCATCAGGAGGGCTTTTCTTCCTATTGTGTTCAGCTAACTCAGCTGACCTCAAACAATTGAGACACACACCCTTCTTGCCTGTCAGGACAGGGTCCTTCTCTGTCTTGCACTGCTGGGACAGGAGAAGTTAAATAGGTATAAAAGTGAATCAGCGGTACCCATCCTTTACTTATATCTAGCAGAGGGTGGAGAGGGGAGGGAAGCATAGGGGTGAAAAGCCACAACAGTTCCAAGGCTATCCTAATTTTACAGCCCGCAATTTATGAAAAACAAAACGAGGTAACGACACACACGCACACACACAAAAACAAGACTCAGGATTTATACATTATTGACTTGAAAGAAGCATCACAAATGCCTCGTGCTCTGTATAAAGGCTACCCTGGGCTACATCTGCCTTCAAGGCCAAGAAAGGAAACTTTAAACTTGAACAGGAGCCAGCGTTCACTGTCTGCTTTTTAATAGCGGCAGGGCCGCGCTTGCAAGGGGACGGCTCTACCTGCCCAAGAGCTGCACGCCGCGCGGCGGCTCGGCCTCCCGGCCTGCTGCCGCCACCGCCGCCTCGACACTTGGCATCGGCGCGGCAAACTCCGGGCAAAGCAAGGCAGGGGGATAAAAGCGCAGTTTTTTTGCCACCCTGACGCTGCCTTCTCTCCGACCGCCCGGCAGCAGCGCCTAGGGCAGGCCGGAGGGCGCTGCTGGCCACCCCGGCTGGAGCGGGCGCTCGGCAGGCCCTGACTAACCGGGGCAGGACTCGCCCCGGCACCAGTCTAACTGCACCCGTCTCCCGCGCACGCAGGACACCGTCCCGGCGGGCTGGCGGTTGTTATTTCAGGCATTTAAACACACGCAGGCGCACGCACGTTTCCTTCGCTCCTGCAGCGCCGCGGCCGTTTCCCGGGGTCAGGCAGCCGCCGAAGGCACACACGCGGCTGCGGGGACGGATGGCCCCTGTCGCCCAGCGCGAGGCAAAGGCGGGCGCACCGGCAGCGGCAGCGGTGGAGGCACGGCCGGCCCTTCCCTTCCCCCTGCGCGGCCGCCCCCACCCTCCAGGAGCTATCGCAAATCCCCAGGCCGCGCCGACTGCCAGCTGACATAACTGTTTAGTCAGCAACCAGGCAGAGGAGCTGCCGTCCCCCCTCCATCCTTCCCCTGCTCCTTTCCCTCCGCACCGTCCCCACCGCCGCTGCCGCCGGCCGCCAGGGGAAACAATCTGGGCTCCCAGACCCTTCCCGGCCTCTCCAGGCCCCAACGCACCAAGCTTTCTGAAGGGTTTCTCTAACTTTGCATGAAGCTGAGGAATTTTTGCTGTTGTTTGTCTGTTGTTCTCTCGGCGCTTTGTGAAACCCGCTGTCACCACCCTGTCCCATCCCCCCCGCCAGCGCGAGGAGATATCCAGAGCAACTTCCTCCATTTGCTGCGAGAACATCATTTCTGAGAGCCCCGCATGCCTCTGAAAGGAAGCGCAATGTAATAGCCAGGCCCCTGGTGCCAAGGCTAGCTTGTCCTTTTCCTCTCCCCAAGAGGACTCCCAGATCCTTTAGTGCCAGGCTCTTAAACAGAAAAAGGCCCTTTTAAAGGCATGCAAAATGTAGGATGCCCCCCCCCCCCCCAAAAAAAAACAACCCGATAACCTTCAAAAGCACCACACAGCCTTCAAACTCTAAAACTTCGAAGTGTTTTGGAAAGGTTTAGCCTTGTTTTGTGGATAGAAGCATCAGGCTTCATCCGTGCAAGCAAAAAGGTGAACTACTTCAACTACACCGTCCGTCGTCAGTCAGAGAAGCACAACCGGCACCAATAAAGAGGCACTGTCGCTGGCAGGTGAAGCAGCTCATGCCTGCTTCCTCGGCCCACCTAGTTTCAGTTCTATAATTGCACCAGTACATATATATCAGCTGAAAGGAAAATCATATCCCAATTCGGACTGGAATAATGAAAAGCCTGGGCAAAAGGCAAGGGTTTAGTTTGTGACTAAACATTACATAGGAGACAGAGGTCACCACCAAAACCCAGCTTCTCAGAGCACCGTGCTCCAACTCCTAAGCACAGTTTTCAAACAAAATTCTGCAAACACACTTGTGAAACTGAACGCACCACATACTTAAAAAGGCATAGTTTTTATGGAAAGCTTTAAGATGTATTACACCTTCCCCTTGTCAGTTTGCTTGCAAGGTACAAAACTGCACATCTGTATCTATGTACTCTGGAACGCAAATACTATACTCACAGTGTTGAATTGTTGGAGGGAATCTGCTATATATTGACTCATTTCACAAAATCGTCCACTTTCCCAAGTGTAACTAGGGGAGATAAAAAGGTGTAACTACATCCTATGCATTATGATGCTACCCACAGTCTATACAGAAACAACACGATCCCAACCAAAATGAGGTTACTTACTCGTGCTAACATTCTTCAATTAAAATAGAACTAACAGAAAAGTCTGCTTCATGGATAAATAAGGTGAACTCTCCCCTTTCCTCCTCTCTTCCCCATTAAAAAAATATATGTACCTCCACACTCTTTTTCACATTTTGACCCAACTGGATCTGAATGCAACTGACTTCAATTCATCTGATCACTACACTATAGAATAACTGAGAAAATCAGAGCTGGCTACCTATCTCAATTTCTCGTATCATGGACAGAAAGAGTTACTGAGAAAACAAAACAAACAAAAACACTCCACAATTAGTCTTCAAATAACTAAGCAATAGTGAAGACTCAAATTTCCTAGAAAATAACATTTTTTTAGGTTCAGAACTCCTTAATGCACTCTTTCATGTTTCAGTGCTAAAACCTCACATTCTACATAACACTGCCTGCTGCCAAGAAATAGACAGCTGCACCACGTAGACACAAAAAGGAGGTGTCTTTTGGCTGGAGTCTTGGATTTCTTCACGGCATCCCGTTTTACACGCTACTCCCCAAAACAGTTATAAAAATAACTTTAGAAATCTAAAAACAAATAGACTATTGTAACCGATGACAACCACTGACAGAACCCATATCAAGTGTGCACAAGCCACAGAGCCCCTTCATAGTCCATGCCCATTTGCAACTAAGCAATTTTTTGTAAGTGTGCTGCTGTAGTTCTTGTACTTACTTGGCCTATAGCCTATTTTTCGTTCCATATCTTGTAACAGAAGTTTGGGCATTCAAATAAAACCTACATCAAACTTCACTATTATTTTATTTAAGCCGGATTCTGTATTCAGAAACGGACATTCTCCTCCTGGCTACACAGACTGACTTGTTCCACAAAAGACGCTGCACCAACATTGGCAAAGTTGCTTCAGATTTGTACCGGTTCAGCCAAAACAAAACCTGGACCACAATCTTACATGATGAAATATGATCTCCTTACACAATATCAGGCATAATTAAGAAAGAGACTCTGTTAAGATGGAAATCAACTCGGGGGCAGAAAGAACAGCTAAATGGGACACAATTTACAAAAGCAATACAATTCTTGCACCGCTAATGCAATAAAGAGGTTCGTATCAAGAGAGCCGAGAGCGAACGTGCAGCAACATGGGCAGATGAGACTATCTCACAGCTGAATCTCTCAAGCCTATTTACGCAAACAGCATGTAGCTTGCTGATGCTTGTGCTGAGGGTCCACGCTTCTCTAGAAGCTCTTCCCCTTTTCTCCAGCTGCTCACTCCCATACCCAGGAAAGCCTGCAGTTTGCTTCCCGTTTAGTGGCCAATATAAAAGTTTGTGGGGTGTGGCTGTTGACAGAAAGAATGAAAAAATGGAAGGGGAGTGGTCACCGGGATTGTTTTAATGATTAGATTTACAGAGAAACCCCACAAATACTTGCATCAGCACCTCGGAAGAGGAGGTGAGCTAAAGCACAAGGGCAGGAATGGACAGCTAGAGAGAGGATAAACAAATTACGAAAAACAAAACAAAAAACCCTCCTTAAGCTGGTTTTGCTACAGATTATATATAAACTGCTTCTTCATACCATGATGTCAAATGCACATATAAGGTGCCAAGGAAACTATTCCGAGGTCACTAATTCAACATCATTATGAACTTTTCTAGTTATCAAGGCAAAGACACACTAGAAAAGGGAAAGAAGGGAGAAAA
Organism: Struthio camelus; assembly: GCF_040807025.1. Classification (NCBI taxonomy): domain Eukaryota; kingdom Metazoa; phylum Chordata; class Aves; order Struthioniformes; family Struthionidae; genus Struthio; species Struthio camelus. The sequence continues at coordinate 102,945,479 of NC_090943.1, forward strand.
TACCTAAATATGCAAAGACTCTTAAGAAAAAGGCAGCTTCAAAGAGATAACCAACATCATGCACAGATCTCCCTTGAGCTTTTTCCCTTTGCATTGTTTGTAGTCACATACCTGGAAGAATACTTGCCTTGAAGTAGGGGGGGGAGGGGGTGGGCTTAAACATAAGCGGTGTTAAATACAAACTTGGAAGGCAAATACCACAGTGTGCCCGAAAGACAGGGGCAAACGGGCAAAGGAAAAGGTGACTGTGGGGAGAAGTGACTCTTAACATACACCTGCCAGTCTCTCAATACACTATTGACATCATGATTTAAAGATACCTATGAACCGGCAGTAACTATGGAGCAGATGCTTACACTTACCTTCAGTGAAGCTGGAAGTCAGAATGCAGGTAACAATACACAAGATACAAACGAAGCATCCTCAAAAAAGAGACTGCGGTATTCTTTCAACATTGCAGCTCCAAGCCTGCAAAGATCCTAAGCCTAACAACAGAGCAGGTGCAGTTCCTATAGATGAGGACAGATATGACAGACATCGCTAATGACCCCCTACCCATGGAGCAGAGCTTGGATTAGGCTGTTTGCAGGAATTAAGCAACTGAGCAGCATAGCTGCATAGACTGCATGATCTGTCCTAGCAAGCAATGCCTTCTGTTTCACTTAAGCTTGATTTGACACTCCAGCAGAGATGAACTGGCAAAAAGGCATTTCATTTGTTTGTTCTACTTTTCCTCCTAGCTCTTGCTTCACTGCAAAGATTTGATGGTTTGACCACTCGGTTGCACGGTCATTTTAAATCTCTCCTACGTGCACTGCAACCAGAAGCAGAAGCCCTGTTTTCCCCTGCTACATTTTCTCTACTGCCTCCTTGTCAGCACAGCTAAACCAGCTACACAGCAAGTCAGACTAGGGAACTGATCTGGTTGAAAATGAACTTCTGCAAGGCAGGAGGGACAAGTACAAAAGGTCTTCAGCCTCATCAGCTTCTTGGCCTAACAGTTGAGGACATACCTTTAAAAGCATCTGCTTATTTAAGACATATACCCTCAGAAAAAAGGTAGTTAACAAAATAATTCTAACTGAAGCAACATAAGCACGCCCAATTGTTTACATATATACAGTGACTTCATGTTGGCTTTTAGGTTTTCCTGATCTAATACCCAAGAGCAGACAGAGACGTGCAAAGCACATGCCACGTTAGGGCTCAATTCCGTAGTCTTTGTGCAGCCTTTAGGTCACTAAATGCACAGAGCAGAGCGCTACAAATCAAACTCGATGAATTCAACAGTCAGAAGCACGAACACGGCTTGGTTAATTTTAAAGGACAGCCCCTGCAAGTTACTTCCACGTGGTGTATGATTCACAGAGCCCACCGAGTACACTACCAAGCGCTAAACAGCTTCATAGAACGCTTTTATATACAGCTACATTGAAAGATTATCATTATAAATTAGCATAACACTACATATAGGACCTGTTTCTCCTAAGACTACTGCATTTTATAAATCCTGAAAAGCTTAATAAGTAACCTAGATAAAACTGAGTTCTGATTATAAAATGCTTTCTTCATGGAACAGGTCTGAAATCCCTAGCATCACCATTCATACTGCTTGCAACTAAGTTCCAAGTTCTGGCAAGTTGGAACAAAGGTTTTCGTCAGCTAAAGACAAATCAAGCAGCGTGCATCCTTTGGTACATAGGTTAAGGCAGAACTTTAAAAGTCAAGGTTCCTTTTTAGGTTATGGCAGTACTGAAGAATGCACAGCACTTTACATAGAGAAAGGGGTTAGCATGACCTGATCTAAACCTCTCCTTTCTCACTCTTCACTTCAAAAGTGGCTGCATTTCAGTAGTGTTGTAGCCTCTGATTTGTAAAGCACCCTGGGAGTGATCTAGCAAAGTAAATACTAGCAGTATGGTTAGCACTGAAGCAAAATTCCTTTGGTTGCAAAAATCAAAATTTTGAAGCCCAGCAACATGCAGCAATCCTACAGGTTGGGAAGTTTAGCAACTTCCCAACAAGCAGGTTGGGAAGCTACTAAAAGAAGGGGATGGGAGCATAACAGAGTTATAGCAATAAAAGTTTTACTTTAAGGAGCTCAAAAGTATTTCTCTGATATATGTTCACACCAGACAGATGGGTGAATCCTAGTTTTCATCCAATATAAGCACGCTAGCATTTGGATGAGGAAAGCAGGCTAACTTTTTTGTGGATAGTATCACATGGAGTTGAGTAGAGCTCAAAGAAATACCCCCCAGCTGGCCAGGACAAATGCCCATTGTCTCTGGATAAGTTCCATTCACTAAGGTTTTAGAGGTGCAGGGAGCACTTCAGGCTGCCATCTGTAGGGGAAAAATATATATTAAGTGGAAGGATACAGGGACACTGTCCTTAGAAATCAGTAATGCACTGGAGAGGGAAGGCAGAGAGCAAAGCACCATTTAAACAAGCAGTTCTTAAGTCATTAGGATAGAAATAACTAAGCCAGATCTATGAACACCCTAACCAGTCAGCATCTCCTGTCTGTAACCTGCCAATACTGAGAAAGTTTCCCCAAAAAAGCTGCTGAAGAGGAGAATCCTGGCAGCACCTGGAAATCTTTAAGCCTGTCCAAGTACGTGTCTTAACAGCAATAAACATGTAGGCAAATAAAGTACTTTTGGCATGCATCTGTGATAGATGTTAACAAGGCGAACTGTAGCTTCAACGAGTGTTCAGTGAACAACATAATCAAAAAGCACAGAAGAGCTTCTGCCTAATAATTGATTTTCAGATCAGGGCTCCAAACGTGGAGAAAGGCCACAGGGCCTACATGAGAAAGATCCACAAAATCCTGAAAGGCATGGAGAAGGTAGGGAATGATGGCTCATTATTTCTTGTAGCACAAGTACTCAATGGTATCAAGCAGAAGCATCAAATGACTGGTTCACATAGTTTTTTCACCTCCCCTCCAACAAGGCACGTGGTTAAACTGTAAAAGTCACGGTCACATGCCAAGTGTCTGTAGAGGTTCAAAGAGCCACTGCATAAGCTCAAGAAAAAGGGTTACTGAACCTAAATACTAGACCTATATATAACCCCTTTGGCTTAAGGGATTCCAGAAAATGCACACTGCTGGAAAATCATGCTAGGAAAGCATTACCAATATTTGCTATTGCCATACTCTGCCTAGACATTCCCACGCCAATCAGCATCCTGGCCCGGATGGGCCTTTGGTCTGACTTGGTATAGGACACAATGAGGACTCCCTCTAGTTTTCATTTTCACAGGTGTAAAATGCAGCACGACTCACCCCACAGAACTTAAGAAACCTTCAGCCTCGGATCCAGACACAGCAGCAGTGCCTGCTTGAAGGGCCATTCGCCCCCCCCAAATCCAAGTTTCAATAAAGACGCAGGTACCCGGAACTGCTGGTCCCCAGATAGAGCAATCCTGGGGAAACGGCCCTGGAACCGCAGCTTCAGAGTGATTCAGATCAGGGTGAGTTAAGAGGTTACCATACCACAGCTGTCTTCCCTGTCTGACAGCTGAGGCTTCCAACGCTCACTGCAGAGACGTGGCCAACTCCAGAGCTGCCCACAAGTGAAGTTTTAACTATCACTGTATTAAATTTAAATACAGTGAACTCTGAAGTGCAGCACTTGGGAGGGAAGAGGCACATCTACCTTTCTGCCTTCTCTGCTGCACAAACCAAGCCCTTCACACATGGCCAGAGCAGAGCAGCAGGATGAGAAAACCTCCATAGCCACTGAAGTCTGAAGTCATTTCTGCAGCAATCGTTTGCCTCACGTCCTCACCTAGGCAGTGAGTACAGGTACTCTTATTTTCCAGGACTTACTGCAAGGCCTGTGGGGCAGGGACAGTGGTTAGAGGCCTGTTTGTAGACCACCTTCGACAGAAGAGCCAGCACAGAGCCAGGCCTCTGGCTGGTACTGCCATAGGCCATCTTAACTTGTCACCTTCAATATGCATCCAGCAGAGTTCAGGTCATGGATTTGTTGAAAGTTCATCACTTATTCAAGCTTTTGTGCAAGAGGTCATTGCTGTCAAACTGTCTGCTTTCACAAGCACAAAAGCTCATGTTAAAATGTAAATACTTACAGGTGTTCCACTAGGCACTCAAGATGAAAGTCAGAGCAAATATATTAGCCCTAGCTGTATTTTACAATGCTACTAGTACTTGAATGTCATCTGTTTGTGAACCAAGGGTTTTAATGTGGGTTCATCTGCCTAGACAGGAAGCATGATCTAATGGTTGAAGACACCGGACTGGATTTAGAATATTTGGGTTCTTTTCCTGCCTCTGTCACCGTCTCACTCTGTGACCTTCAATAATAAATTCTTCATGCCACTGTCCCGATTGAAAAGAACACAAATAAATGCTTCTTCTATCCCATATGACTGCTGTGGCCTTCTGTCATTTTTGCTAATTACTAAAAGAATTCAGGAATGATATAAGAAATAGTAATCCTACTTGTAAAATCAACCTCAATTAAAAAAAAAGCATCAGCCTTAGAAAGAAGCAAAACAACCCCCACCTATGCTATACTGTTTGCTTTTTGTTTTTCAAGACACACAATCTCTGCAACTTATTACTGCACTGGCCTTGATGGAGACAACATTTTGCAAATTCAGCTCTGCAACAAGCCTGGATAGGTCGGCTTATCCCTGTTGCCTAGATTTGTGCGCTGCATACCACTTGCAAGCAATTCAAGCACAACTCCTGTGCTGGGGTGTTACCCCAAGACTAGAAGCAGGACTACGCTGGCACAGGTCTGCTGGGAAAATCAACTCCCCAGCTGTGGGAAGAAGCAAAGCCAACAGAGACTGCAATCATCACGTCAGCCTGGAATATAGTTTCACGTCCAGTCCAACCTCGTTCTGCCATCAAGCAGTACGATTCTGGAAAAGCTAGTATCCTCTTCCCTCAGAATTTCAAGCTGCACGTCTCTTGTGACTTGGAAAAAATCTTCTCCGGACTGAGAGGAACTCAGACGCAGTCAGTTTAGTACCAACCACAGGGGCCATTTTGCACTGTGAGCCCCATATCATGGAGGTCAGACAGACAGCCCTACAGCCCTTCATCAGAGCGGCTTCCACCACTGTGGGCCCTCAATATCAACATACAAGGTAAGACAGCTTCAGTAAACCTAATCAGTAAAATGAAGTGCCATCTCTCCAGAGTAATTAAAGGGAGTGGAAAGGAGTTGCAAACAACTACGTTCTGATATGTTTTCTCTTGCTCCTTCCAAGAGAGAAAGAGCGAAGGAGCACAAGCGCAGGAGCAAAGTGAGCATACATACACGCTCACTGCAGGATGCCACATCCTGTCATATTTTAAACAGCAGACACTTTTCAAACACAGTATGATGTTTGACAGTATGATCTGTCACAGTATGACAGGTTCTCAGAGACAACACAGAGAAGAGAGAAGGGAAGGTCACTAACACATTTATCCAATAGCACCACACTGTTCCCAGCCACGCTTCTCTTAAAAGAAGAAAAGCAAGCAAATAGACACACACACACCCATTTTACAAAGCGTATTCCTTCTTGCTCCCTGCTTTTGGCGACTTGTTCTACTTTTATGAATTTCTCATGACTCTCACTCACTCATCCAAAACCTTCCTATTCCTATAGAAAGCAGAGGACTGTTTTTTTTTTTTTTTTGGGGGGGGGGGAGGGAAATAGCAGAAGTTGCTTTACTGACTTTTCCCCCTAAACCTGCTCCCAGCCGTGCCCCCGCTCCGCCCCACAGGCGCACTGCGCAGTTTCAAGGAGCGCTGGTTATGCTGACATCAGTGCGGCTCCGGGGGCCATCCAGGCAGCTGTTCCTGCTCCTGTTTATGGCCCAGTGCCAAGTAGTCGCTCTGCCTTTTTGGTGATGTTCCCTCCTGCCGGCTACCCCCACTCCCACCCACACGTCTGCAGGGTGGGGCGAGGTGGCCACTGGCAGCCTTTCTAAGGAAACCTAAGCGGAAAAAAATAAAGAAAAAGAAAAAGGAAAAAAAAGGCAGCTTTCTTTTCCAGCCTCTGGTCAGAAGTGTTTAGCAATTTTTGACAACCTGCTGCGGGCTGAAGGAAAGGCAGCTTTCTTCCCAGGTGGCCAAGGCCCAAGTTGCCCGTAGGACTTCGTCACCGAGAGATGAAAAACCCACGCTTCGTCCACCACGTCTCTAACCGTCTCCCCACAGGCCAGCGCTGCCTGTGCCTAGCATCAGAGCCGGGCCGGGGGCTCAGTGCAGCTCCTCCCACAGGGGGTTTAAAGCAGCCCCCCCATCCTCAGAGGTGGTGGCTCCCAAGCAAAACGATGACAGCAGAGCAGCACAAAACTCACTCAGACCAACCCCCGAGCACAACTCGGGCGCAAGGCATCTTCCAGAAGCAGCAAAGGCAGGGAGCAGCGCGAGGAGACGCGAGGTGCGTCCAGGGCACCTCCTGCTCCAGCCAACCCTGCCGGTGCAGGTTTAAGGCTATTGGCGGCCGGTAGCCCCAGCAGAGGGGAGCGTCCCTATGCTGAGCTGCAGCCGGATTCGGGGAATGACAAGGTGACAGCCAAGCCAACTTTTTGCACACCCTCCAAGTCTGCAGCTTGGACCCCATGTCAAGATTAGGAAAGTATGCACACACACAGAGCACAGGAGCCGTTGAAGTGCTTTTGTTAACTCTTGCAGACACCACCACGCTGAAGGAATTTGGGTTTATTGTGATGTTTATTCCCATGTTTCTTCAAAGCCAACTCTTCACAGACCACAGAAGAATTGCTACACTTCCTCGAGCTGAGTAATATTTTCTCAAGTAGGTCAGGAACCAAAGTCAGTAAGACAAGTTCTGAGTTACAGCTCGTATGGGTTAAAGATTCTGGCTTGTGTCATGAATACTTTTTCTGAAAGTTAAACGCAGGCCCCAGTCCTGAAACACTTCCCTTACCTTCACCCCTGCCAGTATTTTGACTTAAATGGAATAACCTACTTAAGTAGAATTATATCTATGTTTAAATTGTTCGCAAGATCAGTGCTTGGCATGATCTAGACTTGCCTCCAACATACACACGGGTGCACCGCCCCTCCCGTGAATTTTACAAATGCCTTGAGAACCGTCAAGCTAACCTGTGTCAAGGCAAAAAGAAAGAGGCAAAGAAGATAACTCCTGCCACAGCAAATTTTACATCTGTGATGTTGTAGGATGATTCATTGGGACAGAAGAAAAAGGGATGCCCGAAAGCTAGAGCTGGAAGTGAAGGAGAAGGGTCCCCAGTACTCCGTTTACCTGGGCTAAGGGGAGTCCCAAAACCAAACACGTATGTACGCTACCAGCGCCCAAAATACTGATGATTCCAGGAGTCACCTGTGATTCTTTTTTATTCTTTGGAAGGGGTAAAAAGTAACGTTAGCTACCCGAAAGTGCAAAGAAATCCCCCTTCAGCCAAGAAACAAAATCAACTCCTTTCCCTCTCCATACCCAGTACAAAAGGAGCAGAAACAAACATGAGTTCTTTGGAACAAATCAGTCAAATTAATTCAAATCTTCATGCAGCGCAGTAGGGCAGAACCCATTCGTGTTCCCAGAGCTTATTACAGTAACATGACTAAACATGCTCAGCAGCCCAATTTGATAGGATGCATCCATTTGCTGATGCCAGAGGAAGATGCATTTCTCTTACACATGGCACTGCTATCACAGGCTGCTTTTCAAAAGATGTTTTGAAAAGCGACCTGCTGCACACATTCTTCACAAGTCATAGTATCACCGACTGTACAAGTGTTTGACCTCTACTTGCTATGCGCTGTGGACAAAAATCTGACATCAGCTTATTCCAACCTTAGTAACACCAAACTGCTCCTACAAAACCAGCTGGAACAGACTATGGCAATGCACCGATAAACTCCCAGACGGACCCCTGGAGTGCTGAAAACGCAACTAGTTTAGTGCATGCGCCCACATGTTTTAAATTTGGTTTGGTTTAAGCCAAGTAAGTAACCTGATTAAAATGGGAGTCTTCTCTGGAGGTCTAATTTCTAGATGTTTCCATTACTCAATAAGCTTTCATGTTGTATAAACATAACAAATGATATATACATCACTGTTGGGATGACTTAAGAATTCAGTTTTAAGCTGCAGTGCAAGTCACTTAAGGCAACAGAATTAGATTGCTTTCCGAATGGCAAAAGCCAGCAACTGAACTTAATTTCAGTCTTGAGAAAATGACGTATTGGGGGGGGGGGGGGTTTACATCTTTCTATTCCAAGTTTCTGCTTCTAATTTCTCAATTTCATAATCTTAACACTTAGCATTTTCATATACAGACCTAGAAAAATGGAAGAGAAGGGCATGGTCTGACTGTGACACTTTAAAATATGTATTAAATGTAGGCTGGTATTTGCTTCTAAACCAAATAAGACAAGTATATATAAAAAGAAAACAGAATCTTTCTCCCTCGTGTGCAAACTAGGCATTTACATGAAAGTTGCCCAAGTTCTGCCTTGCAACCAAAACTCTTCTGTTTATACACAGACATCTCCACTGCAGCAATGCAGGTTCCCAGCATGCCTCAACCTTGCTATCTGGAAAAATTCCACTATGGAGTAAGAAGATAGTTTTTAATTAAACATTTATGCAGAGGTAGTGCCTAGCAGGTCAGTTCTACAATGTGTTATGTGGCTTTTCAAAATTTAGTAATCAAATGCTGACCCCTGCCCCGAGGAGTTTACAGTGCAGGAAATCAAGGTGTAACACTTGGCATCTGTGTACTGGGAATTAAACAAAGACCATCACCAGCTCCTTTCTTGGGCCTCTGGATTAGGGAGCTTGTATAAAAATCCATTAGCACAAACTGTGGAAAATTTTAAATCAGCAATCTGGACTTTCCTGATCCAGACCTGCGCTACTGAGTTGTGCAGACCCGTCTGAGCCACTAGCTGGGACAATAACTACAGCATATAACTTGTACATGCTGCTGGTATCTTCCTGTCCAACACACATTATTTTTGGCCCAAATATACTTGTTAGCGAACATTTAAAAAAACCAGTGAGTACACAAACGGAAACATTTACTGTAAGTCAAGTGATTCAGGCAGTGCAGACATGAGAGCAGCTGCCAGTGTACCAGGTCATAAGTCAGGCAACAGCAGATCCTTCTGCACAGGCTCGCCCAATACTCCAGGACGACCCCAGGCAGGCATCGGGACCGCTTACTGTGCGATACTAGCCCAGGCCGGCTATCAGGCAGACCACAGCCAGATGCAAGTCTGTGACGTTCCAAATCTACTAACCTACATCTTTTCTACAGAGAATAAGCGTTACGCAATGGTGTAAATAAAAACTCTGGCCCCAAACAAGCAGGGGCCGTCCCTGCCCCAGACCCATCCTCAGGGAGAATTCTCTACGTTCTCTTTTTTCCTGCAAGGAACGACAGGCCTGGGAAGGACAAGTCCTCCTCCCACTCACCAGAGGAAATATACTCAAGAAGGTTAAAGCATAGCCTCTAGGGCTGGGAAAAGGGATGCAGTGACGGCCACACTATTTCAGCTACGTCCAAAACCAGGACAGAAGGGAATTTAGCCAGCCGGGCTATTATATCTCAAACTTAGTTTGCTCTTTATCTAACGAGCTCCTAAAATAGATGCGCTGACTTTACAACTGCACCTGTAGGAATTTCAAGCACCAGAAAAATACAAAGGCACTGATAGCGTTTCTGTTTTTTAAAGCTTCCTGGCATCTTTTGTGCTGTGACTGCTCACGAGGTTTCAGCTGTATATGCCCCACGTAAAACCTTAGTCCACTGAAACCTAAAAGAATTGTGCTGTTCATTCAAATGAAGCCGCACTTTCCACTTCTAAATACTATTTATGCATCTATTGATCCAAAACATGTAAGAGCAACCATAATGAGACACAATCTGTGTTCAGCTTGGACCACTTAACAGTCCTGTGAACACCTTAACTTTCATTTGCTGCCTATTGAGTGTTTGAGATGAGCAACCTTACCGTTTATTTTAATCTTTTTTCTCTTTCTCAAAGGAAAAGGAACAATGGAAAATCCTCAGTCACTAAATTTAAAGAGCTTACAAGTTCCAACAGCTTTGCAAGTGGAGATTGGGAACTGCTTAAATTGCAGTTAACAGGGTTGTGGAGTTTAGGGAATCTACCAGCTCCTTCCTGCAGGGTTTATAATCTGCATGGCTTCCTCCCAAAGTAACTGGCATCCACTCTGAGGTACAGATCATTTCCCCCCTCTGCAGAAATTCACCCCCCAGTTAGGTAAAACACATCTTTTTGCTGAGTGTGAAGTGACTGCCACTGCCATTTCCCAAAAAGCAGAAATGGGGACACAGGACAGAAGCTTTTTCTCACAAGGATTAGGGAGAGGTTGGTAAGACTGATATGAAAACAAACAAGTAAATAACAGATTCTTCACTATTCAGAGCAGATGCAGCTTCCAACAATAAAATAAGTTCACACCAGGGAATTGGGGGCACTGTAATACACTTTTTCTCTTTACACTTTTGCAACATGGACAACCAGGCTCCTGCCAGTTTGAGCACTCCTAGGAGGTCTTACTGGGCAGGAGAGCCACATGTGCTGTAAAGGCTGAAAGTTGTTCCAAGATTAGTTCCAGAAGCTGCCAAGGACCACAGTTTTAAACCTTACTTGGAAACTTGGTAAGATGTACTGACACCTGGTTGAGCCATCTGATAAGGAAGAACAAATGATACTTGAAGCAGTTAGAAAAAGAGCCCAAAAGAAATATATCTTCCAAACTAACTGAATGCAAGGCATAGGTTACATCTCCATGGAGAAGCTCTTCTCATTGCACTTGTACTTCTTCCCCAGGAAAATAGAGTCAGAGCTCATAAATGGAAGCCTTTAGTAACCCAGCTGCATCTCTTCGAAGCACAACTAGCTTCTATAACATGCAGTTCCACTTCCTGGACCTTCAGTGTCTCACTTAAAAAAGCAAGCCTCCTCCCACTTTCCTTCCTTCTCTCCAAAAGCATCAGGATGTACAGACAGCAAAATATTTGAGTTGTGCTAGAAGTTTTCCAAGTGAACACCAATTTAGGATACCTTAAGGCTTTGAGTGAGAAGGGGGAACGATGCTGGCAAGCACATGCCAATTGCACAATAAGGCACCGCCACGTACTGTCCCCGATATATATGCAACTGCATAACCTTCAGAAAAATATGCATACGTGGATGAACAGCATAGGGGATTCACATCCAGGCTGCTTCTCATGTTCTCAAAACACTAAGAGCAATGAGACACATAACGAACTTGATTTAAAAAAGAAAATGCGTTCCGTACAATAAAAAAAGAAGAGGAAAGGAGAGGAATTTAAGCTAGGCTCCTTCCCCTCCCCAAAGCTGAGAGTGGTCCAAATTAAAAGTGATGTTGCTCCCTAAAGGAAATAAGAGGAAGTACTGCTGCTTGTTAGTGCAGAATCCAAAGCAGTTCTCCCTTGTCCAAGCTGTAACACTAGCAGTTTTAAAGCACGGCCTGGACACAGGAATGGAAATTATCACTGTGATGCAAGTGCTCTGATCAAAACACTGCTATGGTACTGATACATCTGAACACTGACATCACCTGCCACAGGAAAAGGTGTTAACAAGGTTTTTGGTTAACAGCAGCTAATCGCCAATAAAAGTAAAGGCCATCTATGCTTCAAAGCAAACGTGCTGCTTCTCTCATGTTTAGAGAGGATGCAGATACCCAAATACATTTTTTTTGTCAATGGCTAATCATCCTCCATTTACAAAGGAAGGATGATGCAGGCCACCCACTCCTAAAATACCTACAAGTATGTTTGTGCTGTGTCAAGAAACCACACGCTAACTAACGCTTGTTAAAATTTCCACTGGGAAATGACAATTGGTGAAGCCTGTCAAGTTATCAGACACTGATACTTCCATTATTAACAACAATATACATGTTTTTAGAACCGAATTAGCAAGTCACTTGGGCATATCAGCATACAGAAAGTTTAAGATAACCAAGATGCTTTATATATATATATATATATATTTTTAACCCTTAGTGACTTAAAAGTCCAAATTTCATTTCCAAAGCTAACAGAAATTACCCTGTTAAGTCACTTGGCCACTGTGTGAAAGTAGCTCTCAGACACTTCTTGAGGGTTCTGAACACAGTCGCACAAACAGATTTTCAAAGAAACCTCAGGCAAGGAGGTGTCTTCAAAAGGAAAAAGTTCTCTCAAAATCCTCAGATTAAACACATGAGGTTAAATGAATAAATAGTTACATACAAATAATTAAGAAAGATTACATACAAAACATTTTTAACTAAGGAAGGTTAGATGCAGGAAAACGGTGGAATTCAAAAGTTGCATTCAGTGTTCTTCTATGGGAACATCAGAAAAGGAGATGGGGGAGGGAATCAAGGAGTTAAAGGCTTCCCTCCCTAATGGTCCTTGGAATACCTATTTTAGTACAGGAGCCTAACAATGCCTGTGGGGGATTTTGACAGCTTTTCTTTTCCCTTGCTGTATCACCTCTCTGGATGATTGGGACTCTGCAGGTGAATCCTGTTGTGAAAACAGCTGCCGTTTCTCTACATCTTTGAAGAGGTATTCAGATTCTCTTAGCATTACTTAGTTGAATCACTCTGAATAAACAGACTCCACCCATCAACTAGTTCTTTTGTGTAAAGCACCTATTCAAAGGCAACTACCTTTACTGATTGCTAGGCTAACCAACCTGAAAGCTGCAATACCACCCCCCCCCCCAAAAAAAAGGTACACGGGAATACCTGTGTCATTTCTAAAGGAAACAAGTCCAGACTCCGCAGTTACATCAGAACAATTCCCTTCTGACTGCAATAGGCACCTGCAACAGCTTTAACAAAGGCTCAGCCAGGAGCAAAGTATCCCACTGATTCTTCTCCCTTCTGTCCAGGCCCTTTTTCTTGTTCTGACCTTTTTCCACTAGCGCAAGAGAGCAACGTAACACAAATAAGCCACCCAACAGAACTCCACAGCATGTGCCCCAACTGACAATTACGTGCACTTTTTACGTTTCATAATAAAGCATTAACACAAGCTCTGAATAAGTTTTGTTACCCTGCTCTGAGCAAAATGCAGAGGGCAGGTGGGTGACATATTGTGGTACTGCTGCCTTGGAACTCTGCACTCTTAAGTCACTGGCCCTCAAATATTGCTATACAAAACGGAGGGGCAGGGTGGGGTGGAGGGAACAACTTAAGGTGGGAAAAACTTAATGACTGGCAGACATCAAAGATAAGCCATCATCAGACTTCTCCCACTGAAGAAGAACAAAGAGTCAAAGCTCCTGAAATTCCTGTTCAGATGTACCCCAGGAGAGAGCGAGCACTTCCCACCTCAGTCAACCTCACCTATTTTCATTTGTAATCAAATGCTGATAACTAAACCTGACCTGGCAAAGCTCCCCAAGTTTCAAGCCCTTCCCAGTCCAACACAAGTAGCTGACTTTTCAGTGCATCACCCAACAGAGGGGAACTTCAAAAGTTCCCCATCTTTGAAATCACTGCCTGGGAAGATGCTTCCTAATGGAAGGGGGGCTGCTCCTGTAGCTTCAGTTTTAAGTATGATGTTAAAACACACACACACACACACACACACACACACACACACAGAGAGAGAGAGAGAGAGAGAGAGAGAGAGGATTCCTCTTGTGTCTCCCCAAAGAAAATCTGCTTTAATTTCTGAACAACAACTTGGCAAGTCAGATCTCTCACCTAACAATAAGAAACCAGCTGTTATCACAGTGTGGTCTCTAGAGAGCAGCTCCTTCTCACCTCCAAGTTTACATATGCTCCACATGACATTTCTCAGCAAAGTTGCAAAGTACCTGAGCACTACATCCACGGTGAAGATGTACCCCCCCCCCAAAAAAAAAAATGAAACAGTCTCTGGCCTCTTTCCAAGCTGCAGAATACTCTTGAAAAAAAAAAAAAAGTATTTTAAAACTGTAATCCCGTTACTGACCATTTTGCTTGGATTCTGAAAGGAGGCAAAAGAAAAATGCATGAAACAACAGGCATTCTCACTACCTTCAGGAGCACTGAAAGCAGCACCAGCATCCTCCTCTAAAGACAAATATCATCCAAGAAAGAAACCACCATATCATCAAGGCAGACGTCTGAAATTGCTACTAACACGGTCCAATAATGTGCTGCAACCTTCACTGTGTTCGAAGTAAAAGTCATGATTTCACATGTTTTAAGAAAGTATACAAAAAACACAGATCTCCAAACTTGAGGTATCATTCATCAGAAAGTTACAAGGGGCTTTTTCTGCACATGCACAGATTTAAGACTAACAGGATTTACTTGTTTTCTGCCTGTTCCTGGGGAACCTTTGCAGTTCCTTTTTTTCCCAAGACTGTCCCTACAGGCTGCTATCCAACATACATCAGATGCTCTTGGAGAAGTAAGCAACAGATAACTCTGGAAGGACATTTGTAAAGGGCACAAATCAAGGGCCCAATCCCAGTAACATTTAGGCACACTGGGGGAGGGTGGAATTACTTCCAGAAGTAGGTGACCTGAACACTAAACATATTCCTCTGGAAAGCTTTACTCATCTATCTAAGTATTTTTTTTCAGATGTTTTACTCTCAAAAAATTGCATTTTAGGTCAATCAAAAAATTATTACAACTTAAAAAGTGAATCCCTGACAAAAACAGTCAGGTTAATTTTAGCATCCTTCTGTTTAGCTGCTTAGCAACTCTTATCCTATGACCTTCTAAGCACCACCTACTTTTACAAGGGATAATGAATATAACCAAAGGGATTTATCTATATGTTTTTAATCTATACTGTGTAAATACATGAACAGTTTTTATGTAAATAAGAAATCCAACTGAGTCCAAACTGTGTTTCTGCTTAGCAAGCTTTCATTAGCTGAAGTCAAGCTATTGTTAGGATTACGGTGTGACTTCAAATTGGACAAAGTGATAAAATCCTTAAGGGTTAAGAAAAGCACTACAGATGTCAATGTCTGTATGCCCTGGGAAACACTGCACTTGCCTCTGATACCAAAGGAGATTACAGATATTGATAACAGACAGTGAAGTCATTTGGTTTTCCCAGTTCTGCAACTTCAAGAATCTCCTGACCCTCAAATTAAACATAAAAGCCATCTGAGCAAAGGGGCCAGTGAATGATGTAAAGAGCGAAGACTGGGTGCACAACCTGTATGAGTTGAGTCAGAGTCAGATGTTCCACTACACTGCAATCTGCAAGTGAATTAATCTTCAAACCCTCAGGTCTGGGAGAAAATAAAACACAACACAACACAACCCCCAAACACCCTGTTATATTCTATCTTAATACCAAAGCAAACAAAAAGAAAAAAAAGAGATCTTAAAGGTCATTAGTTATTAAAAGAAGCATGAAAGAGTGGCTACAAAAACAGTCACTACTGATGGACAAACGACAGTCGGACAATTAGAAGTTTCCTGTGAAATCAAGGCAAAAGAAAAGTTCACTCAACTGTATCTAAAGGATGGTATTTTTTTCAACTGCAAGACACGAGTTCAGTTCCAAACATGGATGCTGGGAGCAGGAGGGCGCAGGGGCAGGAGAGGCTGCAGCAAGCTGGGCACAGCTGCCCCGTACCAAGGAAGGCGCCTGGATGTGTCCCTGCCGGCAGGTGAGGGAGAGCCCTGGTACTCTGATTGATTGGATGATGGATTCATGCTGTTTCTGGGTTTCTAACAAACAAAAGGGCCTATTCTTCCCTGGATGTACCTAACTCCCGTTCAGGCTAACAGGCATTATGCAGGCACACCAAGAAAGCACTATATACCCTGAAGTCTTCAAAGGGAAAATTAAAGCCTAAAACAAATATGGCTGGCCTGACCCTGAGTCACTGCATCCCTTTCACGCACGCTGACCCTGTGGAAAACAGGAACTGCAGCAACAGAACTTGTGTCAAAACGACAGACCTCAACGAAAAAATTTCTGCCACCATAACAGCTGTCTACTGTATGCTGCAGGGGTGACAGGACAGTGCTGTGCAGCAACTGCTCCTGCTGTTAATTTTTTTTTTTTTTAAGCCACAGCACTGGAGTCTGGAGTTGGAACAGCAAGAAACACAAAATGCATTTTCTGCCTCTGCTACGTTATTCCCCTCAAAAAAAAAAAACCACCACACTAAACTAGACGTTTAACTACTTTCTTAAACACATAACCACACTTGATCTCATCTACGACACAAGACAGGCGGAAGAGCGAGTTGGGATTAAAACGGGGCTGCGCTCCCCTCACCCCCCCATCCCTCCCGCAGAAATCACTTCAGCCGGCTCGACAGGATGCTGCTCCCCGGCAGGACCAGAGCATCAGCCGCGGCCCGGCCCCCCCCCCCGGCCCGGCCCGGCCCGGCCCGGCCCGGCCCGGCTGGGAAATGCGCTGAGCCAGGAGGAGCGCTCTCCTCCTCCTCCTCCTCCATAACCCTGCGCGGATGCAGAGCACGCGAGGATATCGCGGCCGAGAGGTGAAACGGAGGAAAAGAAAATAAAAGAGAAAGAAGTTGAAAAAAACTAAAAAAAAAAAAAATCCTCAGCCTGCGTGCGGATGGGAGGAAGGGGGGAGAAGTGCAGGGAGAAGAAGCCAGAGGAAACTTATCTGCGACATGACAAAGTTCAATCCACCGCCCTCCCTCCTCTGCTCTCTCGAAAAGAAAAAAAAAAAAAGAAAAAAAAAAGAAAAAGAAAGTTGCAGCATCTCGGCCGCGCTGCAGCCGCCTCTGCCCCGCGCCCGCCGCCCGGCCCGGCGCCCCCCGCACGCTGCTCCCCCCTTAACCTTGAAGTTTGGGAGTGGGGGGGGAAGAAAGAAAAAGGAAATCATCACCCCCCCCCTTGCCCGACACACACACACTCGGCTTCGTGCATTATTAACTGCCGAGCGCGGAGAAGGAGGAACTGCATCCTCATCGCAACCCCCGCGCAGCCATCGCGGGGGAAAATATGCTGGCGGGGGGGGGGGGGGGGACGGGACGGGGGGGGGGGCTCCGCTGCCTCTTAGCAACGCCGGGAGAGCGCAGTTGCCTAAGAGACGAGTCTCGACTCGTTCACATCAACACGGGGCACCCAGGAGAAGCGCGGGGGGGGGGGACGAGATGGGACAACACAACTCCCCCCCCCCCCAAAAAAAAAAACTTTGTTTTCACTAAAATAGCGCCGTGGCGGTGAAGTTTTTTTTTTTTCCCCTCTCCCTCCCCTTTCCCTGAAGGGCGGTCGCCGAAGTAGCGGGGGGGGGGGGGGACGGGCCGGGCCCCGCGGTCCCCCCCCCCCCCCCAGCTCGGATGCTGCCGCGGCTCCTTCCTGTGCGCATGACGCGGCCGCGCGCGCGCCCCCCCCCCCGCGCGGATCCCCCCGCGCGCGGGCGCGTGTCTTCCCCCCCCCACGCACAACGGCAGGAGCCGGGCACTCCCCTCCCCCTCTCCAAGGGGGGGGGAACGACACGTCCCTACCCCGCCGTGGGGGTTTGGGGGGGGGGAGGAGATGGAAAAAGAGGAGGAAAAGAAAAAAAAAGAGAGGAAAAAAGAAAAGGCACCCCCCGAGCGAGAGAGAGGGAAAGGGAGAAGGTATCAAAGTGCGGACGGGAGACACACGCGGGCGCTTCGCCCCGGGAAAGGGGGCGGAAAGTTAGCGGAGAGATGCGCAGCGCAAGCCGGGCTCTACCTGGAAAGGGGCGCCTTCATCCCAACTTTTTAAACTCCGACTCGGCCCTCCCGTCTGGGGGGAAAAAAAAACCAAAACAAAACAAGAAAAAAAGAAAAAAAGAAGAAAAAGAAAAAAAAAAAAGAGGGCGCCGCACTGGGATCCGCAGCGAGCTCCGAAAAGAAAATAAACCCGAAGGAAAAGTTAAAAGGAAAACGGCTCCGGGCTCGGGAGACGGAGGCGAGCCGGGCTAAAAGATGTTGCTTCCTCGCAGCCCCATCCAAATTGTGGCGGTGGCTGGTTAAAAATAAACTTTGCAGCAGGAGGGGGGGATGATCTGGCCGGATTCCTGAGCTCAGACGGTTTAATATGGATGAGCATCAGGTCCTGAAGGCAAAACGCCGCGGCTGGTGCCGCTGGTTGGTAGAAAGTCTGCAACAGGGAAGGGGGAAAAAAAAAAAAAAACAGGAGCCAGGGAGGAGAGGAGAGGGAGGAGCGGGGGAAGGGAAGAGGGAGGCTGCACGAACTCATCATCATCTCCACCGTTGCCAGACAAACTTTTTTTCCTCCCCCCCCCTTTTTTTTAAGGAAACTTTTTTTTTTCTTCTAAACAAGCATTTCATTTTTTAAAGAAGTCGCACAACCAGCCGACACGCTGCAACGTCCTCACCCCCGCGCCTGCCCCCTCCCATAAGTTTTTTTTCCCCTCCTCTTTCTTTCTTCCCCCCCTTCAAAAAAAAAAAAAAAAGAAAAATCCCTCCTGAGTTCAGGCACGTTTCTGCCCTTTGTGAGGGAGCGCGGCGCCCGCGCAGCCCCGCGGTACTTACGCCGGACTTTGCTGGGGCTGGGCTGCTTGCGCCGAGACATGCCGGGAGGATGGGCCGCCGCGGGATGGGGGGGGGGAGAGGGGAAAGGGGGGTCGCGGGGGCGCGCGCGGGGGAGCGCGCACGGGAGGGAGCCGCAAAGTTGTTCCGGAAAAAGGAATCAAAATGGCGTTTCTGTGGATGTGCAAAGTTCATCAACTCCGCGCTTAACTCCCCTTCCTGCGCGCCTCCCCGCCGCGCAGAGATGGGCACGGCCAGCGACCGCGACCGCGACCCCGCCGCCGCCCTCCGCGCTGCGCGCTGCGCGCTGCGCTGCCCTGCGCGGGCGCCCCCGCCCCCGGCCCCGGCCGCGGCCCCGTCCCGCCCCCGCGCTACCCCGCGCACCGATAAGGAGACGCATCACGTGCCGGCCGGCTCCTCTCCCGGGCACGGGCTACCCGTGCCGCCGCCGCCGCCGCCTGTTGCACGCAGCATCGCTAGCGCGCCCCCGCCGCGGGCAGGCGGCAGCCAAACTGCCCTCCGCCGCCCACGCCGCGCGGGATGCGCGCAGGGAAGCCCGGCCGGCGGCGGCGGCCAGGTGCTGCGCGGCGCTGCGCCGGTCCCCGCCGCGGCGGGGCGCACCCGTGTGTGTCCCCCCCCCCCCCCCCGTTCCCCTCCGCTGCGCGGCTCCCCGTGCCCGCGGGCGGGTCGGTGGGCGCATCCTCCGCGGCTCCGTGCGCGGTTTGAGTCCCTGCTGGGGCCGGTCTGGCAAAACTTCAGAGGACATTAAGTTAAGCAAGACCCGGCGCATCCGCGTAGGAGCCGGGGGTCCCGACGTCGCAGCTCATCAGCGGCAAGGCTTAGACGCTTGCAAACGTGAGTAGTTAGGAAGTGCCCCCCCCCCCCACGGCCCACGGCCTTGCGTGGCCCCTGCTGTCACTTGGGTTCCAGCGGAAGCTGAAATGAAAGAAGATTTCAACAAGTGACGGGGAGGGGGCTTTCGCTTTAAAGGCAATGCTAGCTTGGCGTTGTGGCACGAAGAGCGGCAAGATGTGAAAAATGAACTGCAGGGAAATACTCCATCCTGAAACCTCAATGAGGGGAAAGAAAGTAAAATAAAACTGCTTGTGAGGAGTGCCATAACGAGCAGATGAGGAACCAGTTTACTCTTTAAGGAAATGGCTATTTACACTATTTCTAAAGCAAAGTTATTAAAAGTAGGCCTTTTGCAGCTATTTAAGCATATATTTTTTACTAGAAATTATTCATGAGATATATGACTAGAAGTCATAGGGCTTTTTTGTTTGTTTGCTTTTGTTTTTTTTTTTCTTTTTATAAATCAGGATTTGGCCTGAGGGCAAAGGACTTGCACCAGTTTACCTGGTATCCTATCTCCCCATTGAAGAGGGATTCAAATGGAAAGGAAGGCTAAATTCCATGTATGTGGTAGTAAGTCTGCCACCAACTCCTTTCACAAACAGCCTTTTGCATGTAAGGTGGCATCATTAAGTTTTCCTTTGCCCTGTTCTTTCCTGTAAAGCTTTTAAAACATTTGGATAAAAGAATACATGCCAGGAACACACAGAACCTCTCTTAAAAACATTAACTATGTTTTAAGTCAGGAATAATGATCTCTCCCTCCAGATTCCAAAACACCTGCAGTTCTGGTGATCTGGAAATGCCCGAATTGCAAAACTAAACAGTGCACACAGGTATTCAGAACACATATGCGAAGCTGCAGCTTTAACTTGTGTACATTTGTTGTAGTGGTTTCTGCAGGTTGATTTTTTTTTTTTTTTTGTCAGTTGAGTTTCGTGCAGTGTTACACAGGAGTTTTGTGTATAAATGTCAGTACTGTTAAGCCCTGTTAAAACTGAGTTGTTGACTGACAGAGCAGCTATATCAAAATAGCAAACATTAGAAATTGCCTTTATTCTACTACAAGGTTGTCTTCCCCCCCGCCAAAAAAAAAACCCAATCAAGGGACATCCTTAAAAATAAATACACTGTAAAGTGTCTTTAATGTTTTCATCTCTGCTTCTATTATACCTGCCATCCAGTGGCGATAGAAATGTCAGTAAGTTCAGCAGCCTTATAGCCAACTTACATCTTTACCTGTATATGTCTTGCTGTCAGGCATCATATTAAAAAAATATTAAATGCTTGTCCATTTCAAGCTCAGCCCTTAAAACATTTTATTCACACTAGAAGATTGCAGTGATTTAAGCCTGAATGGCGTATACATATAAACTGCATAGATTAGGCCTAACAGTTTACAACCTAAGGCCTTGTTTACCCAGACATTTACATAAATTGCTGTAGTTTAAACTGGTGCAAATTCCTGTATGGATAATCTTCTTTAGCACTGACAACTCATGTATAATGCACCTGTGGCTAATATCTCTAGAGTACTCTTTAAGGAGTTTTGTACTAGCTCTTTATAAAGATTCTACTCCATACTCACTGCATTTGGTAACTTCAGAGGTCCTTAAGCAGCCCTACACATTAAAAAAAAAATTCAAGGGGATAGACAAAATAGGAAAAGAAATTCTGTTCAATTCAGCATCTGAAATCTACTCTAGAAATATGAATAATAGGAACGCAAATAATACAGGTATTGTAAAGTTCTCCTGGAAAAATGAGAGGATTACAGTGCTTGCAGAAAATTTGTAGATAAAATTGATTTTTTGTTGCATGTATTTTTTTCTTTTAAACATCCCCATTCTTCCAAAAAGACGAAATGAAAAGTGAATCAGCACGTATTATGATAATGCTGTAAATTTAAAAAAAAAAAATGCAAAAGCATTTTCTGACCACGTAAGCTGGCGACTGATACAGCGCTTCCATCGAAACATCTATACTTTCTGCAGTTTGCAAAAAGAATTATGTAATGACTAAAAAAAAAAGACTAAGATTTATGAAATAGTCACAAGTGACATGCCTTAAACAAGCAGATGCATTCTAACTCTGAGCTATCACAGAGCAAGAGAAATGAAAATAAATTTTCAAACTTTTCCATCATTCAAACTTTTGTAAAGCACTGAAGTGATCAAAACCTGCTCTGATCTAAGACTGCATGTAACATTTCAAGCAAACAGTTTACTTTTTTTAAGCCAGTGAAAGGGAAAGTAGGTATATTTTTTATCTAATAAAAAGGCCACTCGTATGAGGAAAATGACTCTCCCAAAATACTACTACATGCCTTTAAAAATACAGATACAGATATGCCTTTCATTCTGTTTATCATTTTCCACCATCTGCATTCTTGTGTTTTATCCCATCTCTGTTCACGACAACTGAAGTATTAAGTCTTTGTTTTCCTAAAACTGCATATAGTTTGTATAGATTTTGGATATCATGACTTCAGTATGGAACAGTGATGGTACATGTGCTAAAGGGCAAGAAGACTGCTTCTAACTTTTGTATAACAATCACACACATCTCTGATCCTACTTCTTGATGTTAAATACAATTAGCAACAGTGCAAATACAAGCAAGTGTTTTATGAAGGCATTCTGTGCATTATTAACTTCATTAAAAACTCTGTCTGACATAGCCATCTTGGTGACATAAAAGTCACCAGCTCCTGTCCCAAGAAGAGGACACCTCTGTCCCCACCCAGAGTTCAAGTACCAGAGATGCTGATTAAAGTTCTTCAAGGAGAGAAGAAAAACAGGATGTGTAGGTTATGCGAAGGCCACAACTTGAGGATGCTATGATGTCTTAAAGTGAAGAGACTAAAATTAGCATTGGCATTAAAACAGGAGATGAAGATTAGCTAGAACATCACATTTTTTTTCCCCCTCTCCTTAGACATTAGCAGTATTCTCGGCTTCAGATCATGGTATTTAGATTGCTTAGATTTCTTCTAATGCTTACACATCCCTTTTGGTCAAAACAGTTTTGAGTAAATCACTTTTCTTACTAACCAAGAGTATTTTAAACACTAAAGATATAGTCCTGTCTTTCTAACACTTCCAGATTGCATTCGAAGGCTGGCTCAGGCAGCCGCTGACAGCCAGCTCCAGCCGCAGAGGACGTTAGAGGTATTGGAGGTCCCGTCTGCTGCCTCAGCTTATGCCTGCGCAGCACCCGGTGCAAAAAAACAGGAGTCCTCTTGCCTTCATCCTATTGCTGATGTCCTCGCTTGCATCAACAGGCAGAATTCAGCCAGCATGCTAACGCAGTGAAGAGCATACTTGGTGGATCAGAGAATATGGCCCTGAGGGCTTTGAGAAATTTCTTTCTAAAACTTAAGACCAAAAGAAATGCTTGAATTTCCTTTACATTTCAACCAAGTATTTCTTTAAATGAATAAACATGCCACTCGTGAGTTTTCTTGGGGAGTTGGGTTTTTTAATGTTATTTTTATGGTTTTTTGGTGTTTTTTTTTTTTCTTCAACTGAGACGGGTTACTTGCATCAGAAACTCCATAAGAACAGATGTAAAACTGCAGAATGTGTCCATCATATAAGCAAGATAATTATACAGAATAAAAGGTGGAAAGTTCAGTTGAATATATTTTTTGAACTCTTAAAAAGTTAAACTTAATGAATTCCTGCAATGGAAAAACAGGCAGAAAAGCACATCATCTAATACCAGCAGCTAACTCTCACACAGCAGCTGTCAGATGACACACTACCATACAGCATTCCCTTTTCCATATGGGGGTAAAAGTGATGCACCACCATGCTTAGCTACCCCAACCTCTGGAAATCTTGCAGCGAAGGAGCTATGGAGTAGAATGGTGGAACTTAATCCTGTGGCTAGCTCACCTTTTATCTCTAAGTGCAGCTTTGAATGAATAGAAAGTCAAGGCCAAAGTTATCTTAACAGTAGGCCTTTAGTGAGCAAAAGAAAACCTGAGGTAACATAGAGACGTTAAGCAATTTACCTCATGTCTCAATGGGGTAGTAGTGGCAGAGCTGGAAATAAAACCCAGGTTTCCTCCAAAATCCTAGTGCAGTTCTTCAGGCACTAAGCCATCGTACACTGCTTTAGTGGACACAGGGTCTGGCCTGTTCTCAGCCTACAGTATTTCAGTGATTACACACCAAAAATAAAAGATAAAGTGTTAAGTATTCACTCTGTCTGCTTTGAGCTGTTTCAACAGCGCAAAACAGAGCTGCCTCACCTTGTCAGCTAAGGATGCCTCTTGTCTAAGGAGTCATCTGGAAATATGAAGACAGTCTTTCTGAAACCCACACCACTTTTTCCCTGGTAGATGACAGCTTGGAGGGTATATTGCAGGATTAGCTGAAGTCTCTGGCTGCCAGAATTGCTGCCTCCATCTCCTTCTCTCGTTTCCCTTTGGGAGTCTCCAGCAGATAGATGCAATGTAGAGCAGCCCTGGGACTGTTACCAGCTTGATCAAACAGTCTCTTCACCAGCCCTGATGTTCAGGGTATAAAAAGTAGCATAGACTCTTCCCCCAAACTATTGTTGCAGTAGCCAATGTTCCCAAGTCCTTCTTGGGGAAGATCAACAACTGAAACCTGTTCTTTCAGGAAACTGTAAGACTTATGCCCTAGATCCGATGGTAACTAGAGAATGGCTAAAGTGATGATATGTGAACCACTGACATATGCTTGAGCTTCATAACGAAGAGAAACAACGGGGGCACAAAGCAGGGTTATTACAGTTTTCATAACCAAAATCCTTAAAAGAGGAAGATTTTTTAAAAGTACATTTTAACTGGAAAATTCTAACTAAGATCGACTGGTGCGTACTTAAGTACTTAGCAAAGTTCTGAACAGCACACGCTACTTATTGCTCGGACTTTTTAAAAATGTAGTGTGCAAAACTAACAAGCAGATGTTTGACATTTACATTCTGAAACAGTTCTCTGATCACTTAATGTACAGCCTCAGAAACAGGTTGTGTAGCACGTGTGTGAGTGGGTCTGTGTAGAAAGGGAGTGGGAAAAAGAACAATGGTAAGCAAAAACACCCACAGCAATACTTTTACTTCTCTTAGTGCTCCACATTGCTGCTGAGGAGCTTTTGTGGCCAGGTAATGCAGAAAACACACATGTGCAAAAATAAGTTTGTGTTTAATGCCTGATTTGATACTGAACATGACATGTTTCATTCTTATTGACCCCCCAGCCTCTCACACCTAATTGATTGTTAGTTTAAATGTGATTATATTCCCTACTGAAGGCAAGTAGTAAGCCAGCTGTGTGTTTCCCCATGCCTAATTTGCTGTGGAGAGCTGATTCAGAAACTTCTGACAACCAACATAAATGTACACACTGATAGTAACTTCTTCATGTGTAGGTGTTTAAAAGGTTGGTCCAGCAGGAGCTGAAGGTAGGCACCAATATCCTGCTGCATCATTATTTACTATTTATTATTGTTATTACATAATTGTTTACTATTATATTTAGTATTATTTACTATATTGTTCTATGCAATATATTTTTCAGTACTATGTTGGTTTACTTTTAAATATCCTGAATTATGGAGGATTCAACAGCTTCTCTTGGGAGCTTGGTCCATGGCCTTGCAGATTTCACTGTTAGGCAGTTTCTCTGGATTTTTGCAGCTTACATTTCTTTTCTTAACTTCATGCTGTAGCCAACAATAGCTCAAAGCACGCAAGCAGAAACGGGGGTGGGGAAGAAGGAAACCCCAAGGAGCCCAGGGAAAAGTCGGTAGATAGCACTCCGAGACGGATGCACAAAGCAGGAGGGAATAGGCAGAGACGGCCAGCGACCAGCAGAGAAGTGAAGAAATAGGAAGTGAGGCAGCAGTCACAAAGAAAGTATGTGAGGGAGCAGTTACCCTGCAGGGAAGGAAAAAGCAGGACAACTTCCAACGGCAAAGATTAATGAAACTTGGGGGAGGCTGCAGCAACAGGCTTTGGGGAAGAGAAAGAGAGGAACAGAACTACCAGGGAAAGGTGGCTGGTGGATGCGGTGGACAAAGAATCAAGGGGGTGTGGAAGAGGCCATCAGGTGAACCATCAGCATGAAGAGAACTGCTTGTGCTTTCTGCCTACTTAAATCAGAGGCAAAATTGCCACAGGCCAGGTCTATGCTATAAAGTTGTGCAGGACTACTTGCACTAGATGATGTACAAAGCGGCATGACTTGTAACTGAGGTTAAAACTGAGCTGTGCTACCAAAAGCAGTTAATGTGCATAGTTACACAGGCAGAACTATACTTTCACCAGCACAGCTTACATCATTCAGGCTATGATAAGATAAGCCATAGTGGCAAAGGCCCATTTTCCTGATGTAAACTGTATCTAGGGCAGATACACTTCTGCTGGAAAGCACGGTGGTATAGCTATACCAGCAGAGCTCTTGGCCCAGCAATACAGCCAGGCTGTGTTAGCAGATTGTCCGCAACAGAGACAAAACTAAGACAGGTCCAAGGAATTCTTCTGCTGATACAATTAAATGACATCCCCAACAACATAACAAACTATGTCCGAAGGAGGTTTCTTCTGGCAGAACAAGATAGGTGTGTGGACCAGAGGGGCAGGACACAGAGAGGTGTTTTAGATCATTTCTGGAACTTTTATTTAAGAAAATATTTGCTTCCACAGAAAGAAAACTCAACACTTGCCAAGTGTTTGAATATTAAGAAAATGTAAGAGGATTTAAGTCCCCGTATTGACACTTTTACCTTCATTTATCATTTACTTATCTTCATTCTTAAATAAAGGATTCTTGAGAACAAACTATTCTCAATACATTTTTTGCACTCCTGTCTTCAACTTGTATAATGGATAACACGTTGCATAATCTGGTTTCTTCCTATGAGCAATGAAGGCAGTGAAAACCCTCCCAATGAGCATTCCCTTTCTCTAGAAAGGGAAGATTTGGTAGAAAGGGTAGATTGGGTAGATTTGTTACTGAACATCTTTTTTTTTTTCTTTTTCAATTACTTTGGTGGTCAGATGGGACTGTGTTCTATCTAAAATGAAACTTGAAAAGCAAAAAAACCCCAAACCACTATTATTAAAATGAGCATAAGAGAGCTGTTACCTGAAGTGATTCACTGAGTGGAAATCTCAACTCTTGAAACGTTTTCTAAGAATGGGGCACAAACATCAGCCTCTTCCTCAGCAGAACTCTGAGTCACTAGAAAGGGCAGAAGACACGTAAACTTCAGATTTTCAGTTTGCAGTCAGTAGCCCATGTACTTACAGCGAAAGAGTAAATAACTTGGGATTACTATCTATAAAATCATTCTGAAATCCTGGCTGTCATGCACAATTTTTCCAAGCAACCTCTTGAGAACTGATAATAGACTGCTGTGGCTGCCTAAACTCACTGGTGGAATAATCTCAACTATTAATTTTGATTAAATGGCAACTGGAAATATGATTTTCCCTCATTAATTTTGTGAACAATCTTATGTACGCAGTTCACACTGACCTTCCAAGTTTGTTTGATTAAGCTGGCTATTTTACTCCATGTCCTTTTCCTCTCAGAACTGGCTGAAGGTAAACCCTAGAGTGCAAATAAGCAGCCTGAATAGTTTAGCAAAATTATTTAAAAAATGATCAAATGCAAAGAAACAACAAAAAAGGCCTGAGAATGGAGTCTAACTTCATGAGAATAAACAGTATACAGACGGCAATCTAAGAGAAGGCCTGAGGAGGAGACTGCTAATGAGCATGGTGGATTGGAGCACTAGCTTTATACCTCTGGAAATCTGGATGCAAAGCCAGATTTAAAACACGCATGAAAAATGAATCTGATGAATTCCTCTTAGAGCCTTCTGAGCAGTTGTCCACGTGCAAAAATACCATCTACTGAAGGACACCAGTATCTTCCACAATTACTTAACCCCCTTACACACACGCAGGACTAGAGGGCTAGAAAGTTGCATTAAAGGTGTCTTAGACTGAAAAGTACATTTTCTTTTGTTTTCCTGTTAATTTTTACCTGCTATTTAAAGGAGCTCTGCAATGGTTATAGTTATATGTAATAAAGAACTCAATAGTGAATAGTCTCCTAAGCAACGTTGAAATTCTGAACTGTGGCTTCTGCTGTAAGAGGAGGTGATTTACCTCAGAAGACCTAGTCTATCGTTCTCTGGGCACACACCTAATAAAAACACTGCCTGTTTTTGTTTTTGTGTTGGCTGTGAAACCCTCCGTCTACCAGCCAATGGACACAATTCACCAGTCTGCACACTTTTCTTGGGATAATCTCGAAGACATATCTGCAGATGATGTTTCTGGCCTAGAATCTGACACAGCAAAGCAGAGGAAATGTACACTGTGCCTACTTGCATTGTAGTGATTAGCTGGAGCTGGTATCATTAGTCCCTTCCTATTATGAACACCGCATTACCCAACCAAGCTGGGAAAAGGAAGAGTGGATTCAGATTTCATATCGGGAAACTGACAGTTCTTTTAAAGCTTTGTACTTGGACAGTACTGCTGATAAATAGGAACTACAGCAAAATCTTGTGGCAGCAAATTTGGGCTAAAAAGGAAGAAAACAGGGTTTGGAGAGCCGAGAATGAAGGGAAAACAACATGAGACGCATGTATGATAGTTCAGTACACAAGTTCAGTAATACGGAAACTAATAGAGGCAATTCCTGGCGTGATTGCAGGTTAGCGCTGACTGCAGAGAACTGGTGTACAGCTGGAGTACTCGTGTGAAAATGTTAGCAGCATATGTAATAAAAACCACTGAACTGGAATTATACAGAAATAAGTTATTATTGAAACACAGCTGTACTTTGAACAAAGCTTTGAGGAATTTAAAAGACAATGATTTGCCAAAGGGAACAGCATAAACTTACCTCAGCCAGGGAGCCACAACCAGTTCCTGTGGCTGCTCCCCACCACTGAGTCCGAGCCCATTCAGCTACAGCAGTGAAATGGGGACCCAAAGCTTTCATCACACAGCATGCTCCACATTGCTTGCTGTAAATTGATGTCCTTTCTTCCTATGAACTAAAAACACATGTCAAGAGTCTTGCAACTTTTTTCATCCTTTTATCATTGCTATCGCTCCTATCATATGAAAGTTGATCACAAGGGAACTGTAATTATTCAGCCAGCAGCTAGTGGTGATAACATCAAAGCAAAGGTATGTTTATAGGGTTAATGCAGATTATTTTAGCATCCCAAAGGCTCTGGGCTGCTGTACCACCCAATTATCCCAGGGCAATGCAAGAAAAGGGAACTTCATGTAATTAAGAGAGTCTAAACTAAACTTGCAGGATCAGTAAAATACGATGTCATATCACAATTCATATTACCAACTGTAAGCTTCTCCTCAAATTTTACAGACTATAACACTAGGTTTTTTAGAATTTAGAAAATGGAACAAATATGATATGTTGGAAAACAGGCTATAGAATTTAGTAAAAACATTTTCCATTTGAAATAGAAAAATCACGAAATTTGCTGGATTTCGTATCTGAATAAGCAAGTGATCCATTAAGCAAAATACTCTGCTCCTGCTACTAAGCAATATTTCAACCATTTTCAGTAAATTAGAAAAAAGAAGCAGGCTATTCTTTTTCTATTAAGATGCCTGTATTTAGATACTTGTTTCTGTATTTTCTAGGCACCTAAGTAGCTTGATTTTCAGAGAGGTTAAGCACGTTCATCGCTTCTATGGCTGCTGAGCAACCCTGAAATTTAAGCGTGTAAGTATGAATTAGATGCTGAACAACAGTCGTTCCATTTAAAAAATTAATGACATAATGCATATAACTAGTTGTGTGATCGCTGACGAAAATGGGAAGGAGACGCTCTTCTACAGCCCAGGTAGCCATCCAGACTGTTGGGATATTGGCAGCAGTTAACATGAATGAGTCACCTCAAACTCAAGAAACCTTCCCAAAAAGGGCTTAATCAGCACTCATTGAAGTGAAAAATTTTCTGAAAAATTCCAGAGCGAGTCTACTTACTAAGAATGCAATGATCCATTCTCTGAATAATACCAGGAAGTTAGTTTAAAAGTGAAACTTATTAAGGAATATTCATTTAGAATCCTCTGTAGTTTGTAAGATACGCTGGAGCATGTTGAAACATTGGAGAAACTATTACTGAGAGAGCAAGTTACATTCTTCCCAATTAATTCTAAACAGCTGGGGAAAGAGATGGAGGCTACTGTGATTAAGGAAAGATATGAAGGATACTATGAACAAGAAAGAAAAGACTTTCAAGAACACAAGTAATACAATGAAGAAATAGTTCAAACTTTAAAGAAGAGTAACACAAGTTAAAAGCCATTTACAATGCAAAAATACATACGGTTAATAAGGTTTTCTTTGATTATCAGGCACCCATGATAAGGATTTGGAAACAGGATAACGATACGATCTCTTAAAGAGATTCTCTTCTACAACCTTTATGCAAGAAAAATGAGAGGATGGAGTCAGTTATCTCTGAATGGAATACTGTTTCCTGGTACAGTGGCAAGGAGTTAGTGTGCAAGTAATAACAAAAAGAGTTGTTAAAAATATTATGCAAAAAAAAAAAGCCAGATAACAAACATCCACTTGCAGATGTGACCTGCAAACATCTTTAAACAATCCAGTAATATTAGAAGATGTTTGCCAAATGCTCCTGAATAACACAAGGTTCTATGAATTATTAACTCAAACATTTAAGTAGCCTTGTGTTTTGCGACAAAGTCTCTACAGAATTCTGGCTGTATGCTCTTAATGATGATCCTACATGCTCTCTACTGGTCATGTCTCATCCATAAACCCTTTCTGCAGACTTCAGAGGGTCCACAGTTAGAAAGATAAATGTTGTCTCATTACAATGCTTTCCATTCTTCAGGGCCTATTTTTCATTTCAACATTTTATTTATCATTTGGTGTTCACATTTAACTTTCCAAAGCAAAATTCCTGATCTCTTTGCACAGACACACTGCTCCATTGTAGGAATATACAGAATTATAATATCACCCACACAGTGCCTTCTGGGACGTTCTTTGGAAAACGGGAGTCTGACCCATAGCAAGGCTGTCACAGGACCTGGGGGATAACATGGAATAAGGATGAAGAAACTCAGCTTCAGATTAATAAAATGTACAATAGGTACAGCTGTTGCACAGTCTATATAGCCTGCTGCTTTTGTGGAAGATTTTCGATTTCAGGGGATGGATCAGAGAAGGGTGGAAAAGCAGTTCAATTCCTCTCGCTGCCCCCCCACCCCACCCCATAAAATCACCAACTCTAAATTTGCATGTGCATTTTAGTTACTTTAAAAACAAAATGAAAATTACCAGCTCGTAAACTAAGATATGAGAGTAAGGAAAACTGCCTCTAGTATCAGAGTTTTGTAATGGCCCGTGAATCAGTGCAATGAATAATTTTATTTTTTTTTAATTGGAAGGATTTTCACTCCAAGTTACTTTGAGTTTCTCATAAAACAAACCTGATGTCAAGCTGGGCATGTTCATCAGCAAGAAAATAGGGCAGTGTGACTAACAGGTCTAAATGCTTAAAAAACTGTTCCTGAATTATCCAGTATTAGCTACATCCTCCAAGACTGGTTTTTGAGGTCTGCTTTAAAAAAATGGGAAGTTAAAGAAACGCTGACACACCCAACTGTGAGGAATATGAAACTTGTGTAATTCACTTAATATCAGTTTTCTGTAAAATATTAAAAGAAATATAGTAGCACTTACAGTAATAAAATCACAACACTTAAATGCTTAGAAACCACCCTGATTTCAGACAACAAAGGAAGAGAAATTATGCTTAAGCATAGACCATCTGAAGGTTAATAACTGGTTAAAAGAGAAATTGCTGTTTTTTCCTTATTACAAATATCTGATCCACTTCTGCCAGAATCCTGACAAGATCTTAAGAAGACCACAGCAATGATATCACACTGCACAAACATGTTCTTATCTAAGATGCTACTGTACCCTTGCTCGGCTGAAGAGTAGAAGATGCTAACTTCGAAAAAAAGTTTTGCTGCTTTATGTATACCAATACACTGTGGCAAAACTCCCTCCCCCTGCCAGCGACAGTGGTATATAATACTACTACAACAGCTACTGCTGCCTAATTTCATGTCATGCTCTTCACAATAAATCTTACAGCACTTCACAAGAGGCCAGTTCTGTGAGTCCCATTGCACTGCTGAAGGAAGTGAGGCCGAGCGAGGGAGGGGATCTAGACAGAAAGAAGTGGAAAGGTCAGGAATAGGAGTCCCCTCCCCTAGCCCCTGGTCTGCTTACATCAATAATACTCATTTCAGTCCAGGAAATAGAATAGGTTGTCATTACAGCAGGATGAGATCTGTAAGCTGTATAACTGTGTTTAAATAAAAAAATCTTAAAAATTACAGAAATCACATTACTCACAGTTCTACTTTGTACAGCTTTTGGATACAGACCTCTCTGTAGCTGGACCTCTGCTCTGCATAGACTGGTAACAAAAAATAATCTGCTGTTCCTCAGCCACTCAGGAATAGATACAGGGAGTGATGGATTGACACTTTTAGGAAAGCGAGCACTGGGCTGAAGTGGAAAAAAGCAGAGCTGGAATTTGAAATAAATTACGAGGTGGGAAGACGAAGGGTTAGGCCAAAGATGTTGCCTTGTCCAGTGCTTCTTTGCGAGGTGAATCCTGATCCTGACTTTTAGGCCCTGTGACACAGCAGAGCTGTTGTGGGTTTGCCCCACAGAGAAATAATTTGAGGAGGGTGTACAGGTGTTTCCTGTGTTGCAAAAGTCATCTCTATAGAGATTCTCATTTGCTGTTACCTAAGACTTCAAAGAAAAGATGCATGGGTAAATGGTCCTGCAAATACCACTATCTATTCTCTACTTACCAAAATAGATAAACACACAGCTCCTGGGAATGCCTAGACAGCAGCACCTCAAAACACAGCCCAGGATGTAAAGGAGATTATTTCTTTACTCTCCCTGCTGGGTAGCTACTTCAGGAAAAATACCCACTGACTTCTGCGCATTTCTGGAGTTGGGAGCTACTTTGAGTAACCCAACATGTAAATTCCTCTCACTATCCTGATTTTCCTTAAATTCCTATGTTGCTGATTGATTGCACCAGAAGACCTTTCCCCTTTAGCATATTTCTTTTTTACTCTGAGCTGGTCTGCTTCAAACTAAATTAAACCCAGTTCCCCTTGCTCTAATATGACACTACCGTTTGTTTGCATTGTGTTTTTCTCTGTATAGGAGGCATATATCCTAAAAGGTGATGCCTACAATTTCTTCTAAATCCTATCTTATATTTTTGTGCCACTCAGTTTTGATTTTTCAGAGAAAGCAATATGTGATGAGATATATTTTTCAGAGGTGCTCAGTAACCCAGTCTGACCTGAAACACATTGCTGCACATCTAAAAAGGGGTGCTGAGAAGTCCTGAGAAATCTGCATGTGGAAAGGAGGAGCCAAAAAGGGAGGCAGCATACTTCGCAAAGGTCTTACCCATGTCCCTCCTCCTCAAATCTACAGTGCAGAGCAAGCACTGCCAGGTGGCTGCAGAGGAGGTGATCTGTCAGGCACTCTCACTGTGCTCTGGGCTTGGGTGGGAAGACCCCAGCGCAAGCCTTGTGACCTGAAGCACAGCCCTTTTGCAGGAGAGGAAAGAGTACAACCTTGGGCAACGAAACCTAATTTCGCTTCCGGTTAATGGGAACTCAGAGAAAGCAGGATTATACCACGGTGACTGTTTCTGATGAAATGAAAGAAACTACATCTCCCGTGGTCCACTCACTGCGTAGTCTCTCATGTGGGCGTTGGCTGAATTATACTGATAAAGGGAGCTGGGTGGGTAATTAAGACTTTTATATGCCTGTTTTGAAATGAGATCTACTAAATTCAGGCCAAAGTATTGAACAAATAGTAGGGTAGGCTAAGCGTTTTAAGCCCACCATGTTCTTACTTGCAAGATGGAAACCTTTCAAGCTCCTTCTCAAGCATCTCACTGGAAGAGGGGCTATAAATCATCAAATACCTGACTTTTGTTGTTTGGGACACTACAAAAATCAGGGAAACGTGTTTCATGAACATTCTTCTTGTTCAAAGCATTTCAGTAGTTCAGCTCTGATATTGTTTCAAAACTGTTTTCTCAAGGCCCTCCAGCACATGGCGTTACGAAAAAAGTTGTCAGACTGGTTTTAACACATCTTTTCAGTACTGATAAGCAAAAGTTCACTGAAATAATTCTGAATAAGATACATGTGGAATACACCTTTCTTAAACCTTTCTTGTTGAATTCAAACTTTAAGTAAAGTTGTTGCATTATAAGCTGAAACAGCCTCTTTCAAAGTTATTAGAAAAGCACAGGGATGTTTCACATACTGTTCTGAAGAGAGCCTGGGCACATCCTGTTAACCGTGTCTGCTTTTAAACCTGTTTTGTAAGTACAGTGAGTGGCTGACAGTCTTCAGCTGCAAAAAGCTTTGAAACTACATGACTGAGTTTCAAAAGAAAGCCAGACACTACTGTATTTTGGTTGCTAAAGGTAAAACACTTAACAAATAACATGGATTTCTTAATGAAGTAAACGATTTAATCTTGAGACTACTTGGCTTAACAATGCCACCATTAAAATGGTAATAGGCTTTGAGGTCCCTATTGAGCATGGTGCGGGATCATACCTTTGCTACTGTTGTTTCATCCTGTTTAATAAGACGTTTCTGCAATTCAGTCTGGTAAAAAGAAGATATTAGCCAAGGAAATACATCTCCAAAATAGCATGAAGCTAAATCTTTAAATCTATCTCAATAGGGCGCAATCTATCCTCACCCTGAATCCAGGCATGTTAGTGCGATGCAAAATAGTTTCCCTGCACAGTGGAAACAAGAGGTACTAACAACTATTTTTTTTTATTGCCTGTGTTGCGAATGATGGTTTTGAAAGCCAAATCATGCTGAAATCACTGCAACAAGAAGTATTTTCCTAAACCTTGCATGCTAGCTAAACAGAGCAAAAATACTTTTTACAGGTGAATGCAGCTATCAGACCTAAAACTGATCCATTTTCCCTTTTCCATACTTTTGCATTAACTACCCTCTCCCTGCAAATTAAGCCCTCGCAGAAAGCTTGGTACTGAAGAGGTAGGCTTGGATGCCACACTCAAACTCCTGCCCAAAGTAACCCCAGATTGTAGACCTAATTCTCCATTATACCTAAGCTGTGCTTTGTGCCTTCTCATATTGTCTGATCTTTTTGGGAGCCTCTCAAGACATCAGAATAGATTTAGAGCAGTTACAAGGTCCCTGCCATTTACCCTTGAATAGAAAGGCCTTTGCCAGAGCCAAGAATAACTAGAAAGCAGCAAATTTCTGGCCACACCTCCTTCCTCTCATCATACCACGCATCTCTACAGAAATGAGGGGAGGGAGGATAGATAGGAAAGACCATTCTCCTACATCGAGCACAGGAAAATTTTCTTGTGACTGACATAAGGCCATTACTTGATCAGAGAAGCATACAAAAGGTTCAGTATAACAATGAAATCAGACCCTTCATATCAAAGTGAAAGAATGATCGCTAAGACAAGTGCTTCTCCTCCGTACGGTTTAGTTTTCCCAGGTCAGCAGGTTGCTTCAAAACACATGGAAATATGCTGATAACAGGTGGGACCATCAAGACTTTCCACTGCAGTCCCAAAGATGATGCTTTCTATCTTCATGTTTTTATCCAATAATGTGAGATCTTTGTGGGGTCCCTCTGACCAGATCTATAAGAGTGCTTGGAGGCAGGGGCCTATATGCAAGCAGATGGCATTAAAAGACTGTGTCCAATGACTGTTCTACATTGCCAGGAGATTTGATAAAGTTATGTTTGTCCACAGAAATAAGCATACAAGATCACAGCAATTATTGATCTTAAAACTGTGGATAAAGATTGTCTAAATATTTTTCATGACTGGAGGCAATGGGTGACATTCATCTATGGGATAGCACCCAGGCTTTCAATTGAGTCTTTTTAAGGAAAGCTTTGTGGCCCACAACACTTAAACCATTATTGGTTTCTACTTTTTTCTTAAAATAGGAACTAATGTTACAAGGGGTTAGTTATATTTTACCATACTTCACTTACTTTTATATAACTTTACTTATTAAATTTAGCTTTTAGTAGCAAATGATTTGGGAAATCAGCTTCACAAATTATCTCACAAAAAAGTGAAACAGTAAGATTCATTGTGTATCCTTGAATGTCCTTGAATTAAAGGACACGGATGCTTTTAAACACTGAATAGCTTTCAGAGATGAAAGAAACTAAAGGGATATTTATTTTATTTATAGCAATACCTCAGTGGCGCATAATTTGAAGAGGTAACAAAAGAATAGCTGTGCAGTTTACTCCAGTGACTTTTGTTCCCTTAGAAATGTACATGCATACCCACATCCAGCAGCTGGATGCCTAAGTATCTCCTATGTCACCTCCACTGACATTCTCAGTGTGTCCCCTCACTCTCGATGCGTCTGAGTCTGACGGCCCACTTCTCCTCTGCTGATGCTGAAGCTGGGAGCACAATCGGTCCCACGTGCAGCAACCTGGATTTTCTTCAGAATAGCAGTGCTTTAAAAAAAAAATGACTCTGGAAGAAAAGTAAAGGAGAAACTGACATACCGAAGTATCTGTCTTTTATGTTTCTTTCCATTTCTTAATTCTCACTCTGAAAAGTGATTCCCCACCCATGTGAATAAAGGTCTATTTCACTATAAGGGGAAGATGGAAATCAGACAGTAAGAGCTGGAGGGAACAGAGAGGAATGCAGCACAACTGGACCTCAAGTTCAATATTTTTTGCTTGTTCTTTTAGTTCTGTTTCCCACTTTTAAAGTATTTAGTTTGATGATCTCCTAAAGGAACAAGGTTGATGGGTTCACTCTGTTAAATTAAGAACTATTCATCAAGAAAAAATAAAAAGTAACAAAACTGAAAACAAGACAGATGCAATGTTAAGTTTTTCAGTCTGCACTCATCTTCCTTTGCTCCCCTTAATTTTTAAAAATTAAAGCCATCAAACAAAATTCACTTGCATCCTAACTCTGCAAAAGGGCTGTGTGACTGCAGAGTTGTGGGCAAGCTCTGCACCTTGCACTGTATCAGTAAGGCAGTTTGTTTCTAAGTAGCTTACAATATGTAGGGGATAAATTCTGAGGGTTTTACTGCAGCAGGAAATATAAGTCATGCACTTCACTGATAATAGTTCGGTGGAACATTTTTTAAATGTTTCTTGACCTGACTGCCAGAGTTATCCAGCCTGTACAGTTCCAGCTTCCTCCTCCTCCATTAGCAAGGTTCACCTATGATATTTACTGCATCATTGCATCCAAGCCAAACTTGGTTACTGAGGCAACTAAGTTTTTCTTCTCAAAGGGTCACAGGGAAACACATCCTTCAGGATCCCCTAGTAACCGTCAGCCAGCCGGTATGGCTGGAGAACATTAACAGTGAAATGCCTGCTTTCCATCGCTAAGGCAGCGCCGCCTGTGCCTGCAACAAGGGGGGCAGAGTCTAGTTACATTCCTGACCCACTTTCACATCCCTCCCTCCTCCTCCATCTCCTCCTCCCTCGGAGAGGAAGGCAACCAGCAGGGCAGCGGGAGCCTCCATTTAGCAAGCCTCACATACACCCGCAACCACCAAGCTGTGTGCTGTCTCCTAGCAAGCAGTGGACGTGCAGGTTTCCTCAGCGGCATGCAGGATACAGAGGGAAAGGCAAATCCTGGCTGCAAGCGAAGCTTAGAGAGGATGTCTCGCTCTCGCTGCTCTGTGTGTGCAGCGATGTTGCCCCTCTCTCCTTGTCCAGCCCTTTCCCCACTCCTTAACGGGCATCTGCATGGACACTGTAAGGCCGTCCCCGTCCCTTCCCTCCCCAGCCAGCCCATCCGCAGCTGGACGTGCATTTCGCTTCCTCCGCAAGAGCCGCTCGGTCATCCATCCATCCCCTCGTCTCCCGATGAGCCGCTGTGCACACGTCCGTCTGCCCTGTTCTTCTCCTCGCCCACCTCCTGTATGTAACGCAGCTGCTCCTCTCCCACTCCTGTCTTCCTGTGGCTCGTCCCTTTCCCCAGATATTGCAAAATCTCCCGCCCGTGGCAGGGAGGGAGGTGAGTAAGAGCAGGGAGCTCCCGACACGTTTTGCATCCTTCCTGCTTCTCACGGCACCCTTCTGCCACTTGGCAAACGGCACTCCCTTCCCCTGCAGGCAGTCTCCAGGGGTTTCGCCCCGTTTGGGGCCAAAAGTTAACCCCTGTGCCCCACCTGGCCGGGCCTCTCCTGCCGGGCCGCCTGCCCCCCTATCCCCAGCCCTGCTCCACGGGCAGCCGCAGGGGCCCAGACAGGGTTTTGTTAGGCCTGGGGTGGCCCTGCCGCTTGGGGGGTGCCGACAAGGCTGGGGCGGGATGTCCTGCAGCTCAGGGGTGCAGGTTGGGCTTGAGCCGGGGGATGCGGAGAAGGTTTTGCCAGGCCTAGGAGGGGGCCCTGCTGCCCGCCGCTGCGGACCAAGCCTGGCTGTGGCACTTGGGGACCGCTGTGGCACTTGCCCAGCCCGCTCCGGGACACGCAGTGTGGCGACACCTCCCTCCCTCCGCGGGGCAGCCCCGCGCCGGCGGCGGGGCGTGGGCACCCTCCACTCCCAGGGCCCGGCTCGCTCCCCTCTGCTCTGCTCCCCTGCCGGTGTGAGCAGCCGCCACTGCCACCGCTTTTTGTCCCTTCGGCGGCGGCGTTTGCCTGAAGAAGTGTGCTTTCTCCTCAGCGGACTGGCCCCCTACCCCCCCCCCCCCCCCCCCCCGCCCCTGCAGCTGTAGGAAGTGGCTCTTTCCTCAGAGTTTGGTGTTGTCAGGAAACCTGAGAAAACACTTTCAGCGGCAGTGATGACTGCTTCCCCCCCCCCCAACCAAGCCTTTTCCTCCACAAGAGATGTTAATGGAAGTAGGTTTGTTGTTGTTGTTGTTGTTGTCGTCGCCTTCATTTCCTTCTCGCAAAATACCCCTTATAACACAAAGCACCCTCTTTTCCCATCCTTCTTTGGCTGCTGCCCCCAGGGAGGGAGCTGGGGCGGAGGACAGGCCTCACGCCACGGCCAGGACGTGGCTCCCTCCGACTCCCGCTGTCCCCAGACACTGGCTGCCTCCTTGGCAGCCCGAAGGGCTCTGGGAAAACACACCGGCGTTTCTGCACCTCCGCCAGCCCCGCGGCTGCCCGCCACCCCGGGGCAGCGCTCGGGCGAGAGGCTGGCGCAGGCCGTGCGCCCCGCCGCGCGCCCAGGCCCGAGCAGTGCCGGCACCCCTCAGACACGCTCGTGCCTCACCGGCACGAAACCCGCTTTAGCCAGGAGAAAAAACAGCCCCCGCGTCAGCCGTGGGATGCTGGCGGGGTGAGCCAGGCCGCTTGCTCGGTCCGTGGCGCAGACGCGGCCGGGGGCAGGCCGGACACAGGCCCGGCAGCTTTACTTCATGCTACGGTTATGAGTGGGAAGCAGCTACGGTTGCCGCTTCAGCTGAAATTTTGCTTATTATTTTCTCAGTCCACTTTTTTTTTTTGGCTGGAAATTGGAATAAAAAAAGCTATTTACTTTCTGAACCAAAAAAGCAACTACTTAAAAAAAAAAGTCCACTATTCTTTGTACTTGTATAACTTAAAACCACCTGTTTTCAAGTTTGAACTTGATACATATTTGTGCTCCATTCCTTTAAGCACTTCAGCACATGTTATACACATGCTTACATCTCTAGCGTTGGGGCCTTAATCTTTAATGTCACCCTAAATCTTTTGTGCGTTAGCAAATTTACTAAAATAGTTGACTAATAGATTAATAATGACTCAAAATAACATGACACATAACCAGTATATTATTTTGATCACCATGTAAAATTAAAGAGGTTTTCCAGATACTGTGTGAATATACATATATAAAAATGTGCATATAGTACAGTTCTGCATATTGAATATATAGTGCTTTCGTGTTTTTAAAATTTAACTAAATGTTCATACTTCCTATTTACCCCAATGTTTTACACATGAGAGATCACCAAAACCTATTTAAGCATTTTTTACCTCAGCTTTAAATTAGGCTGTGCTTCCTGTGTGCTGCTGTACTGAGGTAACACTACCTCAACTATCTTATTTAAAACTTCCTCAGGTATTTCTGCACAATACTGCGTTCACTTTTATAGCTAACCACACACTAGGTAAAGTTATGCACCTGCAGGAATGTTTGTGGGGGTACGGGATTGCACCGGGTCGCTTTTTCCCTCTGGTAATATTTTTTAGAGCAAGTGAATATACTGGACTTCCCTGCATCTGTTGTGACCGTGGCACTAGTTTCATGCCATGAGGTGCAATTCTCATTCTTAGACATTTAATTTAAGTGGAAATGAGGAAAAAAAAATAGAAAAGAAGGCGAGAAACAGCCAAGAAGATATGAAATGCAGAAAGACAATAGCAATAGATGCAAAAACTGCCTAACTTTAGTTTCAGGTGTACTATTTTTCACTGAGATGGCCAAATCTTGTGGTTGACATAATATTTGCTTCTCAGTAGGCAGTAAAAACTGTGCTGCAAATACATTTTTCACCTCTTTGAGAAATTAAAGAACAGGTGAAAATTAATGTTCATGATTGTTTGCCCTATTGTTTGATAGCTTATTATTAAAATAGTAACATCCACATTCCTCATGTCAAAAGACATGATTGAAATAAACTGTTATGCTGTTTAATGAACAGTAACCAGTAAGCAATGTGTGCCTTTTTCGATAAAGGATTTTTAATTGTAAGTAGGCCTGCAAAAATCCCATCCAAATTAGCAAGTGCAAAATATTTCCAAGAAGAGCTATAGGGAAGAATGTATTGCCTGGATTTATTATATGAAGTATTGCTTTGTAGTGCTATATAGTGAAGATTTATTAACTAAACAGCTTGTTTTAAGAGGTTTCTCTGCTATTCCTAGAGGTAGAGGGGAGAGGCAGGTGAAACTGTATGATGCAAGTCAGTATAAAAACTAAGCGTAGTACAACTGCTCAGGTTTAAAGGTGCTTTACATCAGTATAATTTCTGTATTGCAAGGCAAATATTAAGGTGTGATCTTTACCGTGTCTGCTGTAGCAAAGTCTAAGGTTATAACATCCTGGTCAAGCGCTCTCCTTCGGTGAGTTCACGTTATAAACAAACTGGCTTTACGTTCTGTTTCGCTACAGAGCAGATGTTGAAATATCATTAGCAAAGCAATACAACAGATGCGTATTTAAAAGGTTTCGAAAAGGATCAGAGGGAGCAGTGTGGTGCTGGGAGGCTGCTGGGGTGAATTGCGCGGGGGAAGGCATGACGTCTGGGGTGCGCAAAGGCCACGAGCCGGAGAGAGGCCTGAGACGGTTACCGGAGATCTCCTTTATTCAGACACCTCCTGCAACCATAAAAACAGGAGTGTGAGGGAATATCCTCGCACAGCGTTTCCCGAACGGCGCGGCGCGCCTCGAGGCGCACCGCTGTTACGGAGAGGCGCGCTGAGGATCCTGAGGACAGCGGCGCCGGAGGAGCTGGAGGGCTGCGGTGGGAATCGCTCCCTCGGCCCTGGCCGGCTCCCCGCGCCCCTCGGCCGTGCTGCCGAAGGGCTGGGAGATGGGGCAGGGAGCGCAGCCACGCGTCCGGGCGGAGGATGAGGCAACGTGGGGCAGCGCAAGAGAGGAGCGGTAGAGCAAGAGGAAAAAAAAAAAAACCAACAACAAACAAAACACTTCCTTATGCCCTTTATTTCAAAACAGACACAAGGGCCTGTCTTTCCTGCTCTCAAGGATTTTTTTTTTTTTTAACCTTGTTGTAACTACTGCTGATGAGGTAAAATAGGCAAGGCCAGCAACATACCCCTGCTTGGGGTTGACCTTGTCTCGCGTACCTTGGGGTAAAGCTGGAGTCCCTTGGAGCCGCTGCTTTTTACCTGGGGATTGGTCAGAAACATTACCCCGAGGTAAAAAAAATACACCTCTTTTCAGCCGTGAAGACGAGGCCTCACTCGACCTCAGACATCTCTCTCAGTAACTGGAATTTCAACAAGTACCTGCCCCTAAGATTAATGTTGTGTGGCATTCCCAGGCACGCCCCACCTCGAACGCAGCCCCATCTTCCTCCAGGCCTCAGCATAGCATCAACAGCCTTTTCCTGCCTGGAGCAAGCTTTGTACTCGGGCTTAGCAGCGAGGTTCCCAGTTCTACGTGAGCTACAGATTCGTGCGGTTAGCAGATTATCAAACAGGAAAAAAACAAAAAACGAACCACCTACCACATCTCAGGAACTTTAATAGGAATTGTTACCTAGGCCTGTTTCATGCCTAGGAAGATCTTTTGCTTTCTCCCCTGACCCTACTCTTGAAGATTTAAATGACCGATTTCTAATCTCCTTATTAATTATAGAGAGAATATTTTTTAAAACATATGTGCTTCGCATAGCACTGTACGCATTC
The DNA here is from genome assembly GCF_040807025.1 of Struthio camelus. Classification (NCBI taxonomy): domain Eukaryota; kingdom Metazoa; phylum Chordata; class Aves; order Struthioniformes; family Struthionidae; genus Struthio; species Struthio camelus. The sequence continues at coordinate 102,987,334 of NC_090943.1, forward strand.
GGGATGCTGTCTTTCTTCTGCCCTGTATACATTCACAGAAGGTATTTGTGCATGTGGAAACAATCAGACTACCCCAAAGACAACACACTCGATACTGCTAATTACAGAGAATAAACACCGTGGGGACTATAACCACTGTCTAGATCTGAGTTGGTATTTTGCTGCTGAGCTAAAGAAAAAAGTCCGCTGTGTGCACTCGTATTATAGTCAGCTAAGTCCTTGCTGTACATATTGCTAATTTCTGTACGTGCCACGTGGCAGAGGGCCAAGGAATTATGGCGCAAACAGGATTTTATAACCAGTGTTATTTAAGGATGGGCAAATGTGAAACTCCAAAAAGTTAATGATTCTAGTGCACTTTCAATTAATTTTTATTGTCAAGCTGTATTTCAGGACACTAAAGACCTCTGTGATGACAAGAAGGAGTACATGGGAATAGTCAGTAGTACAGTACTCGTAGTTATCCTCTCTGATTTATAGATCAGTGAATAACTTAATCTGGATGACAAGTTCTTTCTTTCCTCTCATGTTCGATGGAATTCTTCTTTGTATCGAGCCCCTCTGCCCAAGGCATTTAAGTAATATAAATACAGTATCAGGCGTCACATTGCTGAAGTGCTACCTCCTAGCCCCAGCACAGATGTAAATATTACGCTTTTCGCACAGATGACATCTATAATACCTGTGTTGTTAAGACAGGTAACTTTACAGTAGTCTGACGCAAAAATTGTTGAATTGAGCTGGAAGTAGTAACTAGATCTTAATAACTTACAGAGGGAACTTCTGACAGGCTGCTGTTTTTCAAAACACAAGTATACATAGAAGTCTGCATCTAGTGAGTTTCAAAATTTGAGATTAAAGCAGGCTGGCTGTGAGCAATCAAACTGACAAAGCTTCCTATGATTAGTGTCCAGTTCACAACTTCACCTCCCTCCTGTGCCCCTCTGAGGGAGTCCTAGGCCGGGGTTGCGTGGTGGCTCATTGGGATCACAGTGTGTAAGGACTGATTGGCAGCTGAGTTTTGCCTACCCTTCTTGCAGAGGATGCTAATTTGGGCTCCTGTCCAGACAGCAATTGAGAGGGATGTGCTATGTTCAAGACTTCAACCCTGTTTCAAATTTGACTGAGATTGAGCAGCAGATTTGAAAGGGATTACAGGAAGACTGACAGACAGAGGAATTACATAAACTTCATTTCCTTAGGAAACCTGAGGGAAAAAAAATCAAAACATGCCCTTTGGAAAGTATTGGTAGAAAGCTGGGCTACAGTCACAGGTCCTATTCCAGTTTAGAGCTGAGTGAAAAGTGCATCTCTGTCGGCTCATTCTCGGCTGCCACAGGTTACCGTTTCATCAGCTGTGCTGATTCAACTGTTTGTGGAGCTGCCCTTTAAGCCAGTTCTGTGAAATAATCCACCTAAAAAAAAAAAAAGCTTTTTAGGAGGATGCATATCTTTTTTTTTTTTTTTTAACCCTAACATCCTTTTAAAAATCTTGTTTTGAGCTACACAAACACTTGATTCAGTGGTACGGGACAGCAGGTGTAAGTGTCTCTACGGGTGTGTGAGGGATGAGGGGGAGCTACACCATGGTGCTCTGCTTCAGCCCGAACGAACCTACATCCACAGCCTGAAGTGGCAAAAACAATGTTAAATCTGTTCTGGTGTTCCTGTTCCTCTAAAATCTGCGATCACAAAGCAACCTTACGCCTGTCTCCGTATTGTATGCACCTACCGTGTGGTCGCTTTGAGTTCGACTGTTATCCTCACTGCACTGTACCCATTCACAGCATACAACTGCAATTGTTTCTCAGTACAGATGGGCTGACGTCCAGAAATCCTAGCCTGTAAATACTTAGTCCAGCTTGGGATGTGTTGAATGTCCTCCTTTGGACCTGCTAGTTTTGGCAGGCCTAGTCTACGCTGTGATTTTTGCCAATTAAGCTGTATCAGACTGATTTGAGAATGTAAATAATGGCAAAGCTATGCCTGCAATATTTAAAATGTTATCCAAGCCTAATACATTAGCAGCAGGCTCATCTCCATGTGAAAGCTGGCATGTGACAAGCCATAGTATGAATTTCCTGGACACAGTCACCATGCACGAAGGCAGTAGATGTACATATAGGCCATGGCAGAAGTCTCCAGCTGTACCTGCTGCTAAACATTTCTGCTGCTTCAGATCCAGGGTGTACATGGCTGGGTGAGCACTTCTTATCTTGTTTCAGTGGGGGAGCTTATAAAGTTGAAATAGTAGGCATGTGCTAACCCACCTCATTCCGACAGAAAAAAATCTAAGAAGCATTCAGGCACAGTTCAACAAAGCAGATCTGAAGGAAAGAAAACCACAGGCTGGGAGGACAACCTTTTCCACCAGCACATTAGCTTGGCAGTGTGTGTGCCTGCAGCCCAGCCCCCTGTGTGGACTTCATTAGACTATGGTTTATTGCGGAGAGATGCGTTGCTTATTTCCAGCCCAAAGCCATGTGGCTCCTCCTTTGGGCTGGCATCGTGCTCCACAGGGGCAGCTACTTGGGTCGTCTGTGTCTGTCATAAAACTGGGTAGATGTAATCTTTATGTATGCTAAGCGTGAGGTAGCTTACCCCTCTGTGAAACTCAGGCAAGCTACTTCATAGTTGATTGCAAACCAAGAGCATCTTCATGGGGAAGTTTTCTGCTGAAATCAAAGTGAAACTTTACCCTTGGCTTTCTTATTGCTACCTCCTGAGTCACCACATCCTTCTCTTGTCACCATCACCTTTCAGTTTACAATGTGGCAACAAGCTATGGTATTCGACAGTAAGTGAGAAGTGGGTCTGCGTGTGTATGGGGGGGAAGGGATGAATTTATGGAAGGGTGAACGTTTGCTCTTTGAAAGCAGTGAACACTAAAGGGTCCACCTTGGGAGTCAGTCTGGAGTTGCTGGCGTACTGCAAATTTACATTATTTCTCTACCTTTCTAGTGGAGACAAGCCCCAAGCAATGTGAAGACTTAGCTTATTGCCCTGATTCTGCAACCGATTTCCCGTTTTGCCTAGCCATGGGTAAAGTCCTTTAGCTCCACATTTTCAAACATGGGCTTTATTTTAGTCCTGTAGCTTGAGATTCCCAAATCTCTCTTTCACATGTATTAATCACCTACAACTCTAGCCCAAATTAACAGAAGCTGCCCAAATGCAGAAGTGCACTGAAAATCAGATGCTACTGAGAAAAACAGGGCCAGCTCTGTCTGACTCAGCCTTCTCATGTGTTTAGTGGAGGATAACACCTGTCTAACTGGGGAGACATCAGGCTAAATTAATTAATGTTTGTAAAGCATACGAAGTAATTAATTATTTTTTGTAACACTATTTGCAGATGCAAAGGAGAAGAGCCCTTAGAGTATCGTTTCTCCTGTTTTGGTCTTTTCATTGGAATCAAATGAAGATAAACATGACCTCCTTCACAGCAAGCTCAGCTGAATGTTGCCTGTCCATAAAGAGTTTGGTTTTGCTGGAAAGGAGTAGGGCATGAGATTTTGATTCCTCTCACTTGTTTATGAGCATGAATTTACTACACATAAATCACTGCAGGTCAGAACATTGCTGTTCCCTTAACACAAGGTAAGGGAGCACAGAATCACTCTTTAATGTTGTGCAATTGGACAGGATTTGGCTTGTCCTGATTTTGTGTTTGGAGAACTCAGGCTGCCCTTTGTGCTTGATGCTTTACCTCTTTCTCGTGAAGGTCCAGTGGAGAAATCTGACAAGGTGCCTTTGCACCACTCGCTCACTGCCCGTTCTTTGTCTGTGTTTGAAGTTTTGCTAAGGTTAAAGTATGGCTTTCTTCTTTTTTGCTCTTTGTGAGATTTCCCAGCATTTGATGAGGCTGCAGTTTGACGAACACTTCAAGATGGCGCTGATGCTGAAAGAAGCAGTCCTATTTTCTTTATACCTGTTCTCTTCTATTTAAACCAGAGCACATGTGGCTGTGAGGTGGATCATATCAAGGCAGCAGTTTAGCTCAGAAAATAACAATTTCTGTCTTTTAATCAGCTTAGTTTTGTGTGGTTCAGTTTCCTGATAGGGCTTAGCAGCAGGGCAAGAACAGCAGTTGCAGAGGAAGGGAGTCAAGGCCTGATTCTTTAGGTGGCCTTGCATGACAGTGTTTGCAGAAACAGTTTTACTATTTGCCACCCTGTGTCCTTTCATCTCTCTTAGTGGCCCTATCTCGTGCTGGTGGTGGGTGATGGCAACAAGTTAATGCTCCTTGGAAGCCGGCAAGCAGTGGTTTTGCTACGGATAAAGACCCATATTGTGTCTTTCTGAACCCAAGGCTATCCCCCTCCTGCTTTCCATTCTTTGGTTTACTCAGTAGAGCTACCCTGATCCACATAAGCTAACAATCTGTTTGAGAAGAAACAATTAGGCCCATAGAAGTTGTTGACATCTTGTTTTCATTTTTTTTCAGTGGCCTAATGGGTACTCCAGTTTAGTATGTCCTTTTGTGTTCTCCATCCCATGCATTCCTCCCAGTGCAAAGACCCAATGAGGATGAGGACAGAACAGTGGCCCCCCAAACATTTTGGACCTACAGATTGCTAGTAACACTTAGCATTTCTCACAGACCACGATGTGGCTGTTGATCAAACTATTAATTCAAAACACTGCGCATGTCAGTGTTGAAGCTAGTAGGCTCCCTCGGCCAGCTGCGGACCACTCCACCGTGACCTCTGAGCCCACGGGAATGGCAAGTGCTAGGATGAGTCGTAGCGCCCAGTGAGGACAGACTGCAGTTGCAGAAGACTGTAAGAGCACCGTGGGTGTCTTTTCCAGGAAGTCGAGAGCACGCTCCCGGCTTCTTCTTTCTCTGTGATCTTTAGGAGTTCAGCTCAAATCAGTTCCTGAAAACAGCATCCTGCTGCAGAGGAAACAATGGTCCTGGAGACAGACTCCTATTATAAAAATCCTACAAGGAGCCAGACGCCCACCTCCCTTGACAAAGATTGATCAGGTGGCTGCTGGTACCACCTTTCATTTCTTTTTGGCAAGAGGGGAAGCACAGAATGATGATGAGTTTTCACATGGAGCTGTATTTAATAACTGTTTGTTTTGTTTCAGCACTGAAAACAGGGAAGAGTTGTTCTACACAATGCAGTACTGGTGTAGAGACAGGAAGAAAGGAGGGATAAAGGTGCCTAGGAGCATGCGTGCAATGGCAGGAATTCTTGAACGTAGTGCGTTACAGCTTCGTGCTTTGTGAGAGGTGAGATTATACGGTCACCGTGGAAAGGAAGTCTATTAAACGCATTTTGTGGAGATACAGCATTTTATGGAGGCTCTGCTACAGCTTTCTTGGGGCAGGGTGAATCTTTGGGTGGAGAGTAACTTTGGAGGTTGGAGAAAGGAGAAATTAACGCTCGATCGAACTGCAAGTGTTTGCAGAACCAACGTACTAATTCGTCCTAAAGTTCTTTCTGCAGCTGAGGACTGGTGCTTGTTATCAGTGAATCGTTGTTTCTTACCTGTCCAGTAAGTTACGATGTTTCTTTAAAATACTGTTCAGGGCACTGGCACTTCACAGAGATTATTTGAATTTAGACTATTTAGAAGAATTTTATAAAAAACAAAATCTCGCTCTTTTCTAATCCCTCTCCCATAATCTGGATCCTGCTTATGCCAAAGTCAAACACGTTTTACTTGAAGCTACAAGCCACCAATTATTTGAGGGATGAAACTGTACCTTCCTGTTCAAAAAATAAGCCTGATGCCCTTTTACGTCGGGGATATTTTTTTTTAACGTTTATAAATGCCAAGAGAGATTACAGAATTACACGTGTGACTTACTCCCATGTCGAGAGGCATTTTGCCCGCGCAGCCGGCGTTAGCAGGAGCCCCCGTGAACGAGGATCAGGCCCACGTCCTGAAAAACGCCCTGTGCGTGAAGTTCGGGGATGTGGCGTGATTTGTCTGTGCCACCAGAGGGTGCTGTTCTGTGCAATGAACCCAGGGAGGGGGGGAAAAAAGGAAGAATGTGAGAGAGAAATGAAAGACACAAACCAAAACAGAGCTCTTTCCTGTATGTTAGGCCCCTCTCCAAGCTCTAAAAGAGGCCTGGCAGCAGCGAGCCGCTCACTGTTACTGGAGCGCTTGTGTGAATTTTTGTTTTGTTTGTCCTGCAGGCTGGCTATCTCTGCCTGATAAACGCCAGCTCCCCGCGAAGAAAACGCTTGTGGCCATATGGATCTGCAAGGAGAAAAATGTCATCTCGATAGATAACACAGTTGTTACAACTTGGGGCTGTCCACGTTGAAAATAACATCCGGGGCAGCCAATCTGGCTGTTAAAAGGATGGGTTTATTAAGCTCGTCTTCCTCTGCGGAGTAACCAGACATCATTTAGCAGAAGAGATTTAAGACAAAACCAAGGGGAGCGTTCGTCTGGGAATCCCATCCCTTTGCTTATCTTCTGTGCTTTGCGGTGTTTTGACCGTTCTTCCTCTCTCCATCAGCTACATGCTTTAATGCCTCGTGTCCCACATATCTGGGGTTGTTGTACAGAGCATTCCTTATAAAGACATCTCTTGGCACAAAGACAGTCCCTGGGAGTAGCATTTTCTAGGTTGAAATTAAGCCTTCTTGGAATAAGTGAATACCAGGGTTTTATTTCCTTTTAAGCTAGCGGATAGTTTGTTCATTTTGCCATAGTTTGCAGTCTCCAACCAGATACGGGTGGATACTTCTTGTCTTCCTTCCTCTTTTTATTTCCAGTCTGGGAAACAGTAAAAAGTTAGTGAAAAGTGTAACATCTGCGAGCCAGAGAAAAGGATGAGGCAGGCTGGCCAGGCAGCCAGCCTCAGGAGATGGTAATACAGAAGAGCTATTCATTCTAGGAGCCAGTTGCTCATCGCCCTGCTAGATTATAAACTGGACACCTTATTAAGAGCTAATTCTGCAGCAGCCCCACCCAAGGCTGTGCTCAGGCTCTAAACCAGTGGAATGTAATCCCACTTCATTATTGATGCCTGTTACTGCATAAGCACATATGCAAGCAGGGTAGAAGATGCTAGGCAGGAAGAAGCAGGTCCATTTCTGGTTTATGGATTGACAATTTGAGAAAACAAGGTGGAATTCTGGGCGGGAGTGGGGAGGTGATTGGTTTGCTCTAAAATGTGGGCCCTTACATTATGATGCTGGCTACCTTACCGATTATTGAAACCAGCATAATTCCTCTTTTTCCTTGTTTTCTCAAGTGTAACTTAAAAGTGCTGACTCACTGGCACCATGTGCCAACCCAAATGTTGCTGCTGGAAGCAATCAACACAAGAGCCTGATGAGATACAACTCCACAAGGGAGTAGGCTTCCAATGGGCCACTTCAGTGATTCCAAGTTTCTCTTCTGCTGGTTTGCCTGGCCACTTCTTTCTTGTTACTTTAGCGCACAGGTGAATGCAATGTTGCATGGTTGTTCTGGTGAAAATTTCACAAGAATATACGTTTAATAAATTCAGCAAAGTTTTATCACTCATGGCAAAACTTTGGAACTTTTCAACCTGCATGCACCTTTTAATGATTTGAAAGGTAAGAGAGCACAGAAAAATGCACATTTATTGGTAAGTTCTCAGAAGTAAATATGTGACATGTATTCTTCAGGGCTTATTTTTGTGCTGAACAGAACAGAATGGAATATTAAAGCCTGTTGTAGTACACAGGAAGAGGATCCCTGCTCATACACTTGTCTCCTTCCCAGCAAAACTAACTATGGGGTTCCTGCAATGCTACATGCATTAAGAGGATTTTGCATCTTCAGAGCATTTATTCTGAACATTATGTAGACACACTGCTGATTTGTTCCAATACTGAGGTACCTCTGTTTTATTTTCCTTGGCAGGTAATTTGAACAGTTAGATATATTGCAACTGAGCAGTGGTCAGGAAATTCAAAAGTAACTTGGAAATATGGCCTTAATTTATAACCAAATAGCAAGCCTTCCTCATCCCTGTGTAACAATGAAGTATGGGCACAGATTCAGGGATATTTCAGTGGTGTTTTCTTGACTTGGTGACTTGTGTCACATCTCATATAATTAAAAAGCAGCTTTTGTGTTTATTTTAGAAGAAAATAAATTTCTTCCGGATCTGATTATCTAGGGCATTACAATGACTCATTTTTCACTGGAAACATTTTTGTGTGGTTCTCTCTAGGCTCTGATTGCCTGACTGTTACAGGTGTGTTGGAAGGCTTAGAGGCATTGACTCCTAATATGCTCCTATATACCTGTGTAAATCTAGCTCCAATTACTTTATAAGCTCATGAAAACGAACACAAGGCATCTTCCACATTTTTCTTTTCTATGATGTCCTACATAGGGTAGTTTTAGGGTTTTGCCATTAGCTTTGTTTCCTAGTCAAACAGCGTCTCCAAATTCACGCTTTGTGTATATGTATGTCTGTGTGTGTGATTCTGTTGTGCCCTGCCTTCCCACTTACTCGCAGATGTGGACTTTTTAGTGAGCTTCAACTAAATTTGGCAGAAGAATAGAGATCTGGAACTGAAATTCCTATGAAGTTTTAAGAAAAGAGGTCGATGGGTACAGAAGAGAGCCTGTTAGTGCTAAACATCAAGGTGCTGCCAGCTCAGCTTGCCTTTTACTGGGCCTTAGAGAACCCACACTGGAGTGTGCCCTTGGAGATCAGACTTTATCCTTTCTGTCATGGAGTCATGGAGTACTTCTTAGTAAATGTGGATTTGATACAGTTAGCTTAGAGAGGGGAAGTCTGGGATGAAAAACTCAAGTTTCTCTTCTGTTCTGGATTTTGAGAGTTATAGCTTTCTGCTGTAGGTGGTCAGGAGGATTCCATAATCCTGTCCTAGGAACTGGGGAATCTCTGTCCCCAGCACACATACCCTTCACCATTCAAACTGGATATTTCTTTTGCTGCAGAGGAATATAGCTATCAGACTGCAACATAATACTACAAAAGAGGATGTCTTTAAACTAATTCATGCTAAGGTAATGAAGGCTTTGAAAATATGAACAAAGCCTTGAATTTAAGCTGTGGCTGAGTTGTAAGCGGAGTAAAGACAGAGCTGAAGGTAGTTTGGTGATTCTGAGTAGATGGAGTGAAGCTTTTTTGTGCGGGGGTATCATTTCTAAACCCCCTGGGTTGTAGAAATCAGCATAAAAGCCGAGTTCAGTCTAGCAGGTCATCTAAACAGCAGTAGTAGTGAAGGACTGAGGCTTTTGCAGCAAGAGTTTTGAGGGTTTCCAGAAGGAATGAGTTCAGATGAACATTAAATCTTCAGTTAGTCTTAATGCCAGTGATGGAGAATGGATGACGTTATGGAAATATGAAATACTCTCCCCTACCATCGTCAGCCCAGGCTCTTGCAGAGATTCAGCTCTGCCAACTTCTCTTCATTCATTTGCTGATCTCAGCCAAGCCCTTGAAGAGCAGGGTAATGGTGTTATTTGCATGGGAGGTGAAGATGATGTAAAGATGGGTGTCATATGTGTACTGCTGACAAGTCGGTTCATGGTGCTACAGAATCTTCTCTAGAGGCTTTATATAGATACTGAACAGCTTGGGTGAGGGGAAAGAATCTTATGGTATTCAGCAGATGGAAAAGGTTTTGGAGGTTAAGGGAAGAGCAAGTGTTTATCATAAATCTCTGAGTGTACTAGAGATTTATGTAAGGGATGTCTGAAGATGCACCAGCTCAGTTCCATTAGCTACCACTCTAAGGCTGTGGACAGACATTTACTTTGCAGACAGCTGAGCTGGCTGGAGATCGTGCAGCCATTCCAGATGCTTGCTGTCTATCCTCTGCTGATGGTTCCTACACCCATGGCTCTGCTATTAGAAAAGGTGATCCAAGGCCTTCCTAATTTGCCAGGCGAAGTCTGTCCGATCAGTATTAAGCACTGACAAAGGTGGAGTGAGCTAACCCAGCCAGCTTCTCTGCAAGTTGGAGGGAGCGTTCACTAGCAGAACTTCACAGCGGCTTTTAGGAAGGAGGGACTGGAGAAAAAAAGGTTGTAACCTTTCCCACAGACCATGTCCACAGCCCTCATCAGTCCTGGCATTGCCTCCTACAGGTCTAAACATGAGCAAGGCATGCATGTGGGACTGGGTACATCTACTGGAACAGTCTATGGTACTGCTATTTCAGGGTAAGCATGTACTTGGATATTTTGTGCAAAGCATGTGTATAAAATATGCGTAAAGTGCTTGTTTGTTACATGAGCAACTAAAATGGTATATTTGGTGGCTTGTCCGTCTGCAGTGCAAACAAGAGCTGTAGGATGGGTACACGTTGTGGTAAAAGCCTGGGTAACTGTGAGTTCATTATTGTCCAAATCCAAACAGCCTTTATAAGAAATGTATATTAATTATTATGTTCGTATGCCATAACGGTTAAAGCTGAACTGGCAAGTTTAAATAAAATATTTGAGAATATCCAGCCAGAGGCAAAGAAGAAAGCTCTTGTGTTCAATGGATTGGTCAAAAACGGGAGGAAGAAGGAAGAAGGCGTGTGGATGTTTATGAGAAATCCTGGAATTCTTGCAAGATTTCCAGAGCCAAAAATACAGAGCTTTCGAAGAATCCTTAACACATACACAGACAAAACTGAGCTAGCCATAATACTGTGTGTGGCCCAGTGGTAAACATGGGTGGTAAACATGGTAGTGCTTTAACATGGAGAGCTAACAGTACGCACTACTATGATTTTCAGGCAGGGAAACCATCTCTCCACTATACAGACTTGTCCTCTGTGAAGACTGATGAGAGAAGAAAATGAACAGACACTCAGGAGACTTCGTGGCATCCCTGAGACAATCTGTGGCCTTTCTGAAACACAGAAATGAGCAGCTTTACAATTCTCCCTTCATCAAGAAACCAACTCTTTTGTCTAAAGCTGCTGATTCATTGTATTTCAGAAACCTATTAAAATGGACCACCCTAACGTCTGAGTCTGGCTCTGAATAAGATGTCTAACTTCCCGGTCATCCTGTTTCTGAACTGGGCCAGAATGGAGCATCCTACCTTAACAGGAGTCCAAAACTCTCGTGGAATTTGGACTCAGATCCAAACTGAAAGCACAGGCTCTTCTCTAAATAAAAATAACTAGATCACAAGCTATTTTGGGGTGGTGACTTTTAGATGAGATTTTTACTCCTGTCAAATACATCTGGATGCTGTACCTCTTCCAGCTGATATTCTTTCATCAGTTCAGGGCCAAATAGCCCCAGTTAGAAAGTAGAAACTGTAGAACAACTGACACTCTTCAAGGTAAAAACTATTTTTTGTTGTTGGTGGGTTTTTTTCCACACAGAATATTCTGCTACTCTGGTTGCTGGTGATGCTGATATAAGTCCTGTCACGGCCTATGATGAATACCATGCAATGTTAGTTCAAGATAACAGCCAACAGCATATTGGAAAGACTTCTCTACATTTGAACCCTCATGGTTCTGGCTTTCTTGACAGGGAGGTGGTTAACGAAATTGCCACGCCTGGTGCCACTTACATAGCTGCCAAAGCTGCTAATCATCATCACCTCCTCCCTTCCCCCAACACCCGTTAACAAATCTACTGTTTTTTCCTGTTTACTTCACTATATCTAGCATAATGATATGAATAATTGGCGTTCATGAAGAACCCGATGGGATAGAGCTGGTTACGATAAGGGAAGCAAAGGAGGAAACAGTATGCTGGGACATTATTGTCAAGAGTTCTAAGTAGCAAGCCCTAAAGCATGTTTTACATCAGTGTGAGTATTGCTGTGTATGGTATCCTACTGGGAGTGTTTGTACTGCGCTCAGCAGATGGACGGCAGGAGGTTTCATTGCTATATGCTAGGTAAGAGAACTTTTTAGCTCCGGAGCTCCAAGCAACCTACAAACTTCAGTTATTGTAAAGCTCTGAACCCTGTCAATTATTATCCTGTTGTATTGAGGAGCAAACTGGTTTGCCTAAGATGTCACAGGAAGTTTTCAGCTGTGCCAAGGATATAAACTAGATCTTCTGACTCATAGGTCTGGGCTTCAATCGAAGGAGTTTTCTTCCTCTTAACATAACTGCCTGCCTTCTCTTTGGTATAATCCCATCTTCCCCTAATCATTGGGTGACATCTAAACTCTGCGACTTTTGTACAGCATCCAAGATCTATTGTATTGGGTCCAAGATCTCATGTTTTATTTCTGGCTGTTCTAATTGCGTTTCATTCCCCAGCGGTTCCAGGAAGCTCGTCCCAAGCCAGGCTGCCGAGCCCTTGGGTAGAAGGGGCCCACCTTGGCAGCACACCTCACAGCGGAGTGGAGACTTCCCTGAACCAGTAACAGCAACAGTCGCCATGGCCCCACTAAACTGTAGCGTGGAGGATGGCATATTGCTACCCACATGCTTCCTGCGATTTCTGTTTAAACATAGTAGTCTTTACCCTCTGCTGCAGCCAGTATGTGAAGCTGCTCTCTGTAGATTTAAAGTTTCTGCCCACTCCAAAGTGGCTTTATTTTAATGCTCCAGTTCAGAGATTCCTACAGAGTACTTGCCTAGCCAGCATCTAAAGTCCAAATATTTTATTCAGTTCGGTTGATATATAGCATTGCTTTTTACCAACATTATTAGAGTCTCTTTTGATCTTAACCTCACTGATGGTTCTAGGGTTATTGTCTCTCCTTTTTTCCCCCTCTCCTTTAATAATTTGCAATTGTTCTTTTGGGCTATGGGTATCATGGACCAAATCCTGCCCTGACTTACATCCGTAAGGCCAGTGGGGTTGCATGCATCTACAAGACTGGAATTAATAGGATGTTCAAGTTATTTCACGGTTTGGAAAAGTCACATGATCTAGAGGACTGCTGCTGGGAGATGTATTTTAGGATTATATGATTCCTGAATCTGTAAATCTTGATGTACAGACAGTTTTTATTTTCCCTGAGTGTATATTTTATTAGTGATGGCAACTTCTTTTTTTTTTTTAACTTTAAATGCTGTACAGATAGAACCCCTTTCTGAAATTATAACACACTTATAGCAGCATTTTACACAATACAGCACTTTTCCCATCCTACCTAGCAGTAAAAGGTTACCTACACGAGGAGATTTGCTGACTGAGATTTGTATCAAAATAATTTTTAATGTTTGTACAAAGGATGAAAGTTCAGTTTTGTAGAGGATTTTTAATTTTCTGAATGTGAATTTTTATTTTTTTTTAATTTTCTGTTTTTTTACTCCCAACTCTTTGTTTTGGATCAATTGGAAGTTTTGATTTTGAGTTCAGGTCTTGCAGCTTACGTAGTGCCTTGCAAACTAACAGAAAATCAAAATGAAAGTAATTTTGAAATTAAAAAAAAGCTACCTTGCATTTCAAACATGCTGAAATGAAATGTTTCGGCACTGCTGGAACTCTTTGTTTCCTGGTTTTCTTCTGAAACAAAATCCTGGCGAAATCAACTGGATTTTGTGATGTGTTTTGATTCCAGCAGAATAGGATTCCAGCAGAGTTTTTCCTGATTGATTGAAAAGAACAGGACCAACAGAGCTCCCCATGTGGACAATTTTATTCCAGAAGAAGAGCGCTCCCTAACCCGTGGAGAGGAGTGATTCAATGTGCCTTCTGTCCGTGGGTGGGAGGGAGGGGAGGGAAAGGGGGAATAAGGGTACTTCCTTCACAGTGCTCAGGGCTTCCGGCCAAGGATGTAAGTCTAAACTCAGGTCAGTGTGTGCTGTGCCAGATCCAGAGAGTTTGGAGTCCCTTTGTCCAGAAGCTTGCAATACTTGAGGGAGTTGCCACATGGGATGTGTGGCATCCATGTAATATATCTGATGCATGAAAACTGGTTCCTATTGAGCTTACCGTGATGCCTGAGGCAAAAGTACTTCTGATTCCCCACATGATGCAGTAATCACTAGACTACTACTGTTCTCCTTAAACCGTGCTACAATGGCAGTTCAGGACAACTTCCAGCCTCAGGTCAGGCTGAGACAGATGGCATGCATGCTGAGAGAAAGGTGGTGCTGTCTTTGACCCTGCTCTCTCTCTGGGAAGGGCGAATCTGATATCATTTGCATTTCTCCTTAGGCTGAACCATTAAGTCTGATGACAGAAATGAACCTTTCCCCCTGGACAGGGGCCAAGAGACTTTTTTTTCCTCCCTCCTGTCTCTTTCATAACAGCCATTTTCACATATCTCTAGAACAGATCACGTAGTACTGTCATTTGCTGTAGGTGTACTCCTCTTTTCTTTGGCTACGTTCTGCTTCCCATCTGCTAGATAAGAGCTTCTCCTTGTCTAGCTGATGCTTATTTGCCACAGGTGACAGGGTGGACTGGATCAATTGTTTCTCCCCCAGGGAGAGCCTCTGCATCTGGTAGAGGGGGAGCTGAGTTCTGGAAACCCCATTAAGCAGCCACTGCAAGCCGTGTCAGCAGAGCCATAGCAATTCCTGCGGGACGAGATTGCCTGTTTCTTTGTGCCTCCTCAGAAAGTTCAGCCAGTTGTGCTTGTGCAAACCCCTGGAGGGCCTGGAGGTTGTGCAGGTGTCAGTGAGGACATAGCTGGGGTTGCAGAACTCTTATTATAGTAAGACAGAGCTGTGCTGGACAGAGAGGAAATTATCCTGGCTGGAGTTGTTTTTTTATTTCATAGGGATGCCACCAGTGGACAATAAGCAGGAAGAATCCCCTAATGACATTTCCCACGCCAGTACACTAAGGTGGGGTTCATTTTTATACTAATAGGGGCAAGCCCCACCTATTAATAAATGTGTTGAGTGGTGTTCTGTGGGACACATTAAATGCTAAGGGGTTGCTAAGATCTGCCTGTGGAGTAGCTGTGATGCAGGACATGTTGTTTGTGCAGAGCCCCGTGCAAAGGAGTCCGTTCAGCCAGTGCCAAGGCAGAGGTGGAGCAGAAGCCACCTCCGGTTTGATGCAGCATGCTTCTCTTAGGCTTCAAATCTTGCTATGCTGGATGTGAAAGAGCCCACTGACTTGTGGGTAAATAGGTTTATAACTGAGATCTCTACTTGGATCTAGGCCATCACTGGAAATATTTAGGGAGGTGCAATCCCTTCACCCCTCATCCTCCTGACATCAGTCATGATCCTAGCACACATTCCTCCAGCTTTCTGTGGCTTCTTGTCGAAGCTGTGCTGCTGCACTAAGGGCAGGAGCTCTGGACACTAGAAGAGGAGAGCTAAAGTGTCTTCCTGGGGCTATCACAGCCTAGGCAACCATGCTGTTTCTTAGGCCACAGCTCTTCTGCTCTAGCTCCACAGAGAGCAGCACTGCTCGTCCCCATCCTTCTGTGCCAGCAGTGGATTGATCTGTGGTTTGGTTCGCAAAATGGAGCATGGTCTCTTCTGTCCTCCCTGGGTTGGGGTCCAGACAGCGTGCCCTTTACTGGCATCTCACCAGCAGAGGAGTGGGGTCTTCCTGTTCTCTCATCTTCTCCTGCTTTCACATCAGGACTTCTTTTTCCCTAACTTCCCCAACCACAGTCAGCAATTTGCCTTCTTTCTATCCCATGCTGGCTCAGAATGAGGCTTTTCTGTGTGTTCTTTCTAGACAGCACGACTGTTCTAAGTACATTACAGGCAGGCCTCTATTTGGATGGGTGTCCCTGTTAAATATGTATGAATCTGATTGGCTTCAACTGCCCAGTTGTCCAGGTTTTATTCCTTTTTATTTATTTGCAGATGCCTCATGCTTTATTGAGAGTTTTTTTTCTCAAAAGAGGAACACGTATTTTTCAGTGGGTTTTGACTTGTTTGAGAGGCTGCCCTCAATCTGCTTGTCTTTAAAACTTCCTCCCCTCCTCCTCCACTCCATCTCTCTCTTGCTTTTTTTATTTTTTTTTGATTTGCAGCTGCTGGACAGCTTTGTGACCACCAGTTAGAATGGCTGTTTGCCACTCTCTCATGATTGCTGCCATGTGCTGTTTTGCTTATGCCTGTTCGCTGTTTTTTTTCCCCAGCCAAAGAGGAATTCTCCTCCACAGAGAATGAAGTAGACGCAGTTGTCTCTAGATTAAAGTGGGAACTCATGCTTAGCTCTTATTCCAAGGAAAGCCTAGCATTTCTTCATGGTGACCCGTGATTTTTGCCTTGTGCTTGTCAGTACAGTGTGAGGTTTTTATTTGTGTTTGGATGGTTGATTACTTGGCTTTCTATCTGTGCTTCGCAGTTATGTTCCAGTGTAAGGGCTTTGACTCACGTACACTTGGCAAACAGCAGCAGCAGCAGAGGCTTTCTCAACCCAGATGTTTACCACCTCCCTGCCACAGGTTGCCAGCTATCAGGCACATGAAACGTGCTCACACCTCAGCTGCAGCAATGCAAAGTCGAGTGGTTTCATGAAAGCTGCTATTGCAGCTGAGGTTGTGGAAGGTTGGTGGACTTGCCAGAGGAGCTGCTTCAGCTCGGGCAGGCTTTTTGTTCTGCCGATTCCCTTGCGGAAGAGGTGGTGAACAGAAAGGGGGTAGCTTCTTAGCCACAGCATCTAGTTTACTTAGAGCTCATTTGTCAACACTTAGAGCACCAGTGGTGAAGGTGAAACAGGAAGTTGATGCTTTATAAATAGACTTTTTGTTATGAATGAGGCAAAAATGCTACTT
Source organism: Struthio camelus (assembly GCF_040807025.1). Lineage (NCBI taxonomy): Eukaryota > Metazoa > Chordata > Aves > Struthioniformes > Struthionidae > Struthio > Struthio camelus. Next base: position 103,003,932 of record NC_090943.1, read on the forward strand.
AAAGCAGTATCTACATAAGGACAGGCTCATCTAGTGAGCTTACATAACCTACCTGTAGCATGTCCAAGGACTTTGGCTGAGATTTTCAGAGGTACATAAGGAACTTCAGTATCCAATTCCAACTAAAGTTTTTGCTTTTTAAGCTTTTGGGGTGCTGTAATTTCCCTTCTTTTCCATTTTGCTTTTTAAGCTTTTGGGGTGCTGTAATTTCCCTTCTTTTCCAGTCATCAGGGAAGATGAGGCCACATTTGCAGTTCTATGAAATAAATGCAAATTTTAGCAGAGAGATCTCCAAGTAAATGTATTGGCCTGCAAGTTAGAGTGCCACCTACTGAAATGAGTGTTGGTTGAAAATACTGCCGTAGCCCAGATGAAATCAATGGATAATAGATTTTGCTGTGTATCAGTACAGTGACAAGGTACTCTGGCAAAGTTTTAAAAAAGTGACAATTATATTTCAGTTTTGAGAGATCTGACTTGAACCGCTTTAATGGCTCTGCTCTCAGAGACTACGCCTGCAACTTTTCTGAAAAGAGCCTTCTGTAAAACTCTGAGCCCTTCTGTAAAGGCTGTAAAACGCTGAGCCCCTGAAAGCACTGGGGACCGGTGGCACTTGTGCTGCATACAGATACATTAGAGTCCCATCTTCACTGTGCTCTGTACTGGGAGGCATGGCTGCCTCTCGTTGCAACACGCAAGCGCACTGAGACTCTTCCCTAGGCCAGGGCAGCCTGCCCTCTTGCATGGGTGGTAGCACTGCGTTTCAGAGAAGCCAGTAAACCAGCTGATGCTTTTGACGTCATGGGCCAAGAGACAGGACATCTTCTGACCTATTGTTTTCCCCAGAGGCTGCATGCGAGATGACAGTCGCATGCAGAAACCTGTATAGACGGTGTTGCTGGGCAGGTGATGCTGTGTATCCTTGTCCCAGCTAATCAAGGAGGGTGTGAACTGAAAAAGGAAGTGTTTCTCCCCCAGTGAAATCCATGTCTATGGCTCTGCGCTCCTGCGTTTTCGCGTGAGTAGTTCAGGAGCAATTGAGGCACTGGCTCTGTGAGCAAACCTGTCGTGGCCTGTGATCTGCTTCAGCCTTTGACCAAAGTGTCGGGTTCTCGTTGACTTCCAGCCAAAACTGACTATGAAATAACAGCGTGAATCAGGATGAGCTGGCACCTGTGCTCCGGTCTGTGTGGGCATGCTGGAGCGTAGCGCCATCCAAGCCTTGTCGTCTGGGCGAAGAGGCGGCCTCTCGCAACTTGTGAGTGACTGGGTGTGGGGCAGCCTCGGTGCAGCCTCCTCAACCTGCCCGCGTGACGGTGAGCTCTCGCAGTACCCAGGGAGATAGCCTGCTGCGCTGCATGCGTAGGCGTTAGCCCGTGTGTGCGTGTGGATAAGACTCCTGTCATGATGGCCGAGGCTGTCCAGTGTTATTCCTCTGAGATAAGGCAACACAAGACCCACATTGTCCTTCTGTGAGCTGAGACAGCGTTGTGATGCCTAGGCAGGCAGCGTGTGAGAAACTGGCTACCGCTCTTTCTCCCTCCTCTGCCATGTGTTATTATACTCTATTTTATTTTATTCCATTTTATTCTATTTATATGAAATACAAAATACAAAATTTAATTTATTTCTTATTTTCTTCTATTTCATTCTTCCAGAGTTCTTCAGGCTTATGGTCCCTCTTATTTCATTCTTTGCGCTTGTGTGTCTTTCTGTTTCGTGGGAAGGTTGTTCTTCCAGTGTCTGTGCTCGCCAAGTCTCTCTGCTCGGAGCTCACCCCTGCACGTAATCCAGCTGACGAGCAGCAGGAGGGTTGTCTTGGTACTCCAACTCATCGGCAGTGCATGCGTCAGATTAAATCAACAGCCCGAGCCGCACGGGGCTGGCGCGGCATCCCGTTTCTCGCGCCGCGGACGACTCCGATGCTCTGTGCTCGTGCAGCAGCCCGGTGCTCGTGCTCACTCCCTCCCCTTTTCCTGCCACGTCCAAAACACGGTGTCATCCAGCGGCACATTCCACCTCTTCCCCCCGCCCCCACCCCCAGCCCTCTTTAAAGATATAATATGATTTCTTTATCTCCCGGTGCCAGGCCTGCCTGGGACGTGCAGAGGCACAGATAATATTGCTACTGTCTGCCTCAGCGGCTGATGGGGGGCAGCCGGGGCCAGTCCAGATCCCTTTCCCCGGCCCACCCGCTTGCCCCTTCCTCACTCACATGATGCCGAGCGGGGAGCAGGGACCTCTCCTGCCCGCCAGGGCTCAGCAGATGACAGCCCTGATTTATTCTCTGCTGTTCCCCCCCCTCCAACCGCCTCCCCTTAGCACTTGCTGGTACAGAAGGATCCCGTTGTCGTTTCCGCTGTGTTAGCAAATTGTCCTACAACCCTTCAAAGTCCATGGCTGCGGGCGGACGATTAGGCAAGGCAGTTAAGGAAGGATCAGCAGGCAGGAACAAACACGCAGCGCCTCAGCGGTGTCCGGGCACTACCTTGCTGGGAACACAGTGGCAATGGGAGGCCCTTGCGGGAGTATGCACGTTTCGCTGGTCTTGGCAGGACCGCAGAGTCTTTTTGTGGAAAGCCCAGTGGGAGAAAGATGAGTTCAAATTGTGGTGCAAAAGCTGACAGAGAAGTGAGGCCAGTTACAAAAGAGCAGTTTATAGCGTTCCGAGGAAGTTAGGGAGAAACCTCAACTGTCAACAGGCATTCAGGGTTCCCATTTCTTTGGGTCTGTTTATCTAGGGGAATAATATATCTGGCCCCACAGATAGATATTTATAAATATCCAATATTTATGTATACATTTGAAATTGCTCTTGGTAGAATCACAGAGGAAAGAGCAAAGTTCTATCGCTGCAAACCTGGAGTATTGATCAATATTCATACCTGATACCACCGAAAGATCATTGTATTTTCCTTTGGTAATTTAAGATGGAAAAATAAAGCCTAGCATTTTTCAATTCTATAAAGAATAGCACATTTATAACAATAAAAAGGTTGGGGAATTTAATATTCTCTAGGTCAGTGGGATTAAGCATCTATCTGTCCATCAATTTATCTATCCATCCATCTATGGCTTTTACTGCACCTGTATTCACAAGTGTTTGGAACATCTTTTTTTTGGCCAAATGAAATCATGTTGGATTATGGGTGTGGTGGTGAAAGATGAATGTAGTGGATTTCCATCTCTGGGGTAAAGGGAGAAGCTGAAGAAAGATTCCTCCATGAGCTGGCTCTTACCATCAGTGCTGATGTCTTAGTCAGCACAAGCCCAGACTGCCAAAATTGTAAAGCAGTGTGCTGTCATGGCTACAGACTCTGCAGCTTCTTGATTCCTTGGATCAACTAAGCATGAATTATCTAGGAGTTAATTTTCTTCTGACAGTGTGTGCTGAGCCCAGGTCAGACAAGTGACAGGTGTGTAAAACTTAATATATGACTCCACTCCTCTGAAGTTAGTAAAGAAAAAAAATCTTACTTGATTATAACAAATAATCGTGAGGCCAGGTTCTGTAGCATGCTGAGCATCTGTGGACATTGGCTAGAGCTGGGAGGTCACAGAAGAAACTTGAGATCTTGAAGAGTCATCTCCATGATATAGACATGAGACTCAGGTGAGATATTGCATGTTTAAGGACCTTAAGTGTCCAGGAAGCTCAGATGTGCAAAGACATTGTGACTCGCTGGAAGAAAAATTATTTCTAGTGTCTCAAAACCTTGTATGCTTATTACTTCCTAGTTAATCACTGTGCTCCACCGTGGTCCAAAATCCTGCTTTGAGGACTGGAGAAAGTGTGGGACCTTGAGAGTTTTTCCTGCTTTGGTGTAGCTCTCTAAGTAGAGAGATTTCAACAGAGCTGCCCCATCAATGCAGTCTGCGGTACAGTACCTGATTCATTTCTGGGCTGTTTTAACAAATAACACGCTAACCCAAGGCTACCAAAAGTCCGATGGTGGCAGTTTTGCCTAGAAGATGGGCTTTGTGGCAGCAGATGAGACTTAAACTTTATTGTGATTTTTTTCCACAAAGATGTTCTGCAGGTTTTGTAGTGATCTTATGACTTAAGTATCCGGGGTACGGTGACTCATGAGGGGTCATCCTGGGGAAGAGAGACCCAGCTACAGATGAGGGCTGGAACCCACCAGTCCTTCCTGTTTTTTGCAAGAGGACAGAAGGAGAAGCCACTCTTTGCCGCTATTTCCCTTAGTGTGGCTGGGCAACCAGAAAACCATTCTCAGTAGAGCAAAAGGTGGAATTTATATCCTTGATAGCTTTGTGTTTGAATTATATTCCATGTGGTTACTGTGAGAAACCAAATGGTACAAATCCCAAGTATTATGCACTGAGACTCCAGACAGCTCAATCTCCTGTTCCCTAAAGCCAAAGAGTATATTGCTGGCAGCACAGGAAAATAGTGCTTACACTGATAGAAGCAAGCTGTATTTCTTTTGAAAGATTGTGATAATTTTTCACTTAATTAGTACTTAAGAAACCTAGCAAATCATATCTGAAAGCTTAGTTTTCTTTTTCCTAAAACTAGGTCTAGAAATATCTGAGAGTAAAAGGCAAGCTTTTCAAAGAGATGAAGCATGCCCTCATGTGGCAATATTTTTCCCATATAATACCTGCTTGTTTTGTTTTGTTTTGTTTTTATCCCCAAATAATATATTACAGTGAGTTATGTCATTACATCAGAAATGGCATACAGAGTGGGCGCTTTGATACAAAGCTGGCCTACACACAGAATGTTCGGAAATAATTATATTGGTTCTAACTCCCCTGTTATTTGAGTCTGTGCATGAGTGCTTTTATTCTAAAATAAGAATAGCTCCACATAGGAATTCTAAGATAAATAAAGGTGTGAATTAAAACTTGTCACGTCCTCTGCTATATGAGAAAGTTGCTTTATGTGGCTAAGGCTGAAGTTTAAAACTGTTACAAAGCCTTGCATGGAGCTGCGTGGTATTTTAAACCAGATTAATCTCTCTTGAAGTCAGTTTTAAGCTGAACTAAAATAAACTGAAGGTGAATTAAATGTCCACAGAGCCTGAACTGGTTTGAATAACTCACTTTAAAAATAATATTGTTTGCTAAACTGGTAGACAAGTTATTATTTCATTATTTCAGCATAAGGCGCAAGTTATAATACCTCATTATTTCAGCATAAGGCCTTGCAACTGTGTAGATAATCCTTTGTAAATGTACCTGGCTCTGTTGTAAATTTTACATTTTTCACACATAGAGATTGAGTTTTAAAAATCCAATTGACACTGTTCAGATAAATGTTTCAGGGATCAGGAATTTCCAGTCTTTCCTGATATAGCATCATCTGCTTTTTACAGTAGATGGATTTTCTTCTTTTATTTTCTGAATTTGAAAAGTAAATGTGATTTATAGCAATTACTGGGTCCTAGCAGCTTATCAGGATTTTTGAAGGCATTTTTTGTGTAATTACAGATAGACTGATATGTTTCATCCACAGTGCCATAAGGACAGAAAAGATAAAAACTGATAAAGATCATGTGATGTCTGATTTGGAGGTTTGTGATGGATGCCATCAAGTTTTAAACTTTGGGGAAATAGTTGGAATCTCAGGGTTTCCTGTCTGCTGCCCAGTGACAGTTTCCTTTGGATCAGTCTTTCATGGATTGCCAGGAACATGGAGGAAAGGAACGGCACCCCACCGTGGAACGACCTCCCTCAATTACGTGATTTCTGTTCTGAGGGAAGTTGTCAAAGGCAAGATTCATCCACATGGAGGCCCAAGTACCTCTGACCTCTCTGTGGCAGCTTGTCACTGATGTCACCACGTTTACCTTCGTGGCAAGTTCCTCTAGGTTCATCCTATTCCTTGCAGGGCCTTGCAAATCTTCCTGGGTTTGCAGACTGGTCAGATTATCTGAAGAGAAGTTACTTTCTCCTCTTCTCTTCCTCTCCAGCTAAAACTCCCAACCAGTATGGGCAACTCCCTCCAATTCTGAGGGGAGTTTCCATGGGGTCAGGATATATGAGAAGTCAAGAATCAGGAAACGCATAGTCCACTGGCTTCCTGCTGACTCTGTTGGGGAGGCCAAAACATGCATGAAAGCTCTGTGGGAGTTCTGAATTTTGGGTGCTTGATCTGGAATTTTTGGATATCAGTATGTGAATATGAATATCCAAATTGCTTTGAAGAGTCTTCAGGTTGAATGAGAAATGAATTTTTTAAATCTCTCTCCTAGGGTCTAATTGACTTCAGTGGAAGAGAAGTCCTTCCTCAACAAAAACTCAACAGTCTTCCTTCATCACATCCTCAGCAAGGCTCTGCTATTGAGTTACCACTGAAAAGTCTTTTGTGCTCTAGGCTGTTGGCTGGTTATTTAACTAGTGCTGCTTACAAACCTCCACTAGTTGCTGCATATCTCGTAATTTTTAAGAGTTTATTTCAGCTTCTTTACAAAGGGTAATGAAATGGACGATTAGCTGAATTCTTCCTGTATTTTAGAAGCATTAGTAAATACTGAAGAAAGGACAATCACATTGTTGCTTTCAAGGGAATTTTGAAAGAATGATTTGACACTGTTTTGTTCTCATGGTCACAATTTTTTACACTGATGTTTGTACTTTGGTATAAAGCTCATATGTGAGCATGTGAACTTGTAACAAGCCAAATAATTCAGCACCACAAGAATCCCACCAGCTTCATCTCCAAGCTGGTAATGAACACGGGCCTGGACATGTTCAAGCAGCTTGTTTGTCTGCGGAAAACGATCTTGTGCTATTTACAGTCAACAACAGCAATGTCCTTCCAATGTTGACTTTGATGCAGTAAACACAAGTGTCAGTTCTGCTTTGCTTTGTCTTCTTGCTGTGCCCTAGGCAGTTAGTAGCTGTACTACACTTTCTGTTGCCAGGTACAGCTACTCTGAATCTGGAAAAAGGGGAGTGAGGCAGCTCTTTTGGAGAAATTGAGTCAATCCTCTAGCAATTAGCTCATCCTCGAGTCTTGCTGTGCCTTTGCACAGCCTCAGTACCTGAGCTAGTGAGTTTACAGCTGGCCTGGGTATGACTGAACAGCGTTGAAGTCCCAGCGACATCTGCACAGGGGACCAGACCAACAGTGCAGTGTAAGCAGAGATACTTGCTGATGTAGCTAACTAGTTGAACTGGTCGACTAGTGGCAAAGGAACTTGAAAGGCTGCTTTGAAAAAGTGGGTGGATCTCAACCATGTCCCCACTTCCTTCAGTGTTGCACTCTGCAGTCTGACTCCTGTTTTCTGGACATCCTTTGCTTCCTGCTCTTCTGTTCATTTGGCAGGGTGATGCTGGCTAGTTGGTTGCCATTGGCTGTCAGAAATGAATGGAGAACTCTGTCAGTCAAACAAACCCTGTCAGTCTTCTACCCAACCCCAAAGCCTAACAGAAGGCATAGGACTTCCCGTCATGGTCCTGTCCCCAGTCTCTCAATCTGATGGAAAATCACTGGGAAATGAGCCACAGCCATTTCACTACATGCCAGGACATGCCATTCTCAATGCTTTGCAATTAGACTCAGGGCAGGCATTGCCCAGACATAGGTTGGTAGTATTCAGACACGAAGTGCTTAAGGCAATGGGTCTGAGCACTTTCTCTAAACCTATTTTCCTGGGCCTTCAGTAATTTCTAATGTTTTCTGTTCTGATGCATTTGGAATAGATAACATAGGGCTACATGGCTGCTGTCATTCATCTCCAGCAATGCTGGGGGTATGGGCAATTAACCTCCTCCTCCCTGAGGGTTTCATCTATGCATGTTTGCAGAGATTTATCACGGCTCCCTGCATCTTGGGAGGCATGAGCCATTTGCAGAGGTGATGTGATGACCATTTTTGCTCTGACAATATACCAGTGAATCCCAGCTGCTTTTTCACTGATGTAACCAGCAACACCAGAGATGTCCAAGTGCCAAGGAGAGAACAGCTGCTGGGGGAGGAACAGCTGGCCTCTACTCTAACTAGGCTAAACGCAAGAGATGCTGATTAGAAAGGTGGGGGGGGAGGAGGGGAGAAATGCTTGAAAGAATGAGTTGGGCCACTGCACTCTCCTTCCTCTGAGTCCATCTGCCCCTGCTTGTCAAAGGTGACGTCTACACTGCAGTCAGGAACTTTGACGCATGTAGGCAGACGCCAGCTAGCTTTAATCCGGTTGGCTCAGGCACTAATTGGCAGGGAACTGCTGCCCCAGCCTTAGTCACCTGAGTGAACACCCAGGCTGCCATGTGGATCTGAAAAGCTCACACTGAAAATTGTAGTGTTGCAGCCTCACCATTCTTAATACCCATCTTTGTAAGTGTAAAGGCAGTTTGACAGGGTCTGTGGGTCCTGTGCTCTGTTGCAGTCTTGACAGGACTGAAGCCAGGTGTCTGTACAGCCCCTGCCTTCTTTGCTCAGGCTAGCAGCCAGCTAGAGCCTTCTTTGGGTTTTGGTGGTAAAGAAAGGGAGGGAAAATCTTCATTTGCTTTCCGGGTGATGATTTGGCCATGATGGTTTACAGTTTGTATCCTGGAGACTTGTATAGCTCTCATACGTGTAGCTCTTATACATGGGTCTGAATGTCGGTGAAGGCTAGAGATTTCAGCTGGCACCGAACCTGGCTGTGTGCTTCCTTATGATGGCTTGGCTGCCCTGCACATGTTCCTCCAGGCTGCTCAGGCCACCTCCGAGGCTGACAAAAGATTCTGTCTTCAACATGCTCCATCCCTGACTTGCAGGAAGAGTAGCAGTTGTCTGGGCCAGTGACAATCCCAAAGGCCCTGAAGCATATGGCCAGGTCTGCTCCTGTTCCAGGAGGTCCCAAAAGGGCAGGAATATTATACAAGGAAGTGACTTAAACAGCACTATGGGCTTTAACAGGACACAGGATCCTGCTGACAACTGAAAATTTGCATAAATACCTTTCCTAGTAATGAGGCTCTTCTGTATAGGACCAAAACTGTACGAGAGGCAGGAAAGGAGCGTTTACAGGAAAGATAGGTCTGCTGTGCAATGAGCTCCCAGAAGAAACTGGGCTAGTACAGTCTGGTAAAGTTAGGCCATGAATTTGGAGTGCTCTAGTTGAGGAAGCTCCTCAGCATTGTTGGGTTGACCTTAGTTTTTTTACTGTAACAAAGTAAATTCATGCCAAGAAGCAGTTACTGTTGCCGTGGCAGGGAGAAGACCAGAAGGCCCTGTGACATCTGCTCAGGACACCTCCACACAAATCTAATTTACCAGAGAAATTCTTACAAAATATAAAGAAGGGTGCTGTTGAAAACTGCAGGATGAGAGACTCTCTGTCCTGCCTTCTCTGGTGTTGTGAGAATACTGATGAACACTGATGGTGTAATTCAAATTGATAGACTTAGATTATTTGCTACGCAGCCAGTTGCCACTTGCTGTAAATTCCATATCCCAAAAACCAGTGAACCACTCCCTTTCTGAGAAGTTTGTAGCGGGAGGGTAGCAGGGGAGAAATGAGCTCATTTGAAATTATCCTCTTATTCTATAATCCTTTGGAGCCTTTTCCATTAGTAGCTCTCAGAGCATTTTCCCGGGGACACAGCTATTGTTACCCTGCCTTTACTATTGGGGAAACTGAGGCACATAGCAGCAAGGGGGCTTATCAGTAGGTGCAAAGCCAGGAGTAGGATCTTGCTTTTTTGGATTCCAGCCAGGTGCTCACTAGATGTTATGTGTGGTATAAAAATAGCTGTTCTGATCTCTTTAATTAGAAAGCTTCATTTCCAAATGAAAGCAGGTAGAGGGGGAATCAGTAAGTCCTGTTGCTGCCACTTCTCCTTACTAGTCTGTGTCAGTTCCCTTTCACCATTTTACATATGGTCACTTGATACAAGCAGCTGCTTTGGGACATCTCTATCTGTCACATCCTTCTTTTTATTTCAGTGTCCAAAAACTTCAGAGCTCCACAGGGGGAAAAAAAGGCATTTAAAAGCTCCTAGTAGCTGAGTTTCCTCCCAAGCTTGGTGCTAAACATGTCACTTTAATGATGTCTAAACTACGCAGTGCTTGATGAGCAAAACATTACTATCTTCTAGCCACATTTGTTCTCCCTGTCTCCCAGAGCATTATAGTCACCCAGGGAGAACTGTGTGTTCTACTTCGCTGCTGTAAAGCTATTATGGGTATGAAAAGTTCCCATTAATCTGCTCCACACATGGATGTTTCTGGATAAAGTTCAGTAGCCAGATCCCTCTTTCTTTGTGTGCATCAAACGAAGCAGAAAAACGCCTCCAATTTAAAGACACCAAATGAATAACCAAATAGACGAGATTAATTTTTGTTTAATCCACGTGGGCAGTGAGGCCAATGGCCAGTGTTTGTGTGTGGACTTCTCTCAGGAGTTCATTACCAGCTGAGCCTGTAATAAGTTAATGCAGAGATTCCATGGAAATAGGGGGTTAATTATATGCGGAGGATGTTGGCCAATGTACAGCTTTGAACAACAAAAATAGCCCAAAGTCCTGTGTTTTGGATGTGGAATCAATTAATGAGGTCCATGACATGACATGTACCAGAATTTGTTAAGATAGTTGTCGTGCTTTAAGGGTGCTCTTTTTTTCCCTTCTGAAAAGCTAAGAAAATAAGTGGATAACAGAAGACAAGGGACAGAAAGACATGAGACTGGTAATAAAACACTGGACTTTGGACTGGGGCCAAAGCAAGCTTTTCAATGGGTTTGAAGTTTGGACTACAGCAGAGTTTGAACTGGCTTTCACTAACTGTCCAAAAGGTTATAAGTAATGGACAGAGAGAAGAGGTTGCTTTCAGTTTACCAACTCCCTGCTCGCTGTGTTGGCAAGAGTGTTACGCTGCTAATATGCCATAGTCATTAGACTGACTGATATCAGCATGTGGTACAGTGTGCTGCAGATTCAACTCTGAAGCTGAAACATAAAAATGTCCTCGATGCTGGCTGGCACAAACCTTATTTTTTCCCCCTTTCCACATCTGGTCCTAATATAAAATGTGTCTTTCTGGCTTTTTTTTCTTTGCCACATCTTTAGAAATGACTCCTTTAAAAAAAATAGTCCCTCCATCTGTATTTCTAGGTTTTAGAATTGTATGTGTGGTAGTTTAATAACACAGTCTGGATATAGGATAGAGCATAGCGCTGTGTGTTTCTAAAAGGATGTCATTTCAAAAAAAAAAAAGCTGTTTAAGAAGAGACTAATGTTACTGTCCTTCAATTTTCAGAACTGTGGAACATTCACACTTTCTTTTGGTATAAGTGTTCAAGGAGCCCCTTGAACAGGTAGAATACAAATTTAAAAGAAGAAGATCTGATCCAATTTCCCCCCCTCTTTCCTATTAATATAAGCTGTGGGCATGCTCCAGATATTTCTTAAGTCCCTCAGCTCCCATTGCTTTTTCCTTTTTTTTAACTCACAGACTTGATCCCTAAAGCCATTAGTTTGTTCCTAGAAATTATCTACTTGCTTATTGTGTTTTGTTTTGTTTTTTGTTCACAGAGTCCACAGGCCAAAACAAACAGCACTTCAGAAAAACATTGCAAGACAGCTCAGTTTTGAGGCCAGTGCCCCTGACAATTTCTCAGCACCTTTGCTAAAGCAGTTGGATACTGTCGCCCTTAGTTGAGACTGGGCCACTGAGTCTCCATAGAAATCTCAGCGGGTAAGATTTGTTTAACTAATTAGCGTAATTCTAAGCAACTCTGTGGGCTTTAATCTATGGAGTTTCCGCAGGTTCTTCTGTTTGTGTGGGGCAGAAAAGTTCAGCTCTCTGTGGAGTGGGTGGAGTCCCGGACATTTTAGCACGTGGAATCCTAAAGATTGTCTGGCAAGATCTCAGAGGAAACCACACAAGGCAGAGAGACTTGAAATGAGGTCTTATGCCCCCAAAGTCCTCTTTCCTTCGTGGCAGGCCAGCCCCATTACTGGCTGTTGTCCCAAAGGTACTCAGAGGGGATCCAGGATGCAGGCTGGGACAAGAGCAGGATTAAAGCAGGCAGGATTAGCACTGTTTTACAGCAGTGTTAGTAGGTTGCTTGTACTAAGGACCTTCACAGGACAAACTTGAGAAATGGTCTCAGTCAGCAGAGGTGATGCAGGGACCACCCTGACCTCTCGCCTGCCTGCTTGGCTGCTTTGAGTTAAAGTGTCACCAGTAAAGGTAGCTGCAGCCTTTACACAGCAAATCTGTTGTGTGTGCGTGGCCTCGGAGGGGCACCCAGGGACAAGGTCAGAGCAGCAGGAGGGGAAGATTTTTGGTGGCAGCTCTGGGGGATGGGAAAGAGGATGCTGGGGAGGTCAGACAGGAGGAGGATGTGGTAGCCAAACTACCTCTTGAAGGGAGCTGTCTGTAATGCATCTGTGCTCTTAGATGTTGCATGACAATGGGCATTCTATTTTGCTTGCAGTATGAAGGTTGGCTTCAGGCACTGCCTTATGGGTACCCTAAGAATGAACTCCAGAGTGACAGCATGCAACTCCCCCAATATTTAAGAGGTGTTACAGCATTAGCAGGCTACTTCTCTCTGGCTTGCCAAAATGTTAAATGGAAAAGGTATATCCCAAGTGCCAGAATATCACTCACCCTTAAGGGCATTGCTTACCATTGGTACTGTAACTCTCCCTTTCATATCCTGTAACTGGTACAATTAGGCTCAAAACCAAGTGAAATGTGAAAGTCCAGCCCCATTCATGCCTTAAGTGTAAGACAACGGCTCTTTTGTGTTTTCTGAAGAAAGTTGGGGAATGTCATAGGAGAGGGACTCTTTACTGTCTCCGGCTATGTTGTTTTTAGTTCTTCCTTGTTTGGGAGTACTTTAGGACAGGGTGACCAGCTGCTGACACAGCTGAGTAGCGCCATGTCCGATGCCTTCAGTTCAAATGAAAGTATTCACAAAGCAAGAATGGACAATGACGGTCTAATTCTTCTGTAACTAGTCTGAGCGAGGAAGTCTAATTATGACAGCTATCACTAGGGGATGTTTCAAAGGGAATACATGTTAGATACTGTGAATAAGCACCTAGTGTTTTCCATCAAATTGCTTCCAGCCCAGCATCTAGCTCTACATTCCTAATAGCTCTGTTGGCCTCAAGGAGATCATGCAGCTAAGGTCAGCTGAGTACCCTGCTCCATGAGAGTGGGCTACAGAACAGATGTGAGACACTGTGGTGTCACCTTATCTACTCCTTTCCCCTCCTGGTGCAGAACCCTGGCCCACAGGCTGCTTTTCAGCATTTTGCCTTATGTAATTTTAAATGAACCAACCTACATCTGATTTTACTCTTAAACCACTTAATCATTTACCTTTTAAAATTCAGATTTTTAGTCACACTCAAATAAAAATCCATACCAATATTTTATAATTTCTACAGTGTATCCCCAGGCACAAATTATATTGTAATACTAAACTGGCTAGCTTGTTTTAATAGTTCCTCGGTTTTGGCCTTAACACTGCAGGTGCGAATCTAGTAGCAATACTGTAGGTGTGAATTATTATGTTACTGTAAAAGTCCATGCCTTATTTTATTTTATTGCTTAATTGGCTTCTTCCATAAGGATTCTGCAATAGTTGGTTGGAAATAATGCCAGGCTTTTCCAGGAAAAGAGTGATCATCATTTATTATCATCCATCTCGGTTCAGCGCGAGACTGGGTGTGTGCTAGAACATGGAAGAAGACCAGAGTCATCTTTACAGCAACACACAGGCTCCACTTACTCCCATTGCAATTGTGTCCCTACTGGAGCACATCTCTGAGTTGTCCCACACAGGGGTAACATGCCTTCTGTGGCCACACTGACTGGCCCAGAAGTAGCAGGAATCCAAGAACTGCTTCAGAGAAGCGCTGAGGACTGCTCTGTAGGTCCTTCCTCTGTGCTGGGGAATGAGAAGGGCAGGTAGAAGTCCCTCAGGTGCCCAGATGCCCTAAGGTCACCTCTGCCCCTTGAAAACTGAGACACCTCCACTAAGTGCAATCACACCGTGGTGTGGGGACCAAGAGTGTGCTTCAATGGTTGGAACTAGTGAAAGCTCCTACTCCTGTGAGTCGGTGACATTCCCACCATATAGTCTTGTAAAATGATTTTCTCCTCTTCTCCTCAGCAGCATGCCTGCATATGCTGTTGAAGTTCATTGTCGGCCTCTTTTCTTCATCCGAGCCTTTTGATGTTTGTCTGGAACTGTTGGGTTATAGTAGGGATACATATTTGCTTTTGGTTGGGTGAAATTTTTATGCTTGGCATCTTGTTTCAAGGGAGAGTGAGGTAAGTCATTTCCTAAGTAGGAACTTCAACACGCAGAATGGGACACTTTTGATTTGTCCTGCTTTTTGTAATGGTATTTTCCAAATGTATTAATGAAAAGCATGGTTGGGCAAGAGCTACAAAATATGGATGCAGATCTAGATATTGAAGTTGCAGGGTTTTGCCTGGTTCCCCCAAAACAGTAAGGCTGTATGTGTGATGAATGCTATCTTAACTTACCAGGGATCAAACTGAAAATCTTCACACCTGAAAGCCCAGTGCATGCAACATTAATTGCAGGATTGGCCAGAGATAGCAGTGTAATAGAATGTCCTTTTGTACGGCAGAGGCACAAATAGAAAAATACTTGTGTTTTCCTTTTTCTGGGTCTCACCAGGTTTGACCCATAAAGGATGAGAGTTAGAATATTGTACAGAAGGTAAGGCTGCTGTGCAGGTTTGTTATACGCTGTGCTTATGTTATTTGCCCAGGAAAAGAGGACTTCTCTCAGTCACAAAGGTCTCAGTAGGGTTTGCACCACAGTATGTTTCTGCCTTCTGGAATCTGCTGAAGAGCTGTGTAATACTCTGTTAGAGTTAGGCAAGCATCTTAAGGAGAAGATTTGAACTAGGAGTCCCTTGTGCATTGCAACATTTGCTGTCATGATTCATGTACCTAAAATGTTACTGAAAATCCAAGCCAAGTGTGAAATGGTTCTCTTTCTTATCTTTGAGGAAATGCAGTATGCTCTAGCCCTGCGGACTCTGAAAGTCAGCCCTGCCATGTTTTGGTCCATTTAAGTTGTCAGGATTATTGGAAAAGCTCAACAAACCTCAGCAGCATAATCTAGCCACTGAATTTTGTGTATTTTGGGAAGCATTCAGGTCTTTTTTCCTCTTCTCCTGTCCCATCCCTTGCCTTGCCTTGCCTTGCCTTCCCTTCCCTGATCATCCTATATTATTCCCTTCATTTCTGTTTGGAGAGGATTTGAAGCCATAGGCAGGGGTTCTGAGACTGTAGGACAAAGTCCTTGTGTGGAAAAAGGTAGCAAATGGATGAACTACAGCACAGAGGATCGGATGAGGGAGTAGCTGGTATGTGCACGTTAGCACCAGAGCCCTCAGACTCTTTTATCATGTGAACCACATCTTGACTGGCAGAAAAACCACCTCCCTTCGTGTTCACAATTGCAAAATATCTCTGTAGCAGCTCTAGCAATTGCTTACAGAGAGAAGGAATGGGAAAACATTTCTTTCATCCTTAGCATAACAGGTGTTTTTACACAAAGGATTAATTGTGCATTTTATTTGGCCCTTTGCTGTACCTTCCCTCTGTATCTGAGCTGTTTCCTTTGCTGGTAGATCAGCAGAGCCAGCCAACTCTTTGTAGACCCCTGTCAATGTTTTCATGTTTATCAGTTTTAGGGTTATTTAGTTGTATATATTTCTGTATTTATTTTTATTTTAGACTACACCAAGTAAACATATTTATTTTTGCTGTCATGCCACGTTTTGCACAAAAATTTAAAATGTAAATTTATTTACATATTCCTGTTTGCTGTGGAGGCCTCAGGCTCAGTTTAAATTACAGGAGAAACCCAGAAACAGTTAATCAAATGTTAAACAAAATGAATGAGGCTTGTATGGTGCCCTGAAGGTCATTCAGCTCAAGGGCTGACTGGCTGCCAAGGGGAGTGAGTTCCACCGGCAGGAGCACTCATCTGAGAAATCCCTGTTGCTGGACATGGTGGGGGGGGTCAAACCTAGGGCCTGACTACAGGCGCCTCCCAGCTGATCTTAGCTGCCATGACTGCACATGGAGTGGGACTTCTTCCTTTCTGATACTCGTGGTCCAGAGAGCTTCAGAGTGGATGGGAAGGCAACACACAGACTTGCCTGTTGCTCCAACCAGTTGGTTGCTTCTTTAGCAGCTGTGGAACTAGCAGATAGCCTTACATTCAGGCTGTATCGTAAAGAAGATGCTGGCAATGATGGTAAAGTCTGCACTTGAGACAAATGAACAGATTGTCTTTGGAAGTTAAGTTTGATGGAAGGGCTCTTGGACTACTGCTGAAATGAAAGCCTAGCGTTAAGGGGTGCAACAGGCAGCACAGAGTAGTGGTTGGCTGTATGTCGTTTGAACCATTCTCCATCCCACTCACTTCTTTCTTTGCCCACAATAGTGGGGCTGCTGGTTTCTCTTCCACGTGATTCCTTTCTCCTTCTGGCTTTGAGGTATAAGTGAAACCACAGGATATGGATTCAGGACAGGAACAGAGAGGAAGAGCATCATGGACCTGTGATGTCCATGTAGTTCAAAATTTCTTCCAGTACCTCTTTGTTGATAACCGGCTTTGACTAAATGAAGCTATTAAGTGAAAATCAGGGATGATGGTGCATCCAGTTACGAGTGCACTGTTACTGATGAGTATAAAGCAGAATGTTAAACCTTCTTATAGATCAATTAGGGTATCTGCGGGATAGAGTTACTATTTTATTCCTCATTCATGCCATAATTGCAGGAATCCTTTATGCCAGTGTAAACACTGGTCTCACTGCATGTTGGAATTACATAGTATAAAAGATGAGGAGAGCTGGAGTAATAAGAGAATGTATTTTCTAAAAAAGTTTTTGAAGGAGAAATTTTCTTAAAGGGAGCTAAGTTTACAGGCCTAACTCATTCAGGCCTTTTTGGTTCTGAGGCTGACACACACATGCACAAATACACATGGTCCAGTATCTATTTCACAGACACATTCTTCCCATCTCAGTGTGTAAAGGTCTTGAAAGCAATAGCTACTGGCAGTACCCCAATTCAACATATCTAGTCGGTCTTTTCCAGTTACAAAATCACTGAGGACACATGCCCAGATGTAAGTGTGGCTTAAACTACCTTGCTGTTAGAAGCAATGAAGCAAACTGCATGTTCTTTTGGGCTTGATTTGTGGGTTCTTTGTTTTTTTAGTTTTGGTTTGTTGACTGCACCTCAAGGATTCTATTACTACAGTGACTTCACTAATGTAACTCCTACAAATAGCTCTGTCTCCAGAACTTTTAAAAAATCTAATAATAAACTGCAATGAGGTTTCTAAATTTTATGGATTAATAGGCCAGAGGTGGCAGGGAAAAAGAGTAGACTTGGCTCTAACTTAATAAAACTGCTCAGATTTAAGAGGGCATACCTACCTGTATATTGAAAATAGATGTTTTGAGTCAGTAAGTAGCAAATGGCCCAACTCCACTGATTTAAGAGGAGTATTTCCAATGTATATCGACTCAGTGTTTGAACCCTAAGTTACATGTGTAGACATGCAATTAGCAGAGTGACATTGCCTCCCTTCAGCTAAACGTTTGACTCCCTGTGTATTTGTGTGTTTTTATTTGTGTTTGTGTGTCTAGAGATATGCAAATACCTCTGTGAACAAAAAATGCCTATTCTTTACTGTGTTTTCGTGTGTGCTTAGGTGGGAAATCTTAGCTGCAGTAGCTGTCAGAAAACTTTTTGACTCAAACAATCATCAGAGTTAACAAATGCCTTGAAAGTAGTCCTTGTGGTTTGCACACGGTAAGAACATCTGAATCTTCAGGCTAACAAGAACAGTTCCTTAAAGGCTAACATTCATTTTCTAGGTCTAAATTTCTGTTCAGAGTTTGTTTTTACATTGGCATCCCTCCTAGCAATTGTCATGCTGCCTTTTCAAGCTTCTCAGCCTAGAGGAACTCCGGCCAGGTTTTGTCTTAGTGGTCTGTAGTCCTATGGTCACCAAAATAGTTTGGACTTATTTGAACAAAATTAATTATGACTAGGTTATCTAGGAGCTTGACTCAGACGCTAGATTTCACTAACAAGCATCATTTTGAAGAGCTAGTGTTTAAAAAGAATTGTTATCTAATGCTTCCTGGCAAGTTTTGAATCTTAAATCCCTGTTGAGATTGATTTCCTGTACATGCCTAATTACTGATGACACAGTAAGATATAAGCTAAAGAGCTATCTTGCAACTGCGAAATCTTTAAGCCAAGTTCCCTTCGGCTTAAACAGAAGGAGGCTTCATTTTATTTCGTTTAGTAAAGTCACCACGGAAGGATCCTCCTCCAAGAACTTACAGCAGTGTGAGGAGTGTGTACAAAACAAGTCCAGACATCAAACAGGGCAACTCCCCAAATGTCTCTGCATTTGTAAACATGCTTCATATCTGCTCAGCTTTGCAGTGAGCATGAAACATAAAATTTGGGAGATCTGTCTCATTCATTTGAATGGATGCTAATTCAGGCTGTGGTTTGATGAGAGGGAGGCTGCAGCTGCAGCTGGTTTGAGAAAGCTCTTTAAGAAAAAAAAATCCTGAAAAATGAAGGATATTTTTATTTTTTAAAAAGGATCAATTGCCTGATCTAGTTTACAGAGCAATCCTACAAATAGTTGCTGGAACAACTGAGTAAGCAGCACATACCAAGCACAGGGAAGAGGAGAGAAATGGAAACTGTGTAAGTCACTGTTATGCTTTTCTCAGGATCAAACAACGGTCTTCCTTCACAAGGATATTAACTGATTATAATAATACAGAGGAAAGGAGAAGAGCTGATGTTTCACAGAGATATATAGCCTTGATTCCGTAGTAAGTGTGAACATGGCTGCAGAGTCTTCATTGGCACCTTTATTGAAGTTCTGTGTAACCACCACAACTAAAGGACTTGCCTGCTTCAGTAGCAGGTGTAATTTTCCATATATATGGTATAAAATCTTTCAGTGTGGGTGTGATCATAAATGTTTATATGGATGTAGAGTGGCATAGATTATTCCCAAGTTAGAGAGGTAATATCATTCATCAGTAAAAAGCAGTTTTATACCAGTATAGCTACCTGCACAGCAGGGACAGTACTCTTAGAAAGTACACCAATTAAAAAAATATGTATAGTAGCATCCGCCTATATTTGGTACATAACTATAATGTGCGGTGAGTGTATGGAGATCAGGCCTAAGACATGCATACTGTAAAATGAATGGCGTGAGATGACCTTTATTCGTGGCCAGGTACTAGATCAGACTAGTTGTTTTAAGTGTAGAGTAATATTGTAGGCACTACAGTACTAGTTAATATATCTTCTGGATCCAGCTGCTGGAATAAGTTTTTGCCTGCAGTTGCTTATCACTGTCTATTTACTGACAGAGCTGCTGACGTGATTTCCTTCCACATGCACTTTAGTGAAAATATCTATCTGTACATTTAGCTATGAAAGAAGGTGTCTGTCCATAGCCTGAGGCTTTTGGCTTGAGGCAAACCATATCAAATACAATAAGAATGAGCTGACCGAGACTGATCCTGATATTTAAAAGAATGTGGGGGTCTGAAATTAAAAGAAAAAGGGTTAACAATTTTAAAGGCTTCTACACTATTTGAATACATAAAAAAAAGCAAAAAATTCAAGCATCATTAATCATGTCATCATTGGAATAATTTTAACACATTAATTGGTATAATTCTTTTCTCTCTCCGCTTATGCCAGTTTCTGGTCAAATATTCCAGCCTGGGACACTAGCTTATGTTCCAGGGGAAATGCTCCTCTTTGTGCAAAGAAGTTTTTGTAAATATAGAGACAGTAAATCTGTCACCAGTTAAACATGTTAAACAGTTTTGGGAGTACTGAAAACTCCTCAAAAACCTCCTGCTTTGTGATGCTGATATTGAAAACTGTGTACTAAATCCTGTGTTGGTGGGAGAGAAAAGGAAAAGTTAGGCACCCTAACAGGTAAGGTGATGTTTGCTGCTTAAGGACTTACAAATGGCTTGACCTTCTGTCCTTGACAAAACTACACTGTCTATACCTGCCCTGTTGGTTATATCACTTGGCTATGTCCCAACTGTAACTCCAGTGTGGCTGCATTTCAGCAATGCTGCGTGTATAAGAGTTGTGAATTATTATTTATATGACAGCAGTATCTAGAGGCTTAAGCTAGGACTGTAACCCATTGTGTTAGGCCCAGAGCAAAAGCACTATGTCAGACAAGATTTCTCTGAAGATCTCGTAGTCTAAATAGACAAGAGCAGCAAAAGAGCAGAAAGGGAAAGGGAAGCATAGAGAACTGAAAAAAATTCATCTGGTGTCACACAGCGTGGGAACAAGGCAGCAGAGGTTTCTACTAATGGCTAGGGGCTGTTTTCATGGCGGGAAGTGTTGTGTCACTTCTGCTGCAGAAGGTAACTTTTGGCTCAGATCTATGCACAGGGCTTTTACAGGTGACTTTGGTGGCTCTTCCTGCTGTGACAATTTGAAGCATTTCTCTTCCTGCATTACATTCCTCTTGCCTGCCTTACTGCCAGAGTTACTGTCCTAATAACCTAGTCAGTGAAACTAGGAATATGTGGTCCCTTCCAGGGCAAAATCCAGCCTCTTCGCCTCGACTGCCCTTATAAAGCAGATTGCTGGTGTCACTGGAGAGAGGCCTTCAGTAACCTGGACTCCCAGTGCCCACTGTCTCGCATAGTATGCCTCAGGCTAGAAGATGCTATGCAAAGGATACATCATGTTGTTAGTACAGTCAGTTTTCCAAGGGAGCTGTGTATGTAAGAGGTTAGTTTTATTCTTTTTTGTTTTCACAACTCACAAAAACGCCAGATATTCCCCAGAGTACAATAGACCTCAGCCATACTATTAGTGCTTATTTCCATCCATCTCCTTAATAGGAGTGAGGGAGTAATGACTGGTCAGCCACCTATGGTCTCATGATCCTTTGTGAATCTTTTGAGGGACTAGGCTGGTAGTGATGGCAGAATGCTGATGAGATTACCAGTTCTTGATCTTCCTAGTGTGAAAAAAAAACCCAGAACCAACTGATCCTTCAGGCTCCCCAGTGACTAATAGGTGTTTTATCATCCTTTCAATTAGAAAGCATTTATCAGTAATCTTTGCTAATTCACTGCATGAATTGACCTGTCATTCATAATCTCAGGCCTTGGAACTGGTAATTAAATTTAGCAGTCTGCCTCAGCAGCTCTGACTGAGATATGTGGGTATGTTCACATGCGAGTAGGCAGGTACTCTGGATTTTCCTTCCCAAAAGAAAAGGGTTTCAGGAAAAGTGAATGAATGCTCCCGGATAATAGGTGGACCCCCTACTTATGCCAGATATCTGGAATTGTCAAAGTCTTGTACGCGGGGTGCGGTGAGTGGCATGGGGCACAGTCTTGCTGCTCCCCTATTGCTAGGGGCATGCTTCAGTGGGGAGGGCCTGGGGCTGACCTGGCTGTCTGTGTCACCAGCACTGGTGTAGCTTTACTTTGAGCTGTTTGATCCAAACTGGGACCAAAGCACAAGCACTCTATAAACAAGTAGCTGCTTCATCCCCATACTCTCCAACTTGCCTGATTTGGGGCTGTAAAGGAGATCTCTGCTTCATCCTTGACATAAATTTGGTTACAGATGTGAAATGCTGAAGTTCAGATACTTCTCTGTGTTGACTAAGGGTTGACTTTAAAGTTGACATTTTAAGGGTTGACGTTTTATATATGGCCAAATTCAGAGATAAAGCACGCTGGCATAGGTCCTACGCCTTCTCTGAAACAGTCCCATTGTACACCACTGGAGGACATGTTATACAGGCAATGTAAACACAAAAAGAAATGTGAGCCAGTCTCTTGCTGAAGAAAGGAAGTTAAGGAGATGGACCTTACAAAAGAATAGCCAGCATGCTGTATGAACTGCAGTATTACCACAAGATTTGCTGTGCTTGATCCAGCCAATAGTTTTCCATGCATAAAGGCAGTGAACTGAGTTCTAGGGAAAAACTCCTCCCTCCTAAATGAGTAAAAGGGATTCTGAAGGCAGTGGAGGGTTGTTTTTTAAGGGGAAGTTGCTCTGTGTTGAAAGCAACTTCCTTACATGAGGATTACATTGTGTTAAATTGAGGGAAATGCTAGTAATGTCGCAGTTACTGCTGAGATTGAGACTGCATTTCTGTTAATATTCCTTGGCTTTCTGCAGGCTGTTCAGGTATCATTTTATTTTTAAGATGAGAAGAGATCTGAGGAATACTTACACTGAGATTATGCCTATGAAAAGAACTTTCTTTCCCCTTACTTGTTTAAATCTTTGGTTGGCACTAGCTGATATAGGCTGATTTTCAGTAGCTAACCCACTGTTTTTTTAAGCAAACTTTGCTCTGAGAAACCAGACATCTTTAAAAAAACTCTTTAAATTGCCAAGGGGTATAGAAATGCTAGTGTCCCCTCTATTCGCTCCAAAATCAAGTTCAAATTGCCTGGTTTGGGGTTTTGGAGGCAATTTCCCTGAACCTCACAGAAGATTTGGTTTTGAATTTGTCTGGAACTGCCCTGAAATATTCCTTACCCCATTTTACCACAGGAAATATCCTGAGGGGATTTTTCTTCTTCTTTTTTTTCCCCCATTTGCTACAACAGGCTTGTCTCCGTGCCGTCTTAAGGAGACCACCTACAATTTAAAGAAATAAAGACCTCCATGAAAAGTATAGGCCAAACCTGATATTTAAGGGTCAGTTCCCCACAATATTTATCTAGTTGTCTGAGCTGGTTTAACCACAGAAGGAAAAAAAAGTATTATCATGTGAGAGCTGGGAGGGTAACCTCTGTTCAAAACAACAACAATGAAAACAAAACCAACAACCTAAAAACAATGGGAAAAATGCCAAGGAAAGGAAAGGCTGCTGACAGTTATGAGGTATAGCAAATAACAGCACTGAGAGACAGCACTAGTTACAAAGCATGTGCTTTATGAGAATAAAGTGTATTTCTATAATTTTGGAGCTGAGAGAAAGGGCCCTACCTTATTTAAAAAGGTTTCTCTGTGTTTCTGAGTGGGAAAAGTGGTACTTGACAAAATAAAAAAAAAGACAGGAGCTTGGACAACAAAATACACTTTCTTCCTTGAAACTACTCAAAGGTTCCTTATAGCCTCTTGCTCTCTAAAGATCATGTGTGTTACTTGAAGTCAAAGAAAGAGAGAAGGAAAGAAACCGTTACAGTTTTTCTCACTGAGGCCCTGAGCAGGGACAGAAATTATAGGGTATCTGTTTCAAGCCCCTTTCAATATACTGCTCCTCCAGGAGCTCCAGAGTTGGATAATCCTCTAGAGATCACAGGCAGCATGTTATTAGCAGAAGTTCGTAGGTAACATTTACTGGTGTCTTGGGTACCTTTATGCTAAAGTGTTAGTATCAGCTAGAGAGCACATAATCTTTCTCTTGGGTCTAATTATATATTCATTACACAGGCAACAGAATATTCATATGCATTTAATTAGTATAAAAATTATGTTTAAAAACATGCAAAAGCAGGGCTGTAAGAAGTAAGGATGAAAAGTCAAATAGCCCATTATCCAATTGCATCACTTACTGCCTGGAAGTCCCCAAGCTCCATTGTGAAAGATACTGTACAAACATTTAAATACAAACGCCTAGTTGAATACGCTATTGCTAGAGGGAAAACATACACTAATAACCACTTAAATTCTTCCTGATTTACACTAGTTCAAATGATAGAAATGGAAATGCATACAGTTTGTGTCTACTTAGTCCTTCAGTTTGATAGCCTCTATTTCCGCTACTGGCTAAATACCTTCTGTTTTTAAAAACAGTTCCTTATGTTCTTTAGAAATTAATCATTTACATTTTTCTGTTACAGAACATTAGGTAATGTGCTTGAGGATCTGCATTAAGGTTAGGTTAATAACTTCAATAGGGAGTTACACTTGAATATAAACCATAAAGTCTTCAGTCCTTGAAATAAATGTCATTGGTTTATATTTTCATCTGAAGTGCCTTTTTTTTTTTTTTTGGTGTCATGAGTTAATTGGATTTTGCAGGTGCTTTCTGAAATCTAATGGTGATATAATTGTTATAGAAAGTTGCAAGAGGTAAGTTTTTACTACAGAACCCATAGCTAAAGAAGAGATCTGGGAATAAGGAAAATGGAAGTACAATTTGTGCTTCTGCCACTTCACTTACTGTGTAGCCCTGGGCAAGTTCTTTTAGTTGAAGTTTTCAAGAGTGGTCAGTTATCCCAGGCATCTCAATGGTAGAAAGCTCAGTCCTGAAGTCCATTGGCATGGAATTTTTTTTTACCAGTTACGGAGTACCGACAGCCCCAAAGGAGACAGTGGTTCTCCAGTCACTCGATGTCCCCCCACAGTAATGCATCTCTAGGCTAACAGGGGTGCCCACTGCCCCAGCCATAATCTGAGTCAGGTCATCTTCATGCAACTTTGGCTCTCTTTCTCCCTGTTCGAGTAGTGAACATGTGCTAGAAGTGTTTATGTGCTAGTCATAGAGAAACCGAGGTTGAAAGGTACCTCTGAGACGGCTATCTTCAAAGTAGAGCCACCATCAGAGTGAGATCAGGCTTTCCCCTAACGAGACAGGGATCTGCAGATACTGGTTTCCCCAAGATATGCTCTGCAGTATGTGATAAAATATGTGACTTAGTACAAGGAGAATGCAAGACTGTAAGGAAAAAGTGAGAAGAAAACTGCAAATCCCGCTCCCAGAATTAGAGAAGGGTTTCCCATTCAGTTAAGGGAATTCAGTCCTGGCTTAACAAAGTACAGACAATTAAAATATACCATTGCTATCAAGGATCAGTCAGCCCAGTTAGAGTGGATGATAACGCCCTTCACTGGGCTGAGACAGTGCTGACACTGCTTTCATAGTCATTTTGTCTTTTAGAAATTGCATACTTTCCTCTGAGAAGAGTATCAGAATAAATCTGCTCTATATCCAAAAACTGAAAATTCATGAAGATTTCATCCTGGAAAGATAGGACCTCAGTGAAGGCAGAGTAGAAAATAGAGGGCCTCTTCATGCTTAGCTCTATCATACAATATAGCTATTGTTTTATTTCATACTTTGAGACTGGGAGCATTGTGCCATATGCAGAGCATGAATTGGGATGCAGTGAATTTATTCCTTTAACAGATTTTAAAACCATCACATGTCTGTCTATGCAGTGTATGGAATTTGTCGTGCAAAGACTTCTCTCTTTTAGAATGCCCTCATAGAGGATCGAAGAAAGCAAGATACTGAGGAACTGAATGCAGATGTCTCCATAGAGCATGGGATGAGGAGACAGAACTCCTGAGCTGCAGCCACTTGTGCTTGCTGTAGGCGCTAACTGTAGAAAACAGAGATGACTGTACCTCCATTGTCTCTTCCCAGATCTGCAAGTAATTGCTAGGTGATTTTTTGACCAGCCATGAAAACCCAAATCTTCAAAAATGTTTTAGTACCTAGCTTGTCTTCGGGCTTTTTCCCATTGAGTTAGATAGTTTAGAGGCTATGGGCCACAGGATCTGACTCTAGAGTGCTATGACTGCAGCAAAATCATGATTCTTGAGGTAACCTTAATAGGCAGGCATAGGTTCCTCAAAATACCCTTGCTGTGGCATCAGGAAGCAAGTGATTTTGCTTTTCTTGTCAGCACAGGAAAGCAGTGCTCACTGAAGTCTGTGCTGCTAAACTAGACTGCTTCTGTATCTGAGATAGTTTATTCAAAGCTGGCTCAGTTATCACAAAGTGACACTACAGTCTGTACTACAGATATACCTTTAGGGATGCTGAGAACACTTGTCACTTGACTACTCATTACCTGTGATGACCAGTCAAGCCCAACCTCTCTTTTCCGCTTGTCCAATCTCCCATACTCAGATTTGTTGAGGTTTGCTGCATAAAACTGTTTTAAAGTGCTTTGAGATCCTGAGTTGCTCTGAGACCGAAATTCAGGTGAGCTGTTGACTTCAGAGCTGACTCATTTTCTGCATTGCCCAGGTGTAATAGGGCAATAATGGTCAGGTGATAGGACTCTTGATGCAAGGAAATGCATTTCTGTATTGACTCTTTAATAGATGGAATCGCTAAAACTCTCTTCCTTTTTACCCCTCTGTAGCTCCAGTCATTCATCGGTGTAACTTGGGGCAGAGTTTTTGTAGGCGTCCCTTTTGAGGAACAGCTTGTTTTTTTCTGAAGATGAATTTAACAGGCTTTGGTAAAGCTATTCACAGAGTTAGAGACATTCTGGCTTGCAGTGTGGTTGGTCTCATCCTACCTGGATCTGTATCGTCCTCTGAGGAGGAAGGAGTGAGATTGCAGTTGTAATTGTAAGCACAACCTCTGGCCCTAAATTTGGTCAAAAAGTTCCGGGAAAGAAAAGGTTAGAAGAAAGGCATACATAACAGAGAACCGTGTGGTTCTGAGAACAAGTTAGGCAGGGAATACATGGCCTTTCTGTGTTTCTTTTTGTTTTCTCATCTTAAAACGCCATCTGCTTGCTACTGTTTATATCCCATGCCAACACTTGCCTATTCAGTCAAGTCCATTTTACTGGGCCACCCATGGTCACAGCCAGAAAGTAATCAGTCTTGGTAACCAGGTGTGTGCAAAGTGACTCCATGTATCTGTTAATCCAAAATAGCCAGGGGTGAGGAGAAATAGTTTATTTTCAATAGCGTGTCTGTTTTAGACATGTTCCTGCAACTTAGGGGCTCAAGCTTCAGGTTTTATTTTATTCCTTTTAAGAACAGGGGAAAAGAAGTGCTCAAACCAAACTCTGAAATGATTATTTAGGACTGCATATGCATGGCCTGACTTTCAGAAGCGTTGAGCATTCCTCACCTAAGTTGTCTTTGCAGCTTGAGAGGATGCGTTCCTAGTTCTCCATTTTCACAGCATTTTAAGCAGAATTAACTGAAACGTGCTGGTGCTTCTGGATAGTTTGAATGTTTATGCCACTTATCTGGCACCTAGAAGTGAAGGCTTTAGAGACCCATTTTTTTCAGCTGCTAATCTTAAGGTGGCAGCAGTCTGAGCTGATGAGAAAGTTGAACAAACTTACCTAAAGGGGGTTTAAATTTTAGTTTAAGTCATGTCAAATGCCTTCTGCATTATGCTAGAAAAGCTGAAATTAAGCTGGGGCATCTTTCTCACAAAGATAAAATTGTGCTCTTGAGGAAAACTAATACATGTTAACACACTAAACTGCATGAAAACCCCTACTTGGACAATCTCCGTCAGAACTAGCAGGACTAGTTCTAGCAGGACTACATTTTAATTTAGCTTTGATCTGCAATTAGGCCATTTTAGTTCTGAATGTTTGTGTCCACACCAAGATTTTCATGTAGTTCAGCTAATCCGCTTTATAAATTAATTTGGTGTAGCTTTCCTGAGTGCCCTTGACTGAGCAAGCCTAGGGGCAAGGGCAGGTTAAGGACTTGATCTGAAGTCCCTCGACTTAATTGACAAAGCTCTCAGTGATAGGCTATGAACTGAGAGGACAGTATTACAAGCAAAGTACAATCTTGCAGCTTCCTGTAGTGCTCTTTCACTTCACTTTTTAAGGCAGTCACAAGAGCTGAAGCACAGGACAGCTGACTTTCTATTTTATGTTGTTCTCACAGGGCTGCTTGCAGCAGAGCCCTGTGAAGAGGAGTAATCCCTTGAAAGCTGGAGCCAGTGCTGTTCTCTGACAGGAACATGTGAGCACTTGCGGGACTTCAAGCAATGTATCCTCCATTTGATGGGTTAGGCAGATGAGTCACGAGCTGCACAAAAGTCAGTTTTCTGTGAAGTGTGCAGAAAAGCTCTGACGCTTGTAGCGCTCAGAAGACCGTTCTGTTGGTGACCTACCCCAGTCTAGAGCTTCCAAACAGGTTATAGGCATTGCTCTGTCAGTCACTGACCTAAAGGTATTGGGTCACGTCTGATACAATCAATGCTGCACTCAAACACATGGAAGGTAAGATGTTCAGGGCTGCTTTTTTAAACCAGAAGAAAGCAAGAACCCCATGTTTTAATTTGCTCTGCAACACATTAGAGGGCCATCCAGTCCCCCACAGGAGTGAAGGGAGTCTCCGTAAGGCAGCCCTTTGGTGAGAGGATTAGATGGCAAATTAATTTACAGCCTCGTTTCCACACTGTAAGCTTCAGACCTTTACCTCTGTATAACGCGGGCCTAGAGACAATTTTTCTGGCTGTGCCTGTTTTCTTACTCAGGCCTGCTTGATCCTTCATGAGACTCCGTGGCCCCGAACTCTCTGTAGTGTACATCTATGTTGGGAGTATGAATACTGACATGTCTTTTGTGATTACTGAAATCTGTGCGGAGCTGAAAGCTTTCCCTTTTCCTACCACCCACATCTCAATTTAGGAGTCCTTGACAGAACTACACGGTGGGAAGGAGAAATACAGGACTCACCCCTGGCTTGTGCCTAAACCTGACCTGGGCAGGCCCAAAATCGACTGGGAGGATGTGTCCTACGTCAGACGTATTGTCAACAGGTAACAGATGTACTGGCAACCAGTTTTCTATGGTACAAAATGAGAACAAATTAATGGAAAAGATGTGCTTCAATGTACGAGAAGACAGAGCCCCTTGCTCCCTTGCTTATCCTTGGGGGTCTGTGTGCAGGTGTGAAGCTCCAGAGGTGGAAGTCTTAGGTAAATGTCGTTGACTTCAGGTTTCTTTACTTTAGAAACTCAGTCACCTTCCTGGCAGTAGAATTTGGCCTAGAAGCTCACAAATATTTATAGTGAAAACATTGTCAATAAGGAGGCGCAACTACAATAAAGAGCGAATGCAAGGTTAGGGGCCCCAAAAAAATGACAGGATGTGTTTGGACTGTGAATGGCCATATCTCACCACTTTTCCATAGGACGCTTCCTAGCATTTTTATGCTGTGAGGATGAGGGCTTCCTCTGGAAACCAGATGCGGCACCGTCCGCAGGTTTCTGTGTTGCCTCTTTCATTGTTAGCGTGTTTAGGGATGAGCTGGAGGATCCTGCAGGAGAGGCAGTTAGTGGTTAGAACTTAAAAAAAATCCCCCAGCAAAACAACAGAAAACTGGCTGGATAGATATGGAAATAAATGCCTCACGGGGGTGCCAGCAATCTTTTGGGTATATATTTTTAAAAACGATCGGCGACTGAGTCAGCTTCCCCTGCCAGCTGATTGAACCCCGGAGCTGCACTGGGGCCCGAAATCCTTCCTCTGCTGCAATTTGGGGGAGCTGCCGCGGCCCGCACTGGGGACCAGGCAGGAGGTGGCCCTCCCTTGTGCGTGCAGCGCCGGGCGCAAAGGGTCTCTGTCCTCGTGCACGGCCTCGGGGCACCCCCGTCCCTGCTCACATGGGAAGGGGATGTGCCGTGGCCCGGTCATGCCAGAGGCCAAACGCCTTCCGGTTTCGAGGGCTGGAGCAAAGTTGAGAGCGTTGAGCAACGCCGGGCCCCTGAGTTCCCCTTTGATAACTCCCGTCTTCCTCCTGCACGGAAATCAAGGTGGGTTCGGGAACGTCGCTTGGGGCGCGTGCGTGCGCCCGCAGCAGCGAGAGCGGCAGGGTTACGCGAGTCGCCCCGCATGTGTCTGCGTTACAGCGCTCTTAAAGTGCTAACATGTTTTATGGGACAGTGTGAGCGAAACAAAATAGTGGCTCCTGGCTCCTAGTAACTTGTGTAAATTCCAGATGTGACAATCCTTTTACTGGCAAACGGAGCTGTTTATCCCCACGCTCTCCTCACATTGAATTAGCTCCTGCTACTAAGAGCTTGCTGAAAATCTGCCTGTGTGCTACTAAATGGCTGCATAATTGCGCCGGTGCCCCTTCCCAGAGCTGCACATAAAAAGTGCATTCCAGATTCTTGGGTAAACCATGCGGGACCCTTGAGAGCACTTTTTTTTTTCCTTCAGGAATTGAACGTCATTCCTAAAGGATAATACAGGATTAGGGCAAGGGGAAAATGAGTGGCTTACACAGATCTGAACTGCAAGAAGGCTCAGCAAAACGTGTCATTCTTCCCACCCCCTGCCTTCTCTTTCTTCTTATTTTTTTAATTTGCTTTCTTGCAAGGGGAAGGAGGATAGAGGGCCTCCAGATTGTGAAACGGGCAGAAGAGGAACAACTCTAGTTCCCTGAAAGCCCCCAAGTACAGAAAGTGTGCGCGCAGCATCCATGGCAGCCTGGCTCTGCCTGCTGCCACATGGCAGCACACATGGGAAACCCTTCACCGCTTTTCCTCCCCCCACCTCCTCTCCCCCGAACACACAGGCACTGGTTATTAGGGATTAGGTGGAACAGATGCATGTAAGATGCTTACAGCCTTTTCCAGACACGAGGCCACTTTCCAATCAGCTCAGAGGAAACAGGGTAATTAGATGGAGTCGCGGGCAGAGAGCAGGAGAGAATTAGCCTGTGCCTGAACCAAAGGTTTCCAGGCCCACCTCTTCCACCCCTTCAGTCCTGCCTTCCCCCTCCTTAATTTCCCCATTCCTCTGCTCACTCTGTCATTTTCTCTTTTTCATTTTCTTTCCTTCTTTTTTTTTTTTTTTTCTCTTTCCTCCCCCAGGAGGCAGCTGATGTCGGCTGACTGCTGCCAAACAGGTCAGGCCTCTGCAGCTGAAATTGCAATACTTAAGCAGGGCAATGAATCAGTTATGTCCTTTAGAAAAGGCACCATCTCTTGGGCTTGCTGCCGGGAGGTTATGCGAGTGTGCTCACAGCTGCTGATTGATGAAAGTGTTTAAATTTGGGTTAATTTTCCCCCTCCTCCCCAAACCAGCTTCACCTGCTGATGAAATTATTGCCCCTTAAGCTAACAATAGCAGTTATAGATGTCTCAGTGCAGGAGGAATACTAGATTTTGAAGGGAAAAATGTCTTGCTTTTCATTTCCCTGCCTTTAAAAGCATATCAAGGGAGTTTCAGCCTGAGTGCCCTTCAGGCAGAATTTCTGAATGGGAACAGCCTGATTTGAGGCTTCCTTTTGCTGTACCAAAAACCCCTCAGGTTTGCAGGCTGGGTCCGCCCTCTTTGGAGTGCAGCTGAAGGGGCTGCTGTTCCCGGGTAGTGTCATGCCTGTCAGATTCTGTGATGATCCATGGGATTTTTTTTTAAAAAGTTCCTAAAACAGTTGCCTGGATGTGCTTACACCTCCACTGCATTTTCATCTTTGGAGAAATTTGGCTAGCTGAAGTTCTCCAAACATCAAGAGCTGGCCTGTCACAACTACTCCGTTATCACTGAGCACTGAGCAGCCGTGGCAAGCTAATTATTATAAGGCATCATAGGCATTTTTGAAGCTTGTGATTAAGAAGCTTGCCGATGCGTTTATTGCCATCTCATCCCGCAAACTCCTGCCTTGCTTGTTTAGCTTCTGAGAACTGTCTGTACTGCTGTTTACTGGGAGAACAATGATCTCCTCCAAGATGTTTTGTTTTAAAACTATCGAGACATCCCATGACTTTTAAAAGGGGATTTGCTGTGTCACGAAAGGCAGATTCCCCATGGAAGAATTTTTTCCAAATGACAGGTCAGTTGGAGAGTAAACACAGGGAAGAGGCTCGCTATTACAGCTGTAGCCGAGCAGAGAAGAACTGACTGTAATTTCAAGGCAAAAAGACTTGCCAGTGTCTGAGCTTCTCCAAATGAACATAGTGCTCCTAATCAGTGGTACGCTTTTGCACATCCTGTAGATGATTTTCTGGGATTGGCATTAAACCTCTTTTCATACCTACGCACAAACACTCTGAGTGTTGAAATCCATTCTAGAGCTGGACGGAAAATTTCTGACAATGGTTGGCTGTCAGGAAATGCTGGTTCAGCAAGAGGAAAAGATGTCAACTTCAACAGTAAAAAGGGATCAGAAAGAAGCAGAAAAAAATGTTACTGCTGAAGATACTCTCCTAAAACCCTTTTGGAGTGGTGTATTTTTTTTTTTTCAGGGCTGTGCTTTTATTGTTCATTTGACACATGATGCAGTCAGACCAGAGACTGCACCATCTTTTTTCCCCCTGGTTTTGCTCAATATTTAGCAGGGCAATAGCTTCAGCACATACAATGCATCCTTCACAGTGCACGCAACAGTGGAGGCACAAGTGTGAGGAATTCTCTCCAGAGCTGCATCTTCTTAGGGGCGAAGAAGGAGCTTTTGCAGAGCACATTCCCCTTCACTCCTGCAGAGGCAAGCAGGGGTCTGTCCCGGAGCTGCCTTATCTCACTTGCTGCCACTCTGCACTTCTGAGTGTGTGGGTTAGCCAGGGCCTCGTAAAGCTGTTGGCTTCCCCGCACTGTCTCAGCATGCCTCTCATTTATGCACCTCCAGTTTCTTAGGTCCACTAATCCTAAAAATGGAACCTTCCCCAAACATCCAAGTCCTTGCAGGAGCACAAAAATAAATATCTAGGGCAGGAACAAGACATGGGTGAACTGGAAGAATAAACATGTGTTGCATGGTAAATGCGTGCAGTGTTGGTTACCGCTCTACATTTTTTCTGTCTGCTAAATACATGAGATTGAAAAGTAAACAGACCAAATATATAGGCTGAAGCAAAAACCTAAGCAAAATAGTATTCTAGTGCAGTTCTCCTGGAAACAACCAGCCAAAAAAATCCTCCAAAATACACAGCTCCACCACAGAAGGCAGTTGTTTGGGTCAGAACTTCCCAAATTAGCATTAAAAACAGACCATTCTATCACGGTGCTATATGCTTTTTAATTTAAATTGTGTATGTGGACTATTACTGTTAGTGATTAAAATGATTGGCTAGCTTAATCTATGTCCCAGTATAGTGCCAGATATTAGAACATTGGTTTATTTGACTTCTGTGCCCCCTCCCTTCCTCCTCCCCACACTTCCTTGCTGTTTCTGAAATAGCAAAGTGTTTGGATCTGGTAATAGGAAAGCCTGGCAGCACGTAGCATGTGGGACTTCCCTCTCCAGTACTGCGCCACTCGCGCAGTGAATTCCCCTCTATAAAGTAGGATGGTGAAAAGAGGACGGGGTGACGTCAGTGGTGCATGTTTAAAAGCTGAGTCAGGGCCTAGCGCTTCCCATCGCCTCCGGTGAATGGGACCAGGCTTGTATTTGACTCTGGCCAAATGCATCAACCCAACTGCGCGCGGCCTCAGTTCTCGTGCATAATCGCATGCTCACTTGTTCCTAAGAAAGAAAGCTAGCACATTTCTGAGGTTTTTTTTTTGGTATTTCATATTATGGTGAGGTTCATGTCTCCGTAGTGATGCTTTATCTTGTATTCCATTTTTTCCACGCTGCCCCCTGAGGTGGAGGATACATCATTTTTATAGCAAAGATGTATCCTGTAAGGTTGCGCCCCCCCTCTGCTGGCATACTGGATGCTGTGAGTGACTTGCAACATTTTCTGTCTTGTTGTGGGATAGCTGAAGTGAATACTGTAGTGCGGACATGTGGCAGATAGGTGTATGATGGACAGACATACTGGCAGGACCTACCTGGTTTTCACACATTAATAAGGGTTTTGTAGCTGATATTTATTACCAGAACAAGGACTGGCTAGATGTTTCCCTGTTATTCCAACAGCAATGTCTGTCTTGAAAACTTGCTCACCTGCTTTCCCCATGGGTGCTCGTCTGCTTTCCCCCTCTTTACAATTTCTCCAGGCCGTGCTGCCCATTAAGCATTTCCCTGAGCTACAGGGGACAGACTGAGCGTCTGGGAATGTGTGTGCACCTCACATGACCTGAAACATCCTGTTATTTCTGTTACTGGATCACTCGGGTGCTCTTGCTTTGAATCTCCCCTTTGTTACGTACTGGGGCATTTTTAGCTGGTAAGCCTGCCGGGACGGGGACAGTGTGACATAAGTATGTACAGCTCTCGGCACAGAGGAGCAATCTGACCTGGTTGCAGACTCCATGCACTGCTGCTCTAACAACAACAGTGATTTTTCATCTACGTTAGTGAAAGATGGAAGGCACTGTTTCCAGAGAGCCATGTATTAATCAGGAGGTTTTTGGAGGCAGCCTTTTGTGTGTTTGCTTTCCTCCCTGAGTGACTCTCTTCTAAGGGAAACGCTTTGCAGTTCTGCGCCTGTCAGCCCTGCTGGGGGTCTGGCATTTGTCAGTCACTTGGAAGATGGGAACTCAAGTGAGAGGTTTTCCCAGTTGCCAAATGTCGTCCTTATTTAGGGAGGCTTTTGGTCCCAAAGAAGATTCAGAAGA
This sequence comes from Struthio camelus, assembly GCF_040807025.1. Classification (NCBI taxonomy): domain Eukaryota; kingdom Metazoa; phylum Chordata; class Aves; order Struthioniformes; family Struthionidae; genus Struthio; species Struthio camelus. Next base: position 103,038,144 of record NC_090943.1, read on the forward strand.
GCTGTTGGCATTCTTGCTGCTCCTCCCAGTCTGGAGGCAGAAGGGGAGAGGGAGGGATGCCCAAGTATTTCAGCTAGGTGGTGCCTGGATTTCACCTCCACGGTGCGATCCAGCAGTTTGTACAAGTTTGCAGCTTGTACATGTGAGCACTGTTTAAAACTGAAGAGGTACTGGGGAAGAGGAAGAAAAATTGCACTTCTCCTCTCCCTTCCTCTGCTGTCGTGCTGCTCTTCTCCTCCTCCTGCCCAGCTCCTCAGCTATTTGGCAGAATTGCTGCCATTGCTAATGTACGTGACTAATCTGTTACTTGAGGAACTGGGAAGGCAGATTCACAGACACGAATGACCCAGACTGTCAGGAAGCTGATGGGATTCACTGCTGGGAAAAGTTTTTTCAGAGGGCTGGTCTCTTTGTTAAATGATGGGAGAGAGATACTTATCTGAGTATTAGATGCTATTGATATGGTCTCCATTAAAGAGGTGGCCATCTCTCCAACCCTGGAGGCAGATGTGCTACAGCAAGACAGCACATCCCCCCTTCCACCCCAAACATGTGGAAGCCTTTCCCTTGCGGTGGCATGGTGCCAGGAGCTGTGGTGTGCTTGCCTGCTGCGGGAGTGTAGAGGCTCTGCGCGTCTGATTAGGATCTTGGAAGTTTTGGGGTTGAGATTATGGCAGGTCCTTACTCATTCATCTCCTAATCAACTCACGTAGAGGCCTGAGGCCGCAGGGACCTGAATGCTCTGACCTGGATACAGCAAGGCACACAAGTGTGTGCTGTACTTCAAGCCTGTCTGTAGCTTCTTTGACTTTGTCTAGCACTGCTTCAGCTGTGCATCCTGAAGTGATTCAGAGGCTTGGGGCCAGAGGGCTCACTGCCTTCCAGAACTGATCCTGAAGAGAAGGGGTGATGTGCCAGGAGATCTGTAAAACGAATGTCATGGCGTTTCATCATCGTTCTCCTGGGAGAGGTAGAGGAATTTAGCACGAGAGCAATGGAGGTGGGGGGCAGGGGTTAATTAGGAGAAATGGGATAAATTAAAATGGGGAAACTATAGGCTAAGTACTGAGGAAAAAACATATGTTTTACGATAAATATCGTGTGTTCAAATGCTTGCAAACTAAGAATTATTTGCTGGGAAAAAAAAATAGAGAGAATGACTAAACTGCTGGACACAGTTCCTAACTAGGTACCTAGGAAATGTGTTGAATCAGTCCGTCAGGGTGAATTAGTAGCCCAGCTCTAGAGAATACACCCCAGGGAGCACCAGCTTTCTTGGTTTTCCACTGATCATAATGCCGAAGTGAAATCTCCTGAGGTGAAGGGCTTGTACATTAAGTAACAGTGCCATCTAGCCCCATCTAAGACATAAGACGTTTCTGAGTGGTTGCTAATTTTGTTCCGGTAACTGGGAGGCTGAGTCACTTTAGCTTGAACCCACCTCTTAGGTCATGTGCTTGTGGATATAAGTGTATCTTGGAATATATCTGATGTGCATTCAGATGTATTTTTAAAGAGTCTTCCATGAGTCACAAACTTACATGGCCGAATGGGAGCCACCCCAACTGGACAAATCATACGTGTTTTCACAGCCACTTTATGTGGGGAGGGCAGCTCCGTGTTGCTTAAGACTGCCTGACACTTCCTATTGATAAGACCTTCCTTAGGATGGCTTAGAAATTTGCCAGCCTGTAGCTGCTGGGGCTGAAAGTTTCCATGTTGCATGCCTGCTACGGGGGGCATTTACTACGGGCCGTTTCTCCTCTCCTGTGAAATACAGGGAGGGGAGGACAGTGGCCCCTGCTCCTGCTGCCCCACGTTGCGTGATGGCTGCACCCCTGCACCGTTCAGTGCATCGTCCCCTGAAATAGGGGGAGGGCACGTAGCGTGGGCCCCTGTGCCACAAAGAGCCACGTGCTCAGGCATCGCGGCACCAGCAAGCATGCCGCCGGCTCCCTGGCCCTCCTCTCGTCGAGGGTTCGGCCCCCAGTTGCCTGAGAGGGCTCCCAAAGGGGCTGTGTCAGCTCTTTGGGCACCTGCTTGTTGCCCATGTGGATTCGGGAGGACTTTCAGAAGATGGTGCTGAGGGCCGAGGGTTCAGTGCGGTGCATTGTTTCGGAGGCTGATAAGCAGATGTGAGCCAATCTTTTCTGCTTTGCAAAAGACTAATGCGGGGAAGCCGGCCAAACTGTCCAAGATAACGAAGTAACCTTTTACTCTGGAGGCAAATACCCTTTATCCTAACTGTGCTTGTGTTACAAGAGTGCGTTTTTTGCACTTTCTCCTTTATGTGTCTTTCTTTCCTCGTGAGCTAGCAGTAATGTCCGTAGCCAGACATATGCTCATGGCCTGGAATGAAGTCGAGTGCAATTACATCCTGCAGGAGTCACTCGACGGGGGTTTGTAAAGGCAGGACATGGCGTTTGGTGGAGTGTGTCACTGCTGCACATGTGCTTTAAGACCTCCAAGTGCACTTAGCCTGCATTCAGCTTTGTGTGTGCTTGTGGGAATGAGGAGCAGAAGGCGCAGAAATACATTCAGTCTGTTCCACATCTGGACACAGTAATTTGAGTCAAAGTATATACCTCCTATAATTGAACGAGGTGTTTTCTTGCATTCGCAGTTTCAGCGCATTGGCACCGAAATGCTTCCTTGTAAATGCACTCTTGTCCACTGTGTGCTGTGTCAGTCTGGACTTTCTTGGAGCGTAAGGGTGTTTGGAACGGGGTTTCAGGGTCAGGCATCTCTTTGTAAATGCTTTCACTTTACTTCCTTTATCTCCCAAAGCAGCAAGAAGCACATGCTACAGCAGCGTAATCATTTAATCCAGGCTGGTGAAACCTGTTCTCCAGATGAACAACTGACATATCATTTGCTCTGTAGCTCTACATATGAATGCATTGTTTGTTGGGGTGGGAGGATATCAGTGCCAGTTTTCCATTCTGCTTCCAGCACAGCCAAACAGCAGCCTGACCATGAATTTGCTTCCAGCTCCTTCTTCTGCTTCCTGTAACATGCCCACTGTAGTCACGTTAGTCTGAGAGCTCTCCCTCTCTCATCAGCTGCTCTGCACAGTTTCTGACAGAGGAGTACAGATGAGGTAGGTGCATAGATACCTACTAGGTAAAGTCAGTCCTTACAGGAGTGCAGAAGGCTTGCACCAGGAGTTAAGGATAGGAACGTGTTTGCCTGGGGAGGCAGGTGATACCTGAAAGTGTGCAGCCAAAACTAACAAAGGTGCGTTCAGAGATAGATATGGTTTGATCTTTAGCCCCTGATACAAAACTTACTTTGGTTGAGGAGGCTGCTCTGCCAAGCCCGTTCATAAGGGCGTATCGCTGTTGCAGATTGCTGAGGAATGGACGTGCCAGCAGTGGTTTGGAAGAGGACATTTGCTGTTGTCCCCTTTGTAACTGCAGTGAGTTAGCAGGGGCAGGAGAGGAGGACATCTCCTGTTTTAGGCCTCTGAAGTCACTTGGCCAGTGCATGTGTCCAAAGCCAGTGGTTCACTGTACATCATGTGAATGCATTTGCTCATGTATGTTTTCTAGGTGCCTGACACTGAAAATCTGTCTTCCCTCGGTGGGCTGCCCTTCCTGCACTGCTGTGGGAGATTGCTAGCCGTTGTTTGCAGCTTCTCTGGTTTCAGCTTCCATCCCTCTTCCAGATTTTGTAATTTGAGTAGTCTGGACTGCTAAATAACAGCTGACAATCTCACAGCCCAGCCGATGGCACAGTAGAGGCACACTACCAGGGAGGGGACTGTGGTGTGTTCCTGGCTGCAGCCACTGCTCCTGCAAACAGTATTAGAAACTTTCCAGGTGAATATGTAATGTTATTGCTGCTACCTTCTTTCTTTTTGGCTTAAGAAGCAAGCCTAAGTGTTGAGTTGAGGCTCTTCCAGGGTCCATCCATGCCCCTTGAAATGCCTGATCTGCTTGCATTGCCTGTGAGGATGGAGAGCAGAAAGAAGCTGTTTGCATTCAGACTGCAATCCAGATTTCTTTAAAATGACTTTTTCAAGACGGGCACACGTTAAATATTCTCAGGGCCAGTGCTGTGACATTGACTCAGCCTCCAGAAACCCTGATCCAAAACGTGTTGCCCAGAATAGCATGCTCTATTGCATGCTATTGCATTGCCCAGAATAGCATGCTCTAAGGGGCATTGCATCCCCCTGTCCTGGCTGGCCCAACCTTTTACTGTGGCTATGCAACGGGGTTTTTCTTTCAGCTCAAATGATGGTGGTCTCATGCAGATGGCTGCAGACAGGGCAGACCCTGTGTGGAAGACCTCTGTGGAAGGGCAGTTCTCCTTCCAAGTCTGGTTATCTTGGGGTTATCTGAACCGTATGAAGCAGGGAACTTTGAGGCCTCTTGCTCCAGTTTATCATACCCCTGTTTGCCTGCTGCTTTGATCTGTCTCTGATCAATAACTTTATCTGGTGTAAATTGTTTTTAGTGAGCATATCGCATTGCTCATGGATGATGTCAGATTGACAGGCCTGGAAATATGAAGTAATCTGGTCATCTACCAACTGGCAGCGAGTGGGAGAACAGACTCCCCCGCATTGCTTTTCCAGTGTGGCTGTCCTGGAGAAGTCACCTTTGTGGATGAATTCAGCTTAGGTTTTGGCCCATCAGCTGGAACTGCAAAATCTATTCCTGCTGTCATGATATTTAATACTCTTTTTAGCCAACCTAGCAAAGGCATTGGAAACCCACTCATTTATTTGAACGGGCTTAGGATCTACCCTGTGTTTGTTGCTCATCACAGAATTCAGCTTCTTTTTCTTTCTCACTTTCTCCCTTATGCACCTCCAGCCTCTGGCTCTGTGTTATGTGAAAGCCCGTGGGGCGTTCAGGGAGTGCAGGTCTGGGCCGTGTCTCATAGTGTCTCCAGGACTGAGATGGGAGAGGTCAGTACATACGCACAGCTCAGAGCAGTGCATGCCTGGCGGGATGGGGAGTTAAAAAGATCCTTAGTATTTATCTTCATTTTAGTGTGGCTCAAATTTTTCAGCAATACACCACAATCCTAGGACTGAAATTTCTTGCCTAAAGTAAAGCTAGGAAGGCAATCCTGGAGCTCCTAGCTCTCTATCTAGGGCTTAACCACAGCTTCAGTCAAACGCTCCACTGTCCTGAAAGCAGAGATGTACAAATGTAATGTGTGCGTTTATTATGGGAGGTCCTCTCAGACTTATTCACCTCCTACCTTTTTAAAAATTATTTTTGCAAATAGTTCAGAATATAGTTCAGAAGTGAGTAAATCTCTCTCAAAATTTTTGTTTCTTGCTGCCCCCATGTCCCACCCCCCAAACTCCCAATGGCAGGTATTAAAGAGGCAAAAGTCAGCACTCCTGCAGAGCAAGATTTGCAGTGCCCAAAATGGTCTCTTTCCTCCTCGTGCACTTCAGAACCCAGAAACTCCCACATCTCACCAGACGTACAGCCCAGCTGTCTAAAACCACAGACAGCAGGGATGGATAGCAGCAGGCTGCTCAGCGCTGCAGCCTGGGCGATGCAGAAGATAATGGAAAGGATTTCTGCATACAAGTATGAGCATGAATCCTCTGAAGAAATATTAAGTCTAGTTGCGGTGAAAAGAAAAGAAAACTAAAGCAGCACGCACATACACACACACACAACCTCAGAATCGTGAAACGCTGGGGGGTTTGGTTCTGTCTGATTTTATTCTCAGCCTCTGGTCCTTGTATTCCTGCTGATATGGCTCCACCGGCAGAGCAGCAGCTAGAGTGCTGAGGTGGAGCACAGCATTGCCAGCTCGCCTCACTGCAGATCAAGTCTTGCACTGTGATACTTGGGGATTTCCTTGAAGCCCTCATTGCCTCTCTGCCAGAACGCTGAGCTTGCCTGAGAATTTTGGCTTTCGATATAAGAAAAAGAAAAAAAAAAACTATTTTAAAAAAAGTTTCTAGCACTTGGGACTGTATCGGGAAACTTAAAAATGGGAAATGAGTGTGATCTATAGTCAAATAATATTTCAAAATATTAGTAAAAGTATTAAAAATGATGCCTTGATCTTTAAACTGAGAGATAAATAATAATTTTGGAACTTCTTTAAAAATTGCTTGATGTTTGTTAGTAGTCTTGGAGAAGGCTAATGTGTGTATTGATTAAACTGCTCTAGATCAGCCTGATGCAGCAGCTGAAACAGCAGCAGTAGCATCTACGCCCCCCATTTGGCATTTGAAGCTGGATGGGGACATGTGTTCCAACTCTGTATTGCCTACGACAGTAGTGGATGGGCTCTGTTTGCCTGTGTTTACTCTCAGCTCTGCCCCTGGAGGGCAGCATTTCCACTGGTGCAGCAACACGAATTGCTAAGGAAAAAATGTAGGGGCACATGAGGCTTTTGGGTAGTGTCAGGTTAACTTGTTGGAAGACACAGCAATATTACATTCCTGTTTAATGACGGGCAACACCACAGCCCAGCATACTTTGAAAGGGAAGGCTTACTCATAGTTTCAGTGCTGTGAGGGTCATTTCTACCTTTGTGCCCTGAGCAGGACATAGTGAATCGTTTCGATGTCAAATACGCAAAGATAGAGCCCTGCTCACTGGTGCGGCCATGTTGGCCCTGCAAGAGCGAAGAGCATTCTGCCACTTCGGATGTTACCTCATGCGAGCAGGTGGATTTAGTTATGGTGAATGATACAGTTAATGCTTCCTCCTCCTGGCTCGGTCTTTTTGCCAAAGTTTACTGGAGTGGTAGTAGTGATGGCGAAATGAAGGGAGGGATGGTGCCTGAGCCATCACAAATTAACTCTTAAGCTTTAGGATGTTTTGCTAAGTGGGGTGCTACTCCAGTTAATGGAAATCTCTGTCCTGATTTCTTTGAATGTTAGACCCTGAATGTTAGACCCTGCCCCCAAAGATGAAGCTTTTTGTGGCCTTGCTTTTCAGGATTGCTCTTATTCTTTCTATCCTCTATCTTCATTGTTTTTTCTGAGGGTACAGACAACCGATCTTTCAGTGCCTGTGAGTTTCCGTGTTGCTTGCTAGTGGCACTCTGCACAAAAGGACCATGAGAAGCTGGAGATGCTACAGGTAAGCGTCCAAGAAGTAACCTGTGTTTTCTCAATGAGGCAGTGTGTTCATGGGCAGGGAGGCGGAAAGGCGACTTATGAGTGACAGAGCAAAAATCACAGTGATTACTCTTTGGCAGGAGATACTTAAAACTTTGTCAAGCTAGGCAAGTATATCCATTGTGGTCTCTGACTCACAATTCAAATATGCTGGGAACATTTGAGGGGGCTGGGTCAGTTCTTAAAGCAGTGGGAAAAACAAGGCTTTAATACATCACGGCGTAACTTTGGGTCTGTGCTCTACTGTTCTGCTTTTCTTTGAGGAAACTGATGTGGCTGGGGGGAGAGGGAGGTGTTGTGAAACCACACATGCACACACAGAGGTGTCATTTTGATGCCTTCTGACAGTGTTTGGTACTCATTTGACTATGGTGACTTGGCTGAAACACTTTTGACTTACCCTCTTTTAGGTGAATCCAGGATCAGGCTACGTAACATTGCTTGTGATGGATGTGTTTCCACGTCTACTCTTGCAGCTTGGCAGAGCTTTGCAATGCAGTCGAGCTAATGGAGGGGCTCCTCGGCCTCTTCCAGCTACTTTGTACCACTCTGTTGACACAAAAGTGTCATAAACCCCTTTTAACTGGCCAGTTAAACCAGGTTTACAGTTCGGGTGTATCATTACAGCAGCAAAAGCAGCTGGGACGGTCTGGTGAATCAGGTTCTGTGGATGTGAGAGTTTGTCTGCAGCTCAGCCCTCACCCTTTCATTGCACTGATAAAGTCCTGCAGCTGGCTGCTGGGGATGCATTTATGCCATCCCCCAAGGTGCTTTCTGCTGATATGGTGTATTCTTGCACACAGAGGGGAAGGGAGATATCAGCAGACATCCTCTTCCAGATGCTGTTGTGCGGGTGAAGGAGGTGGCTGACGGTGGGCCCCTGCCCACGGTCTCTCCTCTCTGCTCCTCTGCTGGAGGCCAGCACCTTCTGGGGCTGGCTTGCCAGCATCACAGGGAGCCTGTCCCAGCCCATGTCCATCAGGCTGGGCAGAACAGAAATGCTTTCTGTTTCAGCCTGGCTGCGTGTCCCTCACATGATATGTGGACAGGACTTGGGGACTGGTTCAGGTTTCCCTTGAGCCTGGGTTTGCAGGGTGGTGAGGCAGATGCTTGGGTTTGGGTGTTAATGACTCTCCTAAAGCCCTGAGGTGATGCCTATGGACGGACAAATGCCAGCAAGTCAAGCTGTGGGGATTTAAGCCTTGCTTCCCCAGTGCTCTGCCCACTCTTGTGCCAGAAGGTGCTTTTCCAGCAAAGGGATAGGGCGGGTAACCATCCCACCAGGTACTTGCACTGTCGTCAGTAATGCCCATATGGTTAAAGTGATACAATTGTCATAGGCAAGCAAAACCCGATTTGAACCTCATCAAAGCTGAATGGGATTTGGAGGCTGGAGTGAGGTTTTGCATCTTCTGCTCCTTGGCATGGATGAAGGGCTGGTTGGGAAACAGCTCTGAAAAAGTGTGGCCAAAAATGAGCAAGACCAAGTGAGAAGTTTCCATATGCCAGGATAGCTGTTAGTTTGATAATTAAGTCAAGTGCTTGGGATAGAAAGACTCTGTTCTGCTTGATTCAGATCCTGGCTTCCTGTGTGTTCTTTCCCTCTATGTTTTTGACCAGAAATTCCATTTTTGACCTGAAAAATCTTCCAGATGAAAATTTAATTTAAAAAGTGATGTATTCCCACAAGAAACTTCAGTGTCAGCAAATAAGCATTTTTTTGATGAAAAACTGTTTTATTCAAAGAGGAAAAAAAAGACTCAAGGCTAGGTCCCATTTAATCCACTCTAAAGCATCATCCTGGTAAAAGTTGCAGTGCTCTGTTTAATAAAACATAATTATGATTTGCAACTAATGTTCATTAGGCATACAAGTTGCAAAGCATTAATATGGACATGTGGTCCTCCTGTACTGGGTATAGTTTGTCTGGGAGTTATTAAATCATAACCCACTCCGTGCCTATGATTTATAAAAAGCTCCTGGTGGTGGGGAAGTAGGATGAATGAGAAGTGGGAGTGTTAACCCCAAAGAACAGGATTTTGTTTCCTTTTGTGCTACAGATTTCCTTTTTGATCATGAGCCTCAGAATCACTTATTTCTGTAAAGCAAAAGTGATAGCATTTTCTTCCATTAGATGTGATTTGTAAAAGGGACTTTGTAAATATTTCCCTTATGCAAAGATCTTTGCTCACAGTTGTTACTGGCTCCACATCTATTTGGGATCTTCATATGCAGAGAATGGTTTTTTGGCTTTTGAAGAACAGCTTCTCTTAGGCTGGACCATTTTCTCTTGCACAATGAGTCTCTTCAGAATTCTGTATAACGTACAAAAAGCCTGCTAATGGCAAGGTGCTTTTCCGTGTAATGGAAGACTTTGTCAACTGATCAATAAAGGCCAAATAAAATAAAACCTAGAAAGTCAACATGTTTTAAAAGATATGCTGTTCTGGGGAAGAAGTGAAGGAGGGGTGTGTGTGTATGTGTGTGTATTTGTGTGAACCGAAGATCTATAAACTCTAAACTATAAAATATGTTAGCTCATTAATACCTCAGATTCTGACTAATGCTAGGGGTGTTCCTGCTGCCCAGCAGCAAAAGTGCAAATAAGTAAGTGGACAGCTATGATTTAGTACCAAACATTTAAACACATCATGACAATTCAGGCCACCCACACTCTTCTGTAAATACAACTTCTGTAGAGTCCTTTCAGACTGGACTGAAGTGCAGACAAGTCACTTTAACATGCGTCTAGGTCAAACAGTGTTGTGCAAAATCGGACATTAAGCAGCCAGTTTGACTATTTCAGGCCAAACTTTGCACTCTGTTACAGCCTGAAAGCCCTCATTTACTCCACAGAGTTTGCATGTATGTAGCTGAGGGCAGAAGTGACTCTTGATGTTAATCTGACTTTTTCTAGCTCAGTAAGTACCATTTTGCATGTAAATGTGGATGTGGAACAGATCTGGACTCGATTAGCTCCTGAGTCCTTGACAAAAAGCCATAATTGTTTATCCAGATGATTTTTCTTTGTCTCTCTTTTATTTTTTCTGCACTTTAAAACTCAGGTTTTAATGGGCTTGTAAAATAAATACATGGGTGTAGATTATAGTGGTATAAAAGGTGTGAGGAAACCCCTTCCCAGCTCGTCCACAAAGGTAAATGCTCACTCAAAGCAAAGCTCAGTTACGCTCTCCAGAGCCTTAGGAACTGGGGAGTGTGGAGTTGATGTTACGAGGCAGGGTATTTCCAAGACAACCCTTGGCCTGGGGCTCTCGTTACAGACGTGAAGGACCTGTGATACGTATCTTTTTTCCTGGTAGGCACTGAAATCTGTGCTAGTGTCAGGATCTGGGGCGCAGGGTTGTTGGGGGAGGGGCAAAGCCAGGCAACATGAAAAAATATCGTATTTATCAGTGTAATCTAGTCTAGGACCACAAATACTAAAACATTTTAATCACAATCATATGGTTATGTGTCACTGCAGGGCAGAATTAAGGCTGTTTGTATGCCTTGGTTGCACATTGCCACACTTCAACAAGTTTGAATTTATTTTAAGCATAACTTTAACTCTGAATTCCCTGGGTTTGTAATGCCTGATCTGGAAGTAAGTGCAACTTCTCTATAATGTACTTTACTTGTAAATTAGGCTTTCCACTTTAACTCCATTTCTGTTGGCTTGGCAATAGCATAGCCTGTCATTTCCTGTCCTGTGGCGCTTGCTGTTTAAATGGACGAGGCAGCATGTCGGGATAAGGGAATATAGCAGTAAAAGCAGCGATGGGGGATGGATGGCAGATGCAATGAACTCTTTCAGCTCGGCTATTTCTTTTATTGTCCGTGTCTGCCTATCTCCTCCACAGATGTGTGGAAACCCTTCATGCGCAGAAGCTTTAGTTGGGGAGAGGGAAGAAACCTAGATAGGATCAGAGGCTAAAATTCAGTCCATGGAGGGGGTGTCGTGGTGTCCGCCCTGAGCAACACCGCTGGAAGCAGCAGGATGACCCTTGGTTTGTGCCGGGGTGCCTGAGAGCTTTGCTCTGGGGGCGGCACGCAGCTCTCCACCCGCTTCGATGGGGAGGGTCTGCATCGCCCAGCTGGGCCCGCAGGGCCTGCCCAGAGGCAGGGGGATAGTTTCCTGCAAGGGAAATTACCCCCTGCAAGGGAGGTATTAATTCCTGCAAGGCAATTGCCTCCCCGGAGGGAAAATCACCTCCTGCCTCTGGGGACAGGGAAGGCTGGTTGATCAGAGAGCTCTGGGGAAGCAGTCAGCGCCCTGGCTGTTTTTAAGACAGATTTCTTCAAACAAGACTTTTTCTTGATGTAAGGGAAACAGCATCATCTCTGGAGCGCCTCTGCCTCTGCCTTGGCTCCTGCCTGCAGCCATCGCCTCCTCCCCCCGAACCCGTGCTCCTTCCTGCCTGGCTCCTTGCTGCACATCCAGAGATACGGTGCATATGTTCTCTCCCTCGCTCTCTCGTGTGCGCTCGCTCGTTTTCTTTCCCATCCACCCACCCACCCATGCCCTACCCCCTGACTCAAGCAAAATTGCCCTGTTTTTGGCAGCTGGTCTTCCCTGGGGCCCAGGCTAACAGAAGCCTGAGCCCGGACTCTGCCTGCGCGTTGGCCAGAGCTGAGCAGCAACTCACAGACAGATACGTTGCCTTAAAGGAGCCGGATGCTTTATTTTCCTTTGCGTTCGCCCGTTTGTTTCCCAGCTCGTGTTGGGAGGGTGCCACTCGTCCCAGCACAACCAAGGCACCTACTGAGAGCTCCTCTCTTAACTGCAGACTTGTTCCTGGCTGTGGAGTTAGTCCCTAAGCCAAACCTCCTGTAATTAATGCAAGCTTCTCTGTTGACTTCAGTGAGCTTTGGATAAGGCCTTTCCAGGACTTGCAATTTTCCTCCAGCTCAGTTTTTGCATGCCAAGTGATGAGGCTTCCAGGACTTCTCCTGAGGGACGATTCCAATGCATATATCTCACTGTCAGGAAGCTTTTCCTGCTGCTCTGCCTAAATTTTCCCTTTTCAAATGTCATCCCAACACTCCTACTTTGAATGTGCTTTCTACACTTCTTGCTCCTTCCGAATACAGTCATTCCTTTCTCTCCTTGCTGTTGGGGCCCTTCCGGTACTTGCTGGCTGTCACCCTCTTTTCTTGCTCTTGCCTTTGCTTAGCTAGTCTGGGCACATTTTCTTACAGTTCATTTCCCTTTATAAATCAAACCTCCCAGCTAGTTTTTTCTTCCTTTGCACTCCTCCCCATTACAAAACAGTGATCGTTGGGTGTTTGCCCCAAGATGCAGAACATTTTTCTTTCCTGTTCAGGTTGACAAGATTTTACTGTAGAGGTCTGATTTTTTTTGTCTTTGCTGGCAGGCAGCTCCCCCCAGCTGGGTATCGCCTGTGCAGTGCTCTGGGTAATTAATGGCTGGGGATGGTTAAATGTGCATCAATCTTCAAACCAGAGGTTGTGGGAGCAGCTGAGCTGAGAAAGCAGCAACTCTTGCATCAGTGCAAACTCCAATTGGAAATGTTTCTGCTGGTTGCGGCAGTCCTGGTGGTGCACTGCCTTCTAGCTTCTTTGATGTCAAATAAGGGTTCAGCTGCTACTGTAGCCTTCCCCTTGGTGAGGAAATGATCTCTCCTCTACCTGTGCTTCTTTTCATGGAGTGTCACAGACCCAAGGCTGCTAGCTCTCTGCTGAGTTTGGTCTGATTGGGCAATCACTTCACATTTATGGGGGACTAGATGGAAAGAGAGATAGACCCTTTCTCGGGTGGCACACATATAGGATGATTGCATAAGCCTCGTTACTTTAGAAAGCCAGGCTAAGCAAGGGTCCTTCTGAGGAATGAAGAAGCACTGGAATGGAAAGAAGTAAGTGATAGCTTTCTTTTTCTCCTGTCTCTAACTTCTTTGCTACTGCTTTGATCCAAGATTTTTGTTTAGAAGCAGGGAAGCTGCTTGGTAGAGGAGGAGGAGCAGCAGCAGCAAGAAAAAATGGAGCAAAAGACTGAGCCTTCCTCCTGTTCCAGCCTCCTCAGTTCTTACTTTGATGTAGCAAGAAATCAAAGACTTCACCACACAAAGTGGCAAATGTGACCATGCAGGTTGCCATGACAGCTCTGAGAAGAAACTGGGTCAGTCCTGCAGCCCATATGCCACATGGAGGGGACAAGCCACAGTTGCTTGGTTGTCATCTGTAAAGCTGCAAGAGCAAAAATGTTCCAGCGCTTGTAAGTTAGCTGACTGCATCAGTTCTTTATTCCTTGGGAAGAAACAAAAGAGTTGTTAGCTTGGTTACCATTTTAAACTCTGTGTGGCTAAAATTATTGGTTGTAACCCACACCACTGCCATGGCAACAGACAGATGTAGATTATATATATGTGTATATATATATATATATATATATATATATATATATATATTTCTTTTTTGTGCACTGGGGACAACTTTTCTTGCCCATAAGTAACTCTTCAGAGGAGAAGATGTAGAGTAGGTAGAATGAGGAACAAAGTACTGCAGGGACAGGATATACAAGGCTGATATAGATGAATGCAAGATCGTTTCAAAGTTAAAAGAGAGAGTAGAGAACAGCTGCTGAGGCTGAGAAGGTGCTTCGGCTAATCAGTTTCCTTAAAAGTACAGTGGCCTCTATGGGTTTAAGACCAGGTTTTAGAAATGCAGCACTATTTGACACCAAAATAGATTTTTCAAAAGGAAAAAAATGGGTGATCACTCATTATTGACTCCCTTTGGAGAATGGAGAACTCAATATTAGGTGAGAGCAGTTGAGAGCTTTGGAAAAGCTGTCCTTTTTTCCAGCCGTATACCCTCTCACCTATATCTTTGCCTCCAGGGTATTATACTGATCTGTTCATTCCCATTTTCTCTTCCTACATGTCACTTTCTAGGCATCTGATGTCAATACGTACGATCTGGGTACCCTCCTTCTGGAACAACAGGGCCTGGCGAGACCTCTCATTTGCCCGCGAGGCACATTCCCCAGTGCTGGCGGCGGCAGCCAGTTCACTGCTGTTTCTTTCCCTTAGCATTAAACCTGACACCGTCATCTGTTCTTCATGCAAGGGAATAACAGACATCGAGGGCCTACCACTTGTGGGTCTTGTATTATCAGTAACTTCACAACAGAATGTTTTAGGCTTAACCCTGGCTCCATTTTTGTGTTGATATCACTGATAGTTAATAGGCTGACATACGTAAGAGTGCAACTGTACAATCTGTGTTTATCGCCATGTAAACGGTGCTATGTACTTTTGCAGCTTCTTCTCTCATTCCCTGGGAGATTGTAGATGTGAAATATAAATGAGTGTATTGAACCACAATTTTGTGTATGCACACACGCACAGATCTAGTTGCAAGCTCTGATCCATAACAGCGGTATTGGCTTAAAAGATTTTGCTGCTGCCTTCCACAACCTCTTCTCTGCTGCCATGCTAAGAAGCTGCAGGGTGTTTGCCCTGCAGGGTACCAACAGCTTGGCACTTTGTGTTGTTCACTCAGAGCAGCACTGAGCCCAGTGTCACCTGGCTGGGAGCAGAGCAGCTCATCTTTGATAGTGACCCAGCGACAGAGAGCTAACCCTTAGAAAGAGGTGTCTTAACTTCCACGTAGCTCGTACATATTGTATTGCGGGGAGTATGTATATGGGATAGTGGTTTATCTAGGACAGTGAAACAATGACCCTTGTTTGGGATCTCTGAGCACTACCACGATACACATTTATGTGTTTGGAATCGAAGCCAGCCTCAGTTTAAGTAGTTTAAGCGGTGCAAAGGCATTGCATGCCGCGTTGCACGAAGCGGGAGTGGGGTCTCTCAGTGTGATGACTGGAATACCTCGAGACATCAAATGTGCAAATCCTTCCTGCTGGCATCCTCCCTGCCTTGTTCTCCTTTCTATCTTGGACATTATCTCCTCTCCAAGTTCATCTGGAAGCATTTCTTTTAAATGTTTCTAGAATCCCAGAAGGAAGCTTAATTGCTTCATCATCCTTCTCATGCAAAGCATACCTGGGGTGCCGGATGGCTGAATAACCTCTTATGCACTGAGAGCCATTAGCATTTGAATTACTGACATGAGGATAACAGGCGATTATCCCATTTAACAGCTGTTGAGTGATGTTAAAAGGACACTGTCAAGAAGTAGGGACAACAATGTAGATGATTTTCACTCTTTAGTGAGGGCTTCCCTACTTGTATGAATACTAACGTCCTCTCATGCTAAAAAAGCGGTGCAACTTCCATGGGGACATCTTGTTTAATCTTTGTTTAAACCTCTTCCTTGTTCAGAGTTGGAAACCCAAATGCAACCACAGTGTGCCAGCACACACGAGTACGAAAGTGCAGCTGCCCCCAGACAGAAAGGGAAATGGACCCATTTATTCCAGAGTTAAATAAGCCAAATGTAAAGGGAAGCAATCATAAGAATGCTGCAAAATGAAGCAAATGTTAAAAAGTCCTCTTTATTCTGAAGTGCTTCAGCCGTATGACATCCTGTGCATGCAGGCAGAAGGCAAGATGGGCCTGAAAGTGATTCAACTCTCTGGAAACAGGATCACTTCAAGTGGCAGGAAGAGCGTCAGGCTCTAACCAGTGTCAGACTGGTTAGAGCCCCCGGAGCAATGTAAAGGAGATGAACAAAAGCCCCCACCCTGAAGATTTGGCTAAATGTAGAGAAGCAGCGTACTTTGATAATGTATGATCTATTATGTTAGGAAACCTTTCTGTATACTGGGCATTTTTTCAAAAGAAGACCTAAGCCAGTAGTGATTATTACATTTATTAGTGTAGGTGATACTGCAATACAGATAAGTCTCAGCCATTTCTTCTGACACTGTGCAAGAAGAGCACAAAAAAATGGTCCTAGCGATCACTAGAAGGTGATGTCTGGACTCCCCCATCAAAGACATTAGAATATAGCTCTCCCTGTCTTACATTTAGTTTCTTAAATATGACTCATTTTGAAGCTCTGCCTTTTACACTAATCTGTACAAACTGATGATTCTGCACTTTCAGAAGAATTCATCGTATGCCAAATCCCATTGTGATGCTTATGGGCAGCTTTTCAGCTTTTCAAAGGATCTGACTACTCCTTCAGGTGCTTTCCTGATGCCTGACCCCTTTCTGAAATCTGGCACAGACTGCATGTGCCGAGATGCTGGTGGAAAATTGGCTTCCGCTGTCCCTCAGACAATGGCATCTCATAGAAAATAGAAATAAAAATCCAGATTTTTGTCTTCATTTGAGAGTAGACAAACAATATGGGGCAATATGGGGAAAAAGGAATTTTTTTTTAATACCCATATGACGCTTTTGGAAGAGGGCAGAAGTGCCGCACTTGAACGAACCAGTGGCAAGCAGCCCATTTCAGACAGTGTTCAGTAGCCAGCGCTTTTAGGCAAAGGCAAAAATCTTCATAATAGACAATTAAGGGTTAAGTTGCCTGGAGGGGGACCTTCTTCCTAACCGTCATTCAGTGACTGGTGTCATATTCTGAAACCCAAGGGCTTATATCTTTCCCAAATCTAACTGCCAAAACTATCATTGTCCATATCGTTATGAGGTTCTTTGCTGAATCCAAAGCTTGTGGCATGAAGTGTATCTTGGGACAGAGAGATCTGCAGGTTCAGTGTGCAATGTAAGCAAATCAGACGAAGAGGGTGAGATGTCCCTGGGATATAAGCGATAAGAGTGGGCAAACAGAGGAATTTTACTAGTCTTTTCTGCACATCTGGCTATTTTAGACTCCTCTAGTCTTCAGCCTGTTAAGTCTTCTCTTATGAGCCATAGGTGGCAACCTAAGGGGAAAAAGATTTTTCCACACATCCTTTCAGTTTGTTTCCATACCATTTTTGCCATCTCTCTCTAAAATCTCTTATTTCTCTTTTAATAAACATCCTTTGAGGCAGGTGCAGTGGCAACACCTGAGCACAGGTGAGGGTATAGAAACATTTATAATGATAAAATAACAACCTTCCTATTATTTCCTCCCTAATTATTTTTACCCTCTGTGATGACCACTTAAGATCTAACTAATGCAAGCATTATTTCCATAGAAAGTTGTGGTAGTAACGAAGATGGAGATACCTGTTTTTAACATTACTTGTTTCTAAGCAGACCTTTTTCATACCATCCTTACCACTTATCTGACCATAAATCTGCAAATACATGCAAATGGTATTTATTGCATTGTTACACGTACCTAGAAGCAAATGGTGAGCCAGTACCAAAGCTTGCATTTTTACACCTTTATGCAACATCTTAGAGAGCTGGTTTGAATTCTTGACTGAGTCAGGGCTTCGTGTAGACCTCTGCTGCTGGCCCTGAGTCCAGGATACGGACTGAAGATCCTGATTCTGCCAAGACCTAGGCCCATGTTAAACTAAACGTGCTGCCTGCTTTAAAGTCAAACATGTCTCATATGCTCCAACTCCCAACAGGAGTGAGCATACATCAGATCCAGCTGCTGCTGAGATGTTGTTCCCCCCCTCACCTCCAGCTGGTATCGGTGCTGGAGATCAGTGGGAGGAGTTGGCAACTGCCTCACAACCCTTGCCAATCCCACCTGTGTTATTTTGGGGTATTTTTCTTCATACAGAATTAATAAGGGAATGTCAAAAACACTTCCTCCACCTCCCTGCTCCCCTCCCCCATGATATTTCCAAAGAGCCATGACAAGGTTTTGAGCCATCACCATATGCATTGCCAGCATCTCAGTCACCTGCAATGTCCTTCTGCTTTTTCCATATTAGGCAGCACTGTTCAGTTAATATTGCAGCATCCCTTCGTGGTGTGCGTGTATTGTACAACAAGGAAGATGCAGGGAGTCAAAGGTGCTGCAGCACCGAGCGTGGGGTGGAGGGATGATCTCCTTTTGCTCATCTACATGGAAAAATGTGTGGGAAGTGCACCTCGCTGTCCATGTCACAACAGGCAGCTCTGGGGGCTTGAGCTGAGCCTGTAGAAAGACTCCTTATGACCTGAGAGCTTCTGCGGAGTCTTTCTTAATCACTCTAAGCAGCTCATTCAGGACTACTCCATCAACAGGGTAAGCAGCAGGCTGCGTGGGACTCCGGTGACACTGAGGACACTGGGTGTTGCCAGTGCTGTTTTGACAAATCCATATGCAGGGCAGGAAGGAGAGGGCGCAATGACAATAAAAAAGATTATCTCAGAAGAGTTTCTCAAGCCCAGGCCTAACCACCTGCCCATTTGAGAGATGCTGAAGCCCACTTGCCTTGGCTGCGTGAGGGGCAGCGTCTCTTCCCCAGGCTCCCATGGGCCTCTCCGCTCTGTTGCTGCCACACGCAGCGTGAGGGTCTCTGCTGCAGCCCACAGGCTGTAACACCAGCTCCTGTGGTTTGTCCTGCAGGATGACCCACCGCCCCTGGACATAGCTTTTGCTTGTTGGCCCTGTATCCATCCCCTGCTCAGACACTGTGGAGTTAAATGTGTGAGATGGGTGTTGCCCAGCAAAAGCGTAACCCACCTGTGGCGTTTCCTTGGGAGAGTCCTCAGAGCTGACTCGCTCAGGAGTGAAGCAGCACAGAAACCTACTCATGTTTCCATGGGTAACACCCAGGCCTGGGGAAAATCTCCCAGGAGATCACCCTCAAACACACAGCCGTCATCCCAAAGCTCTGCCCTTCCGCTTGCCACCCAAGAGGATTATAAGACATAAAGTATTCACTCACTGATATTTAGATCTGAGCAGTGTAGATGCCTTCCTCTGGCATAGCCACCATAGGTCCCCTTTTCAGAGAAAAGCAGGCACGCTTTTAGAGTATGAAGTATGTGACATCTACATTGGGATGAGATGAATTGCACCTTAAATGCATCTGTTTCTCTAGTAGATGTGAACATCTTTGTGTTTTCAGAGGAATTCCTTCACTGCTCAGTGGCCTTTCTGTTCTCTGCAGCCTTTACGGTCATTCTTCCTTTGCAGCACCCATATTCATTTTCATCATCTTTTCTTGCTATCAGTTTGTTTTCTGAGGTCTCAGCTAAGGCTTGCTCCTTCCCATCCATATGGTCCTCCTCTTCTGCTGCCTAAAGCCTCGTGATGTCCCCTTCCCCTCTCCCCTCCTTGGACCCTGTGTTTCTTCACTATTCTGCCTTGCTGTGTCTTTCTGGCTCTTTCTCTTTGGCATAGTATATCACAATTCCCCTTCTTCCTACATGGAAAGCCGCACAGCCTCTCCTCCCCGTGTTCTCATCTTACCCCTCTTCCTTCCCCTGGGCAATGGCTTGCTGCCTCTTTACTGAACTTGGTACTTCAGGAAACACACTCTTTCCCACTTTATGTTATTTCTCACAAGGTCTGCCTGCACATCAGACTTTAAAATACAGCATGTAGTTATCCAGCTTAGTCTCAAATGAGCTAGCAACCTAGTTCTGGTAACACAGAGCTGTGGTGGCTGATTTAGCTTGATAGACAGCTCTTACTGGTCAGAAGAAGGAGTTTTATTGGAGAGGTCCTTAGCTGGCGTAACTTGCCATTCTAGAGGGAGAAATGGGCTTGAGATGCACAGCCCTGACTCAGTGCAACACCCTGGGATCTGCATGGCTTCGTTCTGTTTTCCACAGCCGCGGCCAGGTGCAGGAACGCCCATTTTTGTCCCTGTGTCCTCGACTGAGCACAGAACTCCTTGGTGCCTACCTTCTCAAACAGCTGCTGTGTGCAGGGCAGGACAGGATCTCTTTATACTTTATATATGTCATATGGAGTGGCACACAGGGCAGGTAATGCCGTGTGCAGGTGTGACTTTGAAGTCCTTCAGTGTGGTGCACAGTGGTCAGCTCAGCTGGGGAGCTCAGCAAGTTTTGGGTCTGTTCTCCGAGGCAGCAGCTGTTGGACTTGTTCAGCTGGGGGTGAACCTTCTCTTAAAGTAGCACTTGGCCCCAGTACCCAAATGAGCCCTCTCTATTCTGTTGCTTCAGACTCGCTGATGGCAACTGCTGGGGAGAAAATGACTTCAGAGCACGATCTGTTTCCCCTTGCAGCTGGGGAGATGCTATGTTTATGCTACTGCTACTGAGGAAATGCAGTTCCCCAGGGTGACCATGCTCTCGCTAGCCCACTGCTACAGCAACGGTTGACAGATATTCTTTCAGCTTTTGGGCGGTGATAATGCCGTTTCGTTGCCTTCTGTAGGGAGATATAGCACAGCAAGAAGCCACCTAGGTCAAGGAAGAAGATGCACGTGTTTGCAAAGAGGCTGTTTCCCTAGGCACCACCTCAGAGATGTTTGTCTTTTCATTTATTTCAGATTTGGCCTAGGTACCACTGGCAGCACAGGTTAGTCTCGGTATAATGAGTTCAAAAACTGTGTGCCTACGCAGGGCACCCAGGTTTGAATACATGAACATCTGTTGTTTTCCCTCCACACCGGAAAGAATTGTGCCTATTATTTCTTCCAGCCCTGAGAGATATTGTTAAGGTCTGCCACCACCCCTTGAATATCCAGAGCGTACACTGAATATGTGTTGAATATCAGCCCCGTGGATCTAAAATTCAGGACGCCAGCACAGCACTGTTTCTGAAAGCGTGGCTCTGAGTTATATTGATTTATAACTACCCTGCTCTGAAACGCTTTCAGGCATCTGAGAGAGGACGGGAGATAAAGCTGCAGCACAGGCATCAGCCGTACCGCAGCCTGTCTTTGACTGAGGCGAAAGGAATGTAGCATCTCCCGGTGATTTAGAAAGCTTGGGTGGTTTTGCACATAGGAAACTTCTTTAAATGTGTTTCCTCCCACCGTCTGGCCTTTTGTTTTTCAGCCATGCTCGATGCTGGAGTTGGAAAGCTGAACTCCCCAAAAGTGAACTTCCTCTCCTACTATAAACTGACCCTCCACGGTTGCTATAGTGACTGCAGAGAGGCTAATGAACTGTGTAAACACTCCCTCTCGCTTCCCATGCTGCAGCTTGAGAGGGGCTGAGCAATGGGATGTGAGCAGAAAAGTGGATTATGCAGACAGTTGTGAAATGCAAACCCAACAATTTCTCTTCTTCCTCCCCGCTTCCCTGCGGGGAAGCAAAGGCAGGAGGGTGGTAGCAGGCACAAACATGCCTGTCCCTGATGAATTTGAGCACATGGCGCAGTACCGCAGGAACCAAACCCAGGCACTCACCTGGGGGAGCTTGAGCAAGAGGTGGAAACGTGTGGTGCAACTGGATCCTCTGTAACATCTGAGTCCTGCAGCCTCGCTAGCTCTTGAGCTTCCATCTGTGCAGGCGGAGCAGTGTGGTACAAACACGCTCACAGCTCCTTCCATGTAATTAATTCTAACAATCAACCAAGTGCGAAATCCATTGGTTTCTGAGTCCTCTGTTGGTCACTTTGATGTCTACTCTTCCTCTTTTTTTTTTTTTGTTTTTAATGCATTTCATTAATGTCTACAGCTGACTCTCTGAGTCACTTTCCAAACGCTGATGCTTGTGCGTGACCAGTTCATCCCCATACAACCGGACTGGGTATTTTGGTAGTGGTAGCCTGGGCGACACACTGAAACCCACGGGGACGTGGGAGCAGGGGTTGCATCCGTTAGGGTCATGGGTTCACTCGGCAGCATTGCAGCCGGGTGGCTCTGCGCCATCCGGGTGCCTGGGCTTCCCTGTGCCAACTCACATGGTTTCTGATGCAGCCAGGTGGATGGGGGAGCAGTGCCGGGTGCATTTTCAGGAAATTGGGTTGCATTCTCACTACAACAGATGAACATGTTACAGCTTCAAAAAGTGCAAGGCACATCATCTGAAAGGTTTGTAAAACGATGCCTCTCGTGCACCCTGTCGGGAGGGCCCGGTCAGAGTCGTCAGACATCTTGGAAAACGCTCATCTGCACAAACTACCAGGGTGCGTTTTGGTTTTACTGTTAAAACTTCCTGGCATGAGAGAGGATGGAATTATGTCATCACATCTTTATGTGCCGGGGTGTCACTGGCCAAGCTGATTGATTGGTACCTTTGATCTGACATCTGGGTTTAGTTGTGGACTGTCCAGAAGTTCCCTGAATTTCCATCCTTTCTGCCTCATCTGAGACAGTACAAAACATCTATTAGCAAAGATACTGGCAGGGCAGTGAGAGGAGGGAGTTCCTGGAAGAGCACTTGTCTGGCATCTCAAACGTGTCCCTATAATCAAAAGCCTCTGAGTCAGGGTTGGGGGGTGCGGGGGTCTGCGTGGCCTGCTCGTCCGCCGCAGTGAGTCACTACGCCCCAAAGAGAAAAGGAGCCTTAAAACCTCGCTCTGATCCCTGTAAATGATGGCAATGGGACGTGTTGCACAAAGTACACTTAATGAAAGGCATTTCTATTATGCAATACGTTACAATACCCAGTCCCTATAGCGTCTCACTTTACAGATGGCAGGAGCTGAGTCTGATTAAACCACATTTTCTGAATCATTTACGCAGACAACTGAGAGGCAGGCAGAGGAACGGGGGAATACGCAGCCCTGAGCTCCCTCTAGGTCTCTGCGAGTTTGCACTTCTCCGTTCACGACATGCCTGCCTCGATACGGCGTTTAGAAATGAATTAGCTGAATTAGCTGGGGGTGAGTTATGTGGTCTTTCTTGCTCTTGTCAAACAAGCTGCCGGGCTATCCCCTCCCAGCTCGGAAAGCCTTCCTGCGCCAGGCGCTGCTGGGAGCCCGGCTGCATTTAATGTGGGCAATTCAGTGAAACTCGTAACTCGATAACGACACCGATGCTGCTGTTTTCCCTGGAATTCATGTCACATGAGTAGACTGCCTGCAAATCCCATATTCACGCCGGGGCTTAGGAAGTGTAAAGTGGGACACATGCATTTGTGAGTAGCTGGAGAGGAGGCAGCAGCACAGAGAGCCGGGGGAGGAGGGGGAGGAAGGAGGGCCAGCGAAGCAGAGCTGCTTTGGCAACTCAGGAAGCTCAGAGATGGAGGAAATGGCAGCTCTGGCCGGGCGAGTTTATCGGTTTCCCTTACACAAAATCCTGAGCCAGCTTGGCCCTGACTAGGGATGGGACAGCCTCGAATGATGTGGCATCTGAGTTTCGTACATAGAAGCAGTTAAAAAGCTGGATGCTGTACAAGTTATCTAAACCGCTGTAAAACTCAAGAGGCTGGGCTCTTTTGCACAGCATTTGGCAATTCTGCTTGCGGGGCCAGATTTGGGCACGCCACAGAAAACGGCACAAGTTAGTTCGCCGAGTCCAGCTCCCCATTTCTAGGGCTGCATCCCAGCTGAGTAATTGCCATGGCACAGGGGCATGCGTTGGGGCAAGCCGAAGTCACCCTCAGTCCCTGCGCGCGTGCGGAGCGCTCAGGGTGCGTGGAAAAAGGCTGGCGCAAGGGCGCTTTCAAGCCCTTCGAGCATCTGGCTCAGATCCAGCTGCAGATGATCCAAGAATGCCCTTTCCAGGTGTGGGCTGACACGGCGGCTGCCCAGGGAAGCTGGAAATTGCTGGGGGGAGGGGAGGGCAGGGGAGAGGAGGGGTTATTAGCACGGTTTGGCTTCGAAATGAGGGAAGGTTCAGGCGGGCTCTGGAGGAGCTGGGGTCACCCTCCCTGCTGGGAGGAGGCGCGTTTTCGGAGGCGCCCCCAGCTGCGGGTTGAGAGGGGCCGGGCCGGGCCGCGGTCAGCTGCCGCCACCGCCGCCGCCTCGGGAAGCCGCAGCCCTGCTGTCAGGCTGCAGACGTGCAGAACAGCTCACGCCAAGGCTGCGCAGTCACAGGTGATCTCTGGGTCTGCACATTTTCCAGCAGAGCTGGCAGCTGTTCGTGCGGTGTGCATGCTCCGCTGAGTCTCCAAAGAAGGAACTGGGCGGGCGTTTATCCAGTTGAGGCGGTTTCAAGGAGCGAAGGCAGGAAGGAAAATTACCGACTTTGACATATGTTGCTCCCTGCAGGTCTCTCTTATTATAGCCTGGCAGGATGTCAAGGTGCACAGACAGGACCCAGAGCTGTAACACCCGATGGCTGCTTCGCCTCCTGTCCCACCCCTTTCACACAGGCAGGAGTGGCACAACCCATTTCTGGCATACCAGGAAATCCTGGTTCTTGCTATTATCAAGCGGCGAGTGCATAGTTATACAACCTCGCACTGCCATCGGTAAGACCTGCGGGGGGGTGGGGGAATAGTTCACTCGGAAAAAAATGCTGCAGTGTACGGCAGCGGTTTTGACATGCTGGAATGAAACTTGGCTTAAGAGCACACAGGGAATTCGTTCGCCTGGTAGACGTGGCACTTAAACAAGAGATGAAATAAAATGGCAGCAGAAATCTTGGGAGATCTTTAGAGGCAGCTAGTGAACACAGGGGAACGTGTCTGCAGTCCTTCATGCAGGTCTCACTGCGCTGGGTGTCTGCAGCCTTCTAATAACTATTATTTATATCACTCTGTAGCTCTTTTGTCCTGTCAAAGACACCTGAGAAGCCAGGTCTGTGCGTAGTCCTACCCAGGGTAGGGCCTCCAGCTTGCTAAGGAAAAACGAGGACCTAGGGTTTAGTGGCCTGAAGTGTTTGTCAGCCGTTTGTGATGGCAGAAATCTATTTATTTTCCCAAGAATATTTGTCTGCTCTGCTGTGCCAAGAAGAATGTAATGTGGCATAGCAGCCATCCAGAATGATGGTAAATATTTGTTCCTGTTAAAAATCTTCTTGCAACATGCCTTAATATGCAGCATACACCTTTTTATACCTCCCGACTGGGAGCTAATGGGAAGGTCTGTGGTGTCTTTCTGTAACATCACACACTTAAGAACAGAGTCCGAAAGGGAGAGCTTATATGAGAGAAGTGGGAGAAATACACAGGCATCTCAAGAAGCATTAGGTGTATGCTAGATTAACACCTTTAATTCTCCCTCTTTGTCCCTGCCAAGGGCTTGACTTATAAACAAAATACCTTGAACCTTCCTCTTTGCAGACTCTGTCTTCTGGGGAAAGTTCCCCATCGCTCACTTTCATGCTATGCTTTCAGTCATTGTTTTCATAGTCTGTCAGCACAACCTTGAGAGAAAGGACTTTGGCTGAGAGCTGAACACACAGTACCAGCTGCACTGATTTCCATCTCCTGGTATGCAGCAGTGGACTTTTGTACTGTGCCTTCTTTGCCTCCCCCAGTTGGGTTGAAATCCCTTGCCAGAGGTTGTGCTGTGGTTACCTCTGACTCCTCTGTGCTGCTAAATTGAGTCAGCCGCGAGAAGTGGCAGGTTGGGGCCTCCTGCAGATCAGCTGCCAGGATGGGAACTGCTGGCCGGGCCCAGCCAGCCATGTGGGATGAGGGGACCGAAGGCATCAGAGGAATGCTGATATCCTAACGCGGTTTAGGGGGCGAGCGAGGGATGCTGGAACGAGAGAGCAGATCAGAGAAGAGGAGGAAGTGAGCAGGAAAGGGAGATACCATGTGATAGATGAGCAGGAGAGCAGAAGGGCAATGTAAAAAAAAAAACCCGAGGGATGGGCAGGATTTGAAGAATAAGGGCAGTAAAAGATGAGGGAGTGTTACAAGGGCCTAACTCTCTGAGGAGCTGGTAAGAAACTGGGCTCTATTTCTCCCATCTTCGATGGGGACTGCACTTTGAAAAGGGGAAAAAAAGGAAGCTATTTTAGTGATTATCTTTTTGAGGGGAGGGATTGTGAAATAGTCAGATTCTTGCACTGTGATTTCTTTCTTTGAATTCCTCTGGTTGTAGCAGTGCAGTAGATTACAAACAACAGCGCCATGCTTCCTGCTTCACCATGTGTTTTGCTGTCCTGTCCTTTTTTCCTCTCTGACTTTGGCAAGGAGAGAAGCAAAGCACAGAGAGCCTAGAAGTCACCCTCCTCCTTAAGGGTTTTACACTTTTTACACTGACCTCGTCACCCGCACAATGCAGTGTTGTTACCTGATAATTATGATGCTCTTTAGCCTTGAAAAAAGGTCTGTATGAAACACAGGCTCTTTGTGTGAAGAGGGGGAAATAGGGTGAACAAAGCACATAATGCCAGAATAGCAGCACGTCTGGAACAAACATTTGGAAGATGATGTGAAAAGGGAGATGTTCCAGGCTTCTTGACAAACACACTCAGGGCACAGGGACATGATCTGGAAAGTCCTTATTGTCATAGTCTCACTTGGCTGTAAGGTCTCTTCACAGCATCACATAGCCTGTAGATACCAGCGGCTGTTGACACCTTTCACCTGCCTACCCTTCTTGTGCCTCAGAAAAACGAATAAAACAATATCTCTACCTTGTCCACTTTCATGCTGCTGTTTTTCCTTCCAAAGTCTACCTAGCACACCTATTTTCTCTGGCACAATGTTGGTGAAGTTTTATTTGTACTCCAGGGGACTTAGAAGAATTAGGGTCAGCCTGACATGAGTGGAGTACTGTACTGAGATATTTACAGCTGTTTGCTACTCTTGCGTTGAGTATGAGACCAGCAGCAATTAGGATCCAGGCCAGTGCCTTCAGTGAATAATGGTCTTGGTTACTTGGAAATATCAGATGGATTCAGCTTTATGCAGTTGCTATGAGGAAAAAAGTTAAGTAAACAAAGAAAAAGAATAAGAGGAGGGAGTGGTGTTTTTTTATTGGCATAGTCAAGAAGGGCAGTCAAAAAGAGAGAAAAAAACTGGAAAACAATACCCTGGGTCCTCTCTTGCAGCCCACAGCACAGAACAGAATTTTTCTTTGCACATTTCCTGATGTTCGAAATCCTTTTCCTTGAACACTTTTGGTTCTAGTCCCTGAGAGACCTTCCTCAGAGACCAGCTTCATTATTTGGGTTTCCCACTGTTAAGATTTGTTTCTAATGCTTAAGATACAATCTTTATTGTCATGCAGTCCTGGCATCTCAGCTCTGCTAAGCACCCTCACATCTCAGGGGCTTCCGTAGCAGCTGATGGTATTCAACAGCACATCCCTGATGGTCAGCACATTGTGCTATTTTGAGGTTGTTCGTCTTTTATTAGAGGTATCCATGTGGTCCACCTGGTTTCCTTTGGGGGTATCCCCCCCAGATATGAACTCTGAAGTGGGCAAGTGAGATGTGAGATTATTTCTGGAGGTTTCCAGAGCTGCAACTCTGCCCTTTGCCTGTCACATATATACCATCCCCTCCTTCAGATAAGGGAGAAATACTTTCGATTCCTTGAAACAGTTTAATTTTGTCTTTCCTCTGATAAAAAAAATATCCGAAGGGAACTGATTATGCTGTGTCAGCACTACCTGGCTTCTAGCTGTGGAAAGCAGGAACTCAGCCACCTTTGCCAGATCAGCCTTGGAGTTGTAGTCTTTTAAATTTCTTTTCTTGCTTGGTAGTGTTCATCAGGCCTGGAACCAGGCGTGATGCAGACCAGCCCTGAGAGTCAAGGAGCTGTGCCTGGATTTTCGGGCATGTCTCTCTTTTTCTGGTCCAGATTAGCCCCCAGCACCGAGGAGAAGCTACGGCCCAAACCTTACTTAGCATGCCAGCTTTCAGAAAGAAAGCAAGCCTCTTTTTATGGCAGCACAGAATCCCTCTGAGGAGCGGCCAGGTCAAATGAAACCTGAGGTGAGCGGGGAGGCAGGACTTCTCCTTGCAGTGTGCTTTCCCTGTGCTTAGTAAGGGTTGCTTCCCCTCACAGCGTTCTCCGCAGTGGCCCACGTTTTCCTCTGGAGATGCAGCTCTGTAATGAGATCAAGATGGAGGGCAGCCTTTTAGAAATCCTTCAGCCTGCTCTAGAGATGGCGGAGGGTTGCCAGCGCAGCTGTTAGCGGGACAAAGTCGGGGTATTCTTGCCTTCTAGCAATGATGGAGCCGCTCCTTCCAGGGTAGCGTACTCTCACTGTGATGACACCAAAAAAGCGTTGGCTCCTCGCAGGCTGTTGGCACACGCAGTTCACTAGCACACTGGCAAGTTTTTAAGGTTTTGTCAGATGGGAACAGTGGTGAAGAAAAGAAAAGTGAAACCAGATGTTTTTCCTTACGGTTGCTTCATATTCATATGGGGGGGGGGGAGAGGCCATAAAAATGTCATAACCCTTGATCCCTGAGGCTCAGCATTATACTCTGCAAAACCCAGCACTATAAATCTGCACCTCTGCCTCGGCAGCCGCAGGTCTTGAAGGGGCGAGACCGTTGTGATAGCTGCGGGGGGAGAGCTTGCGTGTTTTACCAGCATAAACTGGAGGAAAAAGCGTTGTGAAAGTTAAAGCTGATAGGCTACTTTTATAGAATCAGTTATTTTTTCAGATTTCCCCTGGGGATATATCAGTGGAGAGTCCTGAGGCTGACCGGCAGGCTTAGAAATTTGGGATGCGTCTACACTGCAATCAATCTACCCTGCAGGCTGTGCCGACTGAGCAGAGTTAACTTTATACTCCCCGGCTTGGGTGCGCCTGTCAGCGCAGCCAGGGCAGCGCAGAGTTCCGGGTAAGGACTCACCACTGAAGTATTCACCCAGCTTCGCAGGCTGGGTTTTGTAGCTCTTGCTAAGCTCTGCTGCTGTAACTCCACCATTAATGGCACCTGAGGAGGGTACTGTCAACATCACTTGGGTACGTCCAACCCACACTCCAAGGCCAGCAGCGGTACAGAGGGACTGGCTGGCACTGGAGGAGAACTGCTGGGAAAAGTCTGACTCCAGTCACTTCTTTTTTCATAGCGGAGAGATGCATGTTATAGTCAGAAAATAACTCTGAGGAGTGCCAGGCAGCCCCGTTCCAGAGTAATTTGTGTATGTGAGAGAGTGAGAGCGTGGGGAAAGAGGAGAGGAAATGAAAGCTGTGTATACACATGCCTCAAGCCAAACAAGGATTTAAACAGAAAGCAGCTAGACCTAGAAAGACCTCTTCTGCCCTGCACAACAAGTACTGAGATAACTGAATGTCTCTCTTGATATTTCTTGGTATTTCCATGCTTGGTTGGTGCCTACATGTCAGGTGGAGTAGTAAGGAACGGCGTTCCCTAATCTGACACGAATTGTATCAGTGCTCACCTGCATTGCAGGGGCTGTAGCGGGAGGTGACTTGAGCCACCAACCTTGATTCTGAATCTGAATTTCCCTGCAAGGCCAAAATTGACTAGATTTATTCCTATTCTTAGAGATAACTTGCGTTACATCCCATAGGATACAGGTAGTTTGCTGTGTGTAGGTACACTGCTACTGTAACGAACTGGAGAATGAGAACAAGAGCAGCACGAAAGGTGGGGAGGGTGTGCAGACTCCAAGGGACAGGACAGGGGGCTTGAGCTCAGAAGATTTGGGTCTGGATCTGGGTTCAGCCAGAGACTCCAGTGGTTTCTGTGGTCAAATTCTGCAAAGCAGCTTTTGCTGTCTTCTTTTGAAAAACGAGCGTGCTGCCTCCCTTAGTCTCAGCTGGGTTCTGCCATTGCAAGCTGCTCAGGTATTACAACAGAGTGGCCCAATTGGTTACAAAAATTTTAAAAAGTATTTTCGTAAGCATTTAGTCATCCTATTAAATCAATAAATTCATGGAATGACTACAGCTTTTATTAAGTTTGCAGAATGTTTTACTTGTGAAGAGACTAAAAGTTTAAAAATTTTGTCACAGGAATTGCAGACATTTTATCTCACTACTTGACTTCTCAGTCACCCCACAAAGTGACTGCAAATTGGAGACATTCGCAGACTGCCTGTTTTGTAAGCCCTGGCCCTGTGGGCATCTTCATGCACTCTAGTTATCAAAAGTAGACTTTTCCGAGAGAAACTGTGCTTTCAGCAACTTTGCTTTGAGCAAGATATTCTCAAATGGAAGCCGTTCTTCCAGCCCTTCATCACTGATGATGTTTTCTAGACCTGTGATCTATCTTACTCCTCTCTTCTGGACTCTTTTCAGTTGGTTTGTTGTTGTTAAAGGGCCATGTTCAAAACTGGACAGTAGTCTGGGTGAGGCCTGGTTAGTACTAGGTAAGATGGAAGGATTACTTCACCTGTCCTGAAGGCTCTTCTCCTGTAGCATGTTGTCTGCCTTTTTCATAATGGTGTTGCATTGTTGACTGATATTCAGCGTATGACCCTGATCGTTCCCTGCAGAACTTCTACCTAACCAGTTGCTTCTTCATCCTATATTTGGGAGCTTGTGTATTTCTGCCTAAATATAGTACCTTGTTTTGGGGCCAGTGTAATTGCAGTCTCTTTTTTCTTTTGGTGATTGTTTCTTTGATTTTCCTGCTGATGAGGCTATGGAAAGAAATTTTTATGATTGATTCAGACAGTTTTCAATATTCATTTGGTGGAAGTTGGCTTGGCTAATGGATTTGCAGTGGGCCAGAGGACTGTAAGACAAACAGAGGCAGATGTTACGGGCAAGACTGAAATGTCTTTCTGGTGTTACAGTAGACTCAGTTGTGAAAATACCAGTTAGCTGTGTCACGTGATGGGTGTCACTGACTGGCTTTAGAAGTAATTACAAAAGATTGCATGGCTGTAGAAATGAACATAAGATTAGTTTTACATCTCTCTCTGAGTTAGTGAGTTAGTAATAGCCAGAGGGTAAGGATTTCATGTGCCTACCTATTATCTTCTGTCATTTTGCAAAATGACTGAAAACTTTAGCCAGTTTGCGAAATGACTGGTTTCACAATATGAGTACGTAATGTATGTGCTTTAAAAGGCTACTACAACTGAAATGGAGCAGTGACTCGGCTCGACAGCAGAGCGTGAAAGATGAAATTCTTCTGAGGAGAGAAGAGTACGCTCACTTCTGTCAAATATTCTCCCTGCCACTATTACAGCATAGTACTTTGAAGCCATTAGTGAGGAAAGAATGGCCTTTAGACTTTTACGAGCCTGGAAACTCCCCTAGCACTGCCGTTTCTTACTGTTAAAAAAATCTTCCCCTCACCCCCACCCATTTGTCGCTGTTCCTTTTGCTTTAGTTCAGCACAGCAGAACTTCTCCAGGATTAAAAAACACTCGTTCTGCAATGCAAGGGTTGGGAGAGGAGAGTGTTTCTGGGCAACTGATGAGCTGGGGTGAAATAGTGTTGGGAAAGAGAGCACAATGTTCTTTTCTTTTTATGGAAAGTGATATATTACTATAGACCACAGTAATCCAAGGTCTGCTCTTAGCTGCTGCATGATTAGCAAACAGGCCCCACTTGTGCTGTACTGACCATTTGTGCAGCTGTGGTAGACATGGGGATGTCAATTAATCTTGATTTGTGCTACAGGGTTACTTCATATGAGAGGAAATTTATCATTGGAT
This sequence comes from Struthio camelus, assembly GCF_040807025.1. Lineage (NCBI taxonomy): Eukaryota > Metazoa > Chordata > Aves > Struthioniformes > Struthionidae > Struthio > Struthio camelus. Next base: position 103,069,446 of record NC_090943.1, read on the forward strand.
TTGATTTCAGTGTATATAGATGGACATCACGCTGTCTTTTCAGGGAAAAGTACAGACCTCTGCTGTGTCAGACAAGTCCTTGGTCCTCACTGGAACTACCCTGGCAAATTCCCTCTCTTCTTGGGAGCCCTAACTCAGCTCAAAAGATGGAGCAATCATCACATGGTACAAAACATTTTGCAAACTTTGCCCAGTCTATCCCTGTGTCACACCCATCTTAGGGAAAAGAAAAAAGAAGGCTTTTGCTTAGCCATATAAATGGTTGTAATTATAATTTGCATGGCAGCTCAAGCTTTGTGAGATGCAGGGTAAACACAGAGACAGGTCAGGTCCTGGTTCTGCATCAGAGAGCACAAAGTCTGTGTAGATAAAACAAACAAAAAGACAAAAAAGATGTAGGCAAGCACACCCTCTGAGAAGAGACATATGTCATGTTTTAGTATTCCTTCTGCCGCCATACTCAATCAGAGGAAAATCAGTTTAGCTTCAAAATGTCAAGCTCAAAGAAAAAAAATAAACACAAAACCAAAAATGTGGCATTCTTTTTCCTTGCTTCTTTTGCAAGATGATATTTCTGCAAAAGAATGAGGCTCTTCGCTCTGAGGTGCAAAGAAAAAATACAGAATAATGCGACTTGTGGCAAAACCATGAAAGCTGACAAACTGTTTCTCAGTCCAGTACCCAAGTATACCTGTTCTGCTGTAGTAGATCTTCCTTCTTTGTCCCGTATACCAGCCCCTGCTGCATGGCTATACACTCCCCAGGGACCAGACCGCTTTCACATTGGTTCGAGGCAGCACATACTGGCTAGTCCAGTCAGTACGGGTCTAAGCAGGGAAGATGGAGCAGCACAGGCTTCAGCAAAGACTGTTCAGGGACCTGGAGAACTCACTGCGTTTGTGAGCCGGGGCTGAAGTCCTTGCTGCTGTGCATATGCTGCAATTGCTCCCTGCCTGACCTCGCTAGGCTGCAGCTCGCTCAAGTATGCCAGCCATGCTGATTGTAATGTGGAGATCACTGTATGTGAGCCAGAGGAGAAAATAGCCAGGCAGATGGTGCTATATTAAGGAGAGTGTCTCAGAATTGTCTGCTGGGATTCTCCGGGGGCAAGGGCTCGCCTTGGCCTCACTTGCTCTCTGCCTTCCACACCACCTCCTCATTTTCTGCCCCTTTCTCCCTTATAGATCCTCCCTCACTTAGGAAACCTCCCTCACTTAGGTAACAGAGGACCTGAAGAATCCTCCGTCCATCAGGAGTTTGGGGGAAGGTGAAACCTGGGTGTACAAAGCCCGGGCCCCTGTCTGCGTTCAGACAAGCGTGAGGCCCCTCCATTCCCGTGCCCCCAGCGCCAGCTCTCTGCGCTGCCGCAGGTTTCCGGGCAGGACCCAAAGCAGCAGTTCTCCGCAGGGATGGGCTGGCACAGGCAAGGGAGGGCCTCTTAATCTTCCTTGTCAGCAGTCAGCTTTCTTCTCTTCAGACCTCATGGGGGAAGGACTTGCAGCAGCATGTTTTTCTTCCTTCTCTCCCAGCCTCAGCTCCTCTCCTCCCCCCCCCTGCCCCCCCACAGTTCCCAGTCAGTACCAGCTCCACCAGTTATCTGTGCCTCCCCTTTGGTTCCCAGCTAAGCTCCACTGAGCAGGGCAGCAGGCAGGGGTGGGAGGGGAGGACAGTGACAAGACACAGCTGCTGGTTGCTCCTTAGCAGCTTGGAGAGTGGCCTCTAGTGACCACTAGCAGAGCGGGCTGGGCATGGACCGCTGCATGACAGGACAAAGGGCACTCTGCATCCTTTCAGGAGGTCAGTGTGCACTCCCCGGGGTCACCTTTTGTAAACAAGCAAGACCCATCTAGTACAGAAAACAAATGGGAGAAGAAAAAGCTTAGGCTAATGCAACTGAAGGGCTTGAAAATGATATTTTGCATTATTACCATTAAACATTTTTGGTGGCACTGAATCGCTAGTGTTTCCTAGAGCAGGGAAGACAGAAGGATGCTGGGTGGAGGTACCTTTCCCCCATCTCCTTTCCAGGCCTGCTGGCATACAAGGCCCTAAGTCGGGTGCCTTTTCCTGCCCTTTGTAATATCCTAAGGATACTCTAAGGAAGGCAGCTGGAGGCATGTGGAGTGGTCATCCTCCTTTATCAGTGCAGGCATCTGGTGTTCAGAGGCCTCAGAAAGGAAAGGAGCTGCCTGGTCAGATGTGATAGGAGCTTCACTGTGGCGTGGCTGGGCTGTGGCTGGGCTCCGTAGCAGGTCACTGCACAAAACTTGCCTTTAGGGAAGCCCGGGAGCTGTTCTGGGTTATGGTGTTTCGGGCACGGATGTTCAGGACCTAAGATGTACAGAGAGAAGATTGGCTCCTTTCACCACTTAAGCGCAGTCAGGGTGTGAAAGGATCAAAGATGGAAATATCGGGATTCTTCGGGGTGGGTGCCAACAAAGACCGTGGAAGAGGAAAAAGCACAGCAGCAACACGGGAACAATTGCACAGTGACTCAGAGAAACTACAAAAGGCATGTGGGACAGTGGCCATGATTTGCTCTTTATGACACACATCATACTTAGCTCTACTGGTTTAAGAATTACTTTACAATCTGTGAATGATTTTCATTACATTCCTTGTCCATACAACCTTTTCACATTTTTTCCATATTAAATTTGACAGGTCTTTAAGTGCTTGATTGTCACAGAAAAAGAATTTTGATTTTTCTGGCTCCTGAACATTTCAAAATCCTGTCCACAACATGGCTCCAAGATAATTTTTGGAGTGTTAGTTGTTTAAATAGGATGCTTCCGGGACTGCTTTAAATATGATGCATCTGGTACCTCTTCATTATCACTGTTGCCAAGGGGTATTTTGCACTAACACTTAGTGGACCTTTCTGTAGGACCCAGTTTCTTACTCCGAGTGATTCTGAAACCGCTATAACTCTGTGGCTAGTAAAAGGGCAAGTGAGATCCCTGGCTGCAGGATGTAAAGAGTCCGTGTTTGAGAAAAGGAAATACTCATTATGTTGTAAAAAGCAATGTGACCTGCCATCTATACAATGCTGTGCAGTTATGGTCATCCGCGTTCAAAAAAGATTGATTCACACTGGAACAGGTGCAAAGAAAGGCTGCAGGGAGGATTAGGGTGTTGGAGAGCCCATGTGATAAAAGTAGACTGAAAGAGCTTGGCTTATTTAGTCCAGCACCATGAAGGCTGGGAGAGGGATATGATTCCTCTCTATAAATATATCCTGGAGGTTAATGCTAAGGAGGAAGAGGAGCTATTTAAGTTAAAGGACAATGCTGACACAAAAGCAAATAGGTATAACAAACTCGCCATGCGTAAACTGAGGTGGGAAGTTAGGTAAATGTTAGGCGTTGCAAAACAGACTTCTCGCGTGGGTGAGGGAGGTTTACGAGGCAGACTGTATCGCGGCAGGTAGCTGTGAGAGTGGGAGCTGGACACAGCGGCCCCGTGTGCTTACGGTCCCGGCGGCAGAGAGACCGCAGCCTGACCCTTCCCGAAGTGCTGGCACGGGCACGTGCCACGGGGAAGAAGTGCAGGGTAGGAGCATCTGCAGCTCCCTGCTGTGAGGCCCTAAGGGCCCCTCCAGCCCCGGCACGTCCTTCAGTTTGCCGAGGAAGGTGGCTCGCGGTGGCTCGCGATGCAAATGTTCACTGTCACCAGCCCTATCAGTCAGAACAGCAATAATATTCTCAATTTGTCTGTCTGGGAAGGGGAGAAGCAGAGGCACTGTTGAGACACGGCATGCCGGCGTGCTGCTGTGTTTTGTAGCCGGAAGAGGAGAGGTAGCATCAGCACGAGGTTTCCCAGTAGTGATTTCGGATGGGGGGGTTGGGGGGGTGGGGGGAGGTAGGTGCACGCGGCCGGTTGCCGGCCGCACGGGACATGCAGCTGGCACTGTGGGGCTCGCCGGCGTCCCCGCGCTGGAGGGAGCAGCACGTGGTCGCGGACGGCCAGGCTGGGCTGTCCCCGTGGAGCGGTGCACATTGTGTTCCCGGGGCAGGGCGACATCAGCCTCTGGATTTAGCCCATCGTCGAGGAGATCTCTCTGGGTGTGTCTGTCACTCGAAATCACTCATATCATGTTATGCTTCAAATCTGCGACTCGCACTTCAGATCTCGCTGCCTGAAAATGTTGGCAATGTGCTGGGACAAATAAGTTGCTCTCGGTGATCAGAGCCGAGTCACTGTTGGCTTCCCAGTCCTGTTTTATTTCCACTCTATGTCATATGCTCATAGTGTTAAGAAACTTCACCTTAGGGTTTGCATGCCTGGATCAGCTGGGATGGAGAAGAGCAGCCTATCGCATTTCTGTCTCCTACCAGAACTGCGCTCAGCAGATGAAGAAGTAGTCGAACCTGCCTTTCGTCTCCGGGAAAATCCTGTTGCTTACTTTTGGGGCAATCTGTTAATACTGTGCTCTGAACATGGTGCATCTTCAGCAGCCACAGTGTCAGTCTGAGAACGAGATCACATAAAGCAATGGACATCACACCTAGATGGCAGGGGCAGTTTTTATTGCTCCTTGCGAAACAAAGCACCAGGGTCACAAGTATCCCAGCCTGTGTGTTACAGGGCTTTTATTATATTTTACTTTATTTTTCTCCTCTCTGTTTTCATTACATGAAGCTGAGGGCAAGCCACAGAATGAATATTTCACTAAGGACTTCCACTGAGCTGTTAAATGAGGGTATCTGCCAGAGATCTAATTCTTACATCTCCAGGAGAATAGCTGAGCAGGATGGTGGATGGCTCATTCAAGATGAGACATTACAACACTTTTATTCCTGGCATAGGACTGTATGTGGCTGCATTGCCTGTGGGTAGGTGCTTGGCTAACAGTGGCTTCTTTAATGGGAGATTGTTCTTTCCTTTTTCTTTCTTTCTTTCTTTTTTTTTTTTAAATACCTTTTCTCTTGCCTTGCCCTATGAGTTTTGCTTGTTGGGACATCCTGTATCAAAAAGGGGCTCTTTAATGCATGTGCTAGAAACCTGCTGCCCTCTAATGGCTGCCTATATCTGCGAGCGTTGTGACAGCACAATATTTGTTCATTCAGTGTAAAAAAACCCGCCTAGCTCAGAGTTTTTCCCAGCAGTTTCATAGTGTGAGACAAGTCTCTGTAGAGGGAGTCTGGCGAAATCCCTTCATTACTCCTCGTGACATAATGTGCCTCTTTCCCTTCTGTTCACCTAGTGCCTATTTCATCTTTTGCTTCTGCAGTGTCACATCCTGCTGAAATCCTGTTAGGAAAATACTTGCCTTTTCTAGCTGCATTACATGCAGTTTAGGGGACAGACAAAAGAAAAGAACAGTGCAGCCGTTGAACCCCATCAGGTTTCTGCAGACCACAGGAGGCCTGCAGACTATAGTCTGAGAGATACTGGACTTGCCAAACACTTTTAGGGAATTCAGACAGCTCTGTTTGTAAAACGCTTTAGTGTGGTCATGGACACGCATAGTGTCAACTTCTGCTAGTTTACTCCAGACATGTAATAATGTCTGTTCTGTTCTGAGAAAGCTATCAGTGCCCTGCCTGACTTGTTGACTTGGAGGGATTACATTTCTTACCAAGTGGAGACCATGCAGTTTACTGTTGAATGGCTTGCTGCTACTTATCTACGGGTAAGGTACAGCGTGTTGCTCTCTCACAAGCATTTCCTCAAACAGAACGGGTTCTCTGAAAAGCCCGGTGCTCATCACATGTTGTTAAGTTCTTTTGGTTTTCTCCACAAAAGGAAAATCTTTAAGGCTGCCTGGAGGTACACTGCTTCTACTGCAGAGGCACAAGGAAAGAAGTAAAATATCTGGGAGGAATTTTGCAGATGAGTTAATGATCAGTGGAATATAAGGAACGGTACTGACACAGCCTGCATCTCTTTGCCAAGGAATCTAGCATCCTACTGAGGAATGGAGGTCATAAGTGACAGGGGAAAATGAAAGATGAACTGCAGTTAAGGAGACAAACAAATACTCCGAGAGCTATTGGAGGAAAATTCCAGGGGCTGGAGCCTAACTTCATTCATAGCTTTCTCACTCTTTTGTCTTAACTAATTTTTCTAATTTTGATAACCATCTCAATGAGAATGCAGGATCAAGACTGTTGCTATTTCATCCCCGTTAGGCAGCTTTGGAGAAAGTCGAGAGAAAACGGCAAGGCCGCACTCTTTGATGTTCCCTCTTCAAGTATGCAGCCCTGGAAAGAACAGTTTAGAGTTCTATTTATAAAATGCATTTTAAATCTGGATTTGCACATTTTGGAAGGTGTGGGGTGAACGCCTGGCCTCATTCAAATCAGTGGGAATTTTGCCATGATTTGCATGGGGCCAGGATTTCATCCTTGTTTATGTAGTTTTGCAGCCAGGGTGAAGAACTATTAGGATGCCGGGGCCAGAAAATGAAATCTTGCATCTGAACATATATATTTTTACTATTGCAAACACTTGGGGTAAAAAAGCTGGGAAAGTCCCAAGTAAATTGAATGGGTGTAGAAGTTATATATTTTGCTGGCTGTGTTTTAGATGCTTTCTTGTGTATACCACCTCCTGTCTTGCTGTCTGAACTGAGAATGATGTGGTACAGACCAGCTTGATCTGCAGAAAGCTGCAATTCTGACATGGAGCCATGTGCCATAGCCTTCACCAGCAGGGGAACGCTGGGTAGCTTTTTAAGATCATATAATCGCCAGCTGTAAGACAACCAGAAGTCTGAACATACTTAGTAAGCAATGTTCCTGACTAATGTAGGCAGCAGTTGGTTTAATAGCAATCTGCCTTTGGTAGCCAAGGTGCTATGGGATAAGCTTGAATCAGGTTTGGGCATGCATGAGATGAAAAAACTGCTCTATTAGAAGGGCTGTGTTTTCTAAGTTGTGCCAGTGCACAGGTCAGTGCAACACATTGAACTGGGAACCACATGTGAGAAGGATTTCTAGGTCAGATCTCTGTAACTGTGAACTGGCACTGGTAGGGTTTTCAGGTGGTCTTGCTATATCTAGTTGCACTCATCAGCTTCTAAATTCCCCAGTCTCTCTCTGCTGAGCAAAGAGCATGTGCAGCTGTTCATTTCATTTGACAAATCCTGTACCTCATATTCCAGAATACGAGTCAACATACTTAAAATTTCTGTTTTGTGTAGAACAGTGAAACCAAAAAGTTCCACTGTAGCTTTTACTGTAGAAGTTGCACTGATTTAAGAATGGTTACATCTGTGCAGCTTCTCCCTGAAAAGAACCGGGATGCAATGTGCCAGACAAACCAATTTCAGTGTCCACACAGCTCTGCAGCACTTTAAAGCAGGGGTATGATTTTAAACTGATTTAGTTTCATATTGTATTGACTAAGCATAACACCTTGGGTTGGGAAAGTTTCACTGGAATTATCAAGGGCTGTACTGGATCATTAGAATGGGCACCTCTTAAGGTAGAGATTTGAGCTAAAAATAAGTCACTCAGTCCAAGTGTCCACATAAGGTTGTGCTATGCTACATAGCTTATCTGGTAACAGTGACTTCAGAGGTACTACATTGAAGTATGCAAGAAGAAAATATTGTCCTGGGCTCTGTTCTCAGAATCTCATGAGGCCTCAGAAGCATATAAAGCAGGCATTTACATTTGTTTCGTACAGAATTTGCCTCAGAAGAGTGAGAATCCGGTCAAGTACAGACTAATCCCAATCCTGATCATGATGGCTGAAGAGTTGCTGGACTGGATCGTACAGGACTTATTCCAAAAAAAAGAAAGAAAGAAAAAAGACAAACCCAACAACCCAACAGTCCTGCTGACATAGGTTAGATTTTTGCCTGAGGGAGACCTGCAAAGTTTGACACTTTGTGAATCAAAAGTGAAATTGTTGAGGTGAGTTTCCCATTTTCTTAAAATAAACATGCCAACGCTCCCATCAAAAACAACACTCCAAACAGAACCAGTCCTGCCTTAGTCAGGACCCACCAGAGAGGATTTTGTCAAATCTTGCCAAGATGCTGGTGCCTGTAATAAGCTGGATGTAAACAGGGCAAAGGGGCAGGCCTGCCCCTGCCCCTACCAGTGCAAAAGGGATGGGTGAGATATCCCTGCTGTTGTTCAGCTGTTGGTTAACAGAAGAAGCTGTTTTCTATTTGGACTTGCACTGGTTGAGCAGCCCTGTCTGCAGCTGTATCGTGTTACACACTGTTATGCAACCCCATCCTCTCTTGCAAACAATGACAGGAGCAACCTAAATCATGAAACATAAGGACTATAATTAAAGAGGGGAAAGTGCTTATTTTGCATTCAGATACCCACAGCCAATTCAGATTAGCTGAACTAGCAAATCGCTTGGCACGGGCTTAATGAGGATAACATTTGCACTGGACTAAATGGTGGTTGTTTTACCCCACCGTCGGCCAAGACAGAGTAGTGTAACTTGACTAATGCTCGGATTCAGGTCTTGGGCAGTTCTCTCTCCTTTTGACAGGCAGTAGGATTTACAGCATGAACAGGACCCTTGCAGTCAAAGACTCTGCCTCAGGTTTCAAGACCATTAGCACCCAGGGGAGCTCAAATCTAGGATGATGCTTCAGGTCCATTTCTCATCAGTGGAGATTTGCGGAGCTACAAATCTAATGGTAACTGCTAACACTGACAGGACCAGCTCTCTGCTCAAGGTTTCCATGCTGGGCTTACCCTGTTCACACTGGTCGGCAGGTTTATGCATCCATGCAGCTTGCTGCTACAGTTGGCTGTGAAAATTCCACGAGGAATTCTGAATTCAGTGGGTGACTCTGCAAAGCCTCTTAATGTTTTGCACATGAAAAGTGTTCCTCCCCTCCCCATCCTTAAAAAAAAATCCCAAACCACATGATTTTAAAGATTTGATATTTCGTTCAGATTTTTCTTGCTGGAGGTCTTCCTTGGGGAACCCCGATTAGTAGCTTACTCAGGCATCATGTTTAATGTTAAACAAAGAGAGATTTTCTTCCAACTGATTGCTAGATACTGAGTTAAATAAGAATTAATTAAGGATAAAGGCCCTGCTTCCCTTTAACTTGCAACTCTTACCCTGGTGTGCATCTCCACGAGACTCAGTTGAGTTTTCTGGTTTGTACCACAGTCATCAGGACTCCAAAAATTCTAAGTAGGTTGAAAAAAATGTGAAAGTTTTTACGTTACTGTCTTGGGGCTATGAAACCATATACCTACTGGATCTTCAGTAGACCCTAGGGATGTCTGGTGGGGGAAGGAAAATAGCCTAAGTTTAAAATGTAATATAGGGGGAAGATGAATCAGCACAATTTTGATGTTGGCTGTTCCACCCTTCTGTTCTAACCGTGCATTTTCCCTTTTCTCCTGCTGTAATCGTTCTGTACATGTAGTTACAAATATTTTACACATCACCAAATGCCAGATATGATGCAGGTTACACTGTCCCATTATCAGTGATGCCCACATCTTGCTCATTTATATTGGATATGAAGATAATTGCCCATGGCTTTGGGTAAGTAGGTCAACAGTTTTACTTTATGGAGAGTTCTACAAAATACTGGTGATAAAACACTGCAGCATCTGTACTACTGGTTGCATAGTGAACATGTTCTTGTCCTGTTGGTCTCCAAACCCCTTTATTATCCCTTCCCACAGCCATCCCATAAGAGCCAAAAGCTTATCTATCTGAAGAGTCAGGCAGCTCCACAAATAGGAAGACATTGCGTGATATTGAATAACAGCTTTGTTTCTCTATATGCATGTATTTTTCACAGTTAATCCCTCGTTCCTTTACTTTGCTCTCACAAAGGGAAAGTTCAGGCATTCCAGCCTTGAAAATGGGTTTTGGGTGCCCACTTAGCTAGATTTAAGGCAACCAGTGGATTATTTTGCATCATTAAGGCTGGGAGCTTTGTTTACCAAGAGGATACAATATCACATTTTGCTGACTGTGGTATCAGTCAGACACAAGACGGTGCTGTTATAGCAAGCTCCTTCTCCAGCCCAGAAGCACTTGCACACCCCCACTTCCCCTCAAGGCCCCACATCAGAGTTGTTCCTTAACCTGCCCTGAGTTTTAGGCCCCCCACTTTTGTGCATTTCCTAGGACAAGGATCAGGGTGCCCCTAGGCTAGCATAACCTAGCTCCTGCTTAGCTTTGCTACAGGCTTTGGGTGGGAACCATGAAGATTTTGTATGCTAACAAGCCCTTAATTGCACCTGCATGTAGACTCCTCCTCTTACCAGCTAAGCCCAGCTCACAGCCCTCAGTCCATTGCATGCCTGCCTGTTTGGCAAGTAACAAGCCTTCAGTGCCTACAGAGGGGAGCTCATTTATCTCTGGGACAGTTTCGAGGCTATAAGGCCCAACTGAGCCTGGGTTTGACTGTGGGGGCAGGGGAGGGTTTGCAAGGTGGGGTTAGCAGGGTTAACCCAGTGGTCCTCTGCTATTAGGGCTGTCCCAGGTTGCTCACCTGTCTTTGGTGAAGCAATGAGGCAGCAGCTGGTGCAACCCACTGATTTCATTACAGCCACATCTAGCTTGGGAGTAGCCAGGAAACAGGGTTTGAACTTAGCTTCACAGGCTGGTCCTTGCTTTTCCTTTAGGCAGGATGGAGGTGGGAGACAAGGTGGTTGGAAGTAGTGCTCCTAGTTCCTTCCCTCACTATGGGACAAGCTGAGCTGATGCTCTGTCTGCCTATGGGAGCAGGTGCCTCTTCTCTCTCTCCTTGGTACTTCTCTGACTCTGAAGGTGTTGTTGTCAGGCTAACTTAAAAAAAGTGCATTGTTCATTTTTGTTTTTCTAAACATGGACTTAAGTTCATACACAATCATTCTTTCTGTTGCTTTAAAAAAAAAAAGCTGCTTTGGGAATATTTAGACTTAGGCTGATGCTTTCCACATCTGAATTTGATTCTCTGTGATGCTGCGTAGGGAGCAGCAGCTACTTAGGGAGTACACGAGAAAGGCTTTCTAGCAGCCGCTGGTGTCACTCCTACAAAGATCCTGGGAAAAGCATTTCCATGGATCGCAGTGCCTTGTTGGATGGAGGAGCAGTTATGTATTTGATACTCCTCCCAAAGTCATGTATTTACAAGTTGTATGCTGATATCAAATGTTTGGTAACTTAAGAAGAAGGAATAGTATTTTATGCTGGTTTATTCTTCTTTTTCCTCCATGTCTCCCCTTTCCTTCCTCTAGGTTACAAGTCTCTTTTTTTTCTATTTTATCTCTGTACTGTCAAAAGACATTTGAAACAGGTTATTCTGTTTTTCAGTCTTCAGTGACTCCAGTCAAGTTCAAAGAGTTACTCTCTTTTGCTTGCTGAAGTCTGTCCTCTCTTTCTCTTGCCTTTTTTTTTTTTTTTTGAATCAAATTTATGGTTGCCTTTCCACAGAGTATGAAAGTTTCTCTTATTATTATTTTAAGTACAAAATATAACTGCCGTGGTGTCCCACTTCCTGGATGACATTGGCAACGTTATGTGTGGCTACTGACATTTCGAGAGAACCATCTTATAGAGGCTGTCTGTGTTTGGCTATATTTAGCAAGTCATGGATCAAATGGGAAGCATGGTCCACCCTGAAACCTATTTTAGGTAGGAACTTAGCACAGGCACCAAGAGGTTAAAAAGTTGTATGGGAGAGAAAAAAAAAAAGACAAGAAGCAAAATATTTTGCAAGAATTGTTGCTATGTTCTAAGCTTCAGCTCTTGAACACTGAGGCTCTGAATCACGTTCACTGGGGAAACAGCTGCAGCTGTTTAAGATGCTACTGCTCCTCAGCTGTTTGTTACCCTCTTTTTGCAGGCTAGGGTCTTAGCACAAACCTTCCTTAGCAGTTTAAGCTTAACGTAGCAGCCTCTGGCCTGAAGCAAATAGGGCATGGGCATATGTTCCTTTGTGTTAACTTTGTTGGGGAGCACGGCAGTCCCTGGAAGAGGGATGGGATGGGCACTGCTACTGTAAGCAAGCACAGCAAGTTTCTGTGATGGGTTTGTAAGGGCTGCATTTATGCATACTGTATGCCTGAGAGTACCAGCCATACTCTGGTGTCCTGAATAATGAAATATGTTCTACAGTTCAGTTGTAACTGGGTTAATTGCAATTGTTTTTGAAAATTGACTTGGCTAAATCACAGAGAAAGCCTGGTGTGGACACGCTGGTCTGTAATTAATTGATGAACACTAACCAGATAAAAAACCGGTTGTCAGCTCACATAAGTGCATTCATATGGGTTTGTGCAGGTTTAGCCAAACAGTTCAAACTCTGTTTTGATTCAGCCGCTTCTAGACCCAGTTTATTACCTTCTATAAAAGTGTACGTTAATAAAAAGAAGGTGCAACGTCCTCCCAAACAGAGGCGTACCACCGTGTGCCCATCTTCCCCCTGCCACGAGGGCGGTCCTGGGACGGAAGATGCAAAGCAGACTGCCTCCCTGGGACTGCTGCCAGCAGCTGACTCAAGGCAACGTATCTCAGGGACTGACTGTAAAGGATAAGAGCCGCACCCGGGCTGGTTAAATAGCACACCTGGTGCTGTCTGCTGCCGCAGCCATTGGGCAAGAAATTGGTGTTTGCTGGCATAACCCCCGATGGCGTGCCAGTGGCTCACCTGGCCCTCAGCTGCAAGCAGAGCTCATACAGCTTTGAGGTCTTGCATTGCCCCAGCGTGCGCGAGTGGGGAGAGCCGGGTGGCTGGCACAGTTTATCTCCTCTTCCACTGGAGAACAGGGATGGAGGAAGATGAAACTAGGCTGGAGGCAGCTGAGTCACAGGCTGGGTCCTGCTTTATTCTTGAGGCAACGTGCTACTTCGTACCTGAGCTAGTAATTCAGCCTTTCCGACTGAGTGCTAGAGCAGTTATTTGCAGCAGCCTGTTCATTTGTGTCATTTTTGCCTGAGAATCCAGAGGTATGTTAGCATGAGGAAAGGGACAGCTGGTTTCTACAAGGGATGCTGGACTGGGAGTCTGGAAATGTAGGAAATTCCCAGCTGTGCTGCTGGCCTCAGTTTCCCCTAGAAACCGGGTAGGGAAAACAGTTACCCAGTCATGAAGTTTGAGCTCAGTAATATTGAACGCTATTTAAGAGGAGTATTCATGAGACCGCCACTTGTCACGTGTGTTTGTTACCAGCACCAATATTTAATAAAAAGGAAGTGATCTGGGGATCTGACAGACTTTTCATCATGTAGCTTGCTTGCTTGCTCGTTCACTGAGCTAAAGTCAATTGGCAAAATAGTTCAGGGTTTTCTGCATTAGCTGTTAGTGCAGTGTGAAAATAAGCACTATAAAGACTTTTAAATAAATTAATATCGTGGTTACGGGGAAAAGAAGAGGGTGTGCCCTTCTTTGTTAGGATGCACTGAAGAGGCCTCTATTATTTTTATTAAATGTTAGTTAACATGGTGGTTCTGACCAGCCTGAAAGGCGTCCTGGCAATGGGGAAACTAATGAAGTAAGTGATTTTGGTGCTGAATGTTTGAGAGGTGCTTTCCTAAGCACTCAGTGCTCCTCTTTTTTACAAAAGGCAAGAGAGCACTCAGTACTCAGCCTCAAAACATCTATATCCTCCACAAAAACAGAGAAGCCCATGCTTAGCCATCTTGGTATTCCTAAACCTGGGGGGGGGGGGGGATAACATACAACAAACCCTGAAAGAAAGTACAAAGAAAGAATGCTTTCTTTGGTAAAAACAGAGCAAGTATTTCTCTTAAACCTCTCAAGCCGTAAGAATCAGCCTTGAAAAAGAGCAGAAACCCAACTTAGTACTGAAACTTTTTTCAAGCAGTCTTCACATCTAAACAAAAGAAGTTAAGACAGAATGAAACCTCTTCTTGAAAACATAATCTTGCCCTTGGTCAGGGTGACACAGACTGGAGTACAGTTTTCAGCTCATACTCATCCTCCTCCATTTTCATTTCTGTGAAAGTGAGCAGAGGTGGAAGGGACCATTTTAGTCCCTGCTTGCAAGACTCAGTGTTAAAGAGGAGAAAGCAATACTTTAAGGCTGCTTGGAAAGAGAGGGGAATTTAATTCCTCCCTTAATCAGTGAAATGGGCTCTTTCCTATTGATTTCAGTGAGTGCTGCAGCAGACACTAATAGACTGAAGTGAGATTGCAAATAGACTAAACCTCACTGAAACTAATTGTAGAGAGGAAATCTGCTGCCCACCATTTATGTTAGTAGTAAGAAACGGATAAGGTCCCTGATGCAACCTGAAAGGTAGAAATAATTGAGCCTCTGCCTCAAGCTTGCTCGTGACAGGCCAGAGGGATTCAGCTGGCTATTAACTTTTCAGATATGAAAGGACCAAGTAAAGTAGACAAAATGATGGTGCCCTTTTAGGGCAGAGGAAAGCTGTCCTAATGGCTAACTGCTGCTGAACGCACAGTCCAGCTCCCCCTTCCTCTCTTCCTCCTCCTGGACCCTGAAGGGAGCTGCTCAGGGAGCCAAAAATTAACCTAGCACCCCTCACACTCCCAACTTTGTTTTTTGAGCAGGATCAGCTCCGAGGACCTGCTTGCTGTGTGACAACAGGGATGGCAGTGCTGGCCTGCAAGAGAAAGGGCAGTCGTGAACTGGGGGGCTGTGAGAAGACAGCAGGTAAGAGCAATTTGTGAGTGATCCTCAGAAAGTTTGGTGACTCTTGTGCTGGCAGTTGAAGCTTGTACTCAACAGAATATGGATCTGCTGCAGTTAGTAGGCAGCTGTATTAATGCCTGGTATTACTGACTTTGCTAGTACACCAGCCTATAAATGGGGTGGCTTGGGAGCGGATATGCGCCATGCTCAGCTGTCCGCCTAGTAGGGCAGTAATCTCTGGCACAGCCGCAACTGGTTGCGCCCTCCAGTCCTACAGCAGGAATAGCCAGAGCCTCTGTCAAGATTTGAAGAGGCTTTTAAATCAAGTATGAATTTGGAAAGGGACATGAGAATGCAAATATATCGCTCTGTGTTGTTTGATCTTTGCTGTGTCCATGGGAAGGGGGGAGAAAAATGGAATTTATACATTCCTTGTAAGGGATGGAAGGAACACCTTATTCGGCTACCAAATTCGCTTCTAACGGAAACTTGCCGCTCCCTAAATTTTTGGCTAGCTGCTGAGGTCAGAAGGGATAACAGTAGCGCTAGAGTTATAGCATTTGTTCTGGTTACTGAGGAGGGAGCTCTATCTTGTTAACATAGGTTGAAATCATCTCATGCTGTGGACACAGATGATTTTTAAGTCATTAACACTTCAGTGATGAATATCTCCTCACACATTAAAGTCCTAGGAAAATGGCATTGATAAAAATCAAGAGGATTGCTAAACTGGAAACTTTCTATTGTCATGGCACTCGCACTATGTTGGTGTATTATGCCAGACGCATGCCAACAAGCAAGGGCCCAGCAGGACAAGTCATAAGGCTCATGTTCCAGTCTCTGTGGCCTCTTTTCGGAGGGCTCTTAACGTGGGCTATAGGCCAGATCTAGTCTTCTGGTGATGGTGGAGGTGGCACCTGGGGCAGTAGGGGCTGCCAGGCTGCTCAGGAAAGCTGGTAATCTGGCTTGTTGCCAGAAAATCAGTGCTGTGGGCAGCTCCTCTCCCAAACTGCAGGAGCTCTTGGGAAGTGGTTTGCTCTGGTACTGCCAGCCCAGCACCATCCTCCTGGTGTCCTAGGTGGGAAGCAGGGTGGGTGCAGGCTTTGCTTGCAGAGAGCAAAGGCAGCATTTCTGAGAGAGGTTGAGCCAACTGCACTTATGCAGGTCGGCTCTTCCATCCATGCGTGTTATGTTATGCTCAGGGAGGGTCTGGTATATAGCACTTGCATGTGGTGAGAAGAACTTGTGGCCTGTCTAGCCAGAAGGTTGGACACTGCTGTCCCAAGGACGTAGCTTGCAAAGCCTCATTTGCCTCATTTGCAGTTGTGGTAGAGAAGGGCCAAGTTTCAAGGAGGAAAACAGTGGCTATGAGAACTTTTAAATCTCTAAAAAAAGACACAGACACTGCAATCTTTGCTATGACTCATCTGGGCTGTTATTTGAAAAAGGCAGGCTGAGCAGTCATGGACCTTCTAGCTCGAGGGGAGCAGCACTCATTTGTGAACTTGCTGAAGCCCTGAAAGCAGAATTGGTGTAGGTGAGAGGTTCCCATGCTGAGCCTCTGACCACTGATTTCCCTCTGACCACTGCCAGTTGCAGCTCAGGGAGAGCTAGCAGATCATGGCTGGCTAGTTTCTTCCCACCTGTTGTTTCCACTGCTACTAGAGCTGTTTGAGAAGTTAAAGTCCAGCAAATACTTTCTCATTGTCATCTTTCTCCTGCAAACAAATAATGAAATAGTTGCAGGAATATCGTCAGTTCGTGGATGGAAGGGCTTTCTGCTATGGTGAGTGTGGCAAGGGTGGGCTCTTCGTGGAAAGCTTCTGTCTATATTATCCAAGCGTGATGAGCTGAGATGTTTTCAGTACGTTTCAGCAGCGTTTCTCCCCTCCTTGCAACTTTATTCCAAATCTACCGAGAGTCAAAGCACTGCTATGAACTGCAGTAACTCATTCAATTAGTTTCCTTCAGTGAACAAGCCATGTTCCTGTGGGGACAAGCTGGGCCATAAAAGTGCCGACAGATGAGTTCTGGTAAACCTTGCAGCATTGCTACCTCCTCCCTGGAGATTATGGACCCATCGAGTCATAGCGGGAAGGAACGTGTCCCCTCACCTCAGCTCTTGCTGCAAACTGCTGAGGAGAGTAGGTTTGTCCTGTTTCACTGCCCAGGACCCGGAGTGGCTGTGGCTCGGGCTTGGTTGCAGGGTGGGTAACCTCTGGCAGAGGAGTGCTGCTGTCCCCAGCCACCGCTGCTGTTTGCTCAGGGAATGTGAGTCAGGACGCCGAGTTGCGATAACACATCCCAAGTGATAAAGTGCTTTTATTGTTTGCCTGCTCAGTCGGAGCCAGCTAGGTGTTCTGCCTTACAGTGCATTAAGGGTGTAGGCTGTTAATGAAATTAAAAAGGGACTTTGAATGGGCTGGGTCCAGGTGTCGGAGGGTTAAAAACCAAACAGTTCAGGTAGTCGCCCGGCTGAGAAAGTTGTATAATACCACCTTATACTGAGTAAACATCTTGGGCAGGCAGCCCTTTTAAAATTTTGACGCACAAGAGAAACGGTCGTGCAACCATAAAGCCGTTGTCTGTTTAAGGGCTTTTTATTTTTTTCAGCCAAGCTTTTGCAATGGTGTATCGCCATCCTCAAGGCAGGAAAAATGATTACTTTTGAGGGGCGGGGTGGGGGGGGAAGCAATAGTGACATGTCTCAGTAGGTTAACAGTGCCACCTCCTGGATAGCCAGGAGAGCGGGGAGGCAGGGATGTCCCCAGCCTTGCCACAGGCCTTGCACTGATGTGTCCTGTGCTCATTAGGTACTCGCAGCCCAGCTCGAGTCTCCTGCAGCATCTCACCAACTGCTAAATGGTATTGGGGCTGTAAGGAGAAAAATAAGCTGTAACTTATACCTAGGCAGCGCAACAGCCAGAAGAAAGGTTTTGGTATACAGTGGCTGGCCGAGGCAGGATTTTTCCACTTCATGGAAAAACCACAGTTCTGCAATGTTTTTTATCTGAGTGGGATGAAAAGAGAAATCCTCTTTTATTGATTTGTATCCCCCCCCTACCCCCCAATGAAGTGAGGGGCTCTGAAAATAAAATGTTTTTACTCATAGCAGGGGTAAGAGGGGGTTTTGTTTGGTAAGGTCAGATCACTTGCTCAAATGCTGATATTTAAATTGCATAAAACGTCAATTAAACTTTACGAAGCTATTTTGCAACGAAAAGCCTGGAGCGCTGGCCCTGGAAGGTTTGATGTTGAAGGATTTCATGGATTTTATTTCCATTAATTTGTGGAGGGAACGCCTCCGTGTAGAGTCCGTCTCAGCAGAACATCGTTTGCCAGAAGACTGTAACGGCGAACTGGGCTCGTGGCTGAGGAAAGGCCTGGGGCTTTCTCCTCAGGAGTGGGCTGGGTTTGCCCGCGTGAAGGGGTACCCGGTGCCCGTTCCCTAGGCCCCCGGTTCTGGCGCTAACGCCCAGTAGCACCGGCAGCACGGCTGTAGCTGGCCAGCCCCATCGGGGTTGCACTGACCGTGGCTCCGAACGCCTCCCGAGCGGGGCCGGGGCCGGGATGGCCGCTGTCAGCGGGAGAGCGAGAGCTCGCCTTCGGGGCAGGGGGTACCGCTGCAGGAGGAAGGCAGTGGGCTGTCCTGCGGGTAGGCTGCAAAGTATGAGCTGAGCTTCAGAGGAGATTCTGGTTCCTTTTTCAAAGCCTGGCTGGACTGGCTTCACAGCCTTACTTTTACTGCCGCGTTTGCATTTCCGTGAACGTGAGCAAGATCCAGGGCTGCCCTGCACGTGGCTGGCAGTCCCGCGGCAGTTCACGCAGCTCGTGCCCTCCCACCTCGTTTCCCCCCGCCTGGCTATGGTGCTCGTGACCCCTGCAGAGCCAGTTCAAGGAGCTAAAGCGGCAGAAAACAGGAGACAAGCCCAGAAGCGAAGAGTTTCCCGTGGGTTTACGTTCGGGAAGGGACTTGCAGCAGGGTGACCCTGGCCTGAGCGTTGGGGTGAGGAGGGGATGGGAACACGCAGCCGAAGCAGAGGGTTCGAGCGTGGCCTTCGTGGCCTCAGCGCTTTGCTCGGGGTGCTGTGTTTGGGTGCTGTGTTCGCTCTAATGCAGCGAAGGCAGGCTGTCAGCACCGGGGTGGGCTGCCTGAAGCACGTTAGCTGCTTGAGTATACCTTCAAGAGCACTTGGAGATGCTTGTGACCTTAGGCACTATTTTCCCTTTCTAAGGAAAGACAGTTCATCTTTGCAGGGGTTCCAGAGGTTTTTTGTTTTTAGATGGCACAAAAAATATACTCAGTCAATATAGCTGACTAGTTTTCTAACCTTCCCTCTGCTGTACCACTTGGACAAATTCTTTGGATTTATGTCTGTGTCTCCTAGAGTCCCACAACCTCCTCACTTTCATCCCATCCAGTGGTGTTTTCTGTGGGTGTAGCTACTACTGAGGGAGCAGGAAAGAGCAGCCAGGAGTGGCAGGAACTTCTTGAAATGGCTTTGCCGAAAAGCCCCGTTGCATGGTAGCACCTCCTGAATGGCTCTTTAGCCTGTGGTGGGGCAGTGCAGAAACCTCAGCGACACGTGTGACGTAAGGAATGCTGCGTCCTGGTCCCTCAGCCCTTCAGCTGTGCTGAAGGATTTATGGTATGAACCAAGCCAGGGAACTGGCTGAACCCAGAATAAGTGAATAAAGCCACAGCATAACTCCAGTGTGTTGACACAACTAGGAATTGCTTCAGCCAGTTTTGCTGCTGAAGCTCCTGTATCATCAAGATGCAGTTTAATAGTTTCAGACTTCCTTCAAAGCAGCCGGTGAGTGAGTCTTCCTCCTACCAGTGTGTACCCCTTTGGTGCTACGTGCCCCCAGCCCCTATTTGGAAGCTCCTCCATTTAATCCGTCTTTTAGCCACCACCATTTTTAGGCAACTGCTTTGCATGATCTGCCACCTCCTTTGAGACTGAGCAGATCTTCCAGCCTTCATATTCTGTTTTTGGCTCTGTCATCAGTGTTTGGAATTTCATCCTAAATAAGAGGAAAAAATACAGAGAACTTGCAGAGATGATATCTTGCAATCCTCCTAATGGAGTTGCCAGTTGGAGGAAGATCTGCGTAGAGAGACTGTAATTGCAGTCAAGCCAACAAAAAAAATTTCCCTAAACAGTCACAGGTGGAAAGGGACTTTTCTTTGCCAGAAAATACTGCTGTTTGGTAATCCCCAAGATATCTAAGAGTCTGCTTGAATCCAAGTTTCTTACCTTGGCAATGCTTAGTGTTTGTGTCCATGTTACTCTTTTTTGCTGGCCAGTGAATGCCAGAGTTGGAGCAAGTTGCCACTGTAGACAGGACTCTGTGCTGGATCTGCATGAACAAGCAGCAGTGGCTTGGAGATGAAAAATACTGCAATGTTGTTTCCTTGCTGTGTTCTACAACTGCAGTGCCAAAGCTCATCTTAATAGTGTCTTTAGGCCTATTTGTTTGTTTGTATGCATCATTCACAAGCTATTGATGAATTTCTTTCATGTCTTTTGTCATGTGTTTATTCTTGGAGATGTTGATAAAAGAATTAGGGATGGAAAAAGTGTTATGTATTCCTGGTCTGGATCTGCAATTCCCTAACGTCCAGGAAGACTTTGAATTTGATACTCCTTTCCTGTTTCTTAGGGAACAGACCATGCTATGAATAATAAATATAAGCTTTGGGGCAAAAACATTTTTCCATTCATAAAATTCAACAGTAAAGGCTGGGTAGTAATTTCTCAGCCTGCTGCTGCAAAGCAATAGTAACTCCATGTTGTGACCAGAGAGCTACTGACAACTTCTTCATCTTTTGCCGTGCCACATTTAATACATAAGTTCAGTTTCGATTTTTATCTAGACACAAAAAAGATGTCTCCAGCTAACTGATGTGGATTGGTTTAGTTACCAAACTGAACAGCTTGAACTTGAAAAAATAAAGGCAAAACAAAAATCTTTCTTCTTTTCTGTTGGCTTCTCTCTTGGCTTTTAGAATGGGAAATAGCTGGGGCATAACTTCACGTGTTCTTTCAGTTTGATTGATTGAAAGTTGTAGGCATTTTGTTTTGGGCTAAATTAAAGGCTGTTGCTGAAGTTTCCATTTCAGGGATGATGGGGTGAGAGGGGTAAGTTATTAGCACCTTCTGAATTGCTGTCATTCTGATCCTGCAGTTATTCATGTTTCAGCACCCCAAATGGTCCTGTGGGAGCCCAGATAGAGCACTGTGCTGGAAGGGAGGCAGGAAGGAGAGGTAAATCGCCATCAGCACTGGGATGCAAGGGATGAGGGGGATCTCTGATTTGGGAGCTCTAGTAAAAAGCATCTCTAGTATTAAGTAGGGAAACCTGATTATGACTTGCTCCCCTACTGCCCTGGAACAGCCTGTTGTTTTTCTAACTGATGTTTTAAGGTGGTAAAAAGAGGTGAGGCGTTGCAAGGGGCAAGGGAGCATCCTAGATTAAAGGATCTATTTTTCAAGGCAAAGCTGTGTCACACTGGGGAGAAGCAAATCAGCACAGTGAAGAATAATCCGTTCGTATTATCGCTCTGCTAACCCCAGCTGTAAAACTTACTATAGGAAAGCTAATAAAAGGAGAGCCACACAAGCAAACAGAGGGCACGGGATTATTGGTAAATATTTATTTTGGCTCTGGTTGGAGCCGCTCTCTTGATCAAAGCAGCTGGAGTTTGAACCTCTTTTAAACTGTTCCCTGCACAGCCTGGGAGCACTGTGCTCTTGCACTGATGGCATCAGTAGCCTCTGTGCAGCTGAGTGGAAGAAGGCAGATAGCAGGAGGGAGAAGGAAAGTATGTGTGAGGTTGTTTCACTGTAGTGCAAGACAACAGTAGCTTATTTTTCCTTTGCCAGCTGCAGCCTGGTTTAGGAAAACAACCTAAGGCTTATTGTATAACTAGATAGTACAGACATTATTGCAAGGCCAACAAGGGATGTTTTACCATTTTGCAAGCTCATGCCTGGCAGGCTGAATAGCTCAGTGACCCTTAGCAGCAAAATGCACCACTGGCAGAAATCCTTCTGAACCTCAGACTGAGCCCTTTGAGAACATCTTCTCTGTCTGTTTTGTTTGTTTATTTGTTTTTTTTCCAGGATTTGCCCCTTTCCCCCATCTGGAGATGCTTGAATCCCGTTTGGCAATTAGTCTCCTGGCAGTCATTGCTCTTCTCTGGTCCTTTCAGGCTCATTGGTTGGTGCCTGCAGAGGACCCATCCCTTGGTGAATGTGGCACCTCATTCCATCTCAGTTGTTGGGCAAATAAAATATGATTTAGCTTCTGGGAGCAGGTAATATGTGTGAGAACACAGCAATGTAATGGAGGCAGAGGGAGGAGAAAGCTTTAAGGGCTCACGAGCGGGATCTTTCTATGCAAACATTTTGTACTTCACTTTGTATGTTAACAGCAGAACAAAAGCAGCTTTACTTTTGTTTTTTTCTCTGATTGTTTTCTCTTTTTTTGTCCCTTCCTTTTTTTATTTGTTTTTTTGTTTTAACTTTGCACTCTGGGGAGATTGTAGACATCAGAGTGCTTGAGAATAGGTCCAGTTTAAGGCCAGTGCCCCATGCGTTTGAACTAGAGAGGGCTGTGAGACAACTGGGGAGACAAACTGAATGTATCTGTTAATATAACAGCTTTCAACGCTGAGTTAGGACAGTGTCATAAAAATATATAGCACCTGTCCCACAGAACTTTGTATAAAGAAAACAGAAGAGACCAGGTGGAGCGGTGATGGAAGAGAATAGGCAGCAGGAAACTAAGCCTGTCAGTTTAACTCTGTGGAGAACTGCTTCTTCATAATACAATTTTTTATGACTCTTATTTCTAAATCAGTCCACATTATCCAGACAGAGATAGGCCAGATTAGTTATTTTTGAGGCCTCCCTGGACATGTGGGTATTGAGGGAAACCATAGCAATTTGGAAGGCTGGTAGAGCAATTCAAGCAGGACTCTTCTCTGCCTGTTCCAGGAGACTGTATGTGGCTTTCCATCCTTGTACCTGCCACAGCCAGCTCTCTCGCACCACCTGAGGAAGGTACTGCCTCCCTCACTTGAGCTCCAGGAAGAATTTCCTGTTGTAGGGTGGTTGAACACTGTGACAAGTGTCACGTTCATCTGGCAGAGAACTGTCCTCCAGGAGAGTCCCATCCTATTACTGCACAGAAAACTGGGTCACTGCAGGGTACAGACACATAATGCTGGATAGGCAAGAGCTGGATTTGTGGGCAGAATTTTACGCAGATCTAGGGCCACGCTGGCATAGAGGAGTGGTGGGCACTCTGTTCATGTCTGGCAATCTTGAACTTTGCCTGCCGAGATGCTCTGTGAAGGACAGGTGTGGCTCAAGTCTCTGTGACTAGGCTGTGCATAGCATAGCAGAAATATTGCAGTAGCTGTTTCATCTCTGTTTTAACTGGTTATTAATTTTATTTTTAGTGTGCTGATCATTTTGTGTGCCTGAGCCCTGTGGGAGCTCCTAGGGACTAGACTCTTGCCCTGTCCATCTCAGTGAGGCTTTTCTCAGTTCTTGGAAGGTTAGTTAGAAGAATTAATTAAAAAGACTGGGGTCTATACTGTAGGCAGATCCTTCCTCATTTTCCTTTGCACAAAAAAATGGGTGTGGAAATGCTTTCATACCTTCCTTCCCATTGTCCTGAGAAGAGCTGAAACAAAATTCCTGTTGACTTTTGTTGGAATTGCACACTTTGGCTGTCCTGTTCACCTCACTCCCTCTCTCACGCTGCTAAATACTAGCAGAGGAATAAAACAGAGCCAGCCTGGGACTGTTTTAGGGCTACACTGGACAGTGCAGAAGAAGATGGTTGAAAAATTTAAACTTCATAGTTTTATAGATCTCTTTATAGTTTTATAGATCTTTATATATAGATATTTTATAGTTTTAGGATCTTTATAGAAAGAGTATCACCTTCCAAAACAGCAAATGTAACAGCATAAAGATGTTTCCAATTCAGGCAGCCTTGCCTGAAAGGGCTCTGGGCACAGCATGTGGCTGTGAGGTCCGCTGGTGCCTCATCCTCCTGACTTTGAGGAGAGCTGGCTGGCAATTCACAAATCCTTGTTTCCACAAAAACCCAACTTCCTCCTCGCTAGGGCCGCAAACCCCTGGAGGATGTTGCTCTCACCCCTGCACAGCTGAGCTATTTTCAGAGCCTGGATGTTGCTACAGTGCCCTTATTTAGCTTTTCGAGGCTGTTTCAGAAAGGCAACTGCAGTAACTTCCAAATGTGTTTGAATTCAGGTGTGATAGTGCCTAAATACCACAGACCTTCTGGGCCATCGAGAGACTTATTAGCTGTGCTGGGATCAAGGAAGATGAGACCTGTTTTTGTTGCTTGACCATGCACAACAGTGTCTGATCAGGAACAGGATCTCAAGGAAAAATCTGAGATATTTCTTAGTCTGAAGGGGCAGAGCCTCTTTTTAATTTAGAGAGCAACTGAGGCCTGGAGTTGCTAATCTCTGAATGATGTTTAGACAAGGAAGCTCCATGGCTCTGTGGTATGACAAAGTGTCCTGCTATGATGAAAGCTTCAGTTTAATCCTTGAAGTGTGGATTTAAGATTTAGTCCTGGTTCTTCAGGCTAATTCCAACAGAAAAAGAGCAAACAATGTTTGTGATAGGAAGCCAAATACTGTTCAGCTGATGCCGGGAATGAGGCTCTGTAATAAGTGTTTGTGTGAGGCGGGCAGGGAGGGATCAGTGATGGAAGATCTTGAGTGACAGAAGTCTGTCACTTTTCAGATAAAATTCCCCCTTCTTGGTCAGCTGGGACCCCCTGCAGCAGCCCCTGCTCCAGATGCTCTAGGGGAGCCCCCGTACCACATGGAAGTGAAGACTGGCTTGTATGCTGCTGTGGGCCTGCAGGCCTCTCCAAGCGTGCTCCAGGGTGTAGGAACCTTCTGAATTTGATTAAGAGGAACTTGGCTATGATGGGATCAATTTTGAGTAGAAGTGTTTAAACTAGCATTGCTCCCCGCCTTGGGTTTATTTTTCATCTGGCAAGTCTTTCATCAGATAACAGACAAAGCAGCTCAGTGGCAGGCATTAGGATTTTAGTCATGCTTTTGTTCTGTGGTTGCGATGGAATGGAGTTGAGCAAGTGGACTCTTGTGTGAGTGTTAACCACTAAATGCATTTTTGCTAGATTCTTCTTGAGGTCTGGCTTGTCTGATATTTTATGAGAATAATAGAGGGAACGATAAATCTAATGAGCTACTGAGGTGAGGAGAAATAGTAGACATAATCAGGCTTGTATCTGGATTGTGATACCCTTTTCTTAGTTATGAACACTTAAAACACAGCAACTCTGGTGACTTGCATAAACCGTTTCCAACACGGCATCAGGTCATTATAGTTGAACACTGATGTGGGGAGTGGTGGCCACAGCTGTGATGGCCACACTGGCCTTTTTTTTTTTCTTCTTTTTTTCTCCATATTGGCATTTAGTAAAAATGGACTGAAACAGCAGTATGTTAAATGTGCTCTGTCCCAGTTTGTGGTGCCTGCTGGTTCATGTTCAACAGCAGTAAGCTTGCCTAACATGAGCCAGGCCTCAAAGATGTGCTTGTCATTGCTGCATTGCTGGGACGATGAGTGAGAACCGCACCATGCACGTGGGAGACAAGTGACTATCCCATGCCTGCTAGCTGTTGGCTGCTCTGCCGTCTTGGTCATCTGCGCAGCAGGGATCCTCTTGTTGCTCAGGAATTTTTTTTTACCACAAGTATGTGGGTGTGTAGGACAGAGACCGCATGCCAGAACTCTCATGCAGCCACAGCCCCTGCTGCCCTTGCCATACGTGTTGAGCCTCTCCAAGACAAGGCATGTAGCCTTGCACTTGCTACGTTCCCTTGTAAGCTGGTACTCATCTCCAGGACCTTCCTGTGGCTGTATTTCCTTCCCCTCTCTCTCCAAATCGGCATCCAACCCCAACCCTGATCCTTCACCTACAATTCCAGTCCTCCAAACAGGTCACCAGTTTCATGGTCTGCAACCCAAGATGCTAACCTGGTGCGCTGCCCCGTGATCTGTAATCTACCCATCAGCCATGCCAGCTGCAAAGGCTTCTGGAGTAAGGGGAGGTTTTGGTGATGTGCTGCATTGGGGAGCATGAGGTGTGACTGTGTGTACTTCTTTTGGGGCTCTGTTCTTAAAGCAAGGAATGCTTTGTCCACTGCTAATATAAAATGTGCATTGACCCAACTGATGTTTCAAGCTAAAAAAAAGGGGGGGGAGGAGGGACAAGAATCTAACTCATTTCACTTATTTTCCTCAATCTTTTTTTTTTTCCAGCTTGTTTTTTTGCCTTAAGTTTTGGAATGGTCTTAGACATAAATAAGGAAAAAGTATTCTTTTATTATGAATTTATTGAGAAGCAAGTAGAGCACATGGGTTAGAAACAGAATGATTCATGTATCACAAAAAAAGACATTAAAAAGGGGAAAAAAAATCCAAGTAGACTCCTGAAGACTGGAGTGATACAATGACTGGACGTGGAGAATTGAAAAAAAGGTACACTCATCCTATTTGGTCTTTGTTCAGTGGCTAAAACAAAATCTATACTAATGCAGGCTCCAGGCAATCCTCAAGGAAGATTGAAACTGTTGAGTGCTGTAACTGCACAATAGATAATACATATGAAAGTTATCTTTAGCCTGTGTTACAAATGGTTGCCTCTATGACTCACTGCAAAAAATTGTTTAGGCTTTCACCTGTTCTGCCTGGTGCTGTTATCATCCTGAGACCAGCATGCTGGTATTAACAGCTATTTGTGGCTGTATATGTTAGAAGCACGAAGTGGGCTACAGTGTGCATTTAGAGATAAGATTACCACTAGAGGGTCTACTGACTTCTTGAAAAGAGTGAATTATAAGGAGAAACAGCATACAAGCCACCATGTGGGAATTATTTCCTTCAGAATCATTGTAGCATGCAAGTAGCTTGCTTGGCTTGAACAGTTTTGGTGATCTGTAACTTTAATGAAATGCGTTTTGGCACATTGTTTATTTGTTGCTAATAATAATCATCTAAGTAATTTTTCACGGTAAAATCAGCACAAGCGACAGTGAGGTGATCTTCATTAGTCAGCACAGCTGAAATAGTGTAGTCTCCCTGCATGAGACAAACACAAAGCAAGAGATTAGGCCACGAGTAGTAAATAACTGCTGCTGTTTCTAGGAGGAGGACTTCCTCCTAGTAACAAAATAATACTTTTCCCATCAGGTCGCTCCAAAATCTTTGTGGTCCAAATGTGTTTCAGAACTGGTAAAGGAGTTGTCCTTATTTTCTGCCAAAAGACTCTCATCAGGAATATCAATGCTGACAGCACAAAAAGTTCAAAATTAAAACAGTACAAAGGGAACAAAATGTTTTGATGTATAAAAATTCCTTTTGAATCTGTGTAGTTTCTCATGCTTCTTATGAACAACCACAGTATGGCATGTGCTGTTTAGTAATCAGAAAGGGAAGAAGGGCTCGGTTGTCTGGCACTTCTCTTATTCTGGTTCTGTAGTTCATTCTGTACGCTGTTACCAATTCATACAAATTTTTATAAAAGATAACATTTTGGGTGCATGTGTGTAGATGACTCAATCTGTGATGAATTACTATATAATAAAACTAGAGGGAGCTTAATTTCAAATTGTGTAGTAAAAAGTACTAGTAATTCCTTTTACGGGAGAATTTACATCCTTGCAGTGCAAAAACGTCAACCTTAAAGTAGCTGTGGCTTTTTTTTTTATTAGTCAAAATGGCTCTCCTCAGATGTTTGGAGAAGGAGATGTGCTGGGAGAATGCATTTTGCGTTGCTGGCACTGCAGTGTTTCTTTCTGTTTTCTTGGGAGTGCAGAGGTAAAGCCTTGGCAAGTGGAAGCTGTGGTTGCTGCTGTCACCAAGGGAAGACTGAGATGTGTGAGATGGTAGCTGTTGTTACAGAGGCTTGATCCTCCAAGAAACAGCCGTCCTTGTTCTCACCGGTACGGGTCTCGGCAAGCCCAGCTCTCCGGGACTTATGTCCTCGTTCTCTTTCCCCATCCTGGCCCTGTCTTCTCCTTTTCCTGTGCCTGGATCAAGCTGGTCCTGAGCAGGCCCCAGACTTTGAGGCTGTGACATAGATTTTATATCAGCTGCTGAAGGTCTGAGAATCCATGCTGTCCTTCTAAGTATGAATGTATCTAAGAAGGTGTTTGAATGACCACCTGGACTGCAAGCTTTCATGCTGGTGACTGATCCTTTCTTCCCCACATTCTCAACCAGATGCCTTGATGATCCAGATATTGCCTTCTCCTTTTCAATCTGGCCTCTTCAGATATCTGGCTAAAAACCCTCTATTGTTCCCTGGTCAAACATAGCTTCAAGTTGTGCCCAGTTAAGAGAGACGATGGTGCTTTCAGCATTTAGGACCTGTCTTGCTTTGCAATGTGATTTGGTTGAGGTTTAGGAAGGCGACCTAGTTCGATGTGGAGAAGGCTGCTCACAAAGAGCACCCTTGATAGATAAGCAGGAAACTCAATATGAGCAGCACTTAGAGCACTTTCTCACCTTTATAAGAAATGCATCTCTTAAGGCTCTATGAGTCCAGAAAAATGTTCCTAGGCCCTGTAACTTGTATTGCCAGTGGCAACTTAGAGGAGCTCTAATTTTAGATCTGACACTGTATATCTACAGTGGAAGAAGTACAATTGCAAAAGTTATCTAAATAGTCTCTATAGCTGGTGAGGAAGAATAAGCTTCTCCAAATTGTTCAGCTCACTAAGGAGTGAACTGAATTGCAGTGCTGGTCTCTCAGGAATCCTTTGGAGGAGCTGCTTTGTTTGTTGCCAGTTTAAGAGTTATGGTGGGCAGTCTACTAAAAGAACTGAATGGCCACATCTCTTAGCGCTGGCAGAGGGGGTCCACTGTCCTGCGAAAACCTGTCTGTCTCTGGATGATGGTGACTCTCTAGTGCTTTAATCAAAAGTGCTTCATTTCTTATTGAAAAAGGTTTATCATGTACATGTTATCAGGTCCTGTCTGCTAGCTGGGAGAGCTTCAACTATGCTAATGTGATTGCTTGTAATCTTCTGACCATAACCCATCTAGAAAGTCCTTCTGTTTGGGAGCATAGTTGTGACAAACTTACCTGTGGGATTTCTTTGATTCCCAGTGTAACTGGTCCCTCATAGTAGATGTGTTCTGAAAGACAAATATGACGATGGGTGGTTAGATACTGTGCCACACATGAAGGAAGCAAGCAGCTGATAGTAGATGCTGTTTTGTAATAGCACTTAAAAGCGCTCTGGTGACAAGTGTTATAGAACTGTAGAGTGCTCTGTACACAGTCTTGCAACAGCCCTCCTGAGAGAAATGTCAAGATGTGCTGTCTTATGGGGAAGGTAGGACCTTGGATCAAGGCGCAAATGCAATCCCCATCTGAGTGAAAGAGCGGGACATGGCTTTGTCCAGCTATGTGGGTGTTCCTATGTCAGTGTGCATCCTGCAAATGGGGAGGAGGGTCAGGAGTTGCTAGATTGAAGTCGTTTAGCGCAATCGATAAATCCATGCTTGTGCCTGTTAAGCACCTGGAGCTGCAAGAGTTGAACTATACTTTTTTGGTAATTTTAAGAAAAACAGTTTGAAACGAGTGCTTCTGTAGGTGTAGGCTTCTGACTGCTTGCTGAACATGACCTTAACGTGATAAGAACATGTCTATCTTACTGTTGAGAGAGCATTCACCGTGGAGTTACATGATGTGCTAAAGCCAATGCAAGTTGTGTTGGTGACTGGAATAGAGCCCAGGAGTCCCACCTTCAAATCCTCATCTCCCTGGTTGCTAGACATGCTTTCTCCTCACTGTTGAAGAAGGGTTGATTTCAGCACTACTGGACAGAATTCACAAGCTCTTCTGCAATTCCTCCTACTTTCCTATAGCTTACTGGGCCAAACTCTGTAGTCTTGATTGAAAATAAAATTCTTCAGTGTTTGAGTACAGGTGTGTGTGGTTTTTGTTTTGTTTTTGTTTTTGTTTTACAACTTGCCTTGCACAAGTCATAGAAAACTCAAAGTTTTAGGATTCTCTTTTGTAGGTGTCATGAAATAGTCTTTACTTTGACAATGATAGAGGAGTAAGCATTTCATCATATTTGTAGGAGTATCTGCTGACATCCTGATGCTTGTTACTTCTAGAGAGCTGTTTTAGTCCAGTCTCACTGTGTACTTCCTTAAATTGTTCCCTATTAAAGGGTGAACAAGGGGTTTGTCACATATTCATGTCCATCCCACCATGCAAAAGGTGTCTGATATAGAAAAGCATCTGCAGAACATCTTCCTCACGCATACATGAAATATTGATCAAAGCCTTTAAAAGCCTTTTAACAAATTTAAAGAATCATGACTATAATATGCACTAGGAAGAGAGTAAGAGAAACCTGAGACATCACCAATGTCCTACACCTTTGCATTAGTGAGGAGTTTGTTAAAGGTCACGCCCTGATGATCCTGGGAGGCGGGGCAGTTGCATGACTTCCGAGTGTCCCCCT
Organism: Struthio camelus; assembly: GCF_040807025.1. NCBI lineage: Eukaryota > Metazoa > Chordata > Aves > Struthioniformes > Struthionidae > Struthio > Struthio camelus. The sequence continues at coordinate 103,099,575 of NC_090943.1, forward strand.
GAAAAAACTTTTACTAGAGCCGAGGCTAGAATCAGTATATTCTGGCTTGTTACTCTCAAATTGATTAACTACAGCACTCAGCGGAAGCTCTGTCCCCTTTACTCTCTGCTTCCCTGGCTGCTTTGCTTGGACCACAGAAAGTCTTTTCCTTTTCAAAGAGTGGTTGCCATCGCTGTTTACTTCTTTGCACGAAGCAGGAGTCCTAGAGTCTGACACATCTCTGCTGCAGAGCGGTGACTCAAGATTTTAAAAATACAGCACAACCTACTTCTCAGTTCACAACTTACTAGAGCCTAAATGGGAGCTGAAGACATTGCAGACTGCACGACTTGTGTGATGAGCAGCTCCCCTGAGACTTTGCCTGTAGATGTGCTGATATGTGCTAAGGCTTATCGTGAGCTGCCACATCAGAGTAGTTGTGTGGTCAGCGTAGTGCAATTGCTCATGGTTTGTATGCGCTCTCTTTCAGTAGAAGGCCTAAAATAGGCCTTGTTTGAGAGGGAGGAAGGCAGCATTTCCCACAGTTAGCTCTGAGCCCAACAAGTCCTGGACAATAGCACAGGACAGTGGAGGGGCAACTGAACAGCCATTCCTTCTCCTGAAATCCTTTTCCAGTGGGACATGGAAATTCCTCTTGGCTCATGTGGCTCATTAGGGTCCTACCAAGGCCATCAGAAAGCGTCCCAGAATCTAAATGTAAAGAAGCAGCATCCAAGCTATGAAAAGCCTACATTTTGAAAAAAAAGTAAGTATCATCAGGCCATACATTTGTTTCTGAAATTATGGAGATGCTAATCTCTCCTTTAGTGAAAGTGGAAGCTGTTTTTTCCCCACTTTGCTGTGACAAAGTAATGATCGCATCAGAGCTAGTGCAGTGTGATCTAGGGCTCTGCCTGATCCCTCTCTGTTAGAGGTTCTCTGTGATTGCTCCTATATGGGTGGCTACACACTTGCTCAGTTGGTCCACGCTCCTGGGCTGTACTGTCTTTTGGGGAGCTTCAGAAACTGTGGAGCTGGGTGCTGTGGGTCCAGTTTGAGTTCCACATTTAGGGCTTTGTGCCTCAGAATTGCCCTTGCATAGCACTTTCTAATCAGGGATCTTGCAGTGGTTTACAATTATCAGTCAGGCCTTTAGAAAACCCATGTGACTCTCCTTGCTTCTAGCATGGGAAAAAGGATTGTTCTCCTTAGAAAGTACCTGTCCTACAAAAAGAAAAGCAGCTTTAATTTTCAGCTAGTTGAGGCCTGCTAGGAAATAACATAAATCAATAGGTCTGCTGAATGTTATTGTCTGTGCTCATGTCTGACTGTAGCAGTGTTCTTAGTGTGGACGTTGGCTGGATGAGGCTCTTTAAAGTCCGTTCAGTATTCCTCTCAAATAAAGCTTTGTGCTGTAACTCCAGACGTGTACACATACTTCAGGCTTTAAGGACTGTAATTTATCACAGTATCCTTCATACAGTCACATGTTTTTGCATTTCTCCATTGAAAGAGGATGAACACATCTGTTGCAGTAACTGTAACTATCACAAACACTGAGACTAGCTCATTGAATGAATTGTATGGTCTTTTTAGAGCATTTTCTGCCAAACTCGGATTCTTTTATAGCTGCAAAAATGTGACTGTATATATTTATATATTTATATTATGCGGCGCAGCCTAAATCAGGACTGCATTTTTTCTAAATAAGAAGTCTCCTGTGTCTTTATTTGTATGCTTGCAAGTTATAGCATTTGTCAGCGTGCTGTAATCAGTGGTGTGTTAGCCTAACTTCCCTGTTCAGCGCTTTTTCTTAAAGACTTAACTGAAGGTGATTTCTGTAGAACATCCTGGAAAACATTTCCAATGTACTGCTGATTGGAGGTGATATCATTGTATTTTTTGGAGCAGATTTTCACTATTATTTCTTACTAAAAGTAACTTGGTCCTTTTCCTTGCCACTGAATGGGCCCCTAGAAGCTTCCAGTCTGAAGGAGAGCTTTCAAATGTGTGAGTAAGAACTTCCTGAGAATTACTTCAAGTTACTAGTTATCATTTAGCATGAAAATCCCTCTCATTCCCGGCAAAACACCTATAATGAAGTTCTCACTCCTCTTTCTCAGATCTTCCTTACACTGAAAATCTCACACTCTTGTACTATATAAAGGCCCTGTACATCTGCATCCACCTCTTCCTTTTTCTATGTTTTAAATCTTTTTAGAACTTAAATGCTCCATGTTGGAGTTCTTCTAGGACAGGATCTTGCACCCATGCAACTCTGACACAAAACTTTTGTGAATTTTAGGGATGCAGGAATGATCTGAATAACTGCCAGCTGTAGATATATATTCGAGTGAGAAAAATCTATATAAATATATAGCTGGATGAGAAACATGCACTTTCTTTACTGGGGAGGAAAAAGTGAGCTGAAGGGGCTAAGCAGTGTGTATCAGTCCAGGACCTAACTTTGTAGTGTAGTTGCTTCCTCACAAACATTGCTTCGTCTCAAAGTGATACCCGGTTCTGTAATTAATGCCCTATTCTCTAGTTTTATTTGCAAGTACCATTTTAGAAACATGCATACTGCACCACCTAACCAAAAGAGGCAATAATGTAATGTAAAAAATGGCAGTCCAGAGTTAGGGGTGGTTTTTTTTGTTTAGTTCAACAGCGCACCCAAGGAACTGCGCAAGTCCTCTGATGATGCCTCTATCAACTGGGGCTGAGAGAAAACTTGTGGACTTGCAGACTATCTGAGTATCTTTCAGTAGGAAGGTTTACGTCTGCAAGTTGTGGTTAGCACATTGCTTAATATTACCATACTAGGAATACTTCTCTGATTTTTGTGATTGCATTGGAAATCTGTTAAATCTTATGCAACTATATTCTTTGGAGGAAATGTGGAGTAACCAGCTCTTCCTACTAAAAAAGCAGAAGAGCTAAGGTCAAGTTATACTACAAAGGTTTTAGCTGTTTTTCTTGTTGTTGTTCTTAAATGGGAAATGGCCCACTTCCTTGCAACTTTTGAGCTTGCAACTTCAGAACAGGGTTATATCTCAAAAAAAAAGGTCTTGGAATCCTGTTTAAAAGCCCTAATGAGCTGTGCCAGATGAGAACTTTGCTTAAAATAATAGTAACTACTTTAGGGAAATATCCAGCTATTAGTTCTAAAGTTTTTCCAGTCATGGCAAAGTTGTAGCATTATAGAATGGCAGAGAAAAATAAAAAAATTCAACATCCAGCTCTTATAAATCTCTTTTCTTGTAACTTCTGCTCTGCTTGTCAGCACAAGGGGACTAATAAAGTCTGCAGCAGAACTACACTCTGTGTCATTTCAGGAGAGGGAGGGATGCGCCATTTTTGTCTTTCTTGTGGTGGCCAACAAATTCTGTGTAGAACTATATTTAAACTCAGGTCAGATCTCCGTTGGAAATGTTGGCTGTACAGCAGGGAAAATGGGGCTCTGCATGAAAAGCTTCAGCTGAAAGGGCTATCTACTCTTCTTCACCTTTGCTGGGCTGCATACTTGACCATTCGCAATGTTGTCCTTTCTGTTTATATTTTAGGTCACATTTACAGCCATGCTATTATGTTCAAAACATGGCTGCGCTGAATTGGCTCAAATTGCTTTTCAGTTTACTTCATTGTCCTATAACGTAGATTAAAATAAAATGTCAACTAATTCAAAAATAGCATAGTTTCAGTTTGAACCCAAGCGGTTTGAAAAACTTCACTTTCCCCCTGTGACTTAATTACTAAATAAAAATAGTTATTGAGCAAGATGGCATGTTTTAAAAAGTGTGTGGCGGAGGTCCTCACGCTAACTTAAGGATGCTTCTAATGAAGACCTATGGCCCTTTTAAACACCCAGCTATGGTTATATATCATGATGTACTTCAATTAGTAAAAACAATCCCCTGCCAGTACAAGATTAAGGATTTGGAAACCCCAGGAGAATTTGGCTTTGTGGCATAATGTGTGAATAGCAGTTTGCGCTCGGCTCAGGACTGGCTCCACTTCTCCTTAATGTATTCTCTAAAGGGTGTTATTAAGTACTTCATCAGAATAAGACAGTTTTTCAGTAGGTCTGTGGGTGTTTTTTTGTTTTTTTTTGTTTTTTCCTTATAATTCAATACACAACTGAAGAAGCCTTTAAATTTAATTTTTCTGTCTATCTGGCTTACGGGATTTACATAATTGCTTGCTCATGCAGCATTTTTTTTATTATTCTTTGTGATATTTCCATGCTGTGTGAAATGTCGTAGTGATTTTCCAGGGCCTGTCTTAGCAGCAGTGCTATCAGGCCTGTAGCCCTTGTACGTGAATTATTACAGCGGTATCATGGTGGAGATGCAAGTGAATGAAAAGGAAGTAGAGCTTCTGAAACTAGCTGGCTCTCTAACAACTCTGTGAAAAGCTTCCCTGCACCTCTACCCGTTTATTTTAAAACCAGCCAAAAGAGATGGTTATAATAAATATAAGGAAGAAGAGAGACTTCACAGTGGCCGTTTAAGATCTGTTGATGTTATAGTCCAGAGGCATGACTGCAGCTCTTCTGGAGACACTGTGGCTAGCTTTTTACCACCTGGCTTGGATCAGATATTGAGGTGGTTGTGGCAGTGGGGACCTCAGGGTGCCCAGGCCCACCTGGGACAAAGGGTGCATACTTTGTGGGGGCAGCCAATGCTACTTTAAAATGACTAGGCTGCCTTGGGTTGATGGGCATGAACTTAAATCACACCTTGTGATTGCAGCATAGACAAGGGTTGAGCTGAAACAAGACAGAAACCATAGATGGTATCAAACAGTACGTTGGTCCAAATATCCTTATTCAGGCATAGTTCCTCTTAAAGTGAGTTAAGAACTGCCTTGAAGGACAGGAAGCATTACTTGCTTAATAAGAAAAAAGCATGCTCAGGACTTGTTTGTGCAGCCCTTCCTTTGACAAAAATAAAGGCCAGTTCTGCAATATTCTTTGGTCGTGTGACAGTCATAGATATAAATAGGGCTTATGAACCTCTCTGTGCTGTGGGATGGGGTAACATTACTACAGTATTTCTTATGGACTTGAAAACCAATGTGTGTGCGGTACTCTGTGATTAAAAGAAAAGTGAGCAAACATATTAAGGAAAAAGAAGGCTCTAAAATTAAAATGTCTCTGTTCCACTGTGTTTCTGTCATCCATTAACATACCGTTGAAATAAACAGAACTTTATGTTGTGTTGGTACATTCAGCAGCACAGCAGGCATATCCTGCTTGCATCGCTTAGTAGCCATCAAACATTTAGAGGGCTACCTAAATTACCTCCTTTCTTCTTTCCACATAAAATAAGCTCAGGGTTATCCGGCTCACAGAGTGACTCCGAGTAGCTTAAAACGGTCTTCCCATTTATGATCAGGTTCATCTTCACATACAGTTCCTTGGTGCTGTGTCCTATGCACAAAACGGGAGGAGAGCTCAGGGAAAGTACAAAGGTAAATGAGTTTATTTTATTTTTAAAAAGATTAAAAATTTTTTTCCTCTAATGCTTAAGGAATTGTATTTATTCTCTTCACTGAGAACTCCTGATATGTAGAAATCTGTGCTTCAGAAACAGGTCTGTAAGTCTCCCAAGGTAAATACAAGAGACGTAATAGCTATATCTTTATTGTTAAATAAACTACACCAGTGGCCATTCCATGACCCTGAGGACAACTGGCAAAATGAGGCTTGTGTCCATACACCTAAACTATCTTTCTTCCCTCCTGTCCCCCAGCAGAGTGGCCGTATCTGGTCTGCCCTAGTGGGAACAGCCCGCTGCCTGTGCCTGCTGCCTGGGAGAGCGCTAGCTGGCCCGAGCCAAAACTGCCGGGGACCAGCCAAAGCAGTGCTGGGAGCTCACCTGCTTGCACCAGTGCCCCGGACCTGTTTGGCATGCTAGTATTGAAACGGCTAGTGAGGCTAATGGATTTAGAGGGGAGCCCCTGTGATCTGAGCTGGTGGAAAGGGATTTTCAAACGCCCATCATTGATTCGCAGGCCTGTTTCACTTTGCAGCCCCCTGAAAACCAGTGCTCCCGGGCAAAGGGCAGCACCTCCCCGGCTCTCCCTGCTGAGAGCCCCCTACGTACAAGGAAGCATTCCCAGGGCTGTGAGAGGGTGGCACACAAACACATTTTCAGCACAGGGAGCATGCAGCAGCTTGAGCCAAATCTCGTATTTATATTCTAGGAGTATTTAGAAGCTCCAGGTGAGACTGGGGCCTACAGTGTGGCAAAAAGTGTTGCTTGTCCATGCAAGGCTAGGGTCACAAGTCAAGCTGTACCTTACATTTACTTGTGCACCCAGCCCCTTAACTCAAGTGCAGTTCTGCTTTGACCTTCTTACGTCGATCAGTCAAGCACTGCAGAGTATAACTTCAGACAGCCCACGTGGTGAGCGGATGGCATGGCAGTGTGTTGCCTCGGGCTAGTGCTCTCTGACGCTCTGACTCCCCGGTGCTTCCCAGCAGCAGTCCCTATGTGCCCAGGAAGGGTGCAGAGGTTCTCCCACCTTGCTCCCCCAGAGTCCCTGCAGCAGTTCACTTTGGTCTCTCACCTGGGAGGGTCAGCCGTGGAGATTTGGAGAGCACTGCCAAGCGGGCACAAAAGCCTGGATGCTGTAGCTGTCTCACTCAGACTATTTCAAGACAACTTAGACATAGAGACAAGCTCTATAGCAGCTGACACCTTGGCAAGCTTATATCCATATGTCTAGACAAAGGGTAGGAGAGGAGCGAGGGCCCAGAGAGCAGACATGAGCTGCCCAAGGTGGTCATGTAAAAGGTTTGAGGCAGAGATGAGAACAGAACTGACATTTCTCTGGTCCCACACGACACCCCTGGTTTTGAAATTTCTCAGAAATGAAGCCTATTCATATGTTGTCAGAGGTTCAGACATGCCTGCTTACTTCTGAATACCAGCACTCATGCAGTGGGTTACCTTGTTTATGGCATGAGGAAATAGCAATTCACTTACTCAGGATTATGGCAGCTCTGATGTTAAAGGTGTGGGTTGCGACATCAGAACATCGGTCAATGCTGAAAGCAAAATCTTGCTGAGGATCTGTCAGGAGATAGAAGGCAGTGGGTAACCAGTTGTAGTTTTAATGAGATGCTGACTGTATAGTGAAGAACAATAAAACTATGCAATTGCTATGAAAATCAAATTGCATGTTTCTTTGAAACTCTCCAAGATGTGCTGAAAGCTCCCATGCCCTGTGTTTAATCACTGCTTCTGTCTTTCCTGCCCCTTTAATCTGAACCACATTCAGTAGACAGCCTAAATGTGGCTAAAACCTACTGTGTGGAAAAAGAGCCAAGGAGGGAGTTCAAGGAAAGCAAGTTCACCAAAGGGTGGGTAGTCAGTACTCATTCAACACTGAAGCCCTACCACAGCTGCTCTTTCCAGGCTCTGCACATCTCCATTCCTTGCTCAGCTGTGATGGGCACTTTATGATGATGATGTTTTTTAGTTTGTTTGTATTACAGGGTGGCTTGGTGAGGCTCTCTTGGAAACTGAATCCTGAAGTGGAATGAAAAGTGTAAAATTTAAATAAAATTGTGTGGCTGATATTTCATGCTGGGTCCACCATCATATGATTTTTCTAACCCAGGAACACATCTCCCTCTCTGGGCGATGTTAGCAGAGCGGGAGGCCAAGGGAGCCCTACGGCTGATGATTGACATGAACATGGTTCTTACAGGTTCCCACAGTGTCCCTTTCTCAGCGTGAAGCTGCCAAAACTCTTGCACAAACACAACTGCTTTCCCTCTACTTCCGCCTTCTTCCTTGCTGGCCCTCAGGAATCATCTTCCCTTAAACTCTTTGGGACTTTTGGAGGCTTGTCATCGTGTCACTCTCTGGTGACAGCTGTCAGCAACAACCGACAGCTTGACTGCTGCTGAAGCTGCTGCAATGAAAGGTATGTTCAGAGGTTTCCCAAACCGTGGCTGGAGATGAAAAATTTGGCCAGTTTGGCTACATCTCTTCTTAACCCAAGGATATACACTATGGCAAAGCCTCAAGGCCTGATTCAGGCAAATGTTTGGTCCCTACGGTGGTTTCCCAGCTGGCCCGTGCATCCTATTTCCTTTTCTGGGGAAACCAGAGATGGCGTGGGGGTGTAGCCAGTCGTGACTATGGCACACGCAGAAGCAGCCGTAGACTCCTCAGTTTAGATAAAGCTAGTCATGACAAAATATAGACTTGGGAATTGAGTTCTGTTTCTAAGCTTGTATTTTGAGATAAACTTCTCACTGAATTGAAAATAACAGTTTGGGAGAATTTTACTTTGATGCTGCAGTGAAACTTGAGTCAAGAGTGTCTGTTATGAGGCTGTCCTAATCTGTCAATAGAGTGTTAGCTCACAGTTTGACTCTGTTTTTACAGTGGTCTTCCACACCTGTAGCAGCCTGCAGGGAACAAGCATGGGTGACCAAAACCTATTTGTTTACAGGAAAGCATGAAATGACTGAAAGAGCCGGGAGGGGCTGGGGGCTCCAAATAAGCCTGTCTCTCCAGCACTGGGGTTATCCTTGTTGTCCAAAAGGAGCTCTCAAATCTTAAGATTTGATAAATTGAACTAGCTAAAGAAGAGAGATGAAAGTCACTGCCGCTTCTCACACGTGGCTCTGTTCCTCTGTGCTGGATTTTCTCCTCCACGTCACTAAACCGGTCTCTGCAGTTGCATGGTCCGTCAGGGGTGAAAAGGTGGCACCTGGAGTTGTTTATCAGCAACTCAAGCATGACAGGGGTCAGAGGGTTGTTTCTTCTCCCTTTCCATATTCCTGCCAGTTCCTGCTTTGTTATTGCAACTTCAAAAGTTGTTGCAACTGCACAGAAGAGCAGTTTCCTGCTCCAGACGGAAATAGTGTCAAGCTTCTCTTTTCTCTGGGGCAGTTTATGCCTGCTTCCCCTCTGGTCTCTAGCAGCCCTCAGAGTCTGGTTTCCGCTTTCCTCTGGCCTTCTGCAAGAGCCCCTCTCCTTTCCATTTTTAGTACGTGGTGTGATGATAAGGTTCAGGAAGCAGTTGCTCAGATTCTGAGCAAACTGGTTGTTGTGCCTACAAACACTGCTGGTTGTCAAATTGCTAAAATTGTCAGTTCTGTAGTTTCCAGAGGGATCTACGTTCCGGAGGGGTGACAAAATGGCACTGCAACATATACCATGCTCTTTCGCTTTTCAAAGAGACTAAGTTGTGTTTTAGTCAACAACTTGAATTGTGATTTTAGGGCTAAAAGTTTAAAAATTTAGCTGAAATTTTCCCATTAGTAAATTCATTTGGATGGAAAGGAGTTGTTCATGAAACCAAGTTTCCTTAGAAAGCATGAACTTCACATGAAGAACCTGAACTTCAGAGTTATTTAGTCTGGATATCTCATGATTCTGTCCTTTTCTATAGGTTGCAGTCTTTGGCCGGATTACGTCTTTCACAGTGCATTGTAGCCATGAGTCTCTCCTACTGCACCAGAAGGATGCAGCATAGAGGGACTCTGGTGCATTCAGAGAAATGTCTGATCCTCAGAGAGGAAGAAAGCATGGAAGCACTGTGTGAGAAACTCCAGCAGAATTTGTGAATTAGGGCACTTAGATTTTGTGTTGTTGCTCTGTTGCTGAGAAGTGTGAACTTTTCCACCCACAAAAGAAACCTCAATTAATTTTCTCACCATCTCTCTGTGGAAATTCAGGCTATGACTTTGCAATCCAACAAGTTAGATGGCGTTGAGTACGTGGGGGCCTCCTGCTGAAATCAGCTGAAAGGATGGCTTTATTGCCAGAGCCATAGTACCAGAGACTCCAAAAGTACCATAGTACCAGAGACTCCAAAACGAGTAGGCAGAATGGGTGCAGCTAAAAGGAAAGTAAAGAATATAGTATGTTTTTAACCATCTGATAAGTAACCATCTGTCTGTAACAAGTTCAGCTGTGCACCTTGAAGAAAGGTAAGGTGCTATGCTCCTCTTCCTTTAAATGTTGAGGAATCCCTCATCTGTGGCAAAGGCAACTCGATGTAGTTGCCATTTTTGTGCTTCATTTCAGATGCACAACTGTGAGTCACTCTGTGTTTCTTATGGAGGTTTAATACTTATTCTTCCTTGTTTGCCTCAAATCTGAAGGGAGCTGGTTAGACTGAAAAAAATACATGTTATGTCTTTCACATGTGCAGAGCAATAACATTTACCATTAAATCTCTAAAATACGTGGGGCTGCCCTTCAGCCTTCCACTTCCCTGCAACATTTCATAGTGCACAGTACTGTATGTTCCCAGACTTCCCTCCACCCACTCCCTTCAATCTGCTACCTCTTTCATAATTAAAGCTAGAAACTCTTGAAGTGGTTGCAGAGTTTTGCTTTTCCAGTTAAGCTCTGATATATTACCAGGACTTAAAGTGATGATGGAAATTTTGCAAACACATTGAAGTTTAGCAGTGAGCATGTGCTTACTGGGGGCAAAAAGGGCATTTTTTATGTCTCTGTATTTTGTATGAGAAGGGCTTAGGTTGCAACCTTTGCAATGAAGTGCCCAGGAGTAAGATTTTGATTCAAGTTTCTTTCTAGGCAATTGTAAAAACCTTTCAGGCAACTTCTTTCAGAAGGAAGCAAGTCTTCGTCTTTTGTAAATAATTGATTTGCTACATGATTGCTTAGACCCATTATTTGAACTCAATGCTGTGGCTAATACTGAGCTTTCAACTGTATCCAGCACTGAATGCACAGCTTTCACTAATGACTGGCTTCTGTTACTACAGAAGTAGTACAACCCTACTCTGTGAGAGGTAAATCTGGGATGTTGCTGGCGTCCTGCCACTGATCACCAGGCACTTGGGATAATGCCAGCTGACCTCACGCATTTCACCCTTTTCTGAATACCGTGGGGGAGATTTCTTGCCATATTGGCCTAGTACATGGATTTCCTTGCATGCTGCGTATAGTGGCACCACTGTGCAAGATTTCAGCTTGGTTTAATGTTGTGAGGTGCTAGCAGAGATGAATTTGGCTGGATTATTCTAGAAGATTGAACAGACAGGAGTAGTACTGGTTAGATGCTCAAAGAAGTTTCTTTTCTTGCTAGAATTTCTTTTCCTGCTCTTGTTCTTGATAGAAGGTCCTGTTCTAATTAAGTAAGTTCAGACAGATCTGTAATGGTCTGTGATCCTCTGGGCTGCAAGCATTGTGCTTTTGGTGGAGCTTATTACCCCCATAACAGGGACAACAGAAGGGAACGCACTTTCATGCCTCAGTTCCTGTAGTTGATAGGTTGGGCTGCCAGCTCCAGCTACTGCTGAACATGGGGGTGTATTGAGACCAGGGACTGTAAGATGGGGCAGCTGAATGCACCGCACAAGTCCCATCTGCCTGCTTCGCTGTGGGAGTGGTGATTCCAGCAGGGAGATAGAGAGGACAGCTGGGAATGGTAATGTGCTAACCCGCTGCGGCTAAATCCCTCAGAGGTTGCCTGCCAGACCACTAACAGGGCATTACGGAAACTGTATGGCCAGATGGGAAGCACCTGTTCTAGGAATTTTGCTGGGCTGACAGTATCTGTCTTTTATTCTTCTCTTTTCTCCCCCTCTCCTTGTTAACTATTCTCTACTGGGTTTACTGTCACCTGAAACTCCTCTAAAATCCCATTGTTTCCATATGAATATGAAAATCAGTGGTTTGCAAGAGTTCACATCTGTAAGCCTTGCAGTGGTGAGAAGACTCTCCAATTTGGCCACCTTTGGATCGTTCAAAGTTGCTCTTTTAGGAGTGGGTAAGCAGTAGAATTCAAGGAATGACATAGCTGCACTTTGTTAAGGTCGTGCAAGGATAGACTGGTGCTAGAGGAGCTGGAAAATAGCGCAAGGAAGAATCATATTTAGTAATTATCCAACTCTCCTCACCTTCAAAGCTCTTAAGAAAATTAACTCATTAGTCCTTACAACATTCAAGGTGATTAAAGGAGAGGGAAAGAATGAGGAACTGTTTGGGATCTCAGACTTGATGTATTCACTTAACACTTTCCTTTTAATATCTATTTAAATAAATTAACCTGAATGCTCAAGGTTATATTTGACACTGTGGAATCTACTTCTAATGTACTGAGAAAGAAGCACCAGCTGAAACAAAGTCTCCAGTTATGCATCTAGGTTTCACTGAGCACCTCCTGTTGAATGAACCTCCCTTTGGGCTTGTCTTCATTGCACATCACTGCAGTGTTTGGACATAGCTGGGAGGAGCAGAGTGACCTCTGTTCAGTGGAGAGCAAAATAAGTTGTGAGGTGCATGTTGGCTGATGGTAGTTTATCGTATTTGGAATGCTGCATCCTAAGACTTTCACCCCAGAGACGTGACCAGCTCTGGGCTTTTGCTTAGTCTAGGCAGGCACTCTGGCTTCCTGTGCAGAAGCCATGATATGCTTTATCTCCTGTATCTCATATCTTTCTGGCTTGCTTAGACACCATGGACATGAAGGACCAGGTAAATAACAGTTACTGTATCCTTATTATCCTGGGGGGAGGGGTACAGACTGTGGGGACCCCCCCTTGCAAACAGTGCTATTAACTTGTGGCATCTGATGTCTACTTAAACCTATAGCTCTTGGAGACAAGTAGCTGAGTAATTCTGCTTCCTTGTTGATAAGCCTTCCATGACTGTAGAGAGAAGCCTGAAGATTTGGTCTCAGTACAGTCTGTAAGCTGAAAAACCTTAGAACATGAGTAAGATAAAATATGATTAAAAAAAAAAAAGTGTTCATGTGATATTTAAATCTGTTTCTCTCCTCTTAAAAGAGGAACTCCTTAAGAATATTGAACATTAGCGATACAAATAGCAATTATGTACAGTTTGGTTAGACTAAGGCACAGGCATTATTGGCCTGGGTTTATGGCCCTAGTTTTGGAGGCAGGTGATTCCAGAATCTTAGTTCTCTAGTTAATTTAAATGAAGGAATAAGTTTCTATCTCTTACTGCTTTAAAGGAAACACATTACTGAGTATAAACCAAGTCTGAATTTGCAAATACTCAGAAAGAGTTACTCAGAAGGTTGGTAGCTTCTCTGAACGTGTTGCTGGGACTCTAACCACAAGAGCAAAAGTACTTGGGGTGTGAGGAACTGATGTGGGATGTTGGGCTCAGCCCATGTTGAAAGGCTTGCAGTGTAGTAGAAGGAGAAGAAAGGGATAGATTTGCCCTGGAATCAAGCAAAGGTCGGCTACTGGCAACCTGCAGCCATGGACCTGCTGGTAGCCTGGCTGAGGAGTGGTGTGGTCAGCAGGAGGGAGACCTCTGTGAAGGCAGCAGATGTTAGGGGCTCTCTACAGCTGGAGGGCTGTGTTTGGGGAGGTGTCCCTGGCCTGCATAAAGTGTCCTTGCCAAAGTCTTAGCTTGAGTCTGCCTGCCTTTTCCTGCCCATAGGATTTTTCTTGACATTGGGCTTGTTAGAGCTGTTTACAAGGGCTGTGGGGGGACAACGTCCCAAGGTTAATTTAATGGAGATTTTCTTTGATTCTCTCAGTGGTGATATTTGGAAAGGGGGACTGCGGTGCTTTGTGTGGCATGACAAAGCTTCATCTAAGCCTGTTTGAGAAGACAAAATTGAAAAATATGCTAGCTTTCAGAGAGAGCAGATACAGATCTGTATTTGTATTTGATAATCCTGATATGTCCTAGTTAGCTTGAGAGAGAAAGGCATGCGGGGAAGGCTTCAGCTACAGTGGTTTGACAAGAAAATACAGCATTAATTTGGGCCCAGCAGGGAATATATTAGAGAGAAATTCTTTGTTCTTCTCTTCTGTTGATAAGAAAATACCATACTCTGCATGAGTAAGATGCATACGGTAACTGCCTGTATTCCTAATCAGATATGTCTCTTCTCTCTTCGGGTGGTTTTATTACATGCTTTATACTGTTCTACTTAAAACAGAGAGATCTCTGGACATTAGCGATTGCCACTATGACTGGGTGTTCACAACAGATCTGTAGACTTGTGTCAGAAATAGAACCAAACATTACTAGAAACTGCCCTGCTGCTAGACACATGCCATGCTCTAGGGTAGCAGGCTGATTATACAGAACAGTAATCAGCAACATATAAATGGACAAAATGTTCTTGTTTTCCCAGGATGGGTTGAAATCCACTGCAGGAGTGTGGCAGTAAGCTGTAATTGAAAAGGTATGCTCCCTCTGCTAAGGAAACTAGCTGGATTCCCACCTGCCTGATTGCTGTTGGATCACTTGACAGAAGCCATCCATCTTCAGGTGAGGAAGAAGCTGGTGCATTGAATTAATTTGTGGTAGCTTTCAAGATCCTGGTTTTTAGCAACTGGAAGCTCTCCTGAGTCTAAAAGCAGCATCTGGGACAGATCAGAAATTTTGGATTCAGTATGTGATGGTTTTGTACAAGGTATTTGGACATCTTGTCCCTGATGGGCACTGTGCTACCCCAGTTTTATGTTGCCATAAGTCTTCTTGAAGTTGGTGCAGTGACACCAACCTGCAATAATGCAGACATCCTTTTGGAGTTTGTTTTCTGAGGTGTGCTTTCTTTTTTCTTGGATTATTCTGGATGTTTTGGGTGACTGAGGTTAAATTGCTGAGAGAATCCGATGTCCTACCTCACCCTTTCTTTGGTAAACTGTAAGGATTGTAGTGTCCTGAGCTATTTTGGAGGCTTGATGACATCTCTAGATGAGACGATATGGCAACGCCAAGAAAGCCTACTCATGCTTCATATGCTCATACAGAACGCTTTACACCAGAGCACTTAGGAGACCCTGTGGCATGTTCTTGCTCCTAACTTGATGCAGTGACCTTTTGCAGTACCTTTTGATAATTTCCACTTTATGCGACACAGGGAGCTAATCTCAAAGGTTTATCGTATTGTTAATACAGCAGTGATTTACCTGTTAAGTAAATTAGACTGCTCCCTCTATAAAGACTCAAATTCTACGTGCAGTAGCAAATGGCAGTTCTGTCTGGCCCACAATACTTCTTAACTATAATGCAATACTGCTTTCTCAATATGTTTCTCTTATTTGTTTCCAATGGGGAAAACATATTTTTCTACAGCTTGCACTGTAGGCTGTTACCCTCCTGCTTGTGATACGTTAGCAACTCTCAGTGGCTACATCAACTGGAGACATGGCAAAAAGTCATTAGTTGTAAATGGTGTCTACTAGTGGGATTTAACAACTAGAGATAAGGAGGAGGGGCTGTCACACATATGCCACCATCTCTTTGGAATACATTGTGCAGGACCTTCATTGCTTTGGTGAGGAAATGGGCACCATGGGCACTGCGAGAAAATCTCTGAGAACAAAGCTAGAAAGAAAATTTTAAAGTGTTGTGAAGGAAGGACATTTGAGGTTAATTCTCTCCACCAGTCAGTGGAAGCATTAATATTGATGTTGCTAAATGGTTCGAAGTTTAGATACTGTACCTAATGTTTTGGCCCAAATACCTTGGAGGTATGAAATTTTCTCCTGTTCCTGCTTAACATTTATATTTTAAAACTTACTAAGTACTCTCCTTGCTCTGAAAGAAGAGGTAGAATTAAATCAGAAGCACCTAAGAGGTCACTTCAGAAGTTAAAGTTTTAATCCTCTCTGATGGAGTGGAGAATGAAATAGGTTAGGTACTTTTAATTCGTAGAGGGATCAAAACTTTGCAGGAAGGTTTACATGTGCACTAACATCCATGCTACCTTGATTCTGATGACAGTTTCAGTTTGTTAGGATTTGGTGCCAGAAATGCACATGTCAACATCCAGCCTTCCCTCTGGAATAAGAATAAGCTATACCAGATGCGCAGCCAGTCTATGACACTAAGATGGCTTGGACAGAGCAAACAAACAAAAAAATGTTTTCAAGTGAAATTCTTAAGTTCTTTGATTGTTTGCCCATTAGCAATCTATGCAACAAAAGATCAGAGGGGAGTTGGTGTCATGCGGCTTTAAATAATTTAGAAGCAGAAGCAATTGCTGGAGACTGCTTGAGGGAAATAAATAAATAAGTCCAAGAGAAGCATCTGGCTCAATCTATCTGCCAAAAAACAAAGAATAACGGAAAAAGAACCTCTTTTACCAAGTGTCTTGGAGAACGTTTGCCCTGAAGATGCATGAGGTGAGAGTTTTTGCAGACTTTCCTTTGCCAGTGAAAGCTATCAGATTACTTGTATCCTTTAACTAAAGGATGTAAGTTTGTGGCCAGGGAAAGTATATCTGGAGGAAAAAAGGCAAGCAGGCTAGTTTAACATGGGTTAACATAGAAAGCAGAAACCAGCCTGTTATAAATTAGTGGTACAGTGATGAGGATTTAGCAAGATTATGTACAGGTTGGTATTGCTGAATGATCAGGGTTGGTGTTACAGATCTATTTAAAAAAAAAAAAAGCCTTAAGTCAAATAGTACATTTGACCTCTCAGTATGTAGGAGAAAGAATGTGATGGGCTGCCTCTGTGAGCTGGACCCCAGTAAGACTGAAACTATTCAGTGCTGACAGACAGATAGAACTGTAATCTATCCAGTCTATCAGTCTCTACTTTTATTTCTTTTTTAGCACCAAAAAGGTGCCTCAAAGCAGAGTTTAACACAAGGGCATCTATACTGAGCTATCTGAAAAGACCAGATTCTACACCAGAATAACCCTGTTGACTTCCAGTGACCATTTTAAGAGCGATCAGAATCTGAGTTCACAAGTTCAAGGAAAGGCAGTATAAAGGAGAGTTTATCTGTCAAGATAATCCAATGCAAGCTCTTAGTGAAGTGGGCAGCACTCCTGTTTCCTACGGTACCACTGTAGGGTAGGAATAAACTATATTGAAATGACCCTGCTTGAAGCGTGACATAATGCCATGCAAGCGGTTGTACAGCTCAGTAGACGTATGTTCAGTCTAACTTTACTCTGTTTAGGAAAGGGCATTGGCATATAAAAATAGCTCCCAAAAGAGTAGCAGAAGACCCTGCTACTATGTCTAGCAGAAGTCATTAATTAGAGCAAATAGTTACCCATATCCCTGAATATGGGGGGGGGAGGGGGGTTGTTTTTTGTTTTTTGTAATCTGTGGATATGCAAATATAAAGGGTGTAAAAAAGGGTGCAATCAGTTTTCTGTTTAGGTTCTGAAATGAATACTGATTGACTTTTCCTTTTCCTGAAACTTTAGCTAATGGCTATTAGTCTTGCTTCAGATCAAAACATTAAAAAAAAAAAAAGGCAAACAAAAAGTCAAACATGAATTGGGAAATCTGTTTATGTCTGATAGCCAGAAATCCCATGTGGTCTGGACGGTGGTTTATAAAGCCTAGGGAATATCCTTCCAGATGTCATCTCCAAATACTACTACTTTAACTCTCCTGAAGATCTCCCTGAAATCCCCTGTTTGTTCCTGCTGGGCATAGAAAACAAGTAGATGCTCTCCAGACCCTTTCTAAGAACCTCCTGCCTTCTAGCAACCTTCTCTGGATTGCCAAGAAACCTCCGGTTTCAAGCACCAGGCAGCTCTGAAATCTTCAAGGTCCTAATCTAAGCGTAGAGCTTTATTAATCACTGAGCATACCGGTCTGGGTATGTTGGCTGAAACAAAAACAGATGTCTAAAATACTGATTTTTTGACGTAGACCCAACTAACACTTCACGAAAGAGAGCTGTAAAAATAGTTGGAAAATATTTCCTAGGGATCTGCAGCAGCAGTCTCCTGCCTTACCCTATGAAAAAAGCATCATTAGAATGCTACATTGTAAGAGTGTTTTCATGGCTAATTAACAGACAGTGCCGCAATTAAGCTTATATGAATGGTCTAGAAGCAGATGCTGGTGGACATGTCAGAGAGATTTTGTGCTCTCTAACTGCCCTGCACTTTCAAGTAGGTGCCTGACACTGAAGCAGCACTGGAATTTGCTCGGGGCACTTAGCTACCATTGCCTTCCTGACTTTCCCTTCCTGGAGAACTGCCTTTAAAATGTAACTGGAAGATCAAAAGCATGATAACTATAGAAGTCACTGTGAAATTAAAAGGGATAAGAATCAGCCATTTGTGTAGCAGATTCTTTTCATGTCTCTGCATTGACTTGCCAGTTATGTTCTCTTTCCTCAGTCAGAGATGTTAACCTGCGCTGCTTTTATCTTAGGATCCCTGCCCAGGTTTCTAAAGTGCTTTGTGGTCATTTGAGATCTTCCTTCATTTTTGTCATTTGTTCCTGGGAAGAAGAGTGGCTCTGATGGGAAATGTCTAGTTATTTATAGACTGTCTCAGTGTTATGTCTCCTGCGGTTATATAGAGGAGGCAGTATACTGTCTATTTACTTCACTCCTAGACCACCTGTCTCTCAGCCTGAGTTCCTTGCTATGGACTTGTTACTGAGAATTTTCTTCTGATTTCTTTTTGATGATTTTTTTTTCCAAATGCATAACACTTGATCATTAGAATCTTTTCCAGCCCTGGGGATGGGTCCCTCAAGGTTTAGTCTGACATAACTAGGAGGGAATGGGATTTGTGGTGGGGTGTTTGTACACCCCACAAGCCTTAGGTTTCCTTTCTATGGGTTATCCAGAATATGAAGTGAGAGTGGGGACTTGGTGTACACCTGCATCCTACTCCATTATAGGGGTAGGATGCAGTTGAGGCAAGTGCTTGGAAAAGGGATTTAGGATGGGCTCCTGGGCACAGAAGATTGCTACTCTTTGCCATCCATCTTCAGTTACCCTGTCTAAGCTTTTATGCTATCTTTCTCACAGTTGTATTAACTCACATTTTTGGCTCTATGCAGCTTTTTACTGCATTGTAGGGGAGGATCTGACAAACTGCAGAGCAAAAATGAACTCTTAGCTCCATTTTAAATGCTCAGACTGAACTCTCTATCTGCTGATAGAGGGCATTCAGCTCCAGAAATGAAGTTATGAAGTACTCGGCTAACATTCTCTTGCCCTCCTTAAATTTTACCTGATTCTACCCTGGGTCGCAGATGATATCCTGGAATTTATAACAACAGAAGAGTTGAAATCCTGACCCTCTTGAAGCCAATGGGGAATGCTTTTCACCAAGATTTCATACTAGAAAACTCATTGTAAGGATTGTATCCCAAAATGCGTCACTGTGACATCTTCAGCGGAGCAGGAAAAAACATGAGAATTTCTCAGACTGAAGGGACATGTAGGTAGTAAGATTTTACAGAGGTTGACTAATATTTATGTTGAAATTGGATACCTTCAGTCTGGAGTCAATTTAACATATATGTTTGGTTTTCATTTTGCAATTTATCATTAACTTATCATTGTTCTTCAGCAGTTTGGCAGAATACCCTGTGTAGCCACTAAGATAGGTTATCATAGTCCCTTTTCCCCATCTCTGGTCTGAGAGTTGGGAAGCTACTCTAGCTTTTTAATCCCACGCTAACATTCTGCAGAACGAACAACCCTGTCATTTTGGGACATTCTTTTCTCCAAAGTATCTAAAGCGTATGGGCAGTTGCCTGGCATTGACACCGTGCTTGCAAATGTTGCAAAGTTGTTATGAGAAGGTTTGCTGGGAAAGCGTCTTTGTTAAAAGCAGGCACTAGCACACCTGTTCCCTCCTGGGTGAGAATAGCTGATGGGACTCGTGTAAACAATGAAGCTAAGTTCTGCCCACTTAGTTGTGGATTACAGTGAAATAATTCAGGGACAAAGTTCCCCCTCTCCTCAGAGGACGATCAGAGCCTTTGGCGCTATTGCAGGCTGGCCAGTAAACATTTTTAAAAGTAGCATCTTTTCTGAAAGGAAGGAACATGGACTAGTGTATTCAGGTTTTTGCTCCCCACCTGGAAGGCTTCCTGTAGATTTTTTGGGCTCAGCCCTTAACACCATAATTTTTCTGTTTTATACAAACTACCAGATGATGAACTGGAGCTGAGATGCCGACATGCATCCTGGTCTGATGCTGCAGGTATGGAAAAAGGCAGGGCAGACTGTTGGGATGGCAGCTGCGAGTACTGTCACAACTGAATCTGCAAGACAGTACTGTCAGGGGGAGAAGGATCAAGCTTCAAACAAGGAATTTGATTGAATTCTCGCATTGTTTCCACATCTGTGTAATCCTCTCACCTCCTGTAGCTGTGCCCAGGAGAACAGAAACCCTCTCTCATGTTGAGACCTGACCTGTGTTATGTCTGGCTTGAGCTTCTCAAGCTGTGAACTCCTCCTGAATGAATGTACCTGTTACATTTCTGTGCATGGCAAACTAAAATAAGTGATACATGAGCTCTAAACAAATGCATTTTGTTAGTGAGCCTAGTGGTGTGCTTGGTAAGAAGCAATGCCTGACTGACACGTGCCCAGCAGACAAATTTCATCATCATTTGGATCAACTGTAGCATGTGCCTCTGTGTCAAAGCATCTCATGGTAGGTGAGACCTGTTGAGGGAATGTAATTAATTTATACAATGAATTCTTGCTAAAATAAAGGTAATAGCAAAGCTTGCATTCAATATCTAATTAATTATTTTCCTAATACAAGACATCCATTTATAATATGTGAAGCCTGACTTTGTTCTTCTGGGAGCAGGCCAGTAAAGAATTGCATTACAAATATTTATTTACTTCTCTTGTCCCTCACTGGCTTTATTTTAACGGGTGTGCAAAACTGCATGAAAGCTCCACAGGAGAAAAAGCCCCCTGGGAAACCCTTTGTATCTGGATGAATTGGAAAAACAAACTCTAGGGTGCTCATTTGCCATGAATCGCTTTTCACATCACGTGCGGAAAATGAATGAGGCGTCTGTGAATCTAATTCCCTTTGTCCCAGTTGTAAAGCAGATCAGCACAATAAGGGAGGCACAAGGCTAGCAAAGCAAGAGAGCTGGAAAGCAGGCACCATTCAGTGAATTCATTTCCAGGCATTCCAGTGCCTCTTGCTCCTTTTCTTTACAGATACGAAGAACAAACAAACCCCATTGTGCCTGGGAAATGCCTCTGGTAAGTGCTGCTGCTGAAGTCTCACTAAGCATGGTGGACGTCTGAGAGCACGATTCCTTCCTACTGTCACGTCAGGTCCCTTATCACTAAGTGGGAGGACAGAAAACACATCACCACAGCCTAAGCACACATTGTGAAAACAGCAGATCAGTGCACTGAAGATTCTGTGTCATCCCAGGGGTAAAAAGGATAAAGATTCAGGGTCTACCTCTTTTTTTTTTTTTTTTTTTTTAACGTAGCTTTAAGATACAAATCCTGGTTCTCTCTTTCACGCTGAATTGGAGCTATTTTTGACAGCTGTTATTAATCTGAATTTGGCTACATTATTTCATCTCTGTTATCTTTCAACTAAATACAGTCAGGTTTCTGTGTGTGTGTCAACCAAACCAGCTATATTTGGAAGACTAAAAGCATTATAAGTACAAAACGCAGTGCTGGCTTGGCAGTGTAGCCTTTCCATTCAT
Organism: Struthio camelus; assembly: GCF_040807025.1. Lineage (NCBI taxonomy): Eukaryota > Metazoa > Chordata > Aves > Struthioniformes > Struthionidae > Struthio > Struthio camelus. Next base: position 103,120,967 of record NC_090943.1, read on the forward strand.
TGCCTGGTTTATAAACTTCTCTCGCTGTATAAGAACCACTTTGTTGCCCAGCTAAAAGGAAAATGGAAATTTTAAAGGTCTCACCACAGCTTTTGTAACGTATTTCCAAGTTGTCCTTTTTGCAGACTGTGTGCGTAGGCCATTCTGCGCTGGCATTGATGCAGAGCAGGACTAAGATGAGCGCGAGGACACTGAACGTCTTCATGGTGGTGGTGGTAGTTTGTAGAATTACTTCCTTCTGTCTCTCGCTACCCCTCTGTGGAGGGAGGTTTCCGTTCCTTTTTCTCGGAGGGAGACAGAAGTTACTACATTGACGCCTGCAGAAGAGTTAAGTGAGCCAGTGCAGCCTGTAGCTTACCACAACGTGGTATAAACAAGAAGCTAATCAGAATTGGAGGGTGCTACTTCCGTGTGCTCAGACTTCTGCTTTCTGTTTCACGTTAGCTTCAACTAATGACAAATGAGCTAATCACACCTACTCACTGCGCTGTGTAGCGCAGCCTTGGCGCCTGCTGGAACAATACAGCAAACTTGAGTTTTAATCCCACTGTCAGTTTCTTCTCCTGAGGTCAAAGCGTTTGGGTCAAGGCTTCAGACAAGTTTTGTTACCCCTTCTGGCTGCAAAACATTGTGGACCAAATTGCCTCATCTTAATTACACCAGGTAGTACCATTTTTTGCAAGGTGGCCAGTTTGGTTTCTGTGTTCCTTTTGGCAACAAATCTCTCTGCTAGGAGAAAGGAAGGTTTGTCTAATAAAGCTGACTCACCAAACAACCAAGTCTTGAAACTTTTAGAAATGAATCCTTTCTGCTTAACTATGCTAATAATTGCATTTTCATTCATTTTATTTGGTGGTTCTTAAGACTGTACTATTTAACAATAAGTTCAGGTAAATGTAGACTTCTTTTTTTTTTCCTTCCTTTCTCTTGGTTATTTAACTGTCCACTAGTAACACTGTGCATTTGGCATTCAGACTAGCTTTTTTTTTTTTTTAAAGCTATGCTGCATGCAAAAATTAGTGAATATTGCAGATGGCAAGGAATGATCAATAAGGAAGGGAGGAAGAATTGCCTCATCTCCAGTAAACTTCTCCGATTTGGGATTTGGAATAGAATTTCAAAAATCAGTTGCCAAAAAGGTCTTTCCTGAAACAGAGTGACAACTGGAAAAAATGTATAAGCTGAATTCAACCCTCAAGCAAATGTCTGCAGTACTCTTCTCCAAGATGGAGACAAAGAGAAAGCTGTCTTTGTAGCACGGCAGAGTTGGGTAAAATGTTACTTTGGCCATCTCAGCCTTTCTTGCGCCGAAGGCTACAGATATCATCATTTGTTCTGCCATTGACTGAAGGTGAAGGAGACAAAGTCTATGTACCTTAGCAAACAGAAAAGCATTTTACAAGATCATTAGGGAGTAATGCTAAAAACTAGACTTGTTCCTGTGGTGAAATCCTGGCCTGAATGAAGGTAATAAAAGTAATACCATAGATTAAGAAGAAGGACAGAATTTCAGCCATGATGTATTAAATTTAAAAGCCAATTCAATGCAATCCAAGAGACTTTACTTTGAGTAATGAGATTCAGGCCCTCTTCATGTGTTTGGATACTATCATAATGGTAAATTATGTCCAGGGCCAGGTTGGGAAGCCAGACAGCTATCCTTAGGCACAGAACATATATACTAGTCACGTGAAGAGATTTGGCATTACAGATCTGTCTGCTTTGAATGGACTTTTGGTCATATTTGGCCAATAGCTGATAAAAGCAAGTGAAATTACATAGGGAATAATAAGGAGAGATAATATCTAGGATTACTGGCATACATGTAAACTTAAATCACATACATAAAATAAAAGTCACTTCCCACCGAGGTCTACAAGGGCAGTTAAAACTGGATATAGAAATTTATTACAAAATGGAAAGCAGTGTGGATTAGCAGTGTGTGAGTGTAATGACAACATTTTTTTTGTACACAGTACTTGATTTAAAATGTCAGCTTAATGCTCAATACTCAATGCTCAATAACAATTAACAAAGCAAATCAAGTGATAGGGCAAATACTTGAGAGAGCGATCCACTGGGGATCGCTAAATAGACGAATCACATTAGGCTCAGGACCTCTCCTGAGATGAAAATTTTTGAAAGCTGGGAAAGTATGTGAAAGAAGTATCATACATGCTTGCTCTGCCCTTACTCCTCTCTGCATGTTGGCTCACAGACGTGCCTGGGGACAGGTTACTAGGTTAAATGGAGCCCTAGTCTGGACTGGAATGGTTTATCTGGACACTGAGCTTGTTCTTTAGCTCCCCTTTCCCTTCTCCACCTGGTCTGCTGGGAACGGTGCTTCTGGTGGTCATGGCTTCGGAAGTGTTGGCACGAAGCAGTCGTTCCTCATCGCTGAAGCAGTGCGGTAGGTGCTCTCCAGTTGTCCAAAGGACTGGACTATTCCTTGGGGAGATTTTAGTCTAAGCAGAAGTAGACAGTCTGGGAAAGTAGGAGGAGGCTGGACTCTTGGGGTGCAAGTCCTTCTGCTTCACTGAAAGTGGGACGACAGGGGCAGATCTCCCAGCAGAACTTGAATGCAACTTCGTAGCTGAGCTTGGGAGCTCTGATATATATAGGCAAATGCCTGTGCTATTTCCCCGTCTGGTACATAGACTCTCTCTTGCTCTTTTGAGACAGCTACTTCATCCTTGTTTTTGGCAGTGCTCCTGACACTGACTCAAAATGACAAGTCACAAGATTTTTTGTGGGTGCGAGGTTGGAATGCATCTCACAAATAGTTTCAATAGCCAGTGTTCTGAGGGGAAACAGCCTTGATATTTAACATTTTGGAAAGCTACGCTGTCACTTCCAGTTTTCCCCACCATGTTTTTCTCAGTAGGAAGGGAATTTTACTTTGAGTGGTTTAAGTTTACAATGTGTACTCCAGACACTGTTTCGCCATTTCATTCTCTGTGTAATCCTTGTATCTCCTAGAAGAGCTTTATTACCAACTCCATCTGTTCGGGGAACTGCTTTCCCTTCAAACAGCCGAAGCCTGTGGGACGAGAAGCTACATTGAAATGAAGTGGTATCAGTGCTGGCAGTGGGAATTTTATTTTGGCAGGATGCTTGGCTGACCAACAAGCATGTTTCTTTATCTGTCTGACTGAAGGCTTTGACCATGGAGATAAGCAGCACAAAAACGCCTGTAAAGAGAGCCATTTACTTGAAGTGAGGAAGTGGGTGGCTTCATGTATCAAGAGTACTCTTCACCTAGTTTGGGTACTTCCGGAGTATTAAAGAGTGAAAATGCCTCTTGTTACTTATCAAGAAGATTGTCATATCTGTAATATCAGGAAGAGTAAAAGATACAAAGACAGCAGACTAATCAGCAAATAAATCTTAGATCAATGTCTGTAACTTCTTAGGTTTGTCAATACAAGATTGCTGATAAAATTGCATCAGCAAATCCTCTCTTAGCAATAACCAGTACCAGCTCTTTGAATGAAAGAAAGTATAGCAACAAAGAGGTTTTTTTGTTGCTTCTTACTTCAGGGTCCAGCTTTTACCTTTTAGGTTGCAAGCTTGAGACATAACTGATTTAAGAGACGATGTTTACATTTGTATGCGTCTGCGTTCCTACTGCTTGAAGATCACACCCTCCTTTGTTCTTTACCTGATTTTACTCCCCATTTTTTCTATTTCTGAACCCACCTTTTTGCTGCTTTTATACCTCTCTTTCTCTGCCCAAACTTCTCCCAAATAAACAGTCCATCCCAATTAATTTCCCCAATGGTCTCAATTGTTCTACATCTGTACCCAAATATGGTGTTTCTAATGCTATTACTAAGGCAATTTTGGCCTTACGTGGTGTTACTGGTACAGTTGCGTAGTCATAGGCAATCTCACAAGACTGCATCCTAAAACTCTCCTACAATTATCCAAATTATACTGGCACCTCTTTTTTTTTTTTTTTTAAACTTCATACACTCACTAAGGCAAATTATCTACTTTAGCCTTGATTCCTCTACCTACCTCCAATTAAACACATGTAGTTTCTTATCTTAGGCACAGTCTACATACCAAAGCAACAAATGAACATGTTTTTCACACTGTATTTTGTGCTCATACTGCATCCTTGCCCTTGAATTGTTTTAATCATTCTCCCCATTCCCTGAAGAGGCCGTAGCTAGTTGTGGTGCTCCAGTGGGACCTCTTGCTCACATTCGTACAACTGCATCTAGACTGCATCTACCCATCTACTTTTGCCAGACCAGTTACGGGTATGCTATTTTTCTATACTCGTAGCCAAGTACTCACATTTGCAAAGCTTTTTCAAATGTAGGCCTGGATAGCCCTTCCTCTGGTCTCACCATCTGGGTTTCCCCTTAAGAGTTTCTTTGCAGTAAAGTGTTTCTCCTATATGTACAAGTTCAGTATAAAGTAAGCCCTAACCAAAGTTTAAGTTCTTCCTTTCAAGCCAAAAATTTTTCTTCTTGCCTTTGGCGTCTTCATGTATTCATGTACCTTACAATGGAACAACTCCATAGGGAAAGCTTCACACTAAAAGCTTCACTGATTTATCTTCCCTTTCCTTGTAACTGAACAAATGCTTTCTGCTGGAGATATCTCGGCATAGGTCTCCCACTAGTGAAGGACAATGAGTGAAAATTTCCCATATAGATGGGATATTTCAGAGGAGATACCTTCACTCTCTGTACAAGTCAGCTTTTCCTGCTGTGCTTTTACCAGGGTTTTAAATATTTTACTTAAAAAAGATAGGGCCTAGAAACTCTAAATATTTCTTTCATTTATCTTCAGTGAAAGCTAATGCTCCCATAGCCCCTTTCCAGCTGTACCTGAGAGAAGATGAATTTAGTTTTCTGAGATTTACACAGGACTCAGGCTATTCGAACTGCCATACTGCCAGCAATGTCCCTGACTGGGCTCATACCCAGTGGAAAGCCTTGTGGGAGCAAAGACCAGTGAGGCCTTTGAGCCTGCAAGGCTTCTCAGTTGCATGAGGTGGGAAAGTCTCGGGGACCTCGCAGCCCTCTCAGCTACCAGCACCACTCCCACTCTATCTGCTGTCCCTGAAGTCCTCCAGGAGCAAACCGAGAGCCAGGGGCTGGGGCTGTTGCAGAGCTATGAAATTAGATGCAAGCAGGACTTGCGTATGGGGCTGCTGTTCAGTGCATTGGCTGAGCACCACAAAGAGGAGCTTTAACCAGCTGTGGTGGGCTCTTGACACAAGCTCTTTGTGGCTGTCAGAAGGTTGGACTGCTCCTCTGGAGTACCTGCTACTTGTGAAGCGTTGGTGCTATCTGTATACAGCATGAGCGTATGTGCTTTTATAGGCCAGGTTTTAATTGCTTTGACACCTCAACTAGTAGCGGACTTCTGTGTTAGAGATCTTGCTAGTTTTTTAATTGTTCTTTTTAAAATTAAAGCTTTCAGGAAAAAGGAATATTCAGTGGTATGGAGAAAAGGAAATAACACTCTCCTTTTTTTATCATTTATATTAAATGTTCAGAAATCCATTTAAGGTTGTCTGTAGTTACAACTTTATTTAAAGTAGTACTATCTTTTTTTTTTTATTTTTTTCTTTCTGATTAAAAAAAGAAACGGGGGTGGAGGGAAATACTAATTCCAAACCTAGAATTCTAGTAATGTTGATGTTATCTGGAGCTTGTGTTTCTCGTAATTTGCACACTACAGCCTTTCAGGACTGTACCTGGGTCTATGATCTGTGAGAAAGACTGAAGGGTAGTTTGTCTGCTACCAAGCAGAAGAGCCTGCACTCTCATCAGCTTACAGTACAGGCCGTGCAGGCATAATAGATGTATGCAAAAGGGAAGCCTTGGACTGTTTCCTTCTGGTTGCAGACAAGACTTTTCAAGGAGGAATTTGATGCTCAGTCACAGAAAAGGGGCAAAATTAAGCTGCTGTCATGAAATAAGCACGCTGACTACTTTAGGAATTTAACATGTGAACCCTTATGTTTATAATGTTTAATACTTCAAAGACTTGTATGCAGTTCCTGCACTGTGATTATATAGTGTCTTCATGTGTATAAAAAACATGGATTATTTGTTAAAGCTCCATTTAGCTCATTTGTAAAATGCTGGGAGATAGACTGAAAAGATTCTGACTTACGGGTTTGTAAGCTTCTGCTAGTAATAAAGGAAGCACTTGAAACATAGTTATGAAGACACAATGGTACCTAGGCAAGAGAGTTGTCTGGTTTCCAGCTTTCATTTGTCATTATGTTCTTTTGTTGCCCTCATTTGTACTGCTGTACCAGGGAGCCTTCTGTGGTGGTGCAAACTCCGTGCTCAGCCCCACGGAGCTGCGGTTGAGAAAACTAGATTGTCTCCTGTGTGGCCTCTTTGCCTTGTCATCTTCTTTCCGGAGGAAAAAGTATGAGGGCGTCAGAAAATGTTTAGTTATAGCAGGATTGGGGCAGGATGGTGTTACTTATGTTGTACCCCTTTGCCCAGTGCTTGCATGCAGAAAGGATATGTAGAATTTTTTTTCTGGTGCTCTTTGAAGAGGATAGCCATATTTGTGATGTGACTGAGATATGTCCACATGTGCAGTGAGTGCCGAGTCTGGAATGTTATTTTTGGATGAACGCTGCCAGGCATGCCTACTCCTTCTACAGTGTGCACTTTTGAACGAAGAAATGAGAAGGAGGGAAGTGCACTTAGTACTGTTCAGAGCAGAGGCTGTGATGGATGCATGCATTTACTTGTAGTCTGCTTTGCCTGTTCTTGATGCAAAGGTAATGAGCCTAAGGCTAAAAGGAAATTCTGGCTTTTGAGGCATGCGGTCTCTGCAGCCCTAGTAGAGGCGGAAGCAACAATGACAGTTTTTGGTTCAAAGAGAAAAACATTAATCTGCCTCTCTTCTGCATCTCCCCTCCTTGGTTCTACCAGCCCATCTCAATAGTTGTACAGAGTTACTACTAGGGCAAGTAAGGTTTTGAGGTGGGTGGGAATTTTCTGGTGAATACTTTTCTTCTCAGAAAAAAGGAGGTTATTGAATCCAAAGCTTCTTATGGAAACACTCATACAATTTCATGGGAACGTGCATACCAGCAGGAGAGTTTTCTCAGCAGCAAGAGTAAATACTGTGGTTAGCAGGAAACTCCTGTTCCAGAATAGCCATCATAGGTTAATGAACTTTTCTACTTCTTGTGGGGCTGAAGTTCAAAGCAAGGACTTGCGTATGGGTTTCTGCTGGGCTAACAGATTCCTCCCAGCTGCCATGAGATGGCCTCTTTTTGTTCAGGTACAGTTCAGAGAGGGAGCAGCTTTGAAACCGCAAACTGCAGAGGGATGAGAAAGGGTGTTTCGTGCTGCTGTGCTGTCCCTTCTGTGGACTGACTCTCTGTGCATGGCAGTGGCAGCAATATACTGAAGGATTGCTTTGATGAGCAAACTTTAATTAGCTAAGAGAACAGCCTCTGGATTAGCATGAACTTGGCAGGTTTCATTATTTCAGGAGGCAGTCTCTCCTGTGCTGCTTCATGGCTGCGCTCGTGAGCAGCCGCTTGGCCAGGCAATATGTGTTGCCCAGTTGGTGTTGAGTTCAGAATCACAGTAGATCAGTGGCCTGTATTAAAACCTTGCAACTCTGCTGGATGGACTGAATTTGTTTGCCAATGTTGCCCTGAGGATGCGCAACATCAGATCAGTGCAAATCGGCACTGATTAGGCACTAAGGAACAGCAGCTACCCACGTCCGTGACACACAAACTGAGTGTGGTGTTGGCTCTTGTAGTCTGTGACTTCTCCTGTTAGAGTCAATAGAAATGAATATTTCTCCATCCCAGCTAATGTAATTTCTTCTGTGTTCACTGTGTTCATGGGGAAGTGACTGTCTCCGTAGAATAGGCTCAGCACAACCCACCGCTGGGGAAATGCTCAGCTATATCTAGGCACTCCTTTCATAATACTGCTGAGACCACCTGCTGAAGCTGATTCAACAAGCGCCTAATTAACGCTGATGCAAAGAAGAAATTTCTGGCTTTACAAATTCTGTTTATAGGTGACTCAAAGGGGCAGGAAGTGATGGTGAACGATATGAAATTTCATAGTCATTCAAGTAGTATGTTAGGGAACTTGGCAGGTCAGTATGGTTTTGCCATAATCATCCACAAGCAGGGACGAATGTCCAAAATCACTGCCCTTGCACTTCTGGATCACTTATCACTGATGGTTTCTCTCCCTTTAAACAACTAAAATGCTCCAGCTGACTTCCACATAGGCCTGACATGAAATCTTTAAAAATGTTCCTCTAACCAAATGCTGGCAGATATGGAAACAAGTGTGTGTTCACTGAGAGTACTGTAAAAGGGAGCAATTGAAAGATGGGTATTTCTTGCCAACAACAGACATTCTGAACAACCTGCTCAGCCCTTCCAGACAAAAAATAGGACTTAGATTAGACAAGGATCCTGAATTTCAGCAATCTACTTTGCCTCTTGCACAGGTTCCCTTTTGGTACCCAGGTATTCTCTAGTCTCTTGTCCTTTCTGATTGATGGGTAGTAAGATTGGATCTGTTAGGATGCATGAAAAAAATGGGTGAAGGAGCTAGAGCTGAAGGAGGATTAAGTTTAAACTGGACTCTGATGGATTTTGGGATTGGATTTCAGACTGGTCAGCCTATTGCCCAAAGATAGTGTTTCTGATAAAGATTAACTTTATAGCTGGTGCTCATGTTCTTCCAGTTACTTCTTCTAGCAGAAGTGTGTCTGGTAAGGGAATTCACATTGCTTGTGGTGAAACCATTCCTAAATTAATCCAGCCATTCTCAGACTGTAGAAGCAAGGGGTTTTTGAACATCACCTTGTCTTCAGCATGATGCCATGATGAGAATGCTGGGAGGTCATTTTCTCAGTGGCTTGTGCTATCTTTTCAAATAGTGCTTTAATGGTAGGTACAGCTCTTTCCATATCAAGAATTGCTGTAACTGTGCTTGGAGAGCTCAACTGAATCTCAGTTTGAAAGCAGGGAGAACGGTCTTCTCATTGCTAGATGCGGAGAAGGATGTTCTACATCCCTTCCTCAGGCAGGCACGGCAGACAGAGTTAGTGGAGGGACAGCTTCAGAGGAGAAGCATTTTTCGGATTTGGTGAAATCTGAGTTCTTTCCTCTCCTCAGTCTTCTGAGCATGCAAATGCAGTGAGCTGTTCTCCACCCGGTTACCTCAGCCAGGCACTTAAATAGGCACAGGTTGGTGTAGATTGCATCTGATGTGAGGGTGGGATAGAGCTGAGTGCAATCTGTGAGTGGAATTTGCCAACAAGGCAGCAATTATAGATATGGGATTATACGTGTGAAGGGCCATTTCCACTTCTCGAATGTTTCCAGAAAGAATGACAGGAGCCATTTTAGAATGAGACTGCTCTGTGTCAGGGGTTGGACAGCAGTGATCCCCCCCTTAATGATATGAGAAGATTTAAAAAGTCCAGAAACAGACAGCTATAATCTGTGCATTACTCCTGTTTGCTGCTGAGAGAAAACAGTAAGAAAAGCACTGTCTTTGATCTGCTTACTGGCTTGAGATCTCATTACGATGCTCAGAGGATCTTTGTTCCTAGTCAGGAAGCTGAACCTGCTTTGTTTAATAAGTTTCTTCAAGATGGGGCAAGTAGTGTATTAGGGCAAGCTGCTGTTTGTTTTTTTTTTTAAAGTGGCTATTCAGAGAGCATCATCTGGGAGAAGTTTCAGCTCATTCTAGCTTCTCTTTCCTTAATAGGAGTCAGTATGGATCAGAGTCACAAGTTATTTCTAGTATATGGATTACCAAATATCTAAAATTAATGTATAGATGTTCCTGTCCTGAGAGTCCAGTGTGGCTAAGGATGGCTTGCTTTAGAAAAGCCTATCTATCTTTGCTCAGTAGTTTCCCTTTCTAGGGAAGGAGGCAAATACAAACTTTCTGATTTAGCAAGGACATAACACTTTGGACTAGTTGAGTATGATTTGGAAGTTGCTGTACTGTGAGATGAAGAAGTGGAATTTCTTTAGAGCTTCCTCCAGCAGAGGAAAGTTTCACCGGCAGTCTTGGTCGAAGCCTGTGTAAGTCTGGTTCCCAGCAGAAACAAGCTTATCTTTCCTCCCACTTGTGTGACAAGCTCTTCCAGAGGATAGGTGGTGGTGAGAAGCAGCACTTAGCTTGGTTTTTGAGGACTCAAGTTTGCTGTGAGCACCCCAGCCTTAGCTCCGTGCTGGCTGCAAAAAGTGATGTGAGGAAATAAGATTGTAGAGCCTGGGGAGAAACTTTGCAGATCACTTAGCCTTCAAATTACTGATGCTGCTCAAACTTCCCTCCGTGGGACACCCATGCTCCAAGTCTAGCTCAAGTCACGTGAAAAAATGAATTTGGCATGAATGTTATGAGTCCATATTGATCTGCCAACAAATCCACCCCAAGCGTCCTGCTCCATGGCTCTACACTTAAAATAGAGCAGCACAAATGACAGCCCAGCATAGAAACATACAGATGTACTTGCAGAATTGCCTGGAGGTGGCTTCTGCAGGATTTCCCGTGAACTAACCCTGCTGCAAGCTGACTCGCCTTAGCACCACGTTTTCTTTTTACAGTTAAATAAAAGGCAAGGGCTACAGAAGGACTTGAAAGCAAACAGAATTAACGTGGCAAGAAAAAAGACATTCCTTCTTCTTAGCTCTCTGTGTTCCGACTGTCCTAGGAAGACTTACTTCATTTATCGTGGATATTGTTTACTAACTCAAAAGTGTACAAATGTAGGGATATTGCATGCTTCTATGTCCACCTGACCTCTGCTGACATCATTAGCAACAACTGGTGAGAAGCTGCCTCGTGCATCTAAGTGCTGTTTTGTGCATTGCTTTTTTCCCAAATATCTCAGCTTCAGAGCAAGGTGCATAAAGCAAAGGAAATTTAAAATGACTCTAGCCCAATTATGGCAGAAAAAATCAGCTATCTAGCTTAATGTGGGAAATACAATCGCATCTCCTCTTCTTTTTTTCTCCTTTTGTATTAGATGCTCTGTTTGTGGGATGTGTTAGGTGCTCTTTATGTGGGATGTTCTGAAATTTTATTGCATTGAGCATGTCTGGGAATTGGGAGGTCTCTTTATTACAGAAGGCAGAGATTTTGAGATGGGCTGTCAACAACTTTCAATGCTTTAATCTACCTTCAAGGTGACTGGATGATGCACTTCATAGAGAAATGTCCCCTGGGGTGCTATAACTAGAAACATAGGACTTCCTGTTCAACCCATAAATTTTTGAAAATTAGAGGCCTACAATTATATATGTAAATCAACCCTTCTATATACATATACATAAACACAAACATAATTATGGAAGGTCCTAATTTTCAGGGTGGCTACTGTAAGATCTAACTGGGCACTCAAGGTTGAAACTCTGAGCTGTGGTGTTTCCTAAAGTATTTGAGTAACCATATATTTGAGTACTTTTCCTTTAAATTTATGAACATGACTTTATGTTTGTTTATACATTTTTATATATATATATATTTATATATATATATTTCTAATTAGATTATCTAAATTGTGCTTTAAAATATCTAATTATACCCTAGAGTGGAAAATACTCTGAACAAAAATCTTTTAGTATTCAGGTATGGGAAAAGCAACTGAGACTGACTGGGTGGGTTGCTCCCTTGGTAGCAATGCAAATAGCGTGGATATGGTTGCAGTCACTGCAGGACTGTTGGCAAAATAGTATTTTCCTTTTCTTCAGATTCTTTCATCCAAAGGTTTCCTATCTTTAGAAAGATAGGTGAGGAATATATGTGTGAGGCTGCGTGCAAAGGTAACATACCCATGGCTGGAAGTTTAGGACTTGAATTCTTACCGTTTTTGTGCTCATCCAGTTACTGAGCACTAAGTATTTTGGGGCTATATTTGCTCCATGACTCTCAGAAAATGGAAGGGGCACTGGCTGGTTAGCGGATCACAGTTCCACTCCCAGGTTGCTCTAACCAAACGTGTGGACAACAAGACAAGGTAGCAAGCATGCTACAAGGAGCCAAGTTATTTCAAAAGCAGTCTTTGGTGCAAGAGCACCTATTTGAGGCAGAATGGGATATCCTTCTTCTTCCCGGTAGAAACAGGGGGAGGTGGATGCTAGCAATGGCTCCAGGATGTTTACACAGTGGGGATAGTTTCCTGAAAACATTAGTTTGCCAGTGCCCCAAATGTCTGAAGGGATAGAGATGGATCAAGACTTGAACTCTGTTCAGAGCAGCATTCTGACTGCCAGCACAAGTAATGTAGTTGAAGCTGAGATACATATAGTCATCAGCAATAAGTAGGACAAGCTGTAAAAGACATACATAGCAGTATGAAAGAAGGGCGTTGGATGCTTTCCCTGATGTCTTGCCTGGATGTGTCTTGCTGCCATCAAAACCTTTTCTTACAGATTTGGATGTGGACAGATTTTCCCAGGAGGGGCTGTGGGCTCTGCCTCCTTGGAGGTCTTTAAGACCAGAGTAGCTGGATGTCTGTAAGGAACGACCCGGGTACAGCTGATCTCATCTGGAGTGAGCTGGCGACTTGCAAGATCGGGGTGTGCGGTGGCTCTGGACGTCTATTTCTACATCAACCACCTGATGGTGCTGTTTGTTTAAGTTCTCAGCTGCAGTATATGCTACTCTCCTGCAGAGCTATGGACTTGAATGCAAATCTTCCTTACCACAGTACATTTAATTAATAAATAAATAATAAAAAAGGTCTGCATCCCAACCTGGCTCTGGATGTAGGATCTCACCTTTCTGCAAGACCTCAGGGCAACAATCAATGTTTTTTTAAAGTCTGATTTCAAGAAAGTACCTTGGATAAGGTCTGGGGGAGGCTAAGCCTGGCTGCCTCTGCATTTTCTGGAGGCTTACAATCGCTTGCTAGGTTTTCCTAATTTGTTTTGCATTCTCCTCACAATTTCCATTGTGGAGCTTTCCCGTACGAGGATTAACCGTCACAAGCGGTGCAGTGCAGCGCTGGCAACCTCCCTGGAAATCATGCCTCCTGAATAATGATGAGAACTGAAAGCAGGACAGAGAATCCACCCTTCTGCTCCCTAAATCATCACTGTGTAATAACGCAACCAACAAAGCAGTGCTTGGACACGTCCTTTCTTCTCACAGCCTGCACCCCAAACAGTCCCAGGTCCACCTAGAAGGGAGCTTACATCAAAATGCACGTGGAAGGCAAGAAATGCAAAGTGTGGGGCTGCTTCTACCCAGATCTGAGCACCTACTGCGGGAGACCAGGCTCCCCTTTTGCTCTGGAGGCACAGGCTTGCGTTCACCATCTTAGGGACCTGGCCCTTTGGTTGAGAAATAGTTGTGCTTTCCAGTGCAGGTGCAGGAGGAGGGGAGAGAACTGGTAATAATAACCACGGCCAACACACAGAGGGGAGGGCAGAACAGCTCACACTCCTTCCTTGCTGAGTTAATTTTCCGATGATGAGAGAGGGTGGAGACTAAAATTTAGCCCAGATTACCGCACTTGCTCCTACCTCAAGCAGCCCTACCAGTGGGTCTCTCTAAAGTAAACAGGCTGGCTCCTCATTTGTTTCTCACTGTCAGAACGATGATTCCAACTAGATTTCTTTCTGTTTGTGTTTGCTGCTTGTCTGTGCTGACAAAACATGCGTAGTTTGTAGCTCCCTCGCTTCAGCTGGCTGCTGTTCCATTTTAATGTGAGGCGCTTCATCGGAGGTCATTTACTCAGTATGTTGCTGGGTCATTTACAAATATGAGCTGATGAATATTTCATAGTCGTTCACCAGGAATTCTGCTGAAGTGTAGAGCTTCATGGCAGTGAGTCAGTACGTGATGCACTCAACCTGAAATTGTTTCCTTGCTGCATCTCTCGTCAGACATGCTAATTGCTGATGTCAAGGAGGGGAAGTTGGTGGGAGGAGAAGGAATATATATATGTATTAATGTAATAACACTCTTTATCTCACTTTGATTCTACTTAAATATCCCTGGGATCAGCACTGCTTGGGGAACAGGCTCTTTTGATGGAATGGTGAGAGCAGACATTGCTTCCCATTCGCTCTAAGAGCAGTACCGAGGCTGACTTTCATTCCCGCAGTGCCACACCTCCAGGAGGGAGGCTGTCCTGGACTTAGAGACTCCTTCTTAAGTGCCAGGAAGAGTGAGTGCTTGCAGCAGAGCAGGTGGTGAGACCAATTTATCTTGCTGCAGAACATCCTAGTGCAAGCAGGGCACAGTGTGTAGGGAGGACATACTGGTATTACTGCCTGCTTGAGATTGTAGAAGCCTGGAGCGATAGTTCTGCAGACAGAGAAACCCAAGCCAGATATCTCAAAGAGCCCAGTGATGATTTGGACACCAGCATCATTAGGTGTTTCATTGCTGAGACACCTGAAGAACATAGAAGGTGGGATAGCGTACCAAGGTTGAGAGCAGGGGTCAGTCAATGTACTTTACCCAGCCGGCATCAGCTGAGAGGGAGTATATTGCTGTATCACAGCAGTGGTAGTGGCAGCAGAAAGTCGCAGTTGTACATTGGGTTGTGCAGATGTGCTTGTGGAAGTGTGCCTCTAGCCTTACCAACTGACTTGGGAAAAGCTGGTGGGAAGGTGTTTTCATGTTATGGTTTTGTATGTAAACTACAAAAAATGGGCCACTGTAAAATAATTTCTATAGTACCGTTCTGGATTTTTCTAAACAAAGTTTTATAGTGAAAGATGTCTCGCTCTGGTAGCTAGTGCTATGGTGAGCATTAGGACACACTTTGGTTCACTGTCGAGAAAACAGTCAAACCGAAGAGATCCTGTAGATATCCCAGCTTCTCCAGGCTTCTCCCTTGGTGGTGTCAAAGTCAAGCTGGGGGGTGGGGAGTGTCTGCCAGTAAGAACGATTATTGGAAATATGAATGAAGTGTGTCAAACACGGGAGGAGGAAAGGAGGCCGTGTGTTAATGGAGCTCACTGGCTTCCCTGGGTGCTTAGAAGCCTCTCTCTCCTGCCCAAACTGCAGGGATGGGCTGGAAGATGTGCCTGCTTTTTATTTGCTGCTGGCTGGTCATCTGGTGCCTGAGATGTAGACTAAAGGAGAGAAGCTGTGAATACATCAAATTCGGTCACTCTTTGGGAAATAGGGTGTCATCTTAGATGGAGAGGAGAAAGGGTGGTAGTTTGGAAGACAGAAGAGCTGTGGAGCTTAATACCTAAGGACTGAAAGTGAGAAAGGATCCTCCTCTTTTCACTTTTCCATCTCAGTTTAGTCTATGCTGCACATTTCATGCAGCTGTCAGTATTGCAATTTTTCTCTCACAGCAGATCCCTGTCACAACAGGCTATCCCATGCTGCACTGTAAGTAAGGTCCTGCAAACAAGATTGGGTGCCCTGCCTTATGGGAAACTGTTACTGTGCACTGTATGGGAGAGAGGGTGGATCTGGACATTGGGCAGATGTAGAAATCAGTGTTGTGTTCCCCAACCTGCTGACTTTATGAGGACAGAGCAAAAGTTTTCTGCAGGTGACACTGTCTAGCCATTGCTAGTCAAGGTGGTCTGGGGTGAACTAATGGTACAATAACCGGCCCTCAGCACTAAACTTTAATTTGAAGGAAGCTTTAATTTGAAGGAGCTTTAATTTGAGCGCTACGTGGGGTTTTTACTTTGTGATATTTTTTGTTTTGTTTTGTTTTTAAGATTCTGTACTCTCAGTAGTATGGACAATCCACCACTGTGCCATTCAAGTCTGTCTATTTTTGTACATACACATGGCATATTCTCTCTCATTGCGTGTTTGGACATGACTTCTAGAGGCACCCCCCAAGAGAGTCCTGGTTATCCGTAGTGCAATGGCACAGCAGTCCTTCAGTTCCTGGGCTGGCTCCCCCGAGAAAGGGCCCAAACACAGTGGGGACAGTGGGAACATTTGCCATAGACATAGGGTTAGGCCAGGATGGACCTGATGGCTTGAAACTCTAATCTCTGTTCTGCCATGGCTTCATGGATATCTCTGAGGAAGTCAACCTTTTTTGATTCTGTGCTTTAACCTCTCTGTGCTTCATCTCTGCTTTTGTGAGTAGGTTTTGGAGGGTTTTGTTTGATTGTTTGCTTTTTAAGCTTGACTAATGTTTTTAGGATTTTACTGGCTGCTACCCTATGATGCAAAGTCTTCATTGGAAAACCCTAGGGGACAGGTGAGCTCTTAAGAGGAAGATATCAACATCCTGAAAGTTAGGTGCCTGGGAACTTTATGCCAATATTTATGAAATGCAATAAAAGCAAGCCATGCGGAAAAAAATGTAAGGCTCCTTTGGCTCCATTATAGTCTTTATTGGGCTTCTTAGTAGATTTTTTTTTTAATTTGATTTTTTATTTGACCAATTATAATGAGAGAATCAAACTGATTTTGTAGCTGGCTCTTCCAAAACAGCTCGATAAACCAGTAGAGCTTTAAAATATAATTAATAACTTCTTGTAGAGTGAGACTTCTTTTGTGTGGGGGTGCGGACATATGTGGGTGGTTAATGAAAATATGTGGTACTCTAGTACCACATATTCTCTGTGTCTCTTCCACTCTCACTTTCTGATGCACGCAGATATTATAGGCCAAAATTTGCCACTGCTGTCATCCCAGAAATAAGCAGGACTAGTCATAGAGCAAAACGTGACTTACTGCAAATGCAAGTGACAGATGACAGAATTGTACCTGAAGAGGGGAAAAAAGTGGTGATTCTTAGTAAAACTTGGTTACCTTCCTAAGTGGAGAGCAAGTGATCAAGCTTATATTATGCTCTATCAAAAGCAAAATAGCAATATTACTATTCTAGAGAAGCTTACTGAAGATAGGGCAATTACAGTGGAAACTGCAGAGGGAGTTGTGTTAGAAGGAGCTTAGGCATCAGGTCAAGTGAGGTAATTATGCTCTCTGTGCAGCACTTGTGAGGCCATGTCTGGTGTACTGCGTCCAGTTTTGATCCTTAGTATCCTTAGTACAAGAGGGACATTGACAATTTGGAGTGAGTCCAAGAGAAGGCCACTAAGACAGTTCAGGGCTGGAACATGACATATGAGGAGAAGCTGAGGGAGCTAGGTTTGTTCACCATGGAGAAGAGAAGGCTAAGGGGTGGGAGTGGGGAGAGGGTCTGATTGCTGTCTGCAGCTACCTAGTGGGAAGTTATAGATGCAGCCAGAAAGAATGAGAGGCAGCAGACACAAGTTACAGCAAGAGAAAGTCCAGCTAGACGTAAGGAAGACAATTTTCACAGGAAGGGTGTTGAAACACTAGAAGACGTTGTCCAGAAAGGCTGTGGGATCTTTGTTTTTGGAGGTATTCAAAACTCAGCTGGAGAGGGCTCGAGCAACTTGACCTAACTTTAAAGTCAGCCTTGCTTTGAGCAGGAAGTTGGACTAGATGACCTCCAGAAGTGCCTTCCTACTTCCTACAATCTGTACTGCTTCCATAATGACTTCCAAACAAGGGTCTTCACCCTCCCTTTCAGGAACAAAACTCCCTCAGGACTCTCCATGCCACAAGCAGCTTTGCTGTACCTTTGCAGGCTACCACCCCTCATCCAATGCTTGCTGGGTTTTGCTTTGGACTGCCTGTATTTTCCTGTGTGTGAAGGTGGCTGTTAGGTCCACCTTCAGCTCAAAAATCTCTTCTACTTTAACAGAAAGAGCCCCAAATGGTACAAAACACACATGAAAATTAGGTTTGCTTTGACCTAGTGCTTTCCCGCTATCTCCCTGTGCTCCTCAACAGATCCTCCTGTAAAGCTCCTTCCTCTGCCAAGACTTACTGAGGGTCTTGTTAAGGGAGAGTTCTCTCCAACAGATGTCATTGATGAGGTGACAATGAGATGTCAATATTTCTCCTAAGGTTTCAGGCCACCAGGCTTAAAAATACTGCACATAACCACTATGTCAACATTTAAAATGAAACAAAGAACTTGATTTGGGTCACAAGAGGTTGAAATGAGGACCCGTGCTTTGGGTAGGCCAAGTACCATTTAGTCCATATGAGCATATCTGAATAGAATATAGGACAAATAGGATTTTTTCTGGAGTTTAATATTTGAAAATACCTAGTCTTGTATTCCATACAGGAAAATATTACAGAAGACTATTTGTTTGTAAGTCTTCCACATTTCCATAGGATCATAGGATAATTGGAGGGGTTGGAAGGGACCTCTTGCTCCAACTTATGCTCAAAGGAGGGCTTACCTCCTTTGAGGTGAAGCAGGGTAAACTCTGAGGTCAGCTATGAGGTTACTCAGCGCTTTGTCCAGTTAGGTCTTTAAAACCTCCAAGGACAAAGACCGCGCAGTCTTTTTGGGCTGTTACTCTCCCACAGAGGTCAGCTATTCCAAATTTTCTGGAAAAACGTTGGTAAGTTTAAGCCCTGATTCAAGGGTATGTGTTGCACAGTCAGCACAGAACTGTGAACAACCTGACCATGGCTTGAATAAATCATTAAAATGTCCTCTGGTTTTCCCTTTGCAAAGTGGATACAGTAGCAGTGAAGGTGCCAGAAAGACTGTATCCCAGTTCAAGTTGCAGCTGGGCTCCAGTGCAATCGCAAGTGCTGTCTCTCTCCCTTCCGTCAACCCTGGAACTCACCCAATTCTGGACAAAGTCAAGCTGGCTGTAAAATCTAAAGCTGAGCTCTGGAGTCAACATATTTGTTTTTGTTAATTTAGAGGGAATGTGATAATCACTGAATGGCAGTCTGCCATTAGCAGTCAGTAAAGTAAGAAAGTTCAGTATTTCTTTTCGAGTTCTAGTGCAAAGATAGGCTAATTGTGAAATTTCTTTGCAGAAGCTGTTGTGAACTAGGAACCCCGTGTCATAAACCAGCTTAACAGCAAGATGCCACAATTTACTGAGTTTGACCCAGAAGTTGCTGCTTGAAAGTTATGGCCTGAGCTGTGTGGGAAGCCAAGTTAGTGTGAGGTTTTGGATCACCAAAGCTCCTGAGCACTGCCGAAGTCTGAATTTTCCCTTCCAAGTCAAACTTCTTGTGGCCTCAATATTAGGACCACTTTCATGGGTGAATGGATCTGTGGTTAAAGTGTAGGAGAGTAGTGTGGTAACTATGCCTCAACTAATGCCAATTACATGAGATTTTTTGAACATCTGCTCAGAACACTGACAAAGACTGCTGGGTTTTTTTGATAAGCCAGAAAAGTTTCTTGGTTCTTTGTCCCTGTCTCCTCTTCTATGCACTAGAACTTGATGAAGCACCTTTTCCAGGTCAGCTTCAACAGGTTAGATGAATTTCTGACATTTATCTTGATGCCCAATGCCAGAAGAAGAAGAAAGATCAGCATTTAATAATTTCTTCTTAGTACGGCGCTCTTGTGTCCCTGCTCAGAATATTCAAGGTCACCAACTGCTGTTCAAAGACACGGGAACAGTGAAAGCTATGCGCTGAATGCTGTCATGTACCGTGTGTCGTCAAGCTCACAGCTTCCTTTCAAGGACTCCTCATGACAACAAATAACAGTAGTCTTAATCTGAGGTACTCAAATGGCTTCCGTGTTAGCAGAGCAAATACAAGAGACAGCTCTTTTAATGCAGTCGCAGGCGTGCCTGTTTCCTTTTGATAATGATGCACCCATTAGCCTGTTAATAGTAGAACCAATGTTTAATAAACCAACTTTCTTACGCTCTCCATGCACCGGTTGAGCTCTGAGCTCAGTCATGGTGGCTTTCTCTCATTTGTCCGTTGCCATAGGTGTCTTTCTTATTGTTCTTGTAGGTATGGGTGGTCTGCTGATGTTTGTATTTTGGGAGCAGCTAAGGAGATAAACATGTAAGACACAATCCCTAGCCTGCCGAGTTTAAAATTTAGCTCAGAGGTCAAAACCGTTAGAAGGGCATGAGTGACACAGCTTCCAAATTTAAGGAAGCTGACGTACTTAGGAGTCCAAGTTTTAAGGTTAACTAATGGAACTTAGATTCTCAGATTTTTTTTGAGGAGGCAGTATCCAAATATAGATGTTTCTCCCATAGCCTAATCACGGGACAATGTAGGCAAGCTTAGACTTGTCTTCCACAAGGCACAAAGCCCTTTTCAGCAGTGGTTTCATTTCATAGTATATGCTAGATGTTCAGCTGTTTTCTTCTAACTTTCCCTTTTTAAAATGTGGTGGTATGTGTCCTTTATGGTTCTGCATGTTTGTTCAATCTAGGGGCTGAACTGTTATGGGAGAAACCCCCTAGCAGTCTCTGTCACTGTTCCTTGGATAGCTGCCTTAATATTTATGTTACCCACTGCATACACGGTCATGCTTTAACTCCTGTTTTGATTAGCTCTCCCACTTTTTATTTTCTAGACTGTGATGCAAATTTCAGGACTATTTGCTGTTTGTATCTATATTGGCCCTAATTTTGACTTAATTTTGCATCGCTTTTTAGCTGGCTTTTCCAGATAATCTGCTAGCAAGCTTGTACCTGATAATGAGCAAATAAAACCTACTCATTCTACTGAATAACCATACACCTGTATGTATGGTTTAATGTGTGGAGAACTGTGTCTGCCCGTCGCTGAAACTGGTGGCTCTCAGCTTTTTCCATATTGAAACTGCAAGCAACAATTGAAAAAGCTTTGTGACCATCCTTCTGCCTAAATATATATAGCAACTGAGTCTTTCTCAGCCCCTTCTGAGATCTTGCAACTTAAGCTATATGGTAAGATACATCTACTGAGGATTTATGAAGCTTGGAAATGGTAATTTTTTGACTTCGGTGTTCTTGTTCATTTACAAAGAGAGTCCACTGAAGGAGAGCCATTTATACTTTATTACTTTTCCTTGAACAGTGACATTTTTATTTCTGAAGAATTGTTCTTTTTGCTTTTAATTTAAAGAGAAAACACAATTTCCCTAAATTTGACAAATAACTGAAGATTTGCCTGAGATGCTTTGAATTCCTGCTTAATAATTACAAAATTCACTGTCCAATCTCACTTTCTAATTATTGTAGGATTAAAAAATGAAAAATGAAATGCTCAAGAATAACTTTTCATTGCTGAGATTTCATCACTGCATTTTTTTCTACAGTGAAATACATATTTTTGACTGCTTGTTCCTTCACAAATCATCCTATTTTCAGTGGATGCTCTGCCATTACTAATACCTCAACAAAATAATAGAAGCTGTTATGAGAACAGCAGAACTGATTAAACTTGTCATCCTGTGAACTGGTATCCTGACCTCTACACCAGTGCAAAACTACCAGCTCTTCTCCATGTTCTTCCTAACAGCTCTGTTGAATGAGAGCTACGTTAGCCTGCAGCTGTATGTGTACTGATTTGTTGGCTCTCTGAGGCTAACTGGAATACATAATAGCCAAATTTTGCCTGCCTCTCCCTTAATGGAAGGAACTAATTTTGGTCTTTCTCCTCTGTCCAACTGTCAGATCCCTGAAACTTATAAAAATATAATTATCTGTGGGACTTCAGCCCTTCTTTCAAATTTGGTTAAAATTAGCTGAAGGGATTGAAAATTTACTGAAGGGAGCTGACAGACAGGAAATCAGGCCAAAAATACATCAGCCATTATGTCAGTTCTATGTGTCATGGATAGCTGTTAATTTAATACTGCATTTCTCCCAGACTGGCCTGTGGGGATACCTACTCTGGTGTCCAGGAGGTGTTATTATTATGTGCATATTTCAGGGAAGAGCTCCTTGGAAACATTCAAATCTGTTACCTCTAAGTACCACTCAGTGTTGAGTGTCATTGCATATTCTTGAAGGCAGGTCTGCAGCCCAAGGCTGAGCTGTTATTTTTTCCATTACTGATGAATTTCTGGGGCACATTGAATGGCTATCTGCAAGGCAGATGGGATTGCCCCTTTAGGTTTACTTGTGGTAGCTTTTGTCGAAGGGTTTTAGGTAACAGTGTGGGGCTCCTCCCTGGAGGCAGACCCAGGCCCTTCATGAGCACATACCCTCTGTGCAGATGTGGATGTTGCTTTGTTATTATGAGCAGAGACACTGTCTCTTCAGATCAGTGCTAACCCAGCAAGGCCTCCCACTGCTGCAGCTGCTCTTTTGACTGAATAAAACTGTCCAGCTCTTATATTTTGGGCCCATGTAGAGTTGAGGTGAATTCAGGTGTGTAGTAAATGCCTTGTCCTAGGTACAACATGTGTTTGCATTTGGTCCTGTCACCTTAACTACACAAAATTTTGCACAGACTCTCAGAGTTAGTTTTCATCGTATCTGAAGTTTACCTGTTTTAGGAGCTACTGCTGCAGCAAAACACTATGCCTGGGTTTAGTTTTATGCCTGAGAGCACTTCTGTTGAAATTAGTAAGAATATTTATCTATGCACAGCTAAGCTGCATACGTTGGACTGGTTGGGGTCTTTCTGTGAGGTGCAGTCAACACCCTGTGCCTGTAAGGGCACTACAGCTGCCATTCCACTGTTATAAAGAAGAGAGATAGTTGTGTGTTACCTTCCTTTTCAAGGTGCCTTGCAGTGCTAAAGACTAAAAAAGTATTTCTCCATTGCACAGTGCAATTTGGTGAAGACATTTCAGAGAGACTTCTAAACTAGTTAGCTCTAAGTATTTTAAGCAATATAGCTGCATTAGCAGAGAGCTCAGCTGGGTAAATCAGCATTGTGCAGCATAGACATACCCTAAATTTCTGGTATGGCTTCCTCAGTGACACTTCTTCAAACCACAGCTTGACAATAAAATATGATTTTTCCCCCCTCCAAAACAGTGTGCTAGGAAAGCTTGCATACATTTTTCTTTTTTATTATCTCACTATCTCCTCTCTTAAAATAAATTCTAACCTGACTGCCTCATTTTATTTCATTCTATTTTTTTTTTCTTTTATTGGCGGCATCCTCTCATTCATCTGAGCCTGGATCCCCTGTAACCCAAACTGTTTCAGCTGGGGCACAGAAGATACTGCCTCTGCATTATAAAAGCTATTGTTTCAGTTCCCTTACAACCTTTTGATGGAAGGCTAGGAAAGGAACTGAGATCAAGCATCATTACCTCCCTGCATAAATCTATGCAGGTCTGATCACATCATCTTGAATAGGATGTAGTAGGACTGGAAAATGCACAGAAAAGGGCAAGAAGGAATGATTGATAGTGTAGCTTTTGCAACCGAAGGATAAACCACATTCTCCAGTTTGGAAAAAAAGTGACTGTAGGAAGAGAGTTGAGTGGTGCCGTGAATGGCATGGAGAAGGTGAGTAAGGAAAGGCTATGGGCTGCCATAAGGCAAAAACATTTGATGAAATTCACTGGGATGCAGGTTTAAAGGTCTTCAAGAGAGAACTTTTCTCACAGTGGTTGATAAGCAATGAAACTCATTGCTGCAGAATGTGAGCAAGGCCAAATGTTTAAAAGGGTTCAAAATGGGATTAGATAACATGGATCAATGTAATTACCTTGATGATAGTTCAGCAATGATTAAGGGGTTTAGGAGGTAAAAAAAGGAGCATAAGAATGAGTGATTCATCTCAAAGGAAGAATGACAAATTGTTATCCTGTGTCCTTCTTGCAATGATTGCTAGTATCACTGCGTGACCCACCATGTTATTCTAGGTACTAAGTCAGCTCTAGCTGTGATGGCAGAAGTACCATTCTACAAAGTGTAAATTCCTAAGTGAAAGCGTTAAAGAACAAGGGAGAGAGTCATGAAACACTACTGGTTAAGGCATATTTGCTCACTCAGTCTCCCAGAAGAGTAGTATCGTAACTGTACCTATTTGAAAAGGCCATAAGAAAATGACTACTGCCATGGAGTGTCCAAAATTGATGCCCATTGTGACATAGCTGCCCTGTATCCCACAGTCAGGTCCTTAGGGAATTCTTGAAATGAAAGTTACATCAGGACCATTGTGTTTAATCTATTATAGTGGCTATTTTAGATTCCTGTAAATTGGAAATAAGAGCAGGAAAAAATAAGATTCAACCAAGAACATATGAACCTAAATGAAATTCTGCAACTGTTTAAAGATGCTGTAGAAGGTTCCATTTTAAACAACTTGCTAAGGAGGTGTTTTTTCACGGAGAGTCTTAGTTCAGTAGATGATGGACTACACTCTGTATTTTTGAAATCTTATATAGTTAACTTTTCTTAACAGGTGGTGGTGTTTTGTGGCATTCCTTTAACTGCTACGTGGGGATTTTCTTCTTCCTTGCTCCACCATCCCAAGAATTTGAAGAATTAATGAAGTGAATATCATGGTTCATTAGTATTTCGTCATCCTGAATGGTATGTGACAAAGTTTTAACCTTATGGTTGATATATGTGTTTTGGAGTTAGTTCCTTTGGCAGGGGCAGGGAAGTAGATACAAAGGTCCTAGGATCAGATCATTTCTGCTCAACTGGATGGTCATTCTGGGGCAGAATACTTACCAGAAACTGGTCTGCAGGCAGTGAAAATGAGACAGGTTTCAATACGCAGAGTCTGGAATGGGCTCAAAGGCTAACATGACTGACATAAGAGATCTGATCTCTGATCTTGGTTATGTGCGAGTAGTCAAAAATAGTGTTATTTTCGCTAGAAGAGTTTGTTCTGCTTCTGCCTTTATACCTGGCACAGAGGCAGTAACTCCAAGGCACAAAGCAGGAACTCCCACGCACAGCCCTTGATTGCTTCTTTTTCAACTCACCATGCAGATGCCATATGTGAATCTAGCAAGTGGCACTTCCTAATGTAAAGCACTATCACTTTCCTAAAAGTACAAGCTTAAATAGACTGTATACTTGCATATATGAAATCAGTATCACACCTAGCCTGTGAAGAAAGATAGACTTCAAATAGGACAGGTGTTCCTTACGAATATCAAATGGTAGCTATGAGTATTGGTGGCAAAAGGCCAAAAATTTAGACATTACAGAAACCTGGATTCCTGTGTACATGTGAAATAAAACCTAATTAATGAAGGCTACGCTGAAACTCTCTATCATACTTGTATCGGGCTGTCTCCCTCCTTTTCTGTTTTCATCCTCTGCCACAGCACCATATAGATCAGGATAGAGAAATAGGTAATCTTAAGTGATTCTTCACTTGGTGAGTCTTGAGTGGAGAAAAAAGTGAGGAGGCCTGGGGAATGTCTGTCTTTATGTCCTCCATGTTTAAACAACAAGGCTGCTTCAGAGAAGATCCAGAGCTAACATGCAGAGACACTGCAGGTTTGAATAAGATGGATTCTGGTCTGGATCTCCAAAGCACCACTAGGTAAATTACGAAGGGCAGAATCTTCATTACGGTGATTTAGGAGGCGTAAAGAGACATAATTTGGTTTGTGGATCTCAAGTGGAGTTTTCAAGGCTGACAATTAATAATCTGAAATTGACTTGTAAACTGAATGAACCTGACACAGGGTCATGGAGACAAAATTCAATTTGGAGGCACCAGTGCCTTTTTTCTAGTCACTTGCGAGAACACCATGGAACTATGTTTGCAGATACTGTTATATTTCTCCCCTCCTTCTTCAGTGCTTTTCTCCCTCCTTCCCATCCCCCACTTCAAGCTTTTCTCTGGGGATTTAAGTGTTTAACTTCTTAATCTTGTAATCTGAAGTAACAAGACAGTTGGGTGACATTTTACAAGATGAAAACCATTGAGTCAGCCTCTCATAACTTCACAACTGTTAAAATCCCCATATGACTAATCTCTAATTCCCAGCAGTCTACTGCAAATAAAATCATATATTGAACTGTGCAGCTTTACTATCCCAAATAAAGCTCCCACACGACTTCCAGTTCAGCTCAGAGCTTGGTTAGCCTAATACCATGGTAATGTTTATACAGATCACAGACTACATTAAATAAAACTCTCCCCATAAACGTTCCTGGAAGGTTATATTAAGGTAAACAGTCCATGAAATCTCTTTAAAAATGCAGGGTGCCAGGCCTCCAGTGAAATGGTAGTTAGGAAGATTAAGCCACAACAGTAATTCTGAAAGTGTATCTTGAGTCCTTCACAACAAAAGGACTACTCTGAAAACAAGATGCCTACGCTGATTTCTGACCCTGTCCTTTCAAAGCTGCATGTGAAGGGTCTTTTGGGTGCCAGCTGTCTTTGTGTATTCACCAGAGGCAGGTTCCTGGGCCTAGGACATCTCACTTGCTCCGATTCCTTTCCCAGTAACTACTTAAAAAGGATATTAAGGCATATATGCCAGCTGTACTCTCTCATGATTTCTCAGTTAGCTCTCAAAGCAGTGAGATGATCTCTGAGTTGGGAGGCAAATGGAAAGACAGCAAGAACCAAATCTATGCACTTGCAAGGAAAAGATGGGGCATGGTCTATGCTTACTTTTAATGGCACCTGTCTCTGAAGTGGCCAAGCAACTGTTTCTGAGCTTCACGGGGATTACAAATCGTTAAAGTGCTGCTCTTCTGTGCAGCACAGGACCTTTCTTCTGTGCAAGACAGCAAACATGGCTGCCGTGCCTGTTCTTCTGGGTGATGGGCAGCACCTCAGGTAAGAGCTGCTGCAGGGCTGGGCTCCTGGCTCTTATGCACAGAGACGTTTGAAGATAAGGTCCTGGTCTGGGGAGGCAGAGTGAGCCATAGGAGGGTAGTTCTTGATAAATGAAGATTTTGCTATGTGGCCGGCTTAGTAGATCAGAAAGTCTGACTCTTTCTGTTACTTGACCTTTCCACGTTGGGCACTGGTACAATGGCAGTATATTATGACTCTGTAATATACACTGTTTTCAAAAATGGAATATATCTTTGCTAGCAGATGTGTTTCACTTGAACTGCAGGGTGTCAGACTGTAAATATGAAAACTCTAGTGCTACACTTACAATTACAGTATTGAGGAAGCTTCCAGAATGCAGTCAGAGCTGCACTGGATATAATATTGGGCCTTGCATGTTTCTCTTTATTTAGCAAACGCTGCTCTTTGGAACATGACCTGTGCCACTGTGGCTTTTCATTGTATTTTTAATGTCTGAGGAGCAAAACCCACAAAAGCAGACCTCAAGAGTGCTGTGTGCTGTACGGCCTGCGTGACTGCCATCAGTGATATATTCCCGTCACCCGAGAGGGAAAAGGCAAATGCAGATAAAACATTTATCCCTTATGAGAAGGCTACCTGAACTGCTTGACTTGAAGGGGGCTGGCAGAGGCTGCTCACTGGAGAGCATCCGGGCCAAATTCAGAGCTTCACTGCGCCCGCATAACGGACAGCAGAATCCAGGTTTTCGCTTCCCGGTTGCTGGTACAAATTTGTCGTGCCTGCTTACCATCTGTGACACGAAAGGGTGATTTCTGCCCCTGCCCGGGGGAGAAAGCCTGCATAAAATTAACCGATGCCTGCAGACCTGGCACCTTTCAGCAGAGAAGCCAAAAGGGCACTGGCTGAGAGCCTAGCTCCCCTTTGGCCCCCCACCGCGGTCCCGTCGCATCAGACTGGAACAGCAGAGAAGCGCGTGGTGCTGCCCACTGTGCCACAGCTGCTCTGAGCTGCGGCAACGTACTTCTTCAGGGCTGTCAGTCCTGCATGGTCTGTCACGGTCTCCGCATGGATGCAGACTTTTAAAAGGAGTTGAAAAACGTCAGGGATTTTGTCCATGTGATCTGCCCCTGCTGTGCAGATCGGCGTCAATGTGCAATGCAGAAATACAGGTAAGATTTGAAAATAAGCACACAGACACTCACATGAACTTTTCACTCCAATTGTGAATGGGGATTTATTTTTTAGAATGTCTGTTTATTTCAGATGGCCACATACAGGCCTGCACCCTAAGGGCTTTCACCTCTCTGTGACAGACGAGACCTACAACTACCCAGGAAAATGGTAGCACGTTCATTCCCTCCTCTGCTTTGGGCTGCTCTTCTAGTGTTTTTGTCTCAGCATCACATTTGATTACAAACCCAGCTGGAGCTGCATTGTCTCTTCTGAGGTATCTTGCCATTGTTCTATAGATGAACAAGATAGGCAGCCAAATACAGCCTGGTCCCCATTCCTCTGCAGATGGAAAATAGCGCCTCTTCTCACATCAGATGTGTAAGTATTGGGAATTATCTTTGGTGCGACACGCTTCTCCCACAGGACCAATCCCAGCCTAATGGTAGTTGTAATGAAACACTGAGAGAAGTGAGATGTATCTGCAGCAAGAAGGGAAAAACTTTGAAGGCTTAAGTGACATAGATGTTTCCATTTTAGTCCTCTATATACTTTCATATTTTTACTTGTTTTTTTTTCACTTGCACTTTTTTCTGAGACCAATTATGTTGCTAGTGAAAATCTTCCTAACTTGAGGTTTTTTTTCCTGCAAGTAGTCTAATTTGAGCAATATTGATCAGATATCTCTAGCTGCAAATGGAATGGAAAAGAAAAACTCTTTTTTGTTATATAAAACAAATTTGGTTACCCTCTCCCCCAACTTTTAACAGCTAAAATAGCTTAGAAAAGGAGTAAATTGTTTGGCATGAAAATATTCCAGAAAGAAAGTACACTGAGGTTTCCCAGGATCTGAAGTTAGTTTTTATGTGGTAGAGTTTTGCTAACTGTGTCTAGTGCATTTTGTAGAGTTCCTGGTTCCCAGACTCAAGACTATCAAAATCTTGGCCTTCACTTAGGGAGATGCTTCTGGCTATCACAATTGCAATAAAAGTATAGTGACCAAGAGACGTGGTCAGTGACTTCATGCCATACCCGCAAGAGGCACAGCCCATCCCTTGTGGCTAGATGGGTACTAACGTGAAGAGTCGCCATTCTGCTGTCCCGTGGTGCTTTCCCTACCCGCAAGAGGTTCGGACCCCTTACCCCACTGCTTGTTCCTGTCTCACCAAAAACAAAGGACTGCCTGTGTTCCGCCCTGAAATTTTGCTCTAAATTATCAGCAAAGCTTGTAAAGTTCACAGGTAAACAGATCTACCACGCTTTATCCGCAATCAATTTTGACTGATTGATCTTGTTAAAGCATGGAGTTTTGCAGTCTTGTTATTTCATATGACTTTCATTTGTCTGTGTTTAAAAGTAAGATCCTAGTGTGGGTGGCTACAAGAAAATAGTTTGAGAACAAAAACCCTTCAACATCAAAAATCTGAAGACAAATAAATTTCCCCCAAAAGTCATAATTGTTTTAAAAGGCCCTAAAGCATTCTGATAAGGAACTGTTTCGTTAATTTTGCATGCTAATGGCTGGCGAGTACTGGTTAGGAAGGCTGAGTATGTAACGCACAGAATCAAATGTTGTTCAGTTTAACAGTGAGCAGTAGATCTAGAAATGTTACGGAAAACTGCTGCACACTTGGGTTTTATTGTAGGAAACCCTATCATTATGCTGCAGAGGAGCTTTTCAGCTAACCAAGTATGCGGGACAGGGCATTTTCATAGCATCCAGCCAAGCATGTGAAATACTCTACAAGATAGCAGGGCAAAGATGGGTAAAGACTGAGAATAAGAAGGAATTAGTCTTGTATTTCTTAGGGCAGCTAAAAGGTGAAGTGAGGGATCCCCATTTGTTCTTGCCTATAACTGTGTCTAAGTTAAGGTGTATGCCTGTGTAGCTATTCATTTTTGGTATTTTTGAGCATTGCTTTTTAAAAGTCTTTTTACAGCTTATGCATGCTTTTACCTAATTCTTTGCAAGCACATGGAGCCTGAGAGGTACTCAGGCTGAAGCTACTTCAAGTTTTTCTTGTTTTTCATCATTTTTCTTCAAAATAATAAAATAAAAAAAGAGACAAGGAAATCCCATCCTGTGAAGTCTTTGCTTCCACCCATTTGCTGTTCCCTGATACACTCAGTAAGGAACTACTGCAAAGCATCTGACCACATCAAAGTGTGTTTTCCAGCAATATCAATGCAAGGGATCTTGAGCAGAAGTAGTGTGCCTGATATTGGCGCTACGGTTAACACAGTGTAGAATGGCAGCCTCTCCATAACACAAGACTCTTTAGCATTTTTCACACATTTTCCCACATTTCTTTGAAATGTACAAAGTCATACTCTTAAACACATTGAGAGCCAACAGATGTGGCACTGAGATGTTTGTGCTAAGTGTTGCAGCCTACCTGGGTGTAAAGGTGGTGTGTACTGTACACTGGTTGCTCAGACAATTTTTTCCTAAATTTTAGGGTAAATTTTGTAGTATGTGCATACTGTCTGAAGAGATTCATGGAGAATTTGTTCTTCAAGTTGAGGAACGTAATGCAACCTTTATCCTGGTATCTGAATAAGGCCTCAAACGAGGGCCCTCATAACCTTCCAGCACACAAAGACTAGGTCAGGCCTGGGGGTGGACACCGTGGAGAAGAGCTCCATGATGTTAAGTCTGACAGAATAAAAGCAGCAGTGGAAGCTTTTGGAGGTCAGGTGCTAGGCTTGTAAGGGGTGGAGGGATGAAATAGATGTTTTCCCCTACATAGGTTCCCAGGCCAAAGACTGAGCGTGCAGTACCTTTTGCAATCAGTTCTTCTTCTCAAGAATGGTCTTAGTAGAGATGCCATATGCACAGCATTGTGTTAAAAGTAGATCTGATTGTTTCTCATGGCAATAGTAGGGCAGTAAATGCGACAGTAGCAAGAGAAAGACCAAATGGAAGCTCATTTCAGTTGGAGGCTCCTTTTCCACTGCTTCTTCTATTACTGAAAGAAAGGTGTCTGAGAGATAATAGAAGACATAGCAGCCTGTAAGCTACCTTACCTCATTAACTTAGACCACGATAAAACACAGCTTTTTAAAACAAAATTTAAATAGCCAGAGCCTTTCTGTGGAAATTAATTTCCTCGGGAAATAGTTTAATGTAACTCATCACCTACTTCACTGAACATTATTCATCCCCGTCACTAGTGACAGAAGTACTTGACAGAACTGCCGAAAACTGGGTCATGTGGTGGATAAAACATAGTCTGCTCCCCAGGGCTGCTTACATCCTGGACCTCCTGAGATAGCATTAAAAAATGAATACCTGCAGACCACCAGGAGCACTTGGTGCAGTGTTTCAGAACTCAGCTTTGGTCCATAAAGGAGAAAGATCCTGTAATGGTATCAACCTGCAAAGTAGGTATATACAGAGAAACTTTTGGCTGCCCATCTCTATTTCTGAGCTGATACTGTGCTGATTTGTTCCTGAGTGTCGATAGCTGTATACTGTTGGACGATGCAATTTCTACCCTTGTGGGCCTACTTCCTGGTTTTGGGACTTCACCAGACTTTGGGACCTCTTGAGGACTTCACTGATGTAGTGGCAGCAGTTCATGGTTCTCAAGCCCTCACCAGGCTCATTCACAAGAGGAGTGGTGCCTCTGTGATGACACTGTGGCACTGCTCCCTTGCTAAGCACCTAGTACCCATGGTTACAGTGGGACATGTTGGGCTGTGAGGGCAGTGGTCACTGCCAGAACATCCATTTCATGTCTCCCCCAGGGAAAGACTATGGGGCATGTTGATCTCAATGTCTTTATAACTCTTTATTCAAAGTGCAAAGCACTATTGTTAAGGACTTTTAAAAAAATCATGTCTTTTACTTCAAAAGCAACCTGCGGAGAACTAAAGAAATGAAAACTGTGATCTGTTTTTGATGTATAATGACCTGCACAGGTTATTACTTCCCTCTCCCTCTCCCTCTCCCTCTCCCTTTCCCATTCCTTTCTAGAAAGCCCAGAGGTCTTCCCATTTATTATTTTAACAATTTCTTCTACAGCCTCAAAGCACTTTTAAAAGCCCTCTCTCTCCTTAGTATGTGCCTTAGTGGTGCCTGCCCACCACTCTGTCTGGATACCTTTGTAGGGCCAGGAGGCAACACCCACTTCGTTCCAAAGGTGAAGCTGCCTGAGATGGCTGAAGCTTACAAGCAACATATGGCTGCCAAAGGGGAGAGGTCCTTTTCCTACTTGTCCTCCCTACCTCTGCTGTTACTCTCAGCTATGCAGTCCCTTATCTGTCTATGTCCCTTGTACTAGCTCTGTAACTTGTAAAACTCTTTGCTGAGCTAATTCCACTCCTTAACCAGGCTTTTTTTTTTTTTTTCTGAGTTAATTTGCTGCTGGATTAGTGGGTTGTACCAATTCCAGAGGCTCCCAGCAAGCACCTGAGCTGCAGCAAGTTAAGCAAGAGAGCATGTCTAGGAGTGATATAGGGAATGAAAATATGTGCTAGGTGTGCGTTGCCTTCCAGCAGTGGCAGTGAGATGTCGGATGGGCTCAGCCACCCTATGTTGTTTCTCCACGAGAGGTGGAGTCTCTCATCGCTTGAGCCACAGTGACTTACCACGTGTGTACTCTTAGCCTGCCTCTACTACGGGAAGTAGAGGCCTTCCCGTAAAAATACTTCCCTAAATGTTCAGGGAAGAAGAGTGTTACTGTTTTCTGTTAGCCACATTTCACCAGGATGTGGGCTGCTCTTACAGCAGTGACTCTACTGCGGTGGTGTATGCCCTTGGCTTGGAAGAGAGTATTCCTTTGAGGGATTTCTCAGGGTAAACAGAGGTGTGGATTTGGCCCTTACAGTGTGTCATAGGGGAGAAAGAAAAATATCTTTTTATCTGTCTCCCGCACACTGACGTTCTGGATAGAAGTGTGTGATTGCTGCCTGGTTAGCCTTGAAGCAGTGCTGATTAGGGAAAAAAAAGGCTGCCCACATTGGGAGAGGAAAGTTGAATTCACAAATTTGAATGGCAAAGGACCGCAGCAGTATGAAAGATAATGCCAGTGGATCAGCTCATGTTAATATTGCCCTGCTATCAGCATTTCATCCCCATTGCCTAGCAGTTACATCTGGGTGTTTCCCATGTGGGAGAATGAAGTGGAGATCCCTCCTGGGAAACAATGACACCTCTGTTTGTTAGGCTTCTGTCTCAGTTGGTGCTACACAAAAGAAAAGAGCAGGAAAGGCTTTAACAGCTACGCAGAGAGCCCCACTACTCTGAGAAGCATGAACGTTATGTTGGTAGATGGGCACTGTTGCCTTTCATCGGTTATCTTCTTCCATTAGAAGACTTTAAATTTTTAAGTGGTGCGCAAGATCATGAGGGCTTTTACTGGGTGGGTTCTGATTTTCATGTGGGTTTTGAATGTGAAGGAGAAGCTGATGCATTAAGAAGTACTCATGAATCTTCTCTATTTCCAGCCTTCCCCCTGGGAACTATTGATGGTCATTTCATCTTTCTTATGTGACTTTTAAGATCCTCAAAAAAAAAAAAAAAAGGAAATGGTTTTCTGGTTACTTCCCAATGGGATATCTTACAAAGGAATAGGAGGGCTGAAAAATGAGAGGTGGAACATAAATTCTGCAGAATTTAGATTCGACTGAGCCTACAGTCAGGATCCTCAAAATTTATCTTGATCATAGGTCCTAAGTAAAGGAAAAACCCTGGAAGAGAAAATAAAAAAAAATAGCAGAAATAATAAACTACAACATTTCTATCATAATTTGAATTAACAAGCTAAAATAATCATACTGATGCACAACACATCCAGCAATACTATCGTCTTGCAGATGGGAAGTGAGGAAGCCGCATTAATGAATTATGGGTGTAAAGAAAGGTCATTTTTTCCTATCGCTTATACTTCACATCAGTCAGTGTGTCCCATTTACTCTTTCTTCTAACCAGAATGCTGGGCATTCCAAAGTCTTTTTTTCTCTGCTATTTTACAGTTGAGGTGATTTCTAATTCACTTTAAAACTCGCTATAGGTATGGACAATAACTTGGTCGTATAAACAAAATACTCCTCACTTTGAAGATATAGTTTGAAGGGCAGGTGGAGAAATGCCCTGCAATTAAAGATATTTTCAGGTTCAAAGAACAAAGAGGGAAAGCGCACAGACCTGAGAAAGAAAGGTAAGCAACTTATCTATTGGAGCAACTGCCTTGAAGTTAGTGGAATTATTTCTCCAGGGAGAGTATGGTCTTAGGAGTCAAATTGCCACTAAAAAAAACCCAAATCAAGAGCAGCAAATTGGATTGATTTTGCTCCAAGTATCCTTCCTCCGATTTTGCCCCTAATTGAAAAGTGAAGAAGGATGTGGTAAATTCAGTTATTTTTTTTTTCTCTCACTTTTACACTCTACCCTGAAGTAACTCATCTCCGTATCCATTTTATTTAGGGAGGGGGCAGGAGGGGGAATGGAGGCCGCTAGGTTAAATGTTCAAAGGTGGGCACCTGCATAAGAATTCAGCAATTCAATTTAAATGGAAAAACTATGGTTTTACAGACAGAGAACTTCTGCATCTCTGGCTGAAGCTGGGGGAAGTTTTGTGCTCGGTATCTATGAGAAGGGAGCTGCTTATACACAGATGCAAGGTGTAAGCGCATGTTGCTGGTCTGAGTGACCTAATCAAACACACGCACACACTCAGGGTGGGGAGAGAAAGGGGGAAGTTGCAAAGTGGAATTTAGGAGTTCAAGTCTCTTTCTGCTTTTTTTTGCGTGTGTCTCTGTTTCCTCTCCTAAAACACGCACACATAACAGACTACATGTTTCTTCCTGCTTTTTGGGCTGTCTTGCACAACTTTCCCTCAGAGCTCCTGAACATCCAAAGCACTTTGCACGATACTTCCCTCTTGGTTTCTCATTTTTCCATTTCTGATGTTAATGTTTCTCACCAGGTTCCTTCTCTCTGTTATTTATTTATGAAATGAAAGCTTTCTCCCCCAAGTTATTTTTTTCCCCGGAGAATGGATGACGGGGTGCACAAAACACATTGAAGTGTTACTTGCATGATTTGAGACAAGAAAAGCAAGATGCCAACTCTTGGGAAAAGCTCAGGGGTTGTTGCGTAATTTATGTCAATTTTGCTGCAGCAAAATCTGTTTTTGTGTCTGGCTCTGCAAAGATAAAACTTCTGTGACATGTTTTGCAGCTCCTCTTGTGTGTGAGAGAGTAAGGGACACTTTGACTCGCTTGAGATCCCTAGAAATGTTAAAAAAGAAAGAGGAAAAAAAAAGTACAAGAAAACACACACATGGAACTCATGAGGTGATGTAACCAGGTGTCTTTTCATGTGTATCCTTTATTTTCTCTTCTATCATCTAGTCAAATTTAAACAAGCTAATCCCATGATGGATTAAAGCTGTGATGTTTTCATGCCATATTTCAGTGTTCTGGGCTTTTCTTATGGGTCAGCTTGCTTTCTCATGGTCGGGTTAGCTTTGAGGTTTGGTGGAAACATAGGAAAGTGGAAGGAAATAACTATTTGCACACGGAATGGTAGAAGGTAATGCCTTTGCCTCAGCAAAGGAATGGTTATACATACCTGTAATCATGATGAAATCTCCTCAGGCAATTAAATGGTCCCTTAAAGCATCTGGGAAATAGGTTGTTTGATTTGGCTTCATTGAACTCTCACATGATTTCCTCTGTTTGGGTGTGGCGAGATGGCTTTTTTTTTCTTTTTAGAACCACCAGACATGGTTCCTGTTCAGCATGCCAGAAACAGTTCTGCTTTGTGAAGGCAACTTCCAAGACTCTGTATGATGGCCTATAGAGCTAAACAGTTACTTCTTTAAAAATGCAGAGAGGCTAGGTCAGACAGTGCTTGGGCTGGGGCATCTGGGTCGTTCTACTACCTCTGCTGTCAAAAAGGGTTGTATTTAGTTTCCCTGGGAGCTTCATGGTGTTCGCTTAAATCTGGTATGTCTGGCAAAATGAGCACGAAACTTGTATGTGGAAGGTCCAGTGCCTTTTGACAGTCTTGCTGTGTGGCTCATCTGATCTGTGCCCCAGTGGTGGCCTGGCAGCTCCTTGGGAGGCTGTGCTGGGCAACTGGGTAGTGTACATGGAGCAGTCCCCATTCCCCAGGCTCATCCTGAGGTGGTAACCAAGGCTGGTTGCCTGCTACCAAAACCAATCCATCTGGCCATAGTTTCCCTCCAAGTTGCTTCCAGGCTCATCATGCAGACAGGAGAAGTTAAGATAGATACATGCTTTTTTGCCTGTTGTTGGTTAATGTCTTTTATAAACAACTTGGGCTCCATCCAAATCATACTGAAGTCAGTAGGATTCTTCTGAGTCTGTAGCGCTGGAACAAGGCCTGTTTGCAGCCACATACTTTGAAAGATTGGAGAGCCAAATTCAATTCTGACTTAAGAGGGTACCCCTCCCTCGCACTCTGATACTTACTACCATTAAGAATTTCAGTCAGAGTGTCTCAGCTTCCATGCATGATAATTTGGCGCATGGTCCCTGCCTGAAGCCCTTTGTGACCAAATATTGACTTATAAATCCCTGCTGTGGCTAATAGTTCAAAGAAATAAAGCTGCGTCTTATTGTGTCCTTTATCCCATGCTCTGTTGGTTTTATCCTAAGTCAGGATTGTCCTTACTGTAAAAGGTAATTATTGGTCATGAGGAGTCTGAAGCTTTCTCTCTAGTGAAAGAGAGTCAGTTACCCCCCATTCTGTATGTGTTAGTTTTTCACATTTAGGGAAGTCCTGGAATAGAAATCCTGTTTTCCTGCAAGAACATAGCACGAGACTCAGCATCACAGACTTCCTAACTGCCCCAAACCTTTGTATCTCAATAACTCTGGACTAAGAAGAGCTCTTCTGTTTGTGGAAAGAACAGTTCTTGTTCTTGGCTTTGTTTTTGGCCCTTGCAGAAACAAGTAATAAAAAGTGATAGTGGGTTTGAACTGCAATGATCTTGCATGTCTGCTGAGTTAAGGACTGGACCCTGAAAACTGGCTTTTAAAGGTCTAACTCAGTCTGGGCTGACTTTCCTACTTGGGCATGCATTTACTTGCGAGCGTGGTTTAGCATTTGGAAAATTAAGTACATAATTTACAGCTGAAAAGGGAGGCCAGGTTTCTTTTCTGAAGTCTGACCCTAGATGTGGACAGGCCATGCTAATGGGAGTCCTTATGCCTCTTCAGTAAACCCACCCTGAATATGGTCATAAAACTTATATTCATAAGTCTTGGCTCTGAGAGATAGTAGGTTTGAACAATTTCTACTGAAAGGAGTCAGTACTGTTGTATTTAGCATGCTTCAAGATAGTAACAAAGGGGTCTGTACTATACTTTCTTCTACATGAAGATACTGCTGGTATTAAATATTTATATAGGTGGAAATATTTTCTTTGTGGTTGGAACTGTGGTTATACTATAGCAAGATAACCCAACCAGTTCCTGTGAAACCACTAGCCTATCTCGTTGAGACAATATCCGCTGGGCTGGGTAACGAGAACAGTCCGAGACTGAAATGGTTTGACAGGCCTTACTTTATCGATCATGGCATAAGCACACAACTAGGGATAGGAAGGAATCATTTTAGCATGTGATGGGAGCACAAGCACACAAGCAAACAAGCGTATCTGTCATCATGAGAAGTCAGGTTTCTGGAGCTTTCCACTTGCAGAGAGCCAGCTTTCCATATGTTCCACACATTTCCAAGTCTTCTGTACATTCAACATGTGTCCACATGCAAAGGAAAAATCAGTCCCTGATATGGCTCTTATTCAGAGCAGAGAATGACGAATTGCCTCACATATGACTTAGTCAACAGCAGCTGTGGCTGGTGTGCAGTTACTGTCTTGTGCCAGCAAAATTGTTGGTAATTATTGTGTAGCGCTTGGCTATGAAATGGGAAGGACTTTTGTCTCCAAATCTGCTGTTCGTTTGCAAGGCACTGGCAGCTGTTGTCCTGCTGGAGTTGAATGCAGCATGTTTAGAAGATGTATACATCATACTCGTCCAGAAAAGCTTTCTTGCTTCCATCTTGTTTTTTCTGTTGAACACTCTTCATGTTAGTTTA
Organism: Struthio camelus; assembly: GCF_040807025.1. NCBI lineage: Eukaryota > Metazoa > Chordata > Aves > Struthioniformes > Struthionidae > Struthio > Struthio camelus. Next base: position 103,158,659 of record NC_090943.1, read on the forward strand.
AACTTTGTCCTTTGTAAATATGGTGCATATCTCTGGTGGTAAAGGAATGAATGGTTGATTATAGGCTGGCCTTAAACTGGATGTCTGGATCCAAAGTCTAGAAAACTTGGAAAAAAGTCTGAGTCTCATATTGAACTCTAGATCTCTGGCTCATGGCTAATGGGCAGCTGTAACAACAGGCTGCAGGATAGATGCATAAAATCAAGTCATGCAGTCAAAATTTATTTCTGAACTTAAGACAGTAGCTAGAGCCTAATGCAGAGGCATCTCAGACCCGCTCTGTAACAATCTGCAATCCACTTACAAAGGGGAATTCAGAACAAAAATGTTCTTGCTTTGGAAATGCTCTATAGAGCTTGTAATTTCAGAACGTTCTTGCGTATTGCCTGGTACTTTTTAGAGCCACGTTTTCCAAACCTCATGTCTGTTGCGTAAAAAGGTGATGTGTACTTTACCATCCACACAGTTCATTCTGTGCCCACAGCACAGAACCATGTTTTTATCACCAATTCAGACAATAGCTGTGTTTTTCCTGAGACAGTGTAAATCTCCTTCAAGGAGATTTAAGAGGATACCTTCATTTATTTTAGATGATATAAATAGGCCCATAAGGGCCAATGCTCTGTTTTACACAGCTTTAGGCTGCTGTTATTTCTATTCTTTCCAGTGGTGCAAGCAGTTCCCCTTTCTGTGTAATGCAGTGAGGAACTGGTCACGTAATATTGGCCAACACAATTTTTGTTTCCTCTCTAGGGACTGTTTCAAGTTGGATACAAATGGAGGAAAAATGGGCTGGTTTAGGAGCACGAGGTGTTCTCTGCCACTCTAGATGCAGAAAAAATTTCCAGCCCTTCATACTTGAATTTTTTGTAACTAATTTGAAGTTTCCTCTTGCTTGATCTGTCAGTACACAAGGGCTAAAATGGAAAGAAAAAGTGATAAGAATGAACGTCCTTGGCAGTGTTGATTAAAGCTGAAGCCAGGCCTTCTTGCAACTCTGTGCATTGCTTTATGGGACCTGAGCATTCACTGACCCACTGAAGAAAGATGATCAGGTCAAATGAAGATCAGGCTATAGCATTGCGAAAAACCATTTGTTTTGCAAGAACACTTATAATCTAAGCCTCAGCTGAAGGCTATTTCAAAGCACGCTGGTCCGGAGAATGCACAACAGTTTCAATATTTTCTTTTTTTATATGTTCTTCACTTAGATTTCTCATCACTCAAAAAACATGCGGCCCACTGAATGGTATTGAATGCTTTTTAGCCTCTAGAAGTGAAAACACTCTCTGTAATTGATGGTTTGTTTTAAGACCACAGGAAACTACTTGTCACTATCCATTAATGAGCACTTTCCTAGCTGTTTGCCATCTTAAGAAAAATAGATGATGAAGCAAAAAAAAAAAAAAACCTCATCCACAGTCTGCTATTTTATCCCTCAGTCAAACTAATAGTGAACTAACTCTTCACATAAAATACCATTTGCATTATCTATGCTCGCTATTTTTTCCTAACCTCATTAAAACCTGCCAGAATAAGAAAAAATGAGCTCAATCTACAGTGAGCTAGTCCTGTCTCAGGAGGAGGGAGGCTGTTGCCCTTCGTAGCAGAGGCTGGGAACATGGTTGAGTCGGGGCCTGGACCTATTTGGGGATGGATGGTGCAGGAGGGGGAATAACTACCCCGGCGAATGAGTGGGTGTCTGGAGTGCAGGCTGGGCTGTCCATCCGAGCTCATATGGGAAACAGCAGCGGTGACAGCAGAAGGGCAAATGCTGACCCATGTTCCCAACCTTAGCATGCAGGCAGCGCGGCAGCCTTCTCACCTCCACCTCATCGGCACCTCTGGCTGCAACAGTGATATAAATAATTTATCAATGAGATTTATGGGCTGTGGTATCTTAGATTGTATTTAGTCACAATAAGGCTCACCAAGATAATTGCCCTGCAATTCATGTGGTAAAAGCACATTAAAGTGTAAGAATGGAGCTGACATCTTCAAGTCACTGATTAAAAGGGAAAATATCTCTCTTCTCAAAACAATTATGAAAAAATGTTTTTCTCTTTCTGGCATTTTTTGGGCAAATTTCTAAAGGCATACTCTCTCCACAGGTTGAATTGGTATCTGTTAGAATTTAAGGCTCTTTGGCTGTAAAAGCTCATTGTTTTGCTCTTTCTCTCCGTAATCAAACCAGTGTGTCAGACTTGATACATTTACTCCATACGGAGGAGGATATTGTAATTGCTTTATGAACAAAAAATGGACTCATTGCTTGTAGATAGCCTATTTCTTTTTTAAAATTGGAAAATCTTCCCTTTTGTTTGTCTGAATAATTGATGTTTTTTGTTCTCCACAGCCATTTTCTGACATGCAAATAGCAATTTATTTTTATGTGGGATAAATCCTTCCTGTGTGCTTCCCACTCTGTGAAATGGGGAGAGGGGGGAGAATATACCTTTTTCCACGAAAATAATAGTGACTGAATTATAGCATGACTCAAGTGGGCACTGCTCTAAGCAATAATATCAAAGTTGTCTCAATTGTATGTGGGCTTTAATGGTCTCTGGATGCTGCTGGCAGTTAGTCCGTAGATCCGTGAGTCAAGGCAACTGTTAAAATCTCTCTGAACTTTAGGTGGGGCCCAAATGACTTATTATGAGGTGCTAGTAGAGTCATTTGAACGCATAACAGAGAACTGACTGAAAAACAGGGCCAGCCAGGAGCATAGGTGGTATAGGTTTTTGCCTTGGGCAGCAGCAGGCTGCCAGGGGCACAGCAAACTAGTTGTGTCTTCATAGCTTGCATTGCTTGTGCCAGCATCCAGGGAAATCAGGTTTGCTGCTGCTGCCAGGGCAGGGATCAGGATGTGTGGGACTGGGGCCAGCTGCTTTCAGCAGTCACCGCTCCTGCCTGTTTCCCTTTTGACAGCAGGAGCTGCTGGAGATGAGATGAATGGGCTGATGATTTAAGGGGTTTCTTTTTCCTGGTGATCATAGTCTATTCTTCACCAAAGGTGGTGGCCTGTTCAAATCTTGCAAGATTTGCAGCCTATCTAAGTGTAGGTGGGGTTCCTGTTAGGTCTCTGCTACTAGCCCATGATGCATCCCAGTTGGAAGCCACAAACCCACCATTGTTCTCTTCATCCTCTGAGTTAAATTCTGCACAGGTGCCTGGCGTTCCTGGAGACGGGTGACAGGCGATGTGTTTTGGAGTTCCCACAGCTCTGCGGGGTGATTGTATTTTCCAGCGCAGGGAGATGTGGGTGTTTTGTCACAACCTTTTGTAGCAAATTTCAAAGTATTTAATACAATAGATAGTATTGTACTATATATGTAGTATGCATGACATATTGTAATGCAATATGTGGTAGAATATACATGATGTGAAGAAATTTTTATTAAAATTTCAAGTACAAAGACATGCATTGCTTTGACTCTCTCTGTCCTTAATGATAGAACTCAATCACTAAGTCAGGTTTTACAGTCCCCTTGACAAAATCATTGTTCCAAGATCTTTCACGATACTGGGTTGTGCAGCAAGTTAAAGTAAGGGAAACATCATGGTTTCTGGGGACAGAACTGACTGCATAGCATAACCAACAGTTCAGAGTGGTTTTCTAAAGGACGTGTCCGACTTTCACCATCTCATTTCAAGACTTCTGTCTTCACTAAGGACTGCTAGTGAAACAGAAGTACAATCCCAGCTCTGTAGTGAGAGACTGAAGTGAAGAGCTAAACTGAGAACTGGGCAGAAAATTTTATGTTCCATCTGGAAAGGTGCCATTTTCTGGTAATCCTGGCCCTGTACACGCTCTTCAGGCAGTTGCATTAGAAACAATTGTGGATGTTGCAATATTGATTGGTTTTAGGAACAGAAAGGAAAATATTTGTTTGAGAGCCTGAAAGCCAGAAATCATTTTGCACCTGGCTGCAGGATGAATATCATTACTTCTGAGAGCAGCCGTGCAGGCCAGTGTGGCTGGTTTGGAACAAACATCCCAGGCAAGGCTTGTTCAGGTAGTAATCTTTGTAAGCACATCTTTTTTCCTCTGTCATGAAATTAAAGCATGATTAAAGGAATATATGTATGCGGGGAATGTGTTGACCATGTTTAAGTCAGATTCTACTAACTGACACCCTAACAGCCATCTAACGTCACTGTCGTGGTTTCACTGGTAGAAAGTGGCAATGGAGCACCGGAGATAGGCAAATAAAGGGTTTATAATTAAATTTCTTCTGGTATCCAGAAAAGGTAGAGATTTCCCCTTTGCTATTCTAAGTAACTTCTTGTCTTTAACTATTTTATGCATGTTTTTCTCTTTTAGAGGTATGTTTGTGCAGTTGCAAATTCTGTTGTGGCTGAGCAAGTAAGTTACCATCTGTTAGCTGAGTTGTGGAGGCCGAGCTGATGCCTTCTTGTAACCTGTCCCAATTATTAAAGAAAACATGTTAGCATAAACTGCTCCCTGCCTGTACTCCATGTAATAACCCTTGTGCGACACATCATGTTTGAAAAGGAAAGTCCAGGTAACTGGAACTCTGATGCTGATTGTGGTGAGATTTCAGACGTAACCATTGCAAGTGGCGTATATTTAAGTACCTAAAGAAACACGGTGTTCAGCTTTGCTCCATGAAATTCAACTCCCTGCTTTTGTGTATGATTGAGCATGCCCTATAGCAAAAAAGGAGAAGATGTGGAAAAAAATCTCTGTGCAGAGTAACTAAAACTTGGCAGAAATATTTCCAGGCTCTCCAGCTAAATGGTTAGCTCTGTGTCCAGCACAAAGCAGTATTTTCTACTAAGACTGAATGAAACATGCCTGCATTTACTGGTACTTTTATACTGAGTGAGGCAGTATATGTTTTTAGGCACATACATTTCTTACATAAAAAAGGAGCATATTTGATCTATTGCTTTCCAAAGTTTGGGATTAAGGTACCCAAGTTGGAGTCATATTTGTATTTAAAAAGTAGCTTTTTGTTGCCTTATTACAGAGAAGGCTACTCATAATAGTTGTAAGGCAGTTGTCGCTGGTATGTAAGCACTGGTACTGCCACTGCATTGCCTTACAGCAGTAGAAACAAACCACTGAATGATGAATATTTAATGAATACGTTGACGTATATCTGCAGTGAATCATTCACTACAGAATTGTAAATAAAACAGTATTTTTAATTCAGTACCTAAGGCTATTAAAGCACACCTTGTATGAGTTATGTCCACAGGGGAAAGAAGCTAAGGTTAGACTAAGCTGGGCTGCAAACTGTGTGTGTGTGTGTGTGTGTGTGTGTGTATGCATATATAAAATTTATTTATTTATTTTCCTGATGGCAATAGGTAGTGCCAGGATCAATTTTCAATATAAGCATATGGATGTTTGGGTGTCTGTGCACCCAAAGCTAGATGTTTAGATGTGCCTGATTTAAATTCAGCTGTTAAAATGCATAATTTGTTCTCACATCATTTTCGTCTGCTCCATGTGTGTTTGCATTAAGATAATCTTCAAGCAGGTGACCACACTGTATTTTCTCACTTTGGACTTCTCACCTCACTCAGGATGGAGGAAGCTTATACGTTTCCTTTTATTCTCACCACTTGGTGTTGAAACCTTTATGTTATTTAATACATATCTTCTAAACCCTGCACTGACTACAGACTTTCCTGAGGGACTTTGAATGCTCTGATCATGGTTTCTAAGTTCTTTATGAGCATGAGTGGATTTCTGCCTTCAGCTAGCACTCCAGTGAGGTGCAATGGTGTTAGCCCCATTTCCCATGTGAGCTTTTGAGATGCACATGTTAAAGCCATTGTGCACATCATTGCCTGATGTGTCCACTCATTTGGGATTCTGTATCTGAGATGCTGGAAATCGGGGTACTTAGAATTTCATTCTCTTTTTATATTTGCATTTAAAGCACAGGTCCTGTTGACCTGCAGTGGGAGCAGGGAATTCTTTTTTTTAATCCATATATCCCAAATTGGGCACCTGGCAAACGAAGCATGAGAATGTTTAGGACACTTGCTTAGGAAGGATCTTAGGGAACTCTGTGACAGAGCAGGAAATTTGTGACAGAGACGGGGAAAATGAGGCTGAATGAGGCTGGAAACTGTGGGAAAATAGAATATAACTAAACATTGGATCTTGGTGTATACGCTCCGTGGGAAAGAATTAGGGTTTGCACAGGCATGTCCTCACTTTTGGGTGCTAGAATTTGCAACATTATATTTCTTTGAACTGAGGAATATGGAATTTGTGCATGGTCTTTCCGAGGGTGAGAGAACTAGTCTCTGCAGACTGCCTGAAAATGGGTATTTGGTTCAGTTGTTTGCTCTCTTTGGTTACGTGATTTCTTAAGCCTGCATTAGACTGACTTTATTCCCAAGCTGAGTAGCATATTCCTTGACAAGTAGCCTCACAAGTTCAAAACAATGTGCTACAAAACAGCACTAGTATGAAAATCAGTAACTGGCAAGACTGGCTGCTTAAAGTGCTGTAGAAAAATAGCAAGAAAATAAGCGTATGCGAGACCAGAAGGTGGTTTATCCTACTTGCAGTTCTCATATGCTCTCACTCAAGCTTATTGTGACATACCCTGGGGACTCAGCCTAATGGCAGAAATATTAAACTTTGGCATGAAGGGAATGGACGGTATAACTTGGTCAGAAGGGTACCCAAGAGGTTTTATTATTCTTTTCTGTGATATTTATGGTGAAGCAGCTTCAGATTTGTAGGAATAATTCTTATTTCATTTCCTTCTGAGACTCTTCTGCTATGAAAAGTGTTAGTTTAAAGAAAAGTGTTGGTTTAAAGAAACTATGCAGAAATAAGCAAACATTAAATTTCTCAGAAATGCTTCCACTCCATTTTTCCAAATGTTGTAGGCATCTAAAATCTGATTTCTGAAGATAAGATGAAAGCAGAGCTGCAAAATGGTTCAGGGTTTTGGAAAGTAACATATATTCATGGGCTTAAAGAGATTGAGAGTAACTTGATATCAGAACAGCAAGGGCCCTTAGTAGGACACATGGTTTAAGTATGTTATGAACAGAGGAACAGCTCTAGCCAGGAGTGTTTCAAAAAACAGAACTTCAGAATATTCTACTAGGTAGGACATTCTCTTAAGAAGATCAAATCCTGCCCTCATTTGATTAGAAAAAGGAGAACCCTTGTCTTCAGTACTCCAAATGAATAGCCTCATCACTGAAACTAGAAGAAAAAGGTCAGAGAATTCCCCCTCACTGACCTGATGTGAAGCACATATGTGAAAAGCTCTCCTTCCTCGTTTTCAGATTCCTATTGCTTGGATTCAAATATTTAATCTGATCCCAAACTGATTCCATTTTAATCTCTCCCCAAATTCAAGGGCTTTTTGAGGGGGATCTACCCTGATTGAATTTGAATATTACTTCCTCAAACGACACAATCCGTTTCATCACAGTTCCTTCCACGGTTTGCGAAGCCCCAAGGGGGTGTCAGCGAGAGAATGAGCCAGAGCTGCCCTAGAAATTGTATTTTTGAGCTGTTACTGCTTTAGCTCTCAGCCTGACAGAAAAACAAAAAAGAAATGAATCAGGAGCACGTAATGAAAGCGAAGGTGCTCCTGATGCTGGTGGAAATGCAACCTGGAGGCCTTTGCCAGTGAATTAGAGATGTTGGCTTTTGTGTTTCTTTGGTGAGTGAGTCACTGTGGCTGTGTACATCTTCCCTTTTTAAGCATTCACAGCAGCATTTTTTTCCCTATGCATATGACTGTTTCCAAATACTAGCTTCAGATACCTCTACGTGGGCTTCTGCAAGTCTATAGGAACTCTCTCTGCTTTGCTGTATAGGAACCAGCTCTGACCCACTCTAACCCAGGAGCCACTTAGCCCTCTTAGCATGGTCCGAAACCTGGCCTAATCTCTCTGGCAGGGTTTAAAAGCTCACGCTCAGATTTTGCTAGCTGGCTTTCCATTATAATTGTGGATTCTTGTGCAGATGGATCAAAATAGAGGCAGACTGAGCTCGCAGTTACTTGCAAAGTAAGATTGACTTTATCCTATGAATTTACTGTACAAGAGAGAGCAAACCTAAATAGCATGCCAATTTCTGACTCCATTTTTCATTGTTTCTCCAGTTCTGGGGAAGCTACTGCCTTGTCTGAATATGAACTGTGGGGAGGAAATGCCAGAGAGAAAATCGTGCCTCATATGAGATGTCCTTGTTATATTGGATTTTTCAGTAGAACATGGGGCTGTTCCCTGCAATGTCACATACAAGATGTCACTTTGTGGCATATGACTTTAATTTGAACTTTCTCATTGCTGATTCTGTTTTGTCAATGTTTTACTGCTCTGCTGAGCTGGCACTGCCGGAAGCAGATTGTTCCTTATCAATTGCTGACAGGAAATGTTGCAGAAGGATGGACAGAGCAGCGTGGCTGCTGGGCACTTGCAATGGGAGATAATTTCCTGAATGGCATGAAACAGCATGGTTTGTTTATCATCTAAAAAGCCCAGGTCTTAAGGCATTTTTCTCTAAGTCCACTGCAGAAGAATAAAAGCATGAGAAAGAAACTTAAAAATAGGATATATCCTGAACCATTGCACATGCCATCTGTTCTCAGAGAAACAACTGGTAGAAAAAAATAACCTTGGGTTCAAACCATGCATGAAGTTGCCATTTAAAATAAGCGGGGTTGGCTTTGTTATTTTTATTTTTTGGAGGTGTGGGGAAGGGTTGTTTGATGGCAACTGAAAGAAAATAGAAATGTGGAACTAGAGTGTATGTGTTACAGACATGTAGAGGAGAGGCATCGTGAAGACCTGTTAAATAACAAATGCTAAGATGTAAAATCATAGTGACACTGGAAGGCACCCATGTGCAGTTTTAAATCACTTCATGCAATAAGGTTTCTGCCCACAGCCAGAAGGTGGTTTTAAGGGAAGATATCTGTATTACTGGTCACGAACAGATAAAAGTCAAAGACCTATTTTTTCTCGAATTTACAGCAGGCCCAGCAGGGCCCAATTCTCCATAGCTTCCTTACCCTGCCTGGCTGATCTGAAACCATCCAGTTTCACAGTGAAGGAGAAATCAATAGTTTAGGGAATAGCAACTCCATTCCCACATGCTCTTCCCAAATCACACCCAGTGCCATTGGCTGAGGAAATATGACCAAAGTCTCTTCATGCTTTGGCTATTCCAAGCTATCAGTACAGCTTCTTTATTAGTCATATTTAAGGTGTGATTACGTGATTGAAAGGAACTGAGTTCTCATGGGTTGGCAAGTTGCTGTCTGCCCACTGAGCTGCAGTAGCTAACTGTGCCGCATGCCCCAAGTCTGATGCAAAATCTTGAAGTCCAATTAGCAGCCTGGTCACTTGTGCTGTTTTGGATACCCTGCTGTGGAGAAAAGTGCGATACCTTTGACATACTCCTGTGATTTGTGTTGGTGCTGGAACAGCCCAAAGGCACACAAATAGCCAGTTACAGGAGCTCAGCTGCTGAGCGTCGACTCGCTTGCCTGCTTTTGTGTGAACCCATGGCTTCAAAGTGTCTATGGGCTACTTGCAGGTGAGGTAGTGTATGAAATCAGCAAGCCACCGTAGTGACATAAAGCCTACGTCCTGAGAGTCTTAAATTGGTTAGAGGTCTGCAAATGAGATCCCTGCATTTCAGAGGGTTTGCTCCTATTCTGCATTGATACGAAGAACATCAGACTTGTTTTTAAGACATATGCCAGGAAACCGTAGATGAGGTAAAGAGGATGAACACCGCATGGCATTTGCTCTAACAGGACAGTCACATTCCAAGTGAGTGTCCTAATCCTGTCAACCTCACTGTTTTTGCTAATCCCAAATGGAGCAGTGTTGTGACGTAAGACAAGTGCATTTTAATGAAAAGGTTTGATGATAGTGATGTTTGTAGTTCTTTTCTTTTTATGTCTCACATCCCAGGAATAGCTACAGTGATGTAGTGTTGCTATTTAGAATGTTTTCCAAAACATGTTTTGAATTTGATGTCTGTGGGATTGATAATTTTGCTTGAAAATGAGTGCACCTAAGGTAAGAGCTGTACAACTGCATTTGCAGGCTCTGTCAGTCAATCTGAATTAGGCCTGCCATACTTCCCGTCTTCTTATCCCCAGTCTGAGCGCTGAGTGGTACTAACTTGTGTGCAGCCTTCGTGACAGCAAGTAAAGGGTAGGGTAAGTCTACCTAAACACATTTTCTACTGTGCTGGGGCGGGGGGAATAAAGCACTAACCTGCTTACCAGTATTTGGTCCTAGTCCACTTCTGAGGTTAAGACCTTTTGGTACTAGCTCTGGAGGATGATTAATTCTTGTGTGATGTTGATGCAGTTACACTCTATTGTTGCATGGTCTGAGGACATGCCTGAATTGCGGTGCAGCAAAACATCACTGCGATGTCCCATAGTAAAGTAACAAAACACTGTGGACACGTAAAACTCCCTGAAAGCACGAAAAGGGATGTGGCTGGCGTATTTCACAGTGGCTGGGATAGCATGCTTCTAATTTCACAATTGATAACAAGGACAAAAATCACAATTTTTGCAGGAAATCTAGTTTTCTGCCAGAAATAGTTTCATCCTGGGACAGTGCAGGCAACTTACAAGCCCAGAGAGGGAGGTAACACTGACTTCCTGTTTAAAACAAAATACACCATTCATACTCATATTTCTAGGTTCTAGGCTTGCATGTGGTTCAGTTATAGTCAACATTTTAGCAATCTAGAAACATTTCAAAAACATTCTGCTTTTGTATACCAGCCCTTCCGTCTTTTGGCAATGATGGTCTTGATCTCCCATGGCAGAAGTTGAATACCTCTCTAAAACTGAAGTAAAATCCTCTGTACTCTGAAATGTTAGATCAGTCTTTTTTTTTTTTTTTTTTGCAACTGTTAAGCTTAATGCATTTTTAAAGCATCCCTCTACTTTAAGGTAAGGTAAAGTTATGAAAAGTGAATGTATAACACTGCATATATATTTACTGTACATGTATCTGTTAGTGAGAGACCTGGACTTTCAGAGTTTAGAAGACTAAACTCTGCCACCTCCTTAATTTGGCGGAGATGCGGCCTTACTCCCGGGTTTTGATCTAGTTGTGAAGTTGGTAGCTTTATGAATCTTTATAATGGGTTAAATTAAAACTCTGTTTTTAGGCAATCCTGAAATTTTGGCCTAAAATATATGAGCTGGCTCACAGTACATTCCCACTGTGGGCTTATATGTTTGTATCCTATCACGTTTTCTTCTGTGACTTCAACCTCATGTTTTCTGTGTTGCCTAATATTTAAACAAGATTATTAGATACGTCCGTGTTTTACAAATATAAACTGCATTTTTCAGGCTATGGACCAACATGTTTTAAACCATCTGTGATATCAATTGCTCAACTTATGCTCTCAAAGAGCCTGCTTTACTTAAGGAGACTACTCTGCACTTACAGAAAATTCACATGGTCCTTAAGTATCTCAATTCACTTTTGAATATTTCAGCTGAGACTTTATCATTACAGTTGTTATTGTATCTAACCCTATGGGCTCTTTTGAAAGTGTGGCAGGGTTCAGTATTTCTCACATTCATCCCATTTATTTGTGTGCCTCAATATGGAGGTAGGTAACTGATTTTAAACATGTAACCTTGAAGACAGGTGATGAAAGTAGTGAATAAAAACTAAATGAATTTACACAGCCTGAGGCTTAGGCAAAATGTCCCTTTGGCTGTTCAGGTTGAAGTGGTTGCCAAGGGATGCTTCTTTTTCCCGAAGCATTTATTCCAGACATGTTTCTCTAGCCTTCTGCTCTGCTTGGCTGACCATTTTTGGCCCTTCCTTGTTGCTCTGTACATGAATATGTCCAATTTTTATCATTAGATCTCAAATTACGAATTCTTTTCTGCTATCAGAATGGTTTCTAAGGAAGGTGAGAATACTTTTGAGAAGAAAAAATGTATTTCTAGGTTGGATTTTGTAAGCTACACTGACACTGAAATACATGAAATATTAGCTCTGTAAAGTTCAGTGAGGCTGACTTAACAGCAAAGGGGAAAATGCATCTGTCACACAAAAGTACTGTGTTTACAAAGTGACCTTCTGCACTGCAGGAACACTTTAAATAGGAACGTTAAGGATGACAATTCTTAGTCATGGAGCTTCTTTGAATTTTAGTCTTTTTTAATGTATTTAATGAGTAGTATCTTACGGCATGCAGGAACAACAAAAGGCTGCTCAAAACAGCAAAACCAAATACTGCCAACTTGGGGCCAAAAATCTTCAAGGCTTTCTCGTTTCTTGTTCAGTATGTGCTTCTTCTGCCCTCAGCTGCTGTGAGTGGTGGGCATCTTAATTTAAGCATTTGAGTAGACATGTTTTCTGCAGGTCACTGAGGATTTTTATTCCGTCATTCAGTTCAGAAGAATATAAAACCACCCAGCTGGGCTGTGAGCTCTTTTGATTAAAGTTTGGATGTACCCTTGGCTAATGTTACCCTACATTCATGTTCTTAAGTTGTGTTCTCTTTTTCTGTCCAGAATTTGTCAGACTTTTCCAGGGATTCTGTGGATTTGCAGCCTTGGTTGTAGCAATAACAATCACAGCAGCAAGAAGAGCTATGACAGTTCCAGCAAAACTGTGGAACACGTGAAAACCCTGGGCATGTTCTATGCAGATGTGCAGACCCATTGTACAGTGCAAGCACTGTTGCTTACACTTGTGCCTGTGTTCTCTGTACATCCTGGAAGTGCTGGACTCATAATGCATGTGCTATGTTGTTTCTATGCATATACTTCTCCCTGGGAAAGTTTTGCCCTCTGCCCAAGCCTCTGAGCACATGATCATCAACAATCATAATAGCACATCATCTTTTTAAACGTATTTTCTCATGCTTACCTGGCAGGGGAGACACCATGCTCAGGCAGGTGGTTTTCCCAGGGCGAGGCTCATCCCTTGCACTCCGGGTGTGCTGACCCCTGCGATTTCCCCAAATGCGGGAAAAACGACTGCATAATTTGTGGTAGTGGGGGACTGCGATCGTGCTCTCCCCTGCAGTGGAATTTTTCAAGCATGACTTCCTTCAGACTCAAGATTGGTGCATCCCTATGAGTAAGAAGTCAAGCAAAGCAGGCAAGAGACCTGCATGGATGAGCAAGGAAGTCTTGACAAAACTCAAACAGAAGAAGGAAGTACACAGAATGTGGACAAGGGGACAGGCCACTTGGGAGGAACATAGGGACATTGTCAGAGTATGCAGGGATGGGACAAGGAAGGCTAAGGCCCATTTGGAATGGGCAATTTGGAATAGATATCTGGCAAGGGATGTCAAGGACAACAAGAAGGGCTTCTTCAAATACATCAATAGCAAAAGGAAGACTTGGGAAAATGTGGGCCCACTGCTGAATGGGGCGGGTACCCTGGTAACAAAGGATACAGAGAAGGCAGAGTTGCTGAATGCTTTCTTTGTTTCAGTCTTCACTGCTAAGGCCAGTCCTCAGGAATTCCAGACCTTGGGGACAAGACAGGAAGTCTGGAGGTCTCCCTTAGTCGAGGAGGATTGGGTTAGAGATCATTTACGCAAACCTGACACCCACAAATCCATGGGCCCTGATGGGGTGCACCCCCAAGTGCTGAGGGAGCTGGCGGATGTTATTGCTAGGCCACTCTCCATCACCTTGGAAAGGTCCTGGAGATCAGGAGAGGTGCCTGAGGACTAGAAGAAAGGCAATGTCACGCCAGTCTTCCAAAAGGGCAAGAAGGAGGAGCCAGGAAAGTACAGGCCTGTCAGCCTCCCCTCCACCCCGGGAAAGCTGATGGAACAGCTCATCCTGGAGGTCATCTCTAAGCATCTGGAGGACAAGAAGGTGATCCGGAGTAGCCAGCATGGATTCACCAAAGGGAAATCATGCTTGACCCATCTGATAGCCTTCTCTGGTGGAGTGACTGGCTGGGTAGATGAGGGCAGAGCAGTGGGGATATTGTCTACCTGGACTTCCGCAAAGCTTTGGACACTGTCTCCCATCACATCCTCCTAGGCAAGCTCAGGAAGTGTGGGTTGGATGAGAGGACGGTGAGGTGGATTGAGAACTGGCAGGATGGCAGAGCTCCGAGGGTTGTGGTCAGTGGTGCGGAGTCTAGTTGGAGGCCTGTAGCTAGCGGTGTCCCCCAGGGGTCAGTCCTGGGTCCAGTCTTGTTCAACGTATTCATCAGTGACCTAGGGGAAGGGACAGAGTGCACCATCAGCAAGTGTGCTGATGAGACTAAACTAGGGGGAGTGGCTGACACACCAGAAGACTGTGCTGCCATTCCGAGGGACGTGGACAGGCTGGAGAGCTGGGCGGAGAGGAACCTCCTGGAGTTCAACAAAGGCCAGTGCAGGGTCCTGCACCTCGGGAGGAATAACCCCCTGCACCAGTACAGGCTGGGGGCTGACCTGCTGGAAAGCAGCTCTGCCGAGAAGGACCTGGGAGTGCTGGTGGACAACAAGTTAAGCATGAGGCATCAATGTGCCCTTGTGGCCAAGAAGGCCATTGGGATCCTGGGGTGCATGAGGCAGAGTGTTGCCAGCAGGTGGAGGGAGGTGATGCTTCCCCTCTCCTCAGCCCTGGGGAGGCCTCACCTGGAGTCCTGTGTCCAGTTCTGGGCTCCCCAGCACAAGAGAGAGCTGGCAGTACTGGAGAGAGTCCAGGGGAGGGCTACAGAAATGATGAGGAGGGACTGGAGCACCTCTCCTGTGAGGAAAGGCTGCAAGAGCTGGGCCTGTTCAGTCTGGAGAAGAGAAGACTGAGGGGTGATCTCCTCAATGTGTACAAGTATCTGAAGGGGGGATGTCGAGAGGATGGGGCCAGCCTCTTCTCCGTGGTGCCCAGCAACAGGACAAGAGGCAACGGGCAGAAACTGAACCACAGGAAGTTCCATCTGAACCTGAGGCAAAACTTCTTGACTGTGAGGGTGACAGAGCATTGGAACAGGTTGCCCAGGGAGGTAGTGGAGTCTCCTTCCCTGGAGATATTCAAAACCCGTCTGGATGTGATCCTGTGCAATGTGCTCTAGAGGACCCTGCTTGAGCAGGGAGGTTGCACTAAATGGTCTCCAGAGGTCCCTTCCAACCTTGGCCATTCTGTGATTCTGTGTTATTACACTTGCCACAATAAAAAACAGTAGCTCATTGCCAGTAAGGCACCAAGACTGACCGTAAAAACTTGTAGTCTCAATTCTTATTTGCGCATAGACTCTTTTCTATCTACTTTGTGTGTCAGCATCTACAGATAAAGGCCCTTTTCCCTTGCAAGAATGCTACAATGGTTTTGACATACATAAGAGGCAGGAGCCAAGTGATTTATGAACATCTATTTAATTAAAGGACAGGCAGCCACAGTATTCGCCATTTCTCTGATCCACATTTTTTGCATTCAGAGAGTAAAATGTTGAATAAAACAGGATGTCTGAGGGCACATCTACATAAATAAGGACTGTCACACTCACCTTCTCTGCCTACACTTTGAGAGCTATGTAAGGTCCCCAGTGCTTCACATCCGGCCAATGTGGAACATGGGCAGTGAAAAGTTTGAGTGTGCGCCAGTCTGTGTAAATGTATTTCCCAGTCAACATCATGGCCTGGGTCTCTCTTGCAAAGCTGCCGTCAGCCACTTAGAAGTCTCTCATTCTTCCAGTGAATATTTTAGATACCCAAAATATGTGTTTATTGTTGCGAACTTTGGCTTCTTGCAATTCTGGAAAATTCCGTTATCTTCATGCAATGCCATCTCGACCATTATGGTTTGTACATGACATGTTGAACCATACCATACAAGCCATCTTTGGTCATGCACTAAAACGCTGCTTACTTAGCTTTGTTCAGCCATCTCCTTCCATAAGTTACTTTCTTGGAACATCTTTTAGAGTTACTGTTTTGGTCAAACAAAATCCTGGGCTCTCTTGTATACCTCTAGATCTTCACAGAAATACCCATTTTCATGTTAGATTACTTTGTGGTTAGTTTGTGGCCAGTGTTCTCTGATTCTTATTTAGTATCTCATCATGTAAGACTGCATCATTTTTGACTCATCAATTATAGATGGAATATAAAGATTAGCACACTACTATGAAACAGCTCTGTGCCGTGACTGTAATATTCCCCACGCTTCAAGTTCGTATGATTGCTTTGTGGTTTTTTAGATCTATCATACCATTTAATGAACCTTACTTCTTTTAGTTCTTACTTGCTTCATTTCTTTCTAATTTGTTGTTTCTGATTTGCTTAAACATTTCTATTTCATATTGGAGTCCAAGCTATATCAGCATCCTTAATAATCATTAATACACCTTTCTTTCTTTATGAAATACTAGGGATTGTCAAATTCTGACGGTACCATTTGTGGCCAAGTTACCAAGACAGCAAAGTTTCTTCAGAATGGAGGTCTGCTACAAGATGCTGAGCTTGTCTGATCAGCTCTCCCATTTTATGACTGTGTGGGCATAAAGCATGACTGAAATGAAAAAGCTAAAGGCAAAACTTCCTCCCTCACTTAGCAAGAGTTTGTGGCTAAGTTAATCAGCTGCTGAAGTTACTCCCACCACCCCTCTGCATGAAACAGAAGATGCATCTGCTCTTTCACACATTTTAGGCCTACTCACGCCAATGAATCTGGCCTACATGTAGATATATAGAACATTATTATTAATAAAGTTCTCAAACTCTGTGTGATTATCACATTAGCTAATCATCCAAAGATAGTCTGAATTTCTGAATCTGAATAGTCTGAGTTACTGAATCTGAATGTCAGATAGTCTGCCATACCAAGAGAGATATCAAATTGAACAGAAGCACAAAAAGCTGTAGTAGTTGCTGAATTACTCAAGGTTCCCAGAAGCAAATGGGAATCTGAAGATGTTCCCTTAGAATAGAGAAAAATCATACTAGTAGGAATCAACTCAAGCTCAGCTATGCTTTCCCTAAGCAGTTATCTTTGTTTCTGCAGTAGCATATGTTAGAAAAGCAGATTCTGGATTAAGATCTGAATTTTTCAAACAAAACATTTTCCAGTAAAAATCTATAGCTTTTTGGTGAGAGGTGTGACTAGGGCACTTGGCTGAGGTTGAACACGGTGTGGAAGACCATTTCAGTAAGAGCACAGAATAGGTTTATTACACAACTCCCAGCTACTTTCCTTGCTAGGGAATAATGCCTTTGTAGGGACCCCCTTTTCAGCCTGTAGTCTGCAGTCTCAGAAGGTAAAAATGCCTCTTTAATATTCCTGGCTGAGAGGTGGAGACATAAATATTCTTACAAAGAACTTACAGCACTGACTATAAATTACATGATACTCTGGAAACATAGCAGGATGTGTTTCCTGTCCTTGGACAGTTTAATCTAGGGCCTTCATCCCATAATGTATTACCCATATTTAACTTGCATTTTAAGTAATATCATTGTGTCAAATAACAGTGTCGTGGAAGCCATAACACAACTCCTGCTGGATACAGGGCTGTCAGGAGCCTCTGTCAGTGCAGGTGAGCAGTCTTTCGCGGTCTGCACATTACTCAGTGTAAGTGCAATGAGGAGTAAGGTCTGGGATGAAATGATCAAAGTGCTCCTGGGGATTTACCTACTGTTTTTTAGTGGGATTTATGAGGGTAAGTGTCTACCGTATTGTCTTTACTCAGGGCCATGTCAAAAGCCTTGAGAAGATTCTTTTGGTTTAGTTGGGACCATTGTTTTGGGTGTGAGATGTTACCACTGGCAGCAGAGTCTTTTTTGGTAAATAATCATAGCATCAGATTTAACATTTTTTGGACATTACAGAATGCCCTACCTGAACGCCATTAATTCCATCTAAGTGGGGACTATGGTATGTTCAGTTGGGGTGTGTACTTTACTGGGGACCCTTCCAGGAACTGTGTTTCACCTAACAATGGTGAATAGCAAGGACTGTTTCTTAACTGGGACAAATTAAGAGACATTTACTTAATGAGAATACATTCAGCTGGAGCAAGTCATTAAGTGGTGCTTAAATTCGTATTACACTCTAAACTCTTGGAAGTTTCCAAATAAGTATTAAATGAAGATGCAAGAGAGCAAATGTAATTTTTATTCTTGATTTTCTTATTTTGTGCCATATTTTACATCTCCAGAAAACTATTTAGACCAGGGTTTTTAATAGCTTTTCTTTTTCACAGCTGCTAAACTGGAATGGCTGACTGTTCATCAAGGTGCCTCATTTCAGAGGATTTCAGTGTATCATTATTGGCAGCAAATAATGCAATTTTTTCATGTGCTTTTTTAAGTGCAGTGTCTTTCCCTGTGGGTGGTTTTCTGTACATCCCTGCAAAGCTGCAGAATCGTAATGTTCTCCGATTTTAATCATCTACTTACCACAGGCATGGACTTCAACAACACGTGTGGTGAAGGAGGTGCTGCTCTAACGTGCTGCCCCATGTTCAGCATGTGGGGCCAGAAAATAGAATTCAGTCTTTTCCTAGAACGACGCTCATCTCTGATGTGGGTGGCGAGGAACCTGAATATGTGTGGAAATAGAGATGCCAGAGTGCTCTGCTTTGGAAAAGACCCCTCAGAGAAATGGAGCAGCTAGTGTATCACTCCATATGTTCTTGCAGAGCAGGTACAGAAGATGGGATCTTTCCCACTGCTACACATGTATTTCAAAGACCTCAGTAACATGCTGTGCTCATGGGGATAGAGAAGAGGTCTGAATGATGAAGTCGCTCGGAATTGCTATTGTTTAATTACCGTCTGAACACTGCTGGTGAAAAACTACATCTTCTTGACAAAAAATTTACTGCTGCCTGAAACTGCTGACTTTGAGGAAAATATAAACCCACAAGTTGTGTACCCTTGCACAGGCAAGCAAAGGGCAGTCATAATTTCTGTGATAACATGAGGCAAAAGAAAGATTATCGCAAGAAGTGTGACTTTGTCTAGACTCTTAATGTCTCTCAAGCATGTTTTCTAGCATCTTTAAAGGATGGTTTTGGCCACAACATTTTTCTCACCCCTGTTCAGGACTAGATGCATTAGTAGATGGTAAACAAGAACCAGGAAACATTTTTTAGTTCAGAAGATTATATGCATACTTACATATAATGAGACAGAGTCTCTGCTACCTTGGATCAACAACTCTATTTTGAAGCCACGCGTTTACAGCTCTGTGCCATTCTGAAACATCTGTCTCGTTTGGCTAATCGTACTGAATTAGGTAGCCTGTATTTCACTCTCAAAAGACTTTTTGTTTAGAAAGCCAAAAAAAATTTTGGTAGTTTGGATAGATAGAAAAAGTTGTTACATTCCTACTTGTATTTCAGTGATAGCTTCTAAGCATTGATCCTTCTTATCTATTACATGTTCCTGAGACAAAAGTAAAAAGATTTCTACCAAGCATCTTCATGGCTCTCAGATATGCGGCGAATAGTGTTCCTGATTTTATTTACTGTGACATAATGCTATAAAGCCACACCAGCTTCAACAGTTAAAAGGATGAGCCTGGGAACAGTGCTCTGTCGTGTTGTCTCTCCAGGAGGGGCAGGGATGGGCTCTGTTTCCTTGTGGGATGGGAAAATACATGCCAAGCAATTTTCCAGGTGTTGCTGCAATGTGGTGTCTCAGCTGGCAGAGCAACACGATGCCATCGGGGCAGCATGCCAGATCTGAGGTTTTCACGTGTATTGTCAGCCTGTGTATTTATTTATGTATTCAGAGGAACCGCAGCCAAGCGCTGCACGCCAGGTGAACACTGGGGCGCTCTGGGAGGCGCAGAGGAAGCCAGACAGGAGCCCAGGTGTGGCTCTCAGAGTATGTCAAAAGGTTGAGCTTCTCAGAGGGGCAGGTTTTATGTTTGCAGCTAATACATGAATGAGGCTAATAAATAAATGACTTCCAGGCATTAGCCACCAATGATTTTGCAGCTATGCAGTGATGGGCAGCAGTTGGCTTCCTGCATTGCCTTGTTTCTCTGCCTTCCAGTTGCTCTGCTGTGCTGTGCGCTACTTGTAACAGAGACATCGAGCAAAGTGGTGGTCAGTCTGTTAGTTGTGTTTCAAGTGCAACATATGGAGAAATTTTTATCTATCTACATACCTTAACTGCTGCCTGGGCAACCTTTTTAAAATCAGGGAATTTACTTTGCCTAACTCATGTGGAATGTGGAGCATAGCTTAAGATGGAGACTCCTTTTTTCTCCTTGAATGGAAATCTAAAATCTCAGCACACCCACACACTGAAGGTTGGGTTCATTTGATGCGTACCCAAGATCTCCCTGGGAGGTACAACACATCACTGCCTCTGCAGCTTTCCTTTTAATCTGCTACACTGGGCTTTTCAGCAGTGATGCTGTTGCAGTCACTCAGAAACACTTCACACTATTTCTATGAGAAAGAGGATGAATTTTAAAAAGGGACATATGTCTTTCTCTCTAAGCAAACATGGGGTTTGGGTCTCACTGTGAATCTGTAGCCTTTGAGGTGATACATGTATGAAGGGAGAGATTTCCTGTTACGAAATATAGACCATCTTCTAATTTTCTCTATTATGGCAAACTTCAAGTCCTGTTTAAATTCCTATTTTGGTTATCCAGATGACTTACCAAAGATGGCATGATCTGGAAATACAATAGAGGAAAATTATTTTATATCAATTATAATGGAGGCCACTGTTAGCTCTGCAATGGTATGATGATTCATAGTTAATGGAATCAATACCTCGAAGATTGAATTATAGCCTCTCTTTACCACACCTTCAAGGAGTGGGTGGAGGACAAGGAAATGTTTTCATTTTGGGGAATTTCCTGCCAGTCTTCTTTGCTGGAGGATCATCTTTGCACCTACTATTTTGCCTCAGTTTCGTGGCTCACTTCTACATAGTGCATTCTCTGTGTTGGTGTCTGTTTTGGCACTATTAGCTAAGGCAAATACATTACTGAAGAGAGAAAAAGAAAATATAGCTGCTAAAGAATGCTGAGAAAGGAAAATATAGCTGCTAAATCACACTGAAAATGCATCAAGTTGTTAAAGAAAATAAGTCATGGAGAAGAGATTTACAGAAGAAGGAAAAGTTCAAAATGGAAATGGGCACTGTGGAAAAAAGATGGAAAAAAGAGGATAAATGTTGTGTCTTATGCCCACAATATATATTTCTATATTCTGACCACAACAACCTGTCTCCTTTGGCCCTTCAAGTGTCAAAATGAAATTCAAGCAACAACATAAAAGACATAAGGGAAACCTCCTAAAATGAAGCCTGAATAGGGGAGGTTATTAAAAGGAGGATTTCTGTCCCTCAGGATATCAGAGTCTCCTTCCTTTTTATCCGTATCTATTTTGGGTCGTGTATTCACACAGCCCTGAATAACAAATCCAGGTCTCATTCTCAAGGCATCTCATTAATAGAAATCGGTTATCTTAATTTCCTCAGTCTGAAACTTTCTTGAAACCTGACACATGTGCTAGGTATTTGAGTCATATCTATACTTTCATTGATTGAATATTTAAATATGTTATTGCTGGGCAAAAACTGTTTTTTCAGTTCAGTGCCACTTTTTTTAGACTTCTGACGACTTTTCTGTGCTGCATCACAGAAACCAACATCCTTTACCTATTCCTCAGATAACCAGTGGCTTGTTGGAATAAAGTTCTCGTCAGGGAGACCTGCGTTGAATTCCCCATTCTGCTGCTTTCTCACATCCTAGTGAGTTCTATGAAAATCGGTAAGTTAGAGCTGTTCTGGAAGTTAAGAAATTTCATGTAAGAAACCTTGATGAGAATTTTGTCAAAATTGGCATTTTTCTCTGAAATATTATTAGTTTTTGATTATCAATTTGGTATATACTGATAACAAAGCTTTTTCTGGGGAGGTTTCTGATGATCTGTAATATGAATAGCCTGTGGAAAGAATATAGGGCATAACTGGAGCGCAACTTACGGTTCCAGGGGAGAAGAGTTGCAATGACGGCTTGGAGCACTTTTGGAACAAGATAAAAGTAAATGCCCTGTACTTATTCCAACACAGACCTTTGCAATCCCAGCGTTTATTCACCTCTGAAGACAAATGACAGTCACTATCTTTCTCAAACTCTTGTTCCACCATAGCAGCATATCTCTGGGTCGTGCAAAACCTGGAAGGTCTGAGTGTATCTTCAGATAATATCACCAAGTGTT
Organism: Struthio camelus; assembly: GCF_040807025.1. NCBI lineage: Eukaryota > Metazoa > Chordata > Aves > Struthioniformes > Struthionidae > Struthio > Struthio camelus. The sequence continues at coordinate 103,180,823 of NC_090943.1, forward strand.
GCCCTGTGGAATGGCCATGACTCAGTGGTAACTGATTTCTGTTCAAGTTTCAGATCTTTTAAAGACCTTGGCATCACTGTATATGAAGGTTATAAATCATTTTGAGAGGAGCAGATTTAAAGTAGAGAAATTGTTCTCTGAGGAGAAAAATTTAGAAACATAAAATTGATAAATGACAGTAAATCGCCTATCTGAAATGTTTGGGTGTACGCCATTCAGTTTCCTTTAATTGCACGAAACATAATCAAGAACACTTCCTGTTTTTCCAGAATGTTATAGCTGGGTTAGAAAGCACCCCTATATCAATTATTAGTCTGATAATAACATAATAGCCTAAAGCTGCTATGCTGGCCATTAAAGTGCTTCTTCAAACATCCTTTTTGAACAATTCTGGCTGTAATAAGAATAAAAACATTCACTTGAAGTCCACATGAGGAAAATATGTCTATCTAAATCATCGATTTTAAGTTTTTTTTTTTTTTAGTATCTCTTATAAATACACATTAAAACAGTAGTCACTGGATATATTATTAGGATCTATTAGTGAGAGCCACCAGATTATTCATGCAAATGCTGCTTTTTAGGGCCAGCCTTGTAGTGCTAGGTCCCTTGCTGATCAAAGGATACTGTTAATGGAAACAGCTGTCTTTAAAGAAATTGGAGCTCCTGGCCATTTAGTGAAGAAAGTACCAGGCTTCAAAGATTAGGCAAAAATACAACCCTCACAATGTGTGAGACTGCACTGTTATATTGTAATATTTAGTCTCACGCATTTTGTTCCATGCATTTGCTCCATGACTGGAGAAAAATCACTGTGATGATGTACTGAAAGGAAGAAAACAAGCAATCCTCTACCTCCTCTTCTTATTGATACTCATTCTTATAAAATCTCACGCAGGCAGAAAAGTTCTTTGGCTCTAATACAACTTCTTTCTTTCTGAAAGAAAATAAGCAGGTGGTGAAACCAGGTGGCTTAGATTTTCTGGGAGTCTGTGGAAGCACTTGTGTGTTAAACATTAATTTTTAAGCACTGTTTGTCAAGTCTCCTTGGGCAGCTCCCCACTGCTGACTTGATAAGGGTACTGTTAATGCCGCTACGTCTGACAAGAGCAAAGACACCTTTGGACCTTTCACATGTGTCTTACAAAAGCTGACTGTTTAACATTGACTGCAATGGTAGCCACAACAGACTTCCCAGATCTCTTCATAACGCCATTCAATTAAAAAGGAGTTTGCCTTTTTTTGCAAAACGCTGTACTTCCAACGGCAGAGGCAATCCTTATCTAATGGGTTACGCTCAGTCAGGTTTCATGTGGGGCTTGGTGCTGCTGTAGCTGATGCTAGTGCAGGAATAAAGTCTCCTTACCTTCTTGCCTCCCTCCTTTTAACCTCTTAAAAGCACAATGGGTGCGACCTAGCTTCTGACCAGCTAGCTTCCTTGGTGACTATTTGTTTCCTTTACTAATACTCTTATTTTTGCCAGATTCCTGGCCCTTTTCCTACAGTGCCCTTCTAGATATCACACTTGTCACTGCTTTCCCTCAAGTTAATCCGAAATCTCAGCTCCAATTTTGCGCCCTCTGACTTCTCTGTGCTTGTTCCTGTTGTTGCAGAGCTGTGCTGTGTCATAAGCTTAAATAGTCTTGTTCTTTACAGGGCAGAACTTTTATTTGGCACAGCCCACATTATGTTAAGGAGCCATTTCTAGTGAGGGTCTGGATAGGCAAACTTGTGGAGCCTTTGAAAAAGTGTTTAACAGGGTAAAGCGAGAATATTTCATGATCTTCTATGCAACATGTTAGACTATATATTTTTTTAAGAGAGGAAGTCATTTTAAAATGTTTTATATTGTATATCTTCAGATATTGACATTTAGAATCATTCAAAAAAGATTGCTTGACTGTCTATCTTAAAAAAATCATTTGAAACAAATGTGAAAAATCATTAAAAATCCCTGTTTTCCTACCTTTTTTCCAGTTCATTCTTCTTTATACATACATCTATGCATATATATGAAAGCAAGAAATGAAAACATAATCATAAAGCCTGATTTCCTTTTCGATTCGAAAACGGGAACAATGGCCATTTGCAATGAACTCTATTTAAGATAGGGACTGGCAAAGAGGAGTGTTTAAATTTATTAATTCAACTTCCACTCATGAGAACATGAAAGGAAATATTTTTATAGCCTAGAGTTTTATGCAAAAGCTTGCTTTTACAAAGTCTAAGGAACTGGATAACACTGATTTGATAATATTTCTTGAAAACTGATCACTTGATTGAAAAAAAGGGATACGATATCTTTTAGTGTTCAGTATTATTTTGCTTAAAGATTAATGCATAAAATTCAATTACCTTCAGAAGGCCTCACAGTCATTATCAACTATTAAACTCTTGTTATACCAACTATTTATTTTGGCAGAAATTAGTTTTTATCTAGTTTCTCACCTAACTAGTGTCTGGTCTTATTAAAAACAAAGCAAAACAGAAATCTAAAATTTCAAACTTGGGTTTCTTAGGAACTGAAATTTCCATTCTGTAGGAAATTCAGTTTTTTTCTAATGCAGTTGTCTGAACTTCAAAAGAAAAGCCAAATATTTTTATTTCTTGGAAAAACAAAAAATTACTAGGGTTTCAAGTAAAGACTACGAAAGTATTTTTATTTGAAAGTGCTGAACAATTCCATTTTTTACAATTGTTTTGTTCATTCTGTATGCATTTACTTTTAAATTATAGCAATTAGCAGTAATATTTGTTGTATGGTCATGGGGCATCCTAAAAGAGGTTTCTTAAAACCAAAACTGTGTACCCAGTTCTCCAGTGCACTTTTTCAGGATGAGGCTGTGTAGAAACTGCATGGGCTGGTTTGGGAGTTGATATCACAGGCAGTAGGGACAGGAGAAAGGTCTTCCAGAGACTAATGGCATTTGGGAAAATTCTACGGCTTGTAACAGAGGGGTGAGCAAGTAGCCTCAGCCCTGAAGATCAGAAAGGAGTTTGACATACACATAGAATTATAATACGTTTTTTAAAATGATATATTCATATTAAAGAGAGATGTTTCAACAGGGTCCTAATGAAATATTCCAATGTTTTCTGCTGTAGAGTACCTGTAAATTAGCACTTTATTATTTCAATGTCTTTTGAAATTTCTGTATTCAGAAGATTCTGCAGATAGAAAATCATACATATACCTGCAATCCTCCAGAGGAGAAAGAGTGATTCAAAGGCCCTTCTCGGACTATAAAGGGAAGATAGGGAACCAGACTTCAGGTACAAGCTGGAGAGGAGGACTTTGGTGCCAGCAAGACTTCTTTTGAGAGAGTTGAAGCTCAAAAGGTTGTTGAAATGAGCAGAGCCAGAGTTTGACTAGAAACCGAGCAAAAGAGTAGCTCAGGTCAGTGAATCTACCCTGTGGCAAGTGGGGGATCTATGATACAGTACTATCTCTGTCGGCTCTGAAATATTGTAATTGAAGGGGTATATTCTTCAGATGTATCCTTGCCTGCATGGTAGTTGTTAGGGATTTCCAGACACTACTGATCTAGGAGTCACCAGAAGAACAGTGGAACTGATGAGAGATATACTCCTGCAGCAGCTTACAGAGCCCGCAGGAGGTATCTTTGGGGAGGGACAGGAAGAATACGGAGGGGGAGACCAGGCTGTTCAAGGGTTTGGAATGGTCAGATTCTTCAGCCTGGAAATCATGGCATGACAGAGATCAATACAATCACGAGTCTGAACTGCAAAAACAGCTGAATACTTCTGATTTTGTTACTACTACTCTTAGTTGCTACCTAGACGCACCAAAACCTGATGAGCAGTGTGCTTTACATGCATTGTAAACCTTGTTGATATGTCTGAGCCACAACAGAGGGTACTTACTTTGCAAACACTTAGAAAATCATGTTGGCAGGGGATGAAAGGAACAGAAATATTCAAAAACAAATAGGAGATGGACCTTGGAAAAACAAGCACTCGAAGGGATGAGCTGAAATTAGAGGCAACATATTCACCATCACCTCCCTATTCTGAAGAGAATTTCAATGCTAAGGTGGTAATTTTTCAGTACTCCACTGATCAGATATAAAGGGAGCGAAGAGATATTTCCTCTTTCAATAATTACCAGTTATTGAAAGAGGAAATATCATGTGAGTTAAAGAAAATATATCTCATACTTTCTTGGAAACGATCCCCTTCATCTACCGCCCGCCCCCCGCTCCACCACGCACACACACATGTGCACACACAGTCTCCCTCCCTCAAATTCTAATGGGCAAAGCTGTCCATGAAGCTTAAATGGGTTATGAAGAAATTAAAAAGTCTTCACCCAGCTGTGCAAGAGGACATTATCTGACATCAAAGTTCTTGTTTGACAGCCCAGCAAGGGTATGGGATTGATGTATTTCTGGAAGGTACCTCTGTATTTTTCCTTTAACCTCCTCTGACTTCTGAGAACTCTTGCGTAATTGCTCATTTCACAAATCGCTAACTGTAGCAGAAGAATTTGTTGTCTTGAGGTCAGGATTCAGTTGCTGTATCATCACTGAAGCCTATCCTCATTTCTAGTTCTGGCAGGCTGGCTACCTGGCTGCAATGAAGGTGATCGGTATGAACTCCAGTCCAGATCTGCAGATATAAGCTGAAAATCAACGATACAGAAACTGAATCATTTGAATGAAAGTCTGAACATCATAAATACATGCATGCAGTTTTTTCCCAAGGATTTTGGAAATGTCATGGGAATTTCCACTGAAAATTTCAGCTAATTCAAAATGGCTACTTCTGCAGCTAACCAAGTTTAGACTGCGTTTGTTGACTGAATTTGTTGATCTCTTAAGCAATAAGCCTTGCAGAAGAAACAAGCAGAAAGAAGGATTCTAATGGAATTTCCACTTGAAAAATTTCATTTGAACATTACCCTGAGAGACTTGCATTCCTGCTTCCATCATTTTTGATGGCATCCAGCAGTTTGTACAACCATGTGCTTGATCAGGCAGGAATAGCTTTTTTCATGTCATTACAAAATAGCATGGGCCAAAGTTTTCATTCAGAAGCAACCACACAGCTCAGAGGCCAAAATGAGTTCCTTAATAATGAAGTTACCCTTCTGATATTATCGTTACTGGTCCTGTGCTCGTGAAAGAGTCGTTTGCTCTGGATAAGGTGACTCAACTCCTTCCAGACACAAAATCAGAAGCTTAGCTCTGACTGCCCCCTGAAATGCTGAGGTTGTCACAATTTCTCGGATGACACAGGGAGTAGTCAGAGAGGACTCCTAAATACTTTAGCAGTAAGGAAATTGTCCTGTTATGATAAGGTTTTCCTTAGCACTCTAGAACAAGCTTCATCTGCCTGATGAACTGGTGTCTCCCTTTTAAGGAGTTTAGGAGTCAGAGGCAGGTTCATATTTAATTTACTAAATTTCTCTTAAATATACTGCCATTTATATTTGCAATGTGGGGATAGTTGGAGAAAATGTGTTGTTTATGAGGTGTTTTTGTCCCAAGTCACGCTCTTGGGACATGTTAACCCCATCTGGATAGAATTCACAGGGACTTTTCTCCTCTAGAAGTACTGGACCACATCACATTGAAATGCCAACAGCTAGAATTACATTTGATTTACATCAAGTTTATCTGAATGATCTTTCTTATCTTGGCATCAATATTGATGCTCCTTGCCTATAACTCCATAAGTAGTTTCTCCTACTGTGATTTCGTGGTCCTTTTAATTGATAATCAGGCTGTACCAAATTCTTGCTTGGCTTTCAGTTGGGAAAATACTCTGACAGAAACCTCTTTGAGAAGTTGTGAGTGAGGGCTCAGTAAAAACATAAACCAAAATATTTGGTCTGGTTATAGAGATATGGAAAACTGCGTCTCTCAGTAGGCTCATCCCTGTGCTATCATTAGTTGCCTCAAATTTCTAATGATGCGCTTTTTTGTGTGTGTTCACCGTGTAAACTCTGCCATCCTTCCTCAAGTGCCTTCTTCGGCTGAGTATCAAATTGAAACTTCTCCTGTTCAAGAACCTTTACTACTGCACTGCTGCTTGTGTTACTGACCTTGTGACTCACTAAATGCTGCGGTGGGCAACACTTCCATCCTGTTCTTTGGGTGCTGTATGTGTTGGTCTCTTCTTGACAATATAGTCCTCATGATGGGCTGCGTGACAAGCTGCTAGAGCTCTGGAGGCCTTCTAAGAAAAGGATCTGGTGAGTCTCTTCATGAGTCTCTGGCCTGATAATCTCTGAGTCAGAAACCAATACTGTTAGAAGACAGTCTCTCCATGTCCTCGTGCCCCTAAAGTCCTCTATGTTTTTTCCTTGGTGTCTCCAATCAGAGTACAAGACACCTGGTCTTCACAGGTGTGTGGTAAGGGCTTGTGGAATAGCTAGCGTCCTTCAGGGTAGGAAGGTGTCTGGCTTTGTTTATATGCTGCTGGGGAGCTCCTTAGGCACCCCAAATGCCATTGCTTGGGCACGCCTCAGGAGAGCTCTAAGAGAGAAGCTGAGATGTGGCCATTGTGTTAGTCACTAGGCACATGTAAACACGTGGTCCATGCAGAAGAAGTTTTGATCCTGGGAGTACTTTTTCCCTGCGGACATATGTGTGTGCACACACACTCACATTCATTCAGGGACTACATGATGCTATGGCTCATGTAGAATTATAGATATATCGTTTGAGCTGTGGCTTCGCCAGTCATATTATGTATAAACCGCATGGATCTTCCTAAAACATACCTCGGTAGAAGTTATCAATAAATATGTTAGACAGTTTTGGAAAATAAATTGGAACTGTTTTTATCTGATTATAAAGACAGAAGCTTTAGTTAGAGGTTCTGCTTTTTGGAGTTAAAAGGGGACCACAAAATCCCATAAAAAGTTAAATAACCTGATGACACAAAATGGAAGTCTCGGGATTTTCCAGGGCTTGAAGTAAATCCTTCCTGCTCCCTGATAAGACTGAAAATTCCCCATATCCTTTGTTACAGAGCTGTTATTTCTGTGCTGGCAGGATGGGAGAAGAGCAAACTGTGAAAAAGTCCTGAGCCTTGAATTGGAGGGTAGGAGCAAGAAGGAGGGAAACTTTATAAGGCAGGTTGATTTATAAACTTCTGGTATTACATTTGGAGCTACTTATAGGATTGGGATGTGTTATATAAATCCCGGAGAGATGGATAACTAGGCAGAGGACAGGAGAGGCTGTCCAGGCTGCAGGAGAGATTCACTTACAAAAAGTCTCTGCAATTTGTTGTGTTGTGATCCCAGCTAACCTGATGGACATCACCTTCACATGGTAGTATGGGTCATAGAATATGCAGTGGAGAAGCTTGCTCACATCTGCAAGGGACTGTATTGCTGGCCATATTCCTTTCTTATTTACATACATATGTCCATGAAAAGGAAGCAAAGCCCTTTAAGTAGAGCCCTTTTTTCTGTGGCAAAATATTTTAAATATTAAAACATGCTTCTTAAGAAAACATGTTTGGAGCAAATACTGTTCTAAATCTGCCTGTGTTATTTTCTTTCTTGTTTTGTGAGATTATTTTGTTATTGTTGTTTCTTTTTATCAATATAATGGTTGTGGTTGGTATGAGGGAAGGATCTTATGGTTAATATTTTATTCTGCCAAAGCTGGGATCAATGCTACACTATGCTTTCTTATTTTTAAATTTAATTTCAACCAGGCTGCTGCTGATTCGCAGATAGCAATTTCCTCCACAACCTTTCTCTCTGTGGATCTTTAACATGAGTTTGTCTTTCACAGCTTTTGACTTTATATTGACATTGTGACTTGGAACAAGAACTCCAGGGGAGGGCAAGATAGGGTATCTGGCCTTTATTTGCTGTGCAGACTTTTTGACCTGTGAGTCCCTCAGCTCTCTTAGGCTTGACTTCAGCTTGACTGGAGACCTGTAACCTTGCTGCACCTCCTCATCCCCTCAAAGAAGACTCAGGAGGAGATACAGGTGGGGAAAGACGGCAAGTAAATTCTGAAGGGCGCAAACATAGGGCCCAGTTTTCACTGCCTTTTTGTGAAATGGGGCTGTTTGACTGCTAATGATAAGTTCATAATACTTTTTCCATGAAATAACCTTCCAAATTATGGTACTGGAAATCTGCAAGGGTAGGGCGGGGTAAGGCCTGGAGTCCTGGCACAGACAGATACACAAACACAAGGCACACTATGGTCAATATTGAGCATTTATTACTTCTGTGTCTGGCTGGGGGTTCCCCAGTGATTTCCTGATCGAGGCAATAATGGAGCGGGAGAGTCCCTGGCACCGCTGAGTGACGGTCCATGGCGAGGAACGCCACGGGGGGCACTATATGAGGTTTTTGTGGACTACACACATGCGCAGTAAGCATATTGAGCTCATTGTTAATCTTAATTCAAAGCCCAGGTGTAGCGCCACACTGGCACGGGGTCAGCCACGTGACTATGGGTCAGCATGCCCTGTAGATGCTCCTTTTCCCACAGAATGGTCTGGCTAGCTTCCATTGCCTGTCTCCTTGACATTCTTCTGCATTTTCCCATACAAAAACCCCTTTTTCAGACGCCTGCTTGTAAATCTACCTAGTAGAAAACTTTACTCTGCAAAGTGTTCAGCTCACAAATCAAAATGTTTCACAGAAACATATATTGGCCCATTTACATTTTCATTTCAGATACATTATATTCCATTCAATTATGTAAAAGTCAAAATGATAATAATTTTAACCAAGCAGTCCATCTAGGCTTTCTGAAAAGCATTCAAATGAAATCTTTACAAAAGACTTTGTTTCAGGAAATATTTGAAAGTTTTGACTTTCAAAAGTTGTTTTAAAGGTTTTTTTGTCTTGATCAAAATCTAAATATTGGCATCTTAGAATTTACTGCATGATGGAAAATTCATCTTTCAATTAGTTATACTTATAATGAGGAAATTTCCCGGTGCTTTTTTGTAAGAATAATGGCACTCCCTCCAGCTAAGTGACTGAATTCTATTCTGCTGCTTTCAGCCTGTAAGAAGTATTAATTGAATGTGACACCCTTCTTCACTTCTTGACCTACGATTATGCGTAGCCAAACAGCAGTTTTGCCCTAGAGTTGAATGCATTTTAATTCAAGAGTAAATGATTCGTTCTACGTAGTGATATAGAAATATTTGTATTCTATAGATAGTAATAATATTGATATGCTAAAATGTGGAGCTGTGTAATTAAATACATTTATCCTGCCCCATTAAATATCTAATCTCTACCCAGTCTGAAACTTGCTAGGTCTCTTGAGAATCGGCACTCCTTGCTGTTGCTCATCATTGCCTAGCAGTGAATGGTTTAAGGCCAAGTATCCAGAGCTAGAACTAGAAATGGACATGTAATATTGCTGAAAAGGAAAGATTCCCAGCATTACAACATGCTGTACAGCTTTTTTTTTTTTTTTCACACTGGAAGATTCTGTGATGAAAACCTATTTTAAATAATTTTTGTGATGTTTCTTTTAGTAGCTCTTTCTTGCTCCTGCTAAGATCTGTGTGGCTGGTGAGGCAAGCAGCATATTGCAAAAACAGTCCCGGCAGAACAGCGACGAAGCTCTAGAAAACTCTGCTAGCTTAGTTCTTTTGGTTACTTATCTGGACTGTACATATAAATTGGTGGGCAGCTTAAAAGCTTTTGGGGTGCCCTCTCTAATGGGTTGGATTACTGATGAAGAACAGAGTCATAAATCATGAACTGATTGCCAGTACAATTTTTCTGAGGTATTGGGGACTGCTACCAGCCTGAAGCGATGACAACCCTCCAGCCCTCTGCATTGTGCTAGAAAAGGAAGGGTAACTGTGAGGGTTCCCTCTTGCCTGGAAGGTGCCACTGAGGAGAATCTAACTGTGAAAAAAACTGAGGACTGATGCTTTCTACAACCCCGAGTGGTGTGACGGAAGAGATTGGAAACTGCTCAGGATGTGATGCTGTGAGGAATGCAGGTCTTGAGAGATTTTGTGCGTTTTCACAGTGAAGAAGCATGTAAACAGATGTCACAAACCAGCAAATGTTTGTCTGTGACCTTCCTAGCTAAAACCCAGACTGGGTTTCAGTGCTTCTGAAATGGACTCTGCTGAAAGACGAACCAAAGGACTTTGTTTTCCTTCCTGATTTTTATCTCCTTTTTCTGATTTTGTTGTTGCAATGGTCTTTTGCACAGATTACATTGCCTTGCTGCACCATGGTATAGCAGGAAGATAGGGATAGGCTCTGAGACGTAGACTGCTGCTTGTCTTGTGCCTTGCTCTCCTCAGACCTCTGAGGTGCAGCCCAGGAGTGCCCAAGGAGTGTCTGTGTCTTTATCCATGTGAGAGGCTGTGTTGTGTAGACAGGCTGATGAGACTTTAAAGAATTGGAGTGAGCACAAATCATGATTGCTACACTTCAGCTTAGGAAGGTGCAAGAATGACCACTTTAAAAATGACATACTCTAAAAGAATACAGAAACTGATGTCCTGAAAGGAGCCAGAAACCTGTATTTTAGCTCATATTCTTAATATCCCTTGGAAGGATATGAAATATTTAGTGGAACGGATGCTGAGCCCTAGACTGTCACTGACTTCCCTGGAAGTAAGTTTGAGCTTGTGATCTGGAACAATGTGCAAGGCGGGTTTTTAAGCCAGGGACAAACTCCTGGTTTATCAGTTTATTAGTTGCTTTTTTTTTTTTTCCTCCTAACAGGCTCATCAGGGATAGGCTGTCTCTCCCACCTGTTGCAACGATGGGAGAGACATTAGGATCCCACTGAAGGCTCCATTCCTTCATTAGGAGCCCACTGAAGGCTGGTCCTTGTCCAGGTCTTCTGATAAGCATGATGGCCGCTCATAAAAAATCCCCAGGAAGGTAATGGCTTGGGATGCTCACTGGCATCATGAAGACATTTTTAATTTAGACATTTAACCTGCTAGATGCTCAAGAGTCTTTTTTGCTTCTCCTTGAGCTGTTTTAAGATACCACATTCACTTCTGTAAAAGAAAGAAAAAAACATCGAGAGAAAGCCATGACAAAGACAGGCCTTGGCATGATGGAGATGATGGACTTTCTCACTGTGTATCTTAGTGCAGTTAGATTCAGGAGAGTGATTTGATTCCAAATTCTCTCTTACTAATTATTCTCATATGAATGTCCAGTCTATGCCCTTTGTTCCCTTCCACAGCAGAGCAGTGAGGTGCATGACAGTGGCCTTTCTTTTCCTCGCTTCATGAGTGAAAGCGTGATTTTCGTAACAACCACAATCTGGTAACTCAGCCTGACATTTTTCATTATTCGGTACTTACTTTCTCCCCACCAATATGGATTGTCTGACAACATATCTTGGTGGTCTGTCATACTGACTCTTTTTCATGTTGCTCAGCTGGCTAGTAATTTATTGATTTGTTTGGGGTTTGTCACACCAACAGGGCAAAAAAGAATTTTCAATAGTATTTTGGGCAATTTCTGTCTGCAAAGCTGCACAATCTGGAAAGAGGAATTAAGAGACCTGAACTGGCTTTTAATTTTATTATCAGGTTATATCCCAAACTGAAGGAATACCCCTTTTGTTGGATCATGAAATCATGAGAGGAACAGGAATTCTTTCGTGTTTGTAAGTAACACCCATTATCAATAAAGATGTGCAGTCTCTGACTTTACTGTGCATCACTTAGACTGAACTTGGAAGGAAGGGCATAAAAGAAAAATGAGACTGTAGATGTGGGCATTAGTAAAGTCTTTTAGGAGTGCCATTTATATGCCTATAAAAATAAGATTCCTAAGGATAATGAGTGGAGAGAGAAGAAGCAAGGAGAGGAGGAAAGAGTATATGACAGAGACTATTAAGGAGAACCAGGCTTGAGAAAAATTGAATTTGTTGACTTATGAAGGAGATAATCTTTTCATTGAATGAAAATAATATTTTTTTGGTTTTGAAGATTGGGGTTGGGAAATGCAGGATCAATCAAGATTTATCTCTTTTTATTAATGTTATGTTTTTGTAAGCATGCATAGAGATTTCTTTCTTACAGTAGACATGCTATATTACTAAGAAAATGATCAAGAAAGGATTCCCTGCATACAGAAAACACTCACTTTCCAAACTCAAGGTTCCCTTGGCAGGGCAAAAGAGTCAACAGATGCTGTATGACTTACTGATTCTGAAAATTTTGGAAGGACATGGTGAACGGAGGGAGAAACGTTCATAAATCCAAGGTGTCCTTGAGGAAAACAAGGCTTCTAAGGCTTAGAAGATAAAGCAGCAAGCTCTGAGGCTCATGGGGGCAGAAATAATGGCAAACAGGAAAAGAATTAAAAGGCTTCAATCGTTAGTAGTTTCAAAGGAACTCTTTCCTTTGTTTTCCTTGACTTAAATGTAGGCTGATGTGGATCCTGGAGAACTAAGCTTAACCTTGAAGCAGAGTCTGAAAATAAGTTTGAAAGATATATGTGGGGCTGCTGACCCAAAGGATAACCTAACGCTGAGCACGACACTGCACAGAACTGATGTCAGCCCGGCAGACCAATGTAGAATATGCCTTCACAGTCCTCACAGTCTTCTGGTGACACCAGAAAAACCTGACCCCCACCCCTCAACTTGGGAGTGATAATGGAAAAGAGAGGACATGGGGGCTTCCAGGGGAGTGAAATTCTTTATCAGTCAGTCTTTCAGATCTTCATTGTTTGAGCCGTAAGGGTGGCATCATTTGACTGTAACAATGTGAACGTTAGGCTTTTCACCTTAGCTTGCTGTCTACTCTCATGCTTTCTAAAAGGTGATGCATTTCCCCTCTGAAATACCTAAATACAGCAGGATGAACAGCCCTCTGGGGCTGCCTCTCTCTCCATTTACCGCAGGCAAAGCACAGACAACTGTCTTAGGCTATGCCAGACTCCTAGGTGACTCCAGTGAGATGAGAAGTATCCAACCCTTGCTTTCTGGGGCTAGATCTGAGTATGACAAAGAGAAAAAGGAGTGACGGCTACAGTGAAGGGGGATAACAGGAAGCTAAGTGGAAACACATATGCCTGAGCTTATGACCTGTGTGTTGAACAAAGACTGCAGGTCCTTACTGCAAGATATGTAAGGCAAAATTTGATGTGATTCATGGTGCTAGCTGTGATACCGTTTCCTCTCTTCTCTATGCTTCTGCTGAAACCTGGCTACCCTGAAGGCAGGGATACAGCTGGTGCAGGAGTTAGTCAACAGGACAGCAGAGGATGATTTGAATGGGTACCACATCTCATTCACTGGTGCTACCGGGCTGTGGTGAACCCTGGGATGGGTCTCTAAGAGAGGGAAGGGTGGATAGGATGAGAGAGAGCAGGGTGAGAAGGTGTCCAGTGAAGTCGGAGAAGGACAAAGGATTCAGGCTTTCTGAAGAAGCCTTCCTCTAGCAGGAAGGTGAGGCATATCCAGCTGAGGGAAACCATCTTCATGTCTTGTATCAAGCCTCCAAAGTGACTTCATGAGGGAGAGGAAGACTATCAAAGATGTGCTTAGAATGACTGGCACTGGGATCTAGCTCCTTGGACTGAGGTCCAAAGAGCTGAGTAATCCCAAGAGAAGCCAGGAGGTCTGTGGCTGTAAGTTCCTGCTCTCTGTGCAGGGACTGGAAAGCAGAGGAAAGAAAATACTTTCCCCTAGGAGACGTAAAATTTGGCTGACCAAGTACCTGGATGCCCTGTTTTACCTGCAAAACCTCTTCAGGCAGTTATCACCTGGATAGTGTAGTATTGTCATTTCATTCACTTTTTTTCTTGGTGGTGGAAAACATGCAAAGCCTGTTGAAGAAAACATTCATTCTGAAGGTTTATTTTACACTCATTTGTTCTTCAGCATTTTTTGAATTTCTGAACATATCTACTTTTGCAGCCATTCTACAAAGTAAGAGAAGTGTCTATAGTTCTCAACCAGGAAGATGGCGTAGCCTCAAGAGTTCACATCAGATTGAAATAGGCTAGTGGAGCATGAGCAAATATTTAAGGTGGGAGGGCATGCTGTGCACTTCTAGCAGTTTCCGTCAGATTTTGGTAAGGGCCTCCCAGTATATCTTACTGCTCAGCTATTACCCTGAACCAGAACTGACATGATCCAACTTCAGTTGCATCCGAGTGGAAAAAGTAGATGAAGGTGGTTTGGGCATAGTGATCCCTGAATGCTAATGAAAAGAGAAACATATTTGGCACTATTAAAAGTTAGGCATGCTGAGGATTTCAAAATTGTGTCCTGTTTTATAACAATAATAAATTTGCCAGTTACGTGGGAAAACATTGTGAAGAATGAATGTCTTTTACTGCATTCAGAGCAGTTGCTCCAAATCCAGTGAGATAATGGCCAATAAAACTGAGCTAGGAGGCTGAGTTGTGCATTACTAAAGCCTTCGTTATATGTGGTTTCAGAAAATGTTCACGTGCCTGAGTATCTCATGTTTGTTCTTTAGCTGTTTTATTATTTCGTCAGTAAGAAGTGGCTCTGATTCCAGCTATGAAATGCAAGTTTAGCTTATATTGATCCTGCTGTCCGTGTATAGGTCCTTAGCAGCATTGCAGGATGCTGTGAAGAGCAGTTAAGTTTTATCTGCTGCCAAACCATACCATAGTTAATTCCCTATCAAAACATATTGCATCTCAGTCCAAATGTGATTTACTTTTTTTTTCTTGTAGAGGGTTGAAATCAAGATCCCCAAATGTTTTGGAACACATAGATGTGTTCAAGATCCAATCAGCTTTGAGCATCCCAGGAAGAATGTGGCATTGTAGTTCCCAGAATAGCACTGCTAAACAGCAGTCTATGTTATGGGCCCATAGCACAGCATCCCTAATCTGATCAGAATGATCTCTTTTTTTACAATATAGGCCAGATTCTTCATATATGTTAGGCTGAAACTCACCGTTAAGTTATCTGCTCCAGCTGCCTGGATGACACAGGTTCCCTTTATATCTTTGATAAACCCAGTAACTTTTTGTTTGGATAAAGTATATTCTGTTATTTGATCAGTCCTGAATAAAATTAGGAGATATTCTATAACCAAGTTCAGTCTTCAGTACTCAGTGAAAATACTCAGCCTCATGTGAAACCAGCATCTGAATCTGTAGATACATCACCACACTTGGTCACTTGTGTTTTTTAATGTTACAAAAGCAATTCACACGAACAATGACACTCCCTATGTAGTGTGCTTTTTTTTAAATTGGTGTACAGTTATGTAGCCCCTTTTGTAAGCTCCTCAGAGGGAAGGGGTTACAGATACAGCAATGATTTCAGACAGCATTGAAATAATGTAGCCTTTAGCGTGGGATATATGGGGTTTTGTTGTTGTGCAGCCACTGCTATGCTAGGGAAAACATAACTCTTCAGACTGGAACAAAGGCAAGAGATGAGCATAAGCACATGCATAAAAACCCAACCCAAACAAACCACCGAATATTTAAAAAAAGAAGAATGATGTGGTACCGAAGAAATGAATGAAGAGATAGTTGATTTAGCATAAACCAGGCAATATTCTGGCAACACCAAGGATTTCATGAGAGACTATGAACTGTGTATTGACGCAGCACCATTAGTGTATCTCATTGTGTCCAAACAAAACTCCTAGATAGAACGTGCCATGTGTGTCCTCAGCACAGATGGAAAAACACTTGATGAAATGATGCTTGTGGTCAGCATTGAGCCCTTCCAGGGGAGACTAGTCACAGAGCACATTAAGAATAAGACCTTACTATTTAAGATGATATGTTGTCAAACAGGGGAGGTGGGTGGCAGGCAAGCTGGGGATGGGCTGGTTCCTACCATGCTCTGCTTCAAAGCACACCTTTTTGGAGGGGGCAGCAGCATACCGGTCATTGGTCCCCTCCTTGTGTAAGGAAAGCCAGTCCTGACCGTGGCTCTAACGGAGGATCAGGGAATGAAAACTGTTATTCTCTGGTACCTCTTTCCTCTCTCCATCACCTTGTCTGTAACAGATCATCTTAGTGCAGCATTATCATCTGCCTCTGTTTAGGGCAGGGCAGTGGGTGTGCAATACTGAAAGGAAGTAGATTTGCTACTTTCTGTAGCAGGATACAGCACAAATTTGCCACTGGGAAAACTCTTCCTGAAATCAGCTGGCCAGATTTTGCGGCCGATCTGGCCATTAATGGAGAAACGTCACGGACTTCAGTAGTGTTCCTTGTATGTATACAGACAATGGTGGGGGGTCGGACCCTTCTTTTCATCTGAGGCAAATGGAGTTGAAGGAGAGAACTGAAATCAAATTAAGAGTATTATTTGGGAATTTGTTTTGCTTTGTCTTGTTTCGTTTTTTAGAGCTAGGCATTAGTGTTTCAAAAACAACGATAGAGTGGGGGAGTTTATTATGTCTGACCGTCAGAGGCCGCGAAGTTTGCCACGGTTAATTTTAGAGAATTAAAGCACGTGATAAAATCACTTAAAAACAGAATCAACTTTCATCCTTTCCCAGCCAGTGTGTTTGTAAACAACACAATATTAGAAAACATGCTTCTAATTTTGTGTTACTGTTTCCACTGTAAGCATGAACAGAGATTTATGCCCATGGGGAGCAATGTTCCACTAAATGTTTGACGATTAGCTGCAAACAGCAGAAAGAGATCCAGATGGCTCCCTGGTGTCCATTCTCTTTTGATAACCCGGTGCTCTCTTTCTCCTCCCAGGCCAGGTAACTCCTTCCTTTATCTTCTCTCCCAGTGTTGGCTGACAAACTACAAACTACCCTTTCCAAGTGTCTCCCTCCAATTCACTTTGTGATTGCCAAAACTCTGTTTTTTCCACTCAGGTTAGGTGTTTGCAAACCTCATAACATCCCATCCGTCAGTCCTACCATACTCCTCTCTAGTGACAAACATGGGAGCTTAAAGGATTTAAATTACTTGCTACTGTGGCTTCCACATTGTATAGCCCCACTCAGAAAACAACATCTGTAGAAGACTAACACTGAAATCCTGTCAGAAGTTTTGGCAAAGTAGTAACAGGGAAGGTTGGGTTTGAGCATGGGAGATTTTAAAGCTTCTGTGCTGCTCTCCAAAGGGGTGAACACTTCTCATGTGAATGTTTCTCATGTTCCTAGGCCAGATCACTCCAACAGGCGCACTGCGTGCAGTGGGTAGACTTGGGTCTTCATCAAGACACAGGAGTGAGTGGGAAGACAGAGAGGGCCTCAGCTGAGAGCATATAGCCTATTTAGCTTAGTTTTGGTTGATTCTTTTTTGACCTGGGGTGATATTTTCAGCCTCTCTCCTCTTCTCTTTTCAGAATTGCTTTGCCCAGTGCTAATTTACATCTCAGGCCTAGAAGAAATCTTTGTGTTGAAAGGAAAGACATAAAGCCAAACTCTAGAGGCAATTAAAAATGAACAGATGAAATATGATAATATACTGAATAATATTCTAATGTTTTTTGACTTTTTCCAGAAAAAAATGTCCACACCATTACGGAGATGAGTCTAGAGGGATTTGATCTGTCAAAAAGAATGTTATAATGACTTCTGGTCTTTACTAATGTGGTAAGAGGATGGAATAAGAAAAAAAAAGGAAAAAAAGCAGCAGAAGAGGTAAGAAATTACAGAGAATACACCAGGGATTTTCTATAATGTTTTAGTCTTCAAAAATATGAGCTGATGGCTTGTAAACTGCTTCATAATGGTTATAAGACCAGCCTTAAAAAGTCTCATTCACCTCAAGTAACATCAGGGTCCAAAGCACTCGCTTCTTTTTAGGCCACAGTCTGATCATACAACAACCCATCAGAAAGACCCCTATGAGTGTTTCAAAGACATAGGGGCCCCATGTTGCAAAACCCAGGTGCCACAGATATAATTTGGATGTGTCCAAATATCATTCAAACGTTCGGATAGTGAATGAAAACTGCACTGACAAATTTTTTGTCAGAGCAGGTGTTGTCTGTATCTCAGGTACCGTGAATAATTTGATAGAAATGCAGTCTTCTGCCCATATCCAGTCCAGATCAAGCTTATGCTGCTGGGCGCTCTACTGGTGAACAGACTCAGTAGCAGTGACTGTGAAGCCATGATGTAAGACTTTGTTTTATTCCTCTCTTCCTAGTTTTGAATATCAAAGTTTTACATCATGTACAACAGATGGTAGAATAGAAAGATACAGCAGAAGGTTCCCTATCTGCCACCTGAATGTTATTTATCTAGCCTAGAGGGAGTTCCTCAAAGATCTGCTTTGTGCTTTTCTTATGGCCAAACCACACTACAGAAAAAGGATTTATTAAAGCACGAGCAGAAGATAAGCGAGTGTGGGGAAGATATTGTAATGGGGTAAAGTTCTCTTGAATTAGTTCAATTAGGTTGCATTATAATAGAGTTACATCACAGAAAATTAGGCCTGAAAAGGACCTTGAGAGGCCACTAAGCCATCTCTCCTTCTGAAGGCAAGTGCAACTATACCAACATCGTACCTGACAGATGTGTATATAACCCCTTTTTAACAGTATCCAGAGATGGAGAGTCTAAGTTGTTGCCTTGAAGATTAAATAAGCATTAACAAGCTATAGTAATGAGCAACTGCAATTACTGGAATTAAGCCTGGATTCTGAGGAGCTGGAAAAATTAATCATCATTTAAAAATATCAGTGTGTAAGCTAATTCGCCAGGTCACAAAGCTAATTCCAAACTAAGCTCTGGAGAAAGGTGAGATGATAAATATCCTAGTCGTGCTTTATTTTGCAAAATTGAGGTCTCTCTGTGTCTTTTATGATACTGATTTGAATAAGGATGCATAAACATCTTGATACCTTTCAGTACTGGGGATGGAGGGGGAAATACAGTCAGAATGGAAAGTATTCAGTGGAGTTTTAACAATGAGTTACCTTCTGCTTCCCTTTCACATGCAATGGAGTTGATCAGGTGGTGTGTGGTGAGGCAGTTACTAGTTATGGTTCTCCAGCTCCTTATCTGCTTTGACTTAGGAGCCTCTAAGCTTCTTTCTATAGGTTTGCAAAAATTGCTGTTGAAAATCTATGATTTATTACTAACTTGATTTTATCTAGTTTTAATATCCAGCTAACTGTTTTTATTTCTGTTCTGCTTGCTATGGTCTTCTTTTAAGAATCTTTCGAAAATTGCTGAGGACTGTATGTGGAAAATTATCCATGAACCGTAATCTTGACTTCAGAGTTGGGTCATGAGTGAGGGTCTGAGAATGTCTCCCTCAAACAATAAGCAGTGTGCAGAAATCATTGACATCATTGCTAGAAAATACACTGTCACAGAAAATCAGTCTGTTTTTTCCTGGACAACTTCTTATTAAGCTCTATGGGGATTTGATTCCAAGTCCGGTACAGCCAGCAGAGACCACTCTTTTTAGTTTAGCAACGCTGGGATTTGGACATAAGTTAGGCTTGCGTGTGTTGCAAAATTAATTCTGTTACATACTTTCATCTCTCTCAGATATTTTGCTCCAGAGCCACTGTAGTTCAAACTACAGGATTTTTAGCTGAGTGCATCCTTTACTGATATAAATCCCTTTTCTAAAACAGGAAAAAGAGAAGTATATTGTGACTGACAGCTCAATCTAAGCTTTGCATCTAAGCAAAATTCCAGTCCACGTGCGAGGCAGGAAGTGAATTGCAGAGCTTCAGAAATAGAACAGAAACCTAATTCTGCTTGCAAACGCACAGTTCATAGCTCCCACAGGAACTGTAGCTCAGCCCTCTGGAACAAAGGCAGCAATTTGGATGTGGAATAACATGTTAAAGTTATGTTATAATATATACTCACAATAGGGGTGCCTTACAGCAGGTCGGAAAACTTCTGATTGCTCGGCATATCTGTTGGAAGGTTGCCTGAATGCAGGCTGTTTGCATGGAAATGGAACTGAACATGACAGAGCAGGAATTTGACAGTTCAGTGTGGTCTTGTGAAGTTGCTGTTAAGTCAGGTTTGGTGCATGCTAACGGGAGGTGACCCAAAATACAGCACCTCTGGCTGAGCATGGAGAATGGGACTTGGCATTTACAGCTAATGAGAGGAGCTGAAGTGGCTCTAGGCAGGCTGGGCTCCATTCAGCGCAGTCTGTTTTGCTTTGGTTTTTTTCTCTTATACGGGGCTGTGTTTAAATAACAGTGGGTCTGTGGAGTGAAATCGAACTCTGGGTAAGAAGACCCAGAAAGGGGTTCAGCAGACTTAGCATGCTTTTTCCTAGCTCCCACTTTACTTCTTTGCAGAATTCTGTAGTTTATAAGGCACAACGTGGGCAAAGATACACACATACAAGATAGGCATAAATGCATGCCTACACATTACTGTGGTAGTGGTGGCATTACTGCACAGAACGTGATATGGAAAGAGCCAAAATGAAAGCAAACAAGCTGTCACATCCTTGTTCTCTGCATGCCAACACGTTATGAAGATCATGGGCTGGATTATGTCCTATACGGCCTGCTGATGGAATTAACTTGGAGCTGTGGCAGGTTAGCTGCAGCTGCAGAAGGCCTTCTGGCAATACACTATAAAGAGCGGTAGCATGGCCTTTCCTTCTTGACAGCCGGTTTGCCGATCTTGCTTTCTGTCTCGTGGCTGCACGCAGCTCTTACCCAGGTGGCCTCATACTTGGACGAGGACCAGTGCTGTGTCTCTGTTCAGCCACTGCTTAGGATCCAGGGAGTCCCCAAAATATCATGCAGAGGCAGTCTAGCCATATATGTATGTTACCTGGGTCCAAGCCAATGCCTCTAGGGACCATTGGGAAGGCAGAGTCCAAGTGGTATCTCTGGGCCATTGCCACTAGGATGGATTGGAGGGGTCCCAGGATGCCCAGGTGGTTGGTTATTCTCACCTCTGGTGAAATTTGCTGTACCAGCAGGCTGCTGATTCTATTTGAGTGTTTCCAGAGACTGTTAAGACTACAGAGGACCAAATTGTTTTTTGGAATGCATGAGTTTCTAGCACTTATTGAAAACTTGTGGATTAAATCTTAAAAATCATGAAATTTCTGCAGAAGCAATGAAAAACAAAAGACACAAGCACATTCATGCTATGGTACACTGTCATCATGTCTAACACAGTTCCTTAAGAAATGTGTGTGTGTGTATCTCTGTCTGTGCGTCTGTATGTGTATAAATATATACATATTTGTCTGTTAAGTGGTTTCCCTCTCTAATTATGATTAGGAGCTTTCCTTATTAAAACAAATAGATCATATAGTTTCCTATCAATCACCTGTATTTGCAATCCCATTGTAAAAGAAAAGTTTTATGGTAGCTTCAGTTAATTCAACTAGATATTGCTTCTAGATAATGCTTCAGCTAGTCACAAATGTCTGGACTGGGTTTATTCAGATATACCAAACACATTCGGTTGCAGAGATGGAAATAATAAACCTTTAGGAATGTCAATTTTAATTTGCCTGAATGCAGAATAAACAAGCCCCTTGTACATTCTTACCTCAGAAAATAATAATCTGGTAATTGTTCTATATGCTGGAAAACACCCGTAGGAGATACAAAATGGAGAAACAGAATTGTCAACTTTCCCGAATGATTAATCCTGAATTTTCAACTAGGCAAACAAAATTTCATCTGAAACATAATCATTTCAGAAAATCATGGCTAAATGAAAGGACAGCTTTTCATTGGCCCAGATTCATTTATTTTCGTCTATACTGCCTGGTATCCT
Source organism: Struthio camelus (assembly GCF_040807025.1). Classification (NCBI taxonomy): domain Eukaryota; kingdom Metazoa; phylum Chordata; class Aves; order Struthioniformes; family Struthionidae; genus Struthio; species Struthio camelus. The sequence goes on from NC_090943.1 coordinate 103,202,483, forward strand.
TTCCCCTAGGAGACCTCAATGTGAAGCAGGTTATAGGAAAGCAGTGTAATGAAAAGGAATTTTGCAACTTGAAAAACGCAGTCAGTACCAGGACTCTATCATTTATTACTCAGATGAAGGGAAGAAGGCAAGAGGAGAGCGCTAGAGGCTAGACCTCCACCCGACGTCGGCACCTCCTTGTGTGTTGTGCGCTACTTGCCAGAGTGGCAAGATGGCAGAGCTATCATGGGGTGGGGGTGTTGTGGTACCGCCCTCAGAGTACCCCATGCAAAGCTGTGCCTACAGCCTAGGCTGAAAATGAGAACAACTTGCCCTCAGCCATTTCCATCAATAGGAAAGGTTTTATATTTCTTTTCTTACAGTGCATACACGTTTTCTGTGCCAACAGCTTCATTGATCAAGGTATAAATGAAGGTGGGAGCTGACATTTGCTGTCCTCTCCTTAGAGAGAGGAATGCTGGCTCTGCAACCTCACAAATGAAAAAAAAAAGAAAAAGAAATCACATTGCTCCCCTTCTGCAAAGCAGTCAGTAACCTCTCTAGGAGGGAGGGAGGTAGCTTTTTAAAACCATATTCCTGGGGAATTACACATGCAACTCTTAATGTTAGCGTTCATGGTTCTTAGTTAGTATGTACCATCCTGAAGACCTAACCCCAGTGAGCAGAGGTTCTGACTGTCCAGCTTTATTCCAAGAGAAAGAAGTAAAACAGGGGGTATTCTACTCGCAAAGGCCAAAACCAACCCTTTTTATGATAAAGGAATATCTACATGTTTTCAGTTGTAAATTTTCTTAGAATCAAATGTAACTTTTAAGGTATATGTATATATTTTATTAAGTGCAAAAAAGCAAAGGCTAGTCACCAGTGTTTTAATATTATGCCTTAATAAAATGGCACTTTCCAGAGCCAGTCATGACTTTTAACCAGATCATGGCTAAAAATATTAAAGGAAGGATCACCACAGCAACAATCACATTGCTCTCCTTCTGCAGAGGGAGTGAAAAAACACTCTCAAACTTTGCCAACCTGAATAAATTACCAGATTATCAAAACTGTAAGGAAAGCTATATTCAGTCAGCTGTGTGTCTGTGTGCGTGTGTGTGTGTGTGTGTGTGTGTGTGTGTGTGTGTGCACATCTGTTAACTGGATTGCAACCTGTTAAATATGTAAGTCAGAGGGGAGAGCTCTGAAAATATGCTCAAAGAAAAAAGTTACCCTGACTGTATCTTAATCGGCCAGAGGGTGCGATGCACAGCATGGTCCTCACTGAAGTGCTGTGGGACTCCAGTCCAACCACGGGGCTTGGCTGTCCTGTCTGTGTAGCCCAGAGATGGGATGGGGGACGGAGAGTTTGCTCTCTTGGTGTTGCTGCATTGTGAAACTGGAACACGGAGAGTTTGCTCACCCAGATCTGGGAGCACAGAGGCACTCCCATTTCAGCCTAGCAGTTGTTCTTGTATGTTGAGTATGGTTTGCTTTGCCAAAGAAAATTCTTATTAGCCAGTGAGGGAAAAACAGGACTGGAAGGGCAGGAGGCAGGAGCAATATTCTTATCACTTGACTTTAAGCACCTTGTGTAAGAGTCTTAACCGGAAGCTTCCTCTTACCAGGCTCTTAGTGTATTCAATGGAAAAAGGATGGCTATTCCAGAGACAGTTTGAAACAAGGGCCTGACTTAGAATAGCAGTAGTGAGGTAATCATCTCTGGCAAATCCAAGACGCATCAAAGATTCCAAAATAGCTCTAGGGAAGCCGAAAACCATGTGGCTTTCAAGCACATAAAGATAGGGTTAGGTCTGGAGCACAAAGGTTATGTGTTTCCATTTTCTGTTTCTCCTGGCATTAGGATAAGCATTTCTTTAACTCTTTGTTGGTCCCATACTAAAGCCTGGATTGGCTGTCAGCCAGTAGGCTGTCATCATTTTCCAGCTTAAGATTCTAGCTAGAATTTCCCCTCAGTTTTTCCAGGATCACATGTTTTAAAGAAATGGTTTATGACTGAGTTTGGTCTGTGCCATTAGCCTCTTTACATTTTTCACGTTCCCAGATGTTTTGCAGAGAAGCCTGCTCCTGTGGAACAAATTTAAGCCCGCTGATAACAGACTTTCTTTTCTTAATATTCTTTCATGGAGGCCAGTGCAGACTTGGGTTGGCTGGATGAGCTAAGTAATAGCAGCTGTATCCTGGCCCCATTTGAAGTATCTAATGACCGATGGGTCTGGTATAAATTCTAACATCTACGCAGGCTCAATTCCAGTAACCACCCAAGCCTGATGGTAACATGACTGGAAGGTGGTTAAGACAGCTGCTGTCACAAGTGTGCTGGACGTTTTATTCACCTGCAGGACATGCTGTTCAGGGTCCCCGGTGCTGGTGGTGGAGGTGGTACATAAGCAGCAGGAGGAATAAGTTCCATCATGGCTGCAGAGCCTCTCTGGCTTTCACTGCTGTTCCCTCCAGCTGGTTGTGAAGAGCTGTTTATGATAAAGTTGGTTACTCTGCAATAATCTGTTCTGCATTTTTTTAAAGGCTTATGAATTCATTTGAGGAACTGTGTGGGCCCATCCACCCCTTGCTCTCTTTTCTGTCCTTTGGTATCTGCCACCTTCCTGTGCCTGTTGTGGCACCAGTGCTGCTAGCCTGCTAAACTGCAGAGCCTTGCCACATGGCACATACTTTTGACCAGGATTTTGTGCTAGCTCACAATGGTGCTGAACTCTTGTGCCATGGGGGAACGCAAACAGTGGCAGCTGGAGTTAATTAAACCCACATCACCCTGGAATGGGGACAGAAATCCCAGAGCTCAGAGCTTTTTCACAGAGACCTGGTGCAGTCTCAGTGTGTCAGTCACTGGAAGGGATGAAAGCACATCTGGATGGGCTGAGGAATACAGAACTTTTTTGCATTATATTTAACTCAGTGCTTCCACATCGGGTTTTTTTCTCTCCATCTTTTTTTAAGATTCACTTATTCTTCTGGGTAAGGAAAGATATGAGTAGTACATATGGTTAGATGAATGCATACTATCATTCTGCTGTTGTGTGCTGGACCTTTAAAAATAAAGTGCTCCCAGGCTGTTATCTGGGAGGGATTGCTATGCATCAATTCAAGATGACCCATACAGTGCGTTACACGCTAGCTTCTCTTTTGTGTGGTTATTATTTCTCTCCTTGTTTGTTTGCTTTAGTTTGAAACAAAAGGCATGCTGGTTGTGGGTAGTTTTGATTTAGGTGTTCAGGAAATAGAACAGGAATGGATCTGTGGCAAAGATCACTGAGGAAATGCTACAGGAATCGCACACTGCTTCATCCACCGTCCCGTCAAAGCCAGGTCTGGGCAGGACCTGTCCTCTATACCATCTTGACTTACCTGTTAGGATATAGATTCTGAACTAGATAATAAGCCAGGATAATTTTGTTTCCCCTTCAAACTCTTCTCTCACACTGAAATCCATATGTTATAGCCATCACCCTGATCTAGAAAGCTGAATGAATTCCCAGTTCCAAAACTTAAATCTGAGCTCCTGATAATGAGATAATATCTAAGAAGCCACTGGTTTTTTTCATCCAGTTCCACTGGATGAAAGGCTCAAATATTAGGACTACATCTAGCCCAGCTGCAGGTCAGATAGTTTTGCTTCTACTGAATATGTATTTTCGTCACAAAATAACTCACTTGTGTTATAGCTTGGGAACAAGAGATTCAGCAGCCTCTAAGCTGAACTCTGCCTCACAGAGTGCCTTCCTTGGGGGGTATTTTATTCTCTCTGTTGCATCTTTCTGTCAAATGTGATGGGAAATCAATGATGATTAGGAGGTGCCTAATCTCCATGGATACTTCTCTCTGCATGGTGTCAAAATCTTAGTTGGTTGTTTATTTTCTCATATTTTACGTATGACTAATTTACTTAGGAAGGGGAGGGGAAAGGAGGAGGCTCTCTGGGGTTGAAATAGAAAGTGAGAGATGGGACAACTTGGGAATGGTGCTAAGCTGGATTTGCCAGAAGCCCTCTGAAGCCAGTCCCATATCTACATCCCCTGAGCCTGTCCTCAGTTCTCAGACGCTTTGTTCTGTGCTCATTGCAGGGTCTTGGGGGAACACAGCTGTTGCAGCTGTTCGTAGACCAAACAGTGACCTTTTGAGTAGCTGAGGAATAATGCATTATTTAGTGTATTCCTGGCTAAAATGGAAATGACATGATTTCATGAGCAGAATGATTTGATTATCCTTTCACTTGAATGGATAAACAATAGTGTGGCATATATTGTTACAATAGTAACAACAGTGTGGTATACACATCACTCCTCAAGGTTTCTTCTGGGTAATGCTTTTGGTAGGACAGCTATTGCACTTTAAAAAACACTAACTGTTAATTAAAGACTGCATGCCACATGTAATAAGCTTTAGGTTATAGGTACTAAGTTTGCAAAAATCAGCTTCTATTTAAAAAATATGTGGGAGTGAAAGCTTCCTGGTGAAGTGTAGATCCCTAGACTGTCAGCTGATACTGATAAGTATCATAACCAGCTGTTATTTCAACATGAAGTATTTCATTTCTTTCAATTAATCAGGAGTCCCTTGGAAAATGCCAAAGTAGGATATTCATTACAAGGATGGTTAGCACATAGAATATTTATCATTCACAGAAAAGGAGGCTTTCAGCAAATTTCTACTGATGATCCATGGTAGCCATGCACTTAGGCACTCTGCATATTTATCAAGCGGGAGGGGAGAGAGGCAGACAGGAACAACTTTTCACAGTTTCTAACTTTAAATTTTCTATGTAGCTTTCCAGACAGAGATTCAAAAAACGTGAGGCTGGAGCCTTCCTCTCCCACTGACTGTGAATGAAGACTGTAGTGTACTCCACTGCAAGTCCATCTGCTCTGAACTTTATAAATACCTTTAAAAGGATCTAAATACCTTTAAAAGGATCCATCCAGCACTGTTTTTTCTTCAGAGTTTCCAATGCCATTTATGGAGGCTTGAAAGCAGTTATTCACGTGCTATAGATGAAAGAGCTGAAGCATCACAGTAACAACTGATTTGAGAATGGCCAGCTTTCTCCAAGAGATGAGCATGTGGAAGGAGCTGGGGGAAGATCCAGTGCTCATCAGTGACTGCTGAGTTCAACAAGCACTGAAACATAGGATGGAGGGAAAATCTGTACAAATAAAGAGGTGCCCAGGGGTTGTTTTTATTAGGACAAGATGGGATGGGGTAAGGCAAGCAAATGGGGCTTCTTAAGTGACTGCAAGAATTTCAAGTGACTGCTCAGTTGTTTGTTGTTGTCTTAAATGTTACCACAAACAGCACAAGATACAAACGTGACAGAAAATTGCCTCCTATCTATTTAGGAGATAAGCTGCCTGTAAAAAGAAAGGAAGAAAATCCAGCTCTCTAATATCTGGGGTCCAAGTTAATTGAAATGAACATGACTGTAGAAGAATAAACACCCGATCAGCTTTCAAGACATTTCTCCAGCATGTTCTTACTGACTCTGAGCCCTTACTTCCAAATGCAATGCCCGCTCCTCCTATTGCAGCACCCTTCAAACCAACCTCCCCTAAAGGCTCCAGCAGGCATGGTTTGGGAGAAGAGCTCCGCACAAAGTGCCAGGCATTCACTGCAGAGAGTTCTGAGTGTCGTGGGATTTAGTCAAACAGCAAAGTACAAGCTTATACTATGACTCATCTGGTGTAAAACTAGTGCTAAGTATTGTATATAATTAAGACAACATTATTACAGTGAGATTGCACTTCTTTTTTTGGAGTGGTTAAAGTCTTGAAAAGGTATAATATTTTCAGCATTCATCGAGGTAAAGCAGTTGAAGATTTCTCATGGGATTTCATTCTAAAAGATGTCATGGCTACAGTGAGTTTTGACCATAATTTGCATTATTCCTGAAGTTCTCCATGTATATTTAAAGGCTTCTTCATGGAAGGCTGTGTGTTCATGAGAATAAACACAAGCCTTAAAGTAGTTTTAATTAGATAAAGACTTGCAACAACGACCTCTGTAAACATTCCAAGGGGCTGTTATTTTTTATGCCCACAGATCACACATTTTATTTTGGGCCACGTTTCTTAGAGAGGTGCTATAAAACATTAGTATGTAATAGACACAAAAAATTATTTTTATCATTGAATGCAAAAGAAAATCTTGCCAAAAGTGATAGCAGGCAGCTATAGTTTCAGCATTTGAACACTGATTCTCAGTAGGTACAGAACAGAAGTAGTAGTCAGCCACTGGCCCCATCAGTGGCAGAAGTTAAGCAAGCAGTTCCCAACATTTTGCCTACTTGCCCCAACGTTTTCCTTCAGAGGTGCACACATCAACTTTGCTTTTTATGAATGCATGTTCTTGATTAAAATTCATTGTGGAATGCTGTGAACAAATTCAGCTTATTGGTTGCTCAAAAGCCATTTATTCAGGTTACTTGCTTCTCGTTCACTTTAATTAGTAACTGCTCATTACGGTGTCATGATGTTATTTCTGTTCAGTGATTAGCTGTCTGTCTTGCAGGCGAGAGGTGCAAGATGGTGCAAGACCTCTTGCAAGATCACAGAATCACAGAATCGTTTAGGTTGGAAGGGACCTCTGGAGATCATCTAGTCCAACCTCCCTGCTCAAGCAGGGTCCTCTAGAGCAGATTGCCCAGGATCACATCCAGACGGGTTTTGAATATCTCCAGGGAAGGAGACTCCACTACCTCCCTGGGCAACCTGTGCCAGTGCTCTGTCACCCTCACAGTCAAGAAGTTTTGCCTCAGGTTCAGATGGAACTTCCTGTGGTTCAGTTTCTGCCCGTTGCCTCTTGTCCTGTTGCTGGGCACCACGGAGAAGAGGCTGGCCTCATCCTCTCAACACTCCCCCTTCAGATACTTGTACACGTTTATGAGATCGCCTCTCAATCTTCTCTTCTCCAGGCTAAACAGGCCCAGCTCTTGCAGTCTTTCTTCATAGGAGAGGTGCTCCAGCCCTCTAATCATCTTTGTAGCCCTCCGCTGGACTCTCTCCAGTAGTGCCATGTCTCTCTTTCAAGATGGTGACATGGCTGATTTTAGGATGTATTTTGTAGGAGCTCATTTCCATCTGTGTATTCCTGTGGACACCTCTCAAGCCATGTTTGTGCCTCTTACTTGAAATTACCTTGGATAATGCCTGAATTTAATGTTACTACCACTTTTCTCATCATTTCCTAACATGCTGCTTGTGCCCCGTTTCCAGGCACATCGCCAAGAAACTATCCAGGTGAGTCACAAGGACTGCAGTGCTTCAAGAAGAATTCCAGGAAAAAAGGCATGTGGGTCAAGACATCTGGGCCACACCCAGTGAGTCCCCTATTTTTTATATGAATTGAACTACGTATAATTGTTCACAGGTCCAAAAATTAAGAATTTAAGGGGCCTTTCTGAGAAAATGATTGTTTAATATACAACAAATAGATCAATTTCCATGTTGTTTGCAGTCTTGTTTTCTGGATGATTTTCCAGTCTATTTGTAGAGTAACAAACACTCCCCGAGCAACCAACCATTGCTGTGTTGAAAGGAAATCTAAAGCAATGAAAGGCTGTTGTAGAAAGTGGCTCAAAAGGAAAACAGCAAAAGATTGTGCCATTGCTATGGTAGCTGAGAAAGTTTGTCAAGATTACAGCTGGGAGAGAGATGTGCCAGAGGGAAATCTGTAGCCATGGGAAGAAAGTCAAGGAGAAGACGTGTGCACGCAGAGGTGTGTCCTAGCACGCCTACTTGCAGGCTCTCAGCTTAGGTTAGTCTGGCAGGGGCACACAGCCAGCAGATGGGATAGAAAGCAAGCCTCTAATGAAGGGGCCCCTAAGGGGAGCTCCATGCTTCATGCAGACACCCACGGGAGAGCTTTGCCTGGTTTCAGAAGTGGCCATGTAGCAAATGAATGCGACTGTAGCGGAGCTAAGCTTCAGCTCACAGACCCTGCCTATCAGCTGTGATTATTATCTTGGACTTTGCACTGCTCTGACAGAATTTACACAGCTTCTGGACAGGTGAAAGAAAGCTTGTATCATCCAAATACTATGCACACCCATCCTTTATAATATAGGGTAAAATTAGCCAAGGTGCTTGGGAGCTTGCTGTGGGTGTCCTCCTGATGCAGTTTCTCTCTGCTGCTTTGACTTTTATGTTTACTCGAGTCATGAACCCACTAAGAGTACAAAGGGGAAAGTATTTGTATTCCACTTGTGCGTGTTAGCAGTAATTTTGTGGATGCAGCACAGCGCTATAGAAAGAGACAGGTGTGCAGAGAGTTTGGAAGGCATTAATTTCTTCTTAGAGTCTCCTTTTACAAACCACACTGAAAAAGGTTACAGTGGGAATAGCAAAGGAAAGAACTTGCAAACTTCACAAAAATCAAAGCCTACAGCTTGTGCTGGACAGGTATATTTGTTACATATCTGTGATTATGAAATGACTTTTAAATTGCTTTTGAAATTCATCTGGATAATGATTCAGTCTTTTAATTTCCTTTCTCCCTCCAGAACATCCACCATTACCAGCCCAAGAAGTTGTGATGTTTTACAATCCACATTTGAACTTACTTCTCAAAACATTGCACACTTCCTTAAATAAGCAATTACTCAGCTCATTTGCACAAAGATAAGGTCAGTCTTGGGACTGAAAGATGGATCAACAACCCACTTTGGAAATCATCTTCAAAAGAAGTCAAGAAGCAGTTGTGCTAGAGACTTGTTAAAGTGGGTAGAAATGCAACAACAGGCAGCTTAAGAGTTTATATGCAAACAGATATTTTACATCCTTGATTTGGCTGAGCTGAGCACATCATAGGATTTAAGCATATGCCTAAAGATGGGATTACTTACAAGCTTGAATTTATGATGTGCTTAAGTGCTTTGTTGTGTGTGGGCCTACACACTACCTCTATGTTTGTATCAATAGGAAAAACTGTTCTACAAGACATTCGGGCATTTAAAAAATGTATTTTTGTTCTGAACTGGAACAGGAAGTTTTACCCTGAAATGAGATTTAGGAAATGTTTACCTTTGGAAATCTTGTAATGGAGTGTACTTGAAACATTTTGTTTCAGTAATGTTGAAACACTCTGTGACATTAAGATTGAAACATTGCATGTCCACATATGGTACTAAATTAATCAGAACCAACTGTCAATTAAGCATGCCTAGATTGTCTGGGTTGTGTATTATCCTTCCCCTGGATGTAGGAAGAGCTCTGGTCTGATACAGCTTGTTAGCTAAAGTGCAATGCTGCATGACACTGTTGTTCAGCCTAATGCTAAAACTAGTATATTCATCTGTGCGTGACACAGAGCTGGAACTACTAAGCCCTGCTGAAGCCAACTGGCTCCATGCAGGGATATCTTAAGTGTGTTGTGCCAGGTCTTGGGATCAAATGTATCAGGGACACAGGGCACAGACCCCTCTGTGCTTGTGTGTAGATAGTTTGGGTCTTCCTTAGCTTATCAATTTTGGCCTGGCTCTGTCCGAGATAATGCCACATTGATGAGGAGCCGTGGTAGTTTGGGCATAGCACAAAGGCATGGACCCCATGTGCGTCTGGTGCTGTGTGTGACAGGTGAGCTCCTCTGGTGCTGAAGACTGTAGCTCTGCAGGAGCCAGTGTGGGTGCAGGACTGAGATGGAGCTACTAAATTCAAGCTGGGTCTTTGCAGAAGCTTTGACGTTCTCTTCCCTGAGCGCCCCATGCCTGTCCTGTTATACACATACTAGCATCAAGTATCTGCAGGATCACAGCCCAGCTGCAAACCTAAATGTTAAAACAGCCAAATCAAAAATAAACATATTCTGGTAGTTTCCCACTAACTGTTTTGCCATAATCAGTGGTCATTTTCGTGCAAAATGTTTCATTCTTGTGGAATGAACATTCACTATAAGGGGACGAATGCACTGGAAAAAATTCAAGCAGCTCTGTGAGTACATTTCAAGAAGCGTACACAAAGTCTTTGCAGATTAAATGTATTATTTTCTCTCCATCTTTAGATATGATGGCTGTTTGGAGGAGGCTACATATCTGTCAACAGTCTCTGAAATGGGATCATACAATTCAGCTATCCTCCTGCTCTCCAAGTTACAGTTTCTCTTCTCAGTCTCGTTGCCTAATGGACTTAGTAAGGTTGGTCCCTAGACCACAAGTTTCTCTTTGGGAACGTGGGAGTGATAAGGCAAAGCAGCTGCTTTAGATAAGTCTCCTTTTTGCCCCAAATGTATGACATGCATGGTAGGACTTATTCAAACAAACATTTCACCTAAAATGGCTGTCTTTGCTCAAGTCAAGGGAGACACCACATTGCTTTGATGTCCTGTTCGCTCTTTTTGGGTTGAAATTAAACTCCAAGGGCTGCAGCCTTTGGGTCTCTGTCAGCTTCTGCACCAGCTGGCTGCAGCAGAGAAGTTCTCCACTCCCGCTTTTAAGAGAACAATGTTCCTTGATCTGTTAGGGCCTCAGCTCCTGCAAGACATAAACCAATTAATTTAGCTGGAACCTGGGAGTACCATCTCCTGTGAACAGCCCTTGTCCTAGCTTGGCTTCTCTCTTGGTCTTTGTTTCCCGTATTGGGCAATGCCCAGCACCAAACCAACTAAATACTTTGCATTCAGATATCAGTATGAACAGGAGTGGGAACCTGGATTACATATTCATAGCAGATAATGCAAGTGGTTTCTTATTTTGTTTCACTTACTACATGTACAGTTATATTTCTGTCTGCAACAAAGAAATGCCTTCACAGATGAGTACAAAAAGATACATGTCTTTCCCCAACCCTGAACTTATGTGCTGGTATGTATTTTAGTGAAATCTGATCCTTATTGTAGGAAATATATTTTACATAATTGGCAGTGGCAACCACACATACTGAGAGAAGTAGTATATTTTACTGTGTACTGTGTATCACTGGTAATGATTCTGAGCAGTGTCTCCCATTAAAGAAAAGGAGAATTTACCACTTGAAAGCCAGGCCTCAAAAACAAAATAAATTCCTGTCTTTCTCCATGTCTAGGATGAGATTCTTCTCACCTCACTGCAGACACTGGCAGTGTAGACACATACAGCAGGACTTACCACCCCAGGTTCCCTTTACAGTCAATATAGGGAACAGGCACTTTTAGGCCATGATTCATCTGACCTATTTACATGTCTACTGTAGGAGGAGATGAATCACTGCCTAGACTAGATCTCTGTGGAGGATAAAGGGAGCCTAAGATGGCCAGCTCAGATATAGATGCTTACACAATTATAATATTTGAATTTAGACTTGCAGTTTGGAATAACAATTTTTCAGAGAAGATTTAAGTTTCCTAAGCTACATTTTCTTAGCAAAATGTGTGTGTATATACATATATATATATATATATTTTTTTTTTGGCCTGCAACATAAACATTTGCAACAATATCTTTTGAAAACTGGCCCTATATCCCCTCTCCAAATGTTCCACCATCTGAAGAGCTGCCATTTTATCTCTCGCTGCCTCTGCTCCTCTTTCACACATACAGACGTGTGTACACATGCCGTGTTTCAGAGGGAGGCCTTCTGAATTTTCAGCATTAACGCAAAGATATGCTTCTCTGTGTATGATAGCCAGAGCTGTAACACATGGACAGATACATTAGCTGCTTTTGGTTTTCGTTTTTAAAAAATCCAAAGCAAAATATGCAAACAAAACCACTAAATGAACATATCTGAAATTTGTTTGGTTAAAAAAATACCATTTCTAATCATATTTTCTACTAGTGTCTACTCTGCTCTGCCTGCAGCCCTGATGAGGCAGTGCATCATAGGAAGAGCAAAATGAGTTTCTGGGAGTCAAGTGGTGATATGGAGGGAGGGGGGCGGATATACTAGACCATCTAGAAAGGGGGCAAATTCCTGAGTGAAGCTCTGAGAAGATAAGGAGGTATAGGAATAGTATGTGTAGAAGATCAGGGTTGAAAGCGGCTGGTTTATGAGGAAGTAGGGATGATGTCTTTGCAGGTGCACTTCTGCACATGCTGTAATATAATGACCCAGTGAGTCTGAGCACCTGTCTAGCCTGTAAATGGCATTAGGCTAAAATTAAAAAAAAAAAAAGTAAAAAAAAAAGTCACCCCATTGCAGAGCATTACAATGTTCAGCTGCTGCTGAGTAGTGCTTGGTATAGCTAAAGAAACGGTAGGCAAAATGTGTTTCCTACCCAGCCCTTGGCACAGGGCAAAGCAACCCACTTATATGAGCACCTGGTTCATGACACTGATCAGTTTGCTTGTGACAGATCTTGGCATGCCCTCTTCTCTGGCTATAAAGCTTTATTGACCCTTGTGGGTTTCGGGTTCTTTTTTCCCCCAAAACCCTTGTCTGGCAGGAGAAAAATTGGAACAAAGTGTGGCTGGCTGTGAAGACAACAGGAAGCTAAATTTTAGATACCTCTTTACAGAGTAAGCTTTCCAGTCATTTTAGGGGCTTTTCTGTGGGGATTAGGAAGAACAGCTGTCCATCATCCAAAGTCTATTGGAGCCAGTGGAAAGAGCATCTATGATTGCAAAGGTCTTTAGCAAAGGCCAGGAGCATTCGAAGGCTGTCTCTGAAAAATGGCCATACACTCACAGTTCCCCACAGCGTGCTGTGCAGTAGCAGCTTTGCAACGAAAGAAGACTCTTTCACCGGTCATTCCAGAGCATCATTAATTAAATATAAGGCATTACTGGCAAACCAAGGCTTCATGTTCTCTATGCCCTCTCCTGCATCAGGCCTGACGTCAGTAGTTTTGAACCATGGGAGTTAAATTAAGGCCAGTGCAGTCTAGTAGGCAAGGGAGAGCAAATGCTAAGAAGTCAAGGTAATGAGAAAATACCTGCCATCTGGAGCTGTCATAAGCATGAATTTACATCACTCCCCATAAAATAAATGAGTTACAGTCTATGGAACATTAGTCTCCCTGGATGCAAAGCCCCACCGTTGTTGCCACCACCAAAAACTGTGGTCTCCCTGCTTTCTGAGTCACTGTCAGCTTTTGCTGAAAGCTGCAGAGAGATGTGAATGGGCACAGGGAGACATCTGCAACTGCTGGTTGTTAAGGCACAGTGGCTGGAATGGGATTGTTCGGCTGCATCCTCTCACTGTCTTTCTCTCTCTGACTGAAAGTTTTCCTCCCAGCTCTGACAGCACCGCTGCCGCTTGGGGAAGCACATGACTTCCTCAGGAGACTGCATTTCTTATTTGTGTTGCAGGCCTCCAGCAGGCATGGCACTGAGGCAATATTTATATCGGTTTTTGTAACATCGTCACAGCAGCTGCAATTTTGGGAACTGAAATGCTGGCTGCAAATGCAGAGGGAGGCACAAACAAACCACAGCACATAGAAATCAAAAAGTGAAAAAAAAAATCAGCAATATCAGCCTCCTCCCACAGAAAGCTCTCTGTGTTCCTAAGTGTCAGGAGTATTGCTTGCCCTCCAGATGGCTATCGCAAGGCCCATCTGTGTAAAAGTGAGTCAAGGGAAATTGCAATTCAGGATGACAGTGGTAGGACCAACTTTCTCCTTGAGGGGTGCCTGCACTCCTGGAGCAGCGCTGCATGAGAAGTGGAGTACACTGGCTAGCTGGCTTTCTATGCTATGTGTGTAATAACATGCTCAGGGAGACAGGAGGGAATTTGAGCTCTTTGGCAATGAGACAGTGCAGTGCTGTACTTGTGGAGATAGCTAGGCTGGCTCCAAAACCACTTCAGCAAGGTGCTGTGCCTAGGTAATTACCCCTAGCAGGCTAATTAGCCTGGCTACACTGCTGTGCTAAAGCTACTATGCTGTTTCCAGGACCCCAGCTAGCATCTCTGCCCCGTGCTGTGCTGTGCAGGTTTACTGGCTTGTGTGGAGTTACCTTGCTGAGGCTGTGGTCTTTATTAGGAAAATCCCAGAGAAATGAGATGGGAATTCATTTTTTTTTTCTTTCAAATGATTTACCATTACAGGAATACGGCCAAATTCTCTCCCGTTCTGCCTCCTGGCTCGATTTCAATGGTGTTAAGTCAGCAGAGGTTTGAGGCTTTGATGATGTTATTGGCCTGGAAGCCATAGCTGGCTGAAAGAGAATGGAATCCCATATTTTGTCTTCTCACTCCCCTACCCACCATGCAACTGAGCAGAATAAATGATCATGGATATTCCCATATCCATAAGAGGGGCTCCACTGCCTGTTTGGCCTATGGAGTTACTTCTGATAGAGAAAGTGTCAATGAGCTTAATCCCCAGTTATGTTAAACCTTGGTGGAGTTTGACAAAGTTGGTGTGGCAGAGGGATGAGCCATAACACTGTTTAAGACACTTTATGCCGTTATTTTGGACGTGGGGAAGAGAAAGGAAGGTCCTCAGGTCTCCTGAGGAGACTACTCTTTTACACTACTACACTACTCTTTTAGGTCCTTCCCACAGATGGCCCAGTGGGCCTCAAGTTGAGGGGCTGCATCCACACTGCCAGCCTTTAGGATGCCTCCATCATATCTCTGTAGAGCAGCGGATGGAGTAACCTCAGGTGCGCCACTCGTCCCAAAGCTGCTTGTGGCATTGCAAAAAAGGCCTATGCAGAATTTGCCTCACATCATTGGCACTGTGTGCAATCTATGACCCCACCATGCAGCCTGGTATGGGGCAAAAGGGAGGAAGGAGGACTAGGGTCTGGACCTCTCCACACTACTTCCCCATGGCCTTTCAGAGCCTACATCTGTTTGAAAGACGTAAGGCAGTAATGCCTGCCTATTTAGGGTAAGTCCCTTAAGACTCAACCTCTGTGATCCCTAAATAGGTCAGGAAGACTTTTCCATGGCTGAGGAACTCCGGATACAACGGTGTAGCCTCCCCAATGTCTGATTAAGGGCCTGACTGCCCTGGGGCAGAGACCAGACGCACAACCCAAAACTGCCAGAGAACACACCCAGGAACAGGACACAGGCTGCAGAGAAGGACAGAGACAGGCTGTGAAGAGGGCCTTGCTGGGATTGTGTGCCTAGAGGATGACTGGAAATTTGGGAGCTAGCACACCAGGTATTGAATTACTGCCCAAGCACTGGTTATTAGGTTATATGCATTTTATCATGGGCAAGAGCTGAAGAGCATTTTCCCTGAGCATAGTTGTTTAGGGCAAAACAGTCTCCTGAACTGCTCAGAGTCTAAGCAAGGAAAAGGCCCTCTCTCTTGGGCCACCAGCAAGCTCCCTATGTCTGTGTGACCCCCTCTGAAAGGACTACCAAGGGGCACTGGACAGAGGAACAGCCACTAGGTCCACCCAGGAATACTCTGAAAACCAGCACTTAAAATTGCATTGCAGGGATGCTGAGAGAAAGACACCATTAAAGACTAGCAACATGGTGAACTACTTCTTGGGTGGTGGCCCTCAGAAAATCCCCTCCAGTCTCCTGGTTTATATGCTCTCATGCCATCAGCAGCACTACTCAGTCTCATTGAAAACTGAAACGTCTGTGCCCAAGATGTCTCCTTAGACCAAGTGCTCTGAAATATTCCTGCTCAGTAGGATGGGGGTAAGACAGGCAGGGAGAGGGAGGGAGTAAGCGACTGTCACACAAGATGTGCCAGCAGTGGTGACAGAGCCTTTGAGGTGGTGTGGGGAGGGCTTGCCAACCCTTTCAGCACTGCCCTATTGCAACAGGAGGGAGGAGGATTTACAGAGTTTGCTTAAAAGCCCCCAACCTTTTCCAGGCTTCTTCTATACTTAAGAAAATCTGAGAGGGAGAAGGAAAAAAAAAAGACTATCTGAAAAGAAGGTACCCTTGCTAACTAAAAAAATTCCTTTAAGAACTTGCTTCTATTAAATAATTGCTACTTTTTGAATTGCTGTTTTCAGGAGCTTTGGGAAGAAGCTGTGTTCTCAGTCATGAATATTTTCTTAGAAGGATGGCATGGCTCTTTCATTGCTACGTGCTTACAGTAAATAGATGTGAAACTAGTTTTTGACTACCTCAAAGAGAAGTCTCTGATCAGCCTACATCTGAGATTTCCCTTAAGGTTGTTAGTGAAACAGAAATAAGTGGATAAGTGCTTTCCTTTCTTTTCTCTTCTTCTCTTTTCTTCTTCTCTTTCCTTTTTTCTTTTCTTTTTTCTCTTTCTCTCTTTCTTTCTCTCTCTCTCTCCTTCCCTGCCTCTCTTCCTCTCTCTTTCTTTCTCTCTTTCTCTCCATCTCTCCAGCTGATTGTCTGGGTGTTGGGATAGCTCTTTAGGTGTTGGGTGTATGCGTGCATAGACACAAAAATATAATATTCCAGTAATCATCCACAAACAGTTGTAGGCTGTAGTATTTGGGATGATTGCAGTATAATATAGAATGTCATTTTTATTGGTGGAGATTATGTGTGATGCACTTTCTGGGGATATAATTTAGGAGACTATAATGCTGTTTTGAAGGGTGTGGGAATGAATAATTTTTCACTTTTTATCCTGGCCTATAGAAACTCTCAAATGTTTTGAATGCCCTGCTTCTCCCATATGAATACTTTTGTGTGTTAGGCTTCCTTTTCCTTCCCCCACTCCCCCTTCTTCTCTTATTCATGTGTTTTGACAAACACGAAATGCCTTCCAAGCCTTAGGGAGCTGTACTCCATCATTAGACTGATGTTTTCTGCCTCTCAGTTTTTATTTATGTGAGTGTAAAAATGTGTAGCTCACTGGCACCCCGCACTGTTTTGGTTTCTCTCATCTTACACATGCCATGCTGTCTCCTGTTCTCTTTTTCCTTGCACTCTATCTTTCTTTCATGGTATTACAACATTTTTAATACAGGATGTCTGAAACAACAAGTACCAAAACAGAGAAGAAACTCCCTCTGAATGGGAGAAGAGCCCTCCCATTAAACAACTCTAATGCTGAGGAAAATGAGGTCCCTGAAGTGGAGACTTTTGGATTGATGCCGAGAGGATTTAATCCAAAAGGTACAGTGTACAATTAAGATAAAAGTACATTTTTACCTCTTCCATACTTCCCTCTGTCCAGGCCTATGAGTTAAAACCAGAACACTTCTTGCTTAATTTTCTAATTTGTGTCCTACATACTTCTAGAGTTTGTTACATCTGATGTCAACTGTCTTTTACTGCTGCTTATGAAAAAAATTAGTAAAAACACCTGTGTGAGTGAAGATATGACCTCAGCTTATAAGTAGGGAAAGCGAGGGGTAGGGAAGTTGAGTGACCAATTCTCAGCTTGAACTTTGGGAGTAGTTTGGGAGTAATTGTAATTTTATTACAATCATAGGGTCACTTTAGGATGAATTCCTCAAGTGTTTTAAATTGAAGGTGACTGGGTCAGGGCCAGGTTGGGTGAAGGCTCTGCTTTGCAGAATCGGTAATGCTGGTCATCAAACCTCTGGGATGGGAGAATATAGAAAGAGGGATATAGTTTCACAACTAGTCAAAGTCATCCTAATCTGTCACTGCCACCAGGAGAGGTGGTCCTGCCACTGGCCACTTTTTCCCAGCTCTGTACTGGCCCCTTTCCTTTTACACCCACAAACATCCATGTAGCTGGTAGTTAAGCAGGTCAGGGCACTCGTGTGGGTTAAAAACAGTCCAGGAAAACAGCAGAATAAAAGACTGATTTTATTAGGGTCTGCTTCTAGGTCAGCCTGGTTCAGGAGTGCCTGTGGCAGCACTGGGGTAAAGGGAGAAGGAGGAGCCTCTCCTTTAATGGCCCTTCTGGTGTGTGTAGCCTAAACTCACTGCAAAGCGGCTGCAGACGGTGGTGGGCAGGGAAAACCATCGCTAGATGATCAGCTCACTCTGGAAAATGACTGAGAAACTAAGATGAACACCCATATTTTTCATCATTCTTTTGTGAAAAGTGTTTCAATCATTTGGTTGGGGAGACAGAACAGTATCATGTAAGGGACAGGGCAAATCAGCCCACATTCTCAATACCAGCTCTTTGGAGGGAACGTGAAAATAATAGATAAAAGTTGGATTAGAAGAAATCATGATAAGCCCGTGAATAAGTCACCAACCAAATAATGTTAATTTTTTAGCCTATTTGAAGTTAATAGCACAACTCGTTGAACGTGGCAACTCGGGGCAGCCAGATGTAACAGTACTTAGTGCTCATATGGGACTTTTCATCCTGGGTTCAAAGAATGCTTAATAAATGTGCACAAGCATGAATTACAGAGTTTTATACACTGGCAAACAGGCAAAGAGAATTAAGTGACAGACTTAAAGTTTTATTGGAAACCATTATTTCTGTAATCTTAATCATGCACCTTAAGCACATGCCATCCCATTTTAATGCACACGCCATCTCTCTAAAAAACAGTTCTTTAGAAAATACCTTAGCAAACCAACTGGCATGTTAAGGCTGTAGAAACTTCACTTGTACCTTTTCAAACAACTCTGTAGCTTTGGGGCAAGTATATGTTTAAATTGTTGAATATAATGTAGTACAGGTCCTGTCTAGATATCATTTCAAACCCAGTATGCTCATAGAAGATGAAGATGGGTAAGGAGGTGGGATATCTTGGAAGGAATGCAGTCTGTAGCTAAAGCCTATCAGTACCAGAAGCAAAATTCCTACTGCTTTTTTAAAGTGCTTCATACCAGGCTCTGAACGAAGCGTGATGCTGGTGGGCAGGAGTTTCATGCTTTTCAGAAATCCAGTAGCAACTTAGGAATGTTAGGTCAAGTGAGTTAAGGCAGGAGCTTGACATGCGCTTAAGGTGATGCTGCTTGTGAGAAAAATAGCCAGCCCAGTGCAAGAGTTTGTGTGGCCATAAGATAAACCTGGTAATGGAGCTGATATGGTGGAAAAACAAATTTGTGCGCAACAGCAAGGCCGTTATTATACAGCTGGATCATCTCTGCTATCTAGTTCAACTACGCAGTGTTTGTGGCACAAACATGCAAGTGGTAACATGGAGCGGGGAGAGAGCTGGGAAGGGAAGGAGCAGGGAAGAGAAGGGAAAGGAAGGGAGGGAACTACAGCAGCTTTCCTGTTTCAGTGCACATCAGCTGCAATCTAAGACTGTGACATCAGCTGAAATTAAGTGTGGTCCCTGGACACACAGTTTTGGTTTAGGATTTTAAGCCATCTGCCAAAGCACATTAAGGTTTCTGGCTTGAAGCTTTCTACACACGGCTCAGACTGGGACTTACGTTCGGGAGCGGAGCCTGCCCATAGCACATGCAGTGTTGTGCTTAAGAGACGAAGTAAGAGTCCACAGGCAGAGCAGAAGAGGCAGCGGATGGCAGGGCTCTAGCACGGTGAGCGCACTCTTGCCAAGGACTGCTTGTGCTGCTCTCCCTCCCCTTCCCCTGCACACCTCTACACTTCTCTGTCACCTAAGTCTTTTGCAATGCCTCCTGGATTTCATTTCCACAGCATGAAAAAAGCAGTCAAATGCTTTTAGCCCTGCTTTTATGCTGAGACGTTTGCTAACCTTTGGGGTAGAAGTCAAACACCTGCTATAAGCACCTAAGTGTAGGTGCCTGCACTTGCATCAGATCATAGTCAGCACAGACCCAGGTAGTCGGTGGAGGTGAGGGCATGGTTTGGGCAGGCAGTGGGTGTCTCTTTCAGGGTGATCTGTACGTTTCTCTCAGCTCCACTGACTGCATCAACTAGATCTCACTGGCTATAATAAGAGGTTACATATCAGATTCACATCATTTAGATGCCTAAATTTAAAGGACTCAGTCTTGGGCTGAATCCTGCCCTTGATCTGTACTGTGTAGGTGTCTACAGCTGAGCTAGTCATCCTCATTTCCCTTGACAGCCAACAGAGAGAAACAGGCATTTTTAGGGTGTGATTCATTTGACCTATTTTAGCTACTACTCTAGGATGAGGTAAACTGTGTGCTTGACTAGCTCTCTGCTGACACCCACTTCGCCTCAGCTGAATCACACCCGGAGTGACTTGCTGAGGGCTGCTGGGGCCGTCTGCTTCCCAAGCCCCTGGCTGGTGGGCTGCTTGCCACTTCCCTTGTTTGCTACGTGAGCTCTGCTTATTTGAGGGAGGAAGAGTTTAGCGAGGAGAACGTGTAGCTGAGTGTTGCTTTAACAGGAAGCCTGTGTCTCTGTGAACATGCCTGCTCTATGTCCTCTCCCTGGCTCTTCTTAGCCAGAACATGTTATGAGTGGGCTTGACACCTACTGCCGCTTGGTGAGTGACTCTTAGCCTTGTGGCCACATGGTCCTGCAAACTCCCCACACACCTTCCTTTGCAAAGTTCTCACCAGGGAGTTGTGCTTCTCCTGCCAATAGAGTGATGGGCACCTCCCTTGGAAACTCCTACTATTTGGTTGGCAATCCAGAGCCCCTTCTTTCTGGTCCTCCGAGAAAGACTGATATTTGAAAGGTATTCTTTTTAATGACAAAACATCTCAAACTTGTGCTCATTTGTTTCCATGAAAGTTTAAAACGATAAAAGCTTTAAGAAAGCATCAGACTACTGCCTCTCTTGCAGCAAACATGCTTGCGCTAAGTGGCGGACCAGACTCTGGGGTAAACCATCAAGTGGACCTGACTTCAAAGACAGCCCTCAATGACTAGCTATCCCTCACAGACACAAAGAGGCAGTGTCATGTGCAGCGCCCTGAGCCTTCCCTTGAGTCATACCCTGGTGATGATGTTAAAGCATGCAATTACCCTGCTCATGTTTTGCCCTCTGTAATTACCATTACTATAATTAGCACAGGCTCATTCACAGGTCATCTTTGCCTGGTGACCTCCCAGTAGTTCATTCTAAAACTAATAATGAAAGTGAGACTTTTTTTCTGTGGATGTGCATGGCTGCGTTTTCATGGGAGCTTTGTAAAATCCTGAGATAAAATGAAGCAAATGCAGAACTGACACACTGGGGTGGCTTAGCTTTGACTGTTCCTTGAAGGGGCTTACTTTGGAAACAAAGGGCTAGGTCACTATCTTCTGTTGTTTCAGAACACGAGATGAAAAGGCAAACCCCTCAAATGAATTTTTTATGTCCCCTTGCAAGGAGGGAGAAGCTGTGCCTAACTTGCTGATAGCTTCCCTCCTCGCAGAGGCCCAAGATATGTAGCTTTGACTTGGAGTGTTTTCAGTCTGGGAAGAGGCAGGGGAGACAACAGAAGAGGGCCACCCCGCACACACACTTTACACTTCTCCAGGAAACTCCCACCTCACATAATTTAATTATGAGCTTTGTCAGCATTATTGTGAGAAAGCATTGGTAAGTTTTTGAGGGAGGGAGTTGAAGACGTGCCCCACCTCATGCAGAGGCAACGAGAACATGATTAATGAGCAACATGTATTTAATATTTCACACAAAAACCATCTCCCTAACTTCAGCCAGCACTAAAGCCACTAGGGATCTACAGAACTTACTCCAGAAGCCAAAAGAATTGAGCAGAGAATAACACTAACAATGCACTAGGACTTTAAGCCTGCTGCAGCATTGAAAGGGGTATTCCAGCCTCTCTGCCGACTAGGTTTGTCAGGGAGCTGGTGGTTCTCTGTGCAGTTCTACAGGGCTTTTCCATAAAAGGAGCTTCATCTTACCATATCCCCAAGCAGTTTCTTTAGTTCTGTTTCCAGCAGGATGGTGACACTCAGCAGATGGTGACAATGCACAAGGATCTCCTCCTGCTGCCTTTCCACTAGCTGTTGTCCAAGCCTAGGGCTGGCTCTCTTGGCTGGGGCAGGAGAAGGGCTGTTTTGGTGTCCAGGTGGTTGCTGTCTGCACGACTCCACTGATGTCCTGTATACATCTCTGCAGAAGGGCAGGGCTGGTCTGCACACTGCTATAGCCTTGAGGCTTTATGCCAGCTACGGAGTGGCTTTGCTACCTGTCCTGAGCCTGGCTATATTCAGTGTCTTCCTGCCCTCATGGAAAAGCTATGGGCGAAGTTTATTATCTGAAGTTCTGTGAAATGGGCCATGTTTAGCCCTCAGTGACTTGAATATCCAACTGAGAACCTCCATCATGAGTACCCAGAGCTCCACCAGCTGCTGTAAACATGTACCTCTTTTCACCAGGCATGAGTTTAGCTTTGTAATCTTTGGTATAAAATACAGAAATTAGCTAGTTTCTAACTGTCAGCACCTGGAAATGCAAGTTGAGAGCTGCAAATCAAGCTTTATTCTTCTGTCTCTCTCCTCATGGTGAGCAGTAATGGCCCTACAGGCAGAGTTTTGACGATTGTCTGCCTAAGCATGTATGAGAAAGAATGATGTTTAATTTATTTTCATGTGGTTGCTGGGTGTTGGTGGGAACTCACTCTGCAGCCAGTGGCTACTACTTACATGTGCACATGGAAGGAATATTTGTATGAGAAGACACCAATCGTGAAGGTTCCCAGCACGTTATAGTCATTTAGCTAGTGGCGACTGAAAGTACCTTTGTCTATCATGATGCCATCCCGTACTGGTCTTCAGCAGAATGGACTAACGTCTAGCAGTGGTAGACAATAACCCTTTATGAAGCCCACGTTTGAAAGAGGTGAGACATGTACTTTGCCCATGCATGTTATAGATACTTACTGCTATCTGCGTGTAACTGTATACTGTACTTACATGCTGTAATGTTATATTTAGTGTTTATAAAAGACGCTAATAGCAGTGGAGGTGCACTGAGAAGTTGTGTACAGACACACACACAATATACAAAAGCTTTATTTAATACAAACAGTCTAAGCTCTCAGTTGAATGCAAGATCATTAGCTGCCTCACAGGCTTTTCAGCATTTGGTAGTAGTTGTGCTGTAAAAAAGTTAATGTATTTAGCATCACAAAACCATTTTGCATTTTACAAATGGAGAGCTGCAGGAAGGGAAACATGAAGCCGTAGCTGTCAAACATCCACTGATTTTATTGGCGAACTTGTGACAGCAAGGCTCGGACTCGCAGAAGGCTGATGCCAAAGGAAAGACGGAGCACACCTCTCCTAGGGAATATTTGGCTTTTTACCTGTAGGTCCTTGCCCTTTTGGCAATTGCTTGCGCTATTCACTGCATGCCTTACAGCCTCTGAGAAAATGGCAGGTGAACAGAGAAGTTTCAGTCCATAAATCCCTGCCTAGCCAGGAGGGTATAAGCCCCAACAGACCCCAAAATGGTCCATTCAGGGGTGTTTTTCTGGATGAGATAGTGCTGGGGAAGGGCATAAGTGGGCCTCTAATGACTGTGATATCAACACTGACATTCAAACACATTGACTCTTTTCCTTTCTATTTGTATGTCTCTGTAGATTACCTGCATGTTGTGGATATTCATATGTTCAAGGAATCCCATGAGATTAACAAGCAACAGCACCACACCGACAAGTACTACAGCCCTAAGCTGATAGTACGGCGGGGACAGGCTTTCCACATCCAGATTGATTTCAACCGACCCTACAAGCCAGGAACAGACCAGTTCTGGCTGGAGTATTTGATAGGTAAGTGCCTGGCAAAAGCTATGTCATATCAGCAAAGTAAGGTTTAACAGTCTCTCATAAACAGGAAAACATTAGTACTTAATAGCTGCAGCTTTTCCTGTTATGGCTGATAATTTATAAAAACATGCTTAAACATGGGCAAAGAAGCACTCTTCTAAGCAGAATCTGAATCCTTATTCAAGAGAATCAGCAGAATTATCTGTGAGAGATGAAGGAGCAGTACTGGGGCTTTATATTTAGCAACAAACTGTACTCTGTTGGGCTGCCAAAGTTATCTCTGTTTAATGTTGAATGATAATATGAAAGGTAGGTAAAATGGGAACACCTAATCGTTAGGAAAAGGAGTCTTGTTTGAGGCAGGAGAGATGGCTATGTATGAACTGGGAGAACAAAACATTGGATATACGTGGGGAAAAAATCACACCGAGTGCAATGATACAAGACCTTGCAACTTTGCAGCCTACATTTACATCTGACCTGGTTACAAGGAAAAAGATTCTAAGACTGTAGTTTTGGACCAGAAATATACCCAGGGTGATGTCAGAGGCTTTATTGAATTACTGCAGAGAGAGCAAGAAAGCATTTTCCATCTAACCGAGAGATCTTCATCAGAGACCCACAGCGTAATGTACCTGTTAGCTTATTGAAGGTATAAGACCAGAGAAGGGCATGACCTTTCTAGAGAAGGGGAAAAGCAAAAGGCAAAGTCTCCCTTAAAAGACTTTTGCTTCCTGTTGTGCTCCAAAGGCAGCCCCACTGAACACTGCTCCATACATCACATTTCTGGCTAAGGCCTAGTTTATCTGGACTGATCTCAGAGTGTCTGTGTTAAGACATCAATGTTCCTGTTAAAAACTCTTTAGAATAGGCTTGAATTGATGTTTTAATTTACTTTCCTGAGAGATGCAGTTCCAAAATTTGTAACATTGATTTTTTTCCACTGTTGAATTATGATGATGTGGCCATTTATTAGATTTGTTGCCTTTTAAAGCTAGATGGGCGTTCATCTCCTAAACATATGCACAGTGAAAAGGTTACTGTCTGCACATTTTTTTCACGGATCTCTTCTTTCTAATTTAAATTAAGGTTGGGAGGCATATTATGACAGTTCGATGAATGATTGGCTGAACAGGCACAACAGCCTTTAAAATTTTAATATGCGTAGATATCATTAGTTCTTTTGGGATTTAATTAAATTCAAGACTGTTCCCTTAATCTTTATATGTTTAAAACAAGCAGCTGTATCAAGAAAGGGAAAATGGAACATTTGTTTTTTATTGCATTGTGTGATATTTGCATTTGTTTTAATCAGATAGTGTGTATTGGAAAAAGAAACTTAACATTTCTTTTGACATTGCGAAGTCCATTTGGACAATCTAAACACTTATTCTCCTGTTGCTCTTTCCTAACACATCCCCTATCCACAGCCTGCTCCTTGAATCCCTAAGAATAGATAAAAATCCCTTCATCCTCAGATTCAGTAGGAATGGGGTTAAACCTAGTCTGAGCCAGGAGAGGCTTTGCAACAAACTCAGTTCAGAATGATGATTTTGCAGTCAGCCCTGAGGCTATGGTAGACTTCTCTTCCCCTCCCTGTTCTTCACTGCTACTGTCCTTTCTGTGAAATGGGAACATTAATTTTGATGTCTTATGTGTGGTGCTTGGGAATCAGCTGATGTAAAGTGCTACATATACAGGATATTATACAACGCTGTTGCGCTCTCTTGCTTTTTAACGGTCTCCTTCTATGAGCACTGTCACCTTCCTGTAAGGAAATGAGCTCACGGAGATTGAACTGGGAGCGCAGATGTTCGGGCACCTCTTCTAGGACTTGCTTAATACTCAGTGCTCCCCAAAAGTTTCTCTTTAAACACATGTGGTGAAAACATAGTATTTTTGTTCCCAAAGGAACAAATATAGGCTAGCAACAGAAAGCAAAACAAAATCAGTCCACAAAGGAGAAGGAAATCATTTAGGGAGCTGGGATTAAATCATTCAGAGATGATCTGCTTGACTCTTACTACTTGTCTTTTTAGTGGCAAGTGTAATGTTTGATGCCCTGAAGGGGAGAAGGAGATTTCTCTGTCATACTTAGGAAAAAGTTCTCAGTGCTGAAGGGTTCAGTGTTCTCAACCTTTGTCATAGGGAAAGGTGGCCAAGCTACATCCCATTTTTAATGTGTTTATGCCTGAAGAGTAGGCATTCAGTTCCTGTAATGCCAGTTGCCTAAAAACCAGAGTCCAGTCTAAAAGCTGTTGTCTAGGCTGCCTCTGTAAGCAGAGGAAGGAGGCAGGCACCTGCTCCCTTAAAATTGGATGATTTCTCCTCTGGAGGCGTTTGTCCTCCTCCACTGACTCTCTCCCATAGACCAGGCTCTGACTTTAAGATCACTAAAGACCATGGAGATGAATCCTACTCTTTGGTGCTGTCATATGGATGCTATACCTAAAGGAATGGTTTAGACAACAGCAGTACAGCAGATGCAGCTTGTCTCACAGTGTCAGAAAACATTAGGGTATAATATTCTAAAGGGTACCTCCTTAGAAAGTGCTGAACTGAAGAGTTTAAAGTGATGAGCATTAAGAAATGTTTGAAGGTGATTGTAAAATGACCTTTCCAAGGAGCTCTCTGAGCACTAAAGGAGTGGATTTCAAACACTAGAATAGAATTGTAGAATAATTTAGGTTGAGGAGACGTCCAGAGGTCCCCTGGCCAACCTCTTGCTCAAAGAAGGTCCAGTTAGCTCAGGTTGCTCAGAGCCTTGTCCTGTGGGCAAGTTTTGAGTATATCCAGGGATGCAGAGATTACCTTAAATAATCTTGAGCAGGCTGTACATGAGATGTAGAATCTTTTGGGATGAGACTTTTGGATGTTTTGAGGTGCTTTTCTCATAAGATATGAAGAATCTTTTGGTGGGGCAGCTGGCCTTGGCTCCCAGGGAGTTCAGCTGGAGCTAAGAAAATTCAACATCTATTTCTGCAGGGTCATTCCTATAATGAAGGCTGTTTAGACAGCAGCAGAATATGAAGCTATTCAGAAATGATTAGTTCCCAGCACTGGAAATTTCCCAGCATTGACGTTAATCCATCACAGACTTTTTATCCATTAAAGACTAATTCTGCTTCTGAAAATATGACAGTGGTAATGACTTGGTCCTGTGTGTGTTCGGAGGTATTCTATTTCCTTTATTCCCTAAAATTTCATTTTAGTTCCTTTTTTTGCTCCTATTTTTGCTTCTTTTGCATCATTAAAAGGATGATTAATGAAGCAAGTAGAGATTGCTTAATCCTTCTATTGATAATGAATCAAGAGGACCTAGGACAAATGCTTCCTGTGACCAATGTGTCATGTGAAATTTGGTCTCAGACGCTCATGGAATACATTTAGTTAACAATGGTTTTGTAAAAACCACAGTCCATTTAGATACCATTCACATGCAGAGTAGAATTAATGGAATAATTGTTTAATATAAATAATTCACCTCAATCTCTTGAAATTCACTTTTAGTGACACTCTCCTGAGAAGGAGCCTTGTGACTAAAGTCCTTTTCACTTTATCAGACTTTTCTGTGAATTAATCATCAATGACACTGTCTGAAATGCTAACATGTAAATTATAATTGTTTTGCACATATTGTTTCATTAAATTAGGACTCTTCTTGTCTGCTAAAGTATGAAAAAAAAAATGAATGGATCAAAAATCCACATGGAAAAATCTCCACTCATAAGGAATGATGGGATATTAGTCCAGTTCTTGTATTGGACTGCAGCCCTGCCTCGGTACCTATGGTTTGAGAGTTGTTCCATCATGTCGTATTTCCTTTCTCACAGCCCACTTCCTGGGTTTAATGAGAAAAGGTGAACATTACCCCTTGACACATACTTATTTTTATTTTTCTGGGGATGAGATAAAAGAGCCACAAGAGAAGTGTAGATAATGTTCTTACATTGAGTTTCCCACAAGGCTAGCTGGGGTGAAACAACTGCCGTCTGCTTGAGGCTCCAGGGAGCCTGGACAAATCAGTGAATTCTTCAGCTGTCTTGAACTCCCCTTGACTACCCGAGGTCAATATGGGGCAAGATTTTCTTGGGCCTCTTGGTAAAGAGGACTCTTTGTGCTGTTCTTGGTTTCTACAGCTTGAGGCTCTGTAGGGAGCCTGTCCTAGTGTGCATCTCACACCTGGCAGCCAGTTAGCCTGAGTGCCACAAAGTTTCACCAGTCACTGCTCTACAAGCAGTGATTTCTCTAGAAAAGGGGATGTATGATTGGATAGGCTTATGTAGCCTTCCATTATACTTTTGACAGTAGTTTCCTATACATGGCTGTAAATCCTAAAGCAACTGATGAGTTTATATGGTGCATCCTTACTGTAATGATATATTTTTATATACCCTCATAAATTGTTTATTGGTACTTTCCTTGAATGGCCTCATAAATCCATATATATTGGTCTAGCCCTAAATATTATTATAAACCTTTTATTCATTGTTATACTTCTGGAATGATCATAAATCCCCATCCTTTAGGCTACTATCATCTTTCCACACATGTGCATGCGTGCACACCCACATACCCACCCATATATACTGCCTGATTTCTAATCATAGGCTTTTGGCCTGAGATGAGAGCAGAAAATTACTGCTCCTTTTTTACAGTCTTCCCAGGACTGCTCCAGAGGAATAGCTATGAAATTACACATATGAATACATACGAAAACAGCTAAGAGTAAAAAAATGTTGGATCTTGTTCCATATGGCTTATTTAGAGGACACCACATTCACAGCTAAAGTCAGTGGGGCCACCCGAGTAAAACTAAAGAAATAGGGATCTGAGTCAGGCCCCGCAGAATCAGTGGGGCTCTTTATGCCATCCTACAGTGCCCATGGCCTTTCCCTGTTTTAAAGGCAGTGTTGGGATTTTGAGTTGTTCCAGGGGTTTGGGGTGTTATTCCTTCTATGAAGCAGCAAATCTGCCTTTGTGGGAAGTATTGCTACCCGCGCTGTCCCTGTTTCTCCTCAGCAGCACTGGGATGGGGGTGGGCGGCTAGCTAATGGAGTAGCAGGGACATGAGATTTTCCCCCAGCGTCTTAGATGGGATGTCAAGACAAGTTCTGCACCTTGGAGAAAGTTGCTGATGGCATCTTGATTTTTTAAGAGCTTTCCTAGCATTGTTTCCTAGCTGAAATGTATGACGCCAATGTGTTTTCTACAGCTGTGAAGTACTAGTAACATTCACTCCTGGGACAGTGTGGTCAGATGTTATGGATTCCTAACTGGAGCCATGAGCAAAAAATCATTTGAAGATATTTGTGTGTCCTGCACTCCATGTTTGTATGCAACACTTCTGAAGGCAAAGAAATTTGAGGATGGGAAGGAACCAGATGTGAAATTAAAGCAGTGGCTTAAAGACAGTACTATTTTTTACAAAGATTTGTTTCTCCCTCGTTTGCTTTGATTGTTTGAGATTTTATTACAGTTCCCTTCCCTTCTTCTCCCTTCCCTTCACTCCCTTTCCTCTCCCTTCCCTTCCAGATGTTTGCTAAAGTTATTGATAGTCATTAATAAGGCATAGTCCCAGTATGCTAACACCCATCCCCACGCTGTTTGCTACAATAAGGCTTGCCTCTGCTACACAGCTACTGTACTGTGGCCTCCACCTCCAACTTATTTATCAGCCTGTCACAACTATTATATTTCTAGGGCTGGCTTGGAAATAAATTATTTACCCTGTGTGTGAAAGAGTCTGTCTAGGTAAAGAAAAATGAACCCAACAGGAAAATTATTAACCTAACTGTGTATAATGCATGTCGCAAAGGGAGCCAGCTTCACACACTCCTTTAAAATCTTCTAATGAAGGTTCCTAAAGAGAGTACTGAGAAATAGCTTTGTTCATCTCCCTCTGTTCTGAAGTATCCTGCTTCCATCAGGAAGGAAACGTCCTTTGAAGTTAACTACATCGCTTATCTCTGTTCTAGCAAATTCCCCCCTTTTCCCTGCAAAAGGGAAAAGTAAAACAGGTACTGATTTATGTAGGACCTGCCCAAAAACACTCATCACTCCCTCTACTTCCTGTGGTAGCAGCTCAGCAGCTAATTCAACAACGGCTGAATAGTACACATGCACACACACACACATATGGGAATGTATATGTCTGCTAGGGAACAAGGGAAAAACTAAAGTAAATGGAGACATCAACTTGAAGGTGAATAAGTAGGGGAAGAGGAAGAGTGTCATTTGAGTAAAGCCTGATCTCCTATTAGCAATTTGGAAAGAATAGCAGTGGTGGATACTTAGCAGTGTTGGATAGGGACATCCCAAGAGTGTGATGTCATACAACTACTTTGTCTTTCATAGAGAAATTTCTTGTGAAATGTCCTCATGTATAATCTCGCCCAAGACTGAGGGCCAAGACTTCCTACACCCAAAACACACTTGAGCATCAAGGAGTGAGGCAACCACAAAGAACTGGCTGCAGAACATGGTTCACGCTGCCAACTCCTGGAGCAAATCAGAGCAAGAAGGATCTGAGCCAGTTGATGCTGGCAGAGGAGCCCTCTTATCAGTATAAGAGTTCACCTTCGCTACGTGACTCCTGGTCCTCACATGCACCCAAACACATCCTCCTACCTCTCTCTGTAGGTTGGGTTAGCACCAGAGAGCCTGCAGAGAGTGCTTTGCCAGACATTCACAGATTTTGGTAATGAGTCTTTAGATAATATTGAATCTTCTTCCTTAGAGAGTATCACCCAGAGATTCAGTCAGCACAGCATATAATCCCTTCTGAGAAAGGCCTGACACTAAAGATCCCAACTACAAGCCAAAATTGACCCTTCATTTTCAACTGCAGCTAGAAATGTGCGCTTAAGGAGTAAATGAAATTAATAAGGCAAATATTCAAGCCATCTTGAAAGGACTACCCTTCACTGTTGATAAACTCAGTACTGAACCTACATAAGGATTCTTTTGCCAGCAACCTTAGTATGTAATGCCAGAGTTACTCAGCTTTATAGTGCTCTAGTATCAAGACAACAGATGTGTGTATATGAGACTAGTGTGGCTGGTGCTGCCAGGTGTCTAGATGTGTGATTACAAATCAGCTCTGCAAGCTTCTGTCAAAAGTAACAATTTCCTTGCTCTTTCATTTGTATTTCTGTTTTCATTTCAGAAGATTGGGAAACCTGTCCTCTCTTCACATAAAATGTTGGAAACTGTTCCCTGTGCTCTTGAGGACTCTGCCTGTTTTCCTAGCCTTCCTCATGGGTTCAGGATTTATGGGACTGTTAGTGCAAGGCTGGCAAAGCAGCCAGAGCCCTCCTCGCCTGTTAGGAGCAAACAGCATTGACTTCTATTTACTAGTAAGAGCTACAAGTGCTCCCGTGTTATGTGACAAACAGATTAGGGTGTCCTGTAGCCTCACATGCAAGAGGGATCGTTTTTGTTTGGAAAGGCAAATGAGGTGTTGCATGCTGGGGCCACAGAAAGGCAGGAATACTACAGGCGTGATTCTCTGCTGAGCCAGGTGAGGTGAGGTGCAGGTGAGGGTGTTTTAATAAACATGCCTTACAAAGACCCCACGGTCTCTTTGGGATCCTGTTTAGTTCCTATAAGCAGATTTACTGGAGGGTGATTCTGTAGCCTGCCTGTTACCAGTGCATGTGCTTCTGTTTGCAAAGTCTGTTTGCATGGCTTTGCATAGTGGTGCGGAGTCCTCCTCCACAGCACAGCTCCCGCCATCTCTAACGGGCTCCTGCACTGATGTGTAGAGATGAGGATGATAAAGTCAATTCACAATCACATTAAAATACTAATCTCTCCCTCCCTCCCCCTTTCTGAGAGAGGTAAGGAAGATATTTTAAAAGGTAGCGCTTGTCAGTGGTTTTCAAAGGTGTTGGTTCAATTACTTGGTTTGTTCTGCCACTTTGTTTGCGTGGACTGTTTTTTTAAATAAAAACAATTATATCAAAACTAGCAGCAAAATATCAACTGCAGAGGCAAGCTGGGTCATACCTAGTTCCACTACAAAGCACAGGAGCATGTTCAGCTCTCAGATCCCAATTGTGAGCAGGCACAAGACTCTTGTCTTTGTTACCTCTATAGGCTCTTCTCTCTAGACTGTCTTTCCTTTGATGGCTTATTTTTGAAGTGTCCAGTGCTTTATCTTCTAGTGTTTTCTATTGTTTTTGCTCTCTCATGCTAATCCTTTCTTCTTCTGTAGGTCTCTTCCTTATGTTGCGTGCCTCACTAGTCTGAATAGGTTTCATGAGTTACAGCATCCCTGGCCTTCAGGGCAAAATGGACTATTTATGTGCCCCGAATAACCTGTTGGATGAAGCACAGTAGCCTCAGATTTCTTAGAAACACAGAGGTCATGGCAGCTTGCAACCTTCTGATTCAAAACTGGAGTTGTCCTTTCCCAAAATGTAGCAGTGCTCAAATCTGGGATTATCTGTGCATCAGCTGTATAAAAATACGCAAGCAGACAATCAATGACTTTGTACATTTAATTTTGAAGTTCTTAAATAGTAGAAATGAAAAATATAGAGGTCTGTCTCTGTCTGCCTCTGTGCTTTTCATTTCCCTGTCTGTGAAAGAGTCTGACTTTCAGCCTAAAATATGAAGTGAATATGTTTGAGAATAATATAAGGAACTCAGCCTTCTCACAAGTGTATATTTTGTCTACGCTGCTGCTCAGATTCCAGATAGAATTTGGCTCTACCTCAGGCTGAAAGGGTGGAATCGTTCTCAGCTAACTTTAAAACCTGTCAGTGTACAAGTTTACATGTAGCCTATCCATCTAGGTGCTTGTTACCGTTGGCAGAGAAAAGTAAGCTTTTACAGAGTGTGGTTTGTTTTACTGTAAAATAGAACATCATGTGTGGTACTTTGTAGATGTGTCATACTTTAGGATCCATTGCTTACAAAGAGTTTGGCTATCTAGCCCAGATGCACTCATTTATACTCCAGGTGTTGATTCCAACTCAGTCCATGAGGTGCTTGGGAAGAAGTAAGCTTTGGGTATCCGCTGGCAGACTGACTTGTATTTTCTGAGCCCCATCTGTGTTCACTAGTGTGGAGGAGGGCTTGGTCTCTGCTTGTCAACTCAGTAGTGCAGTGAGGGCTCATCCAAAGCCCTCAGCCGATGTCCATGCCCGAGCAGCTGCTTGCATGTTAACAAAGAGGGTGGTCAATGAATCTGAACTTGGGAAGGGGCTCTCAGTCACACTTACACACTTACTTGTGTAGCTATACACAAAGATAAGGAGCAAACCGGAGTGCAGTATGATGGATGAACAGATCTGATCCAGGGAAAGCTGGGGACAGCCCGTACTCGCACTGCCATGGCTACACTCCTAGCCTGAGCTTTAAAGCTTACTGGAGCTAGATGGGTGCAAGCTGTCTGCACAGGCTGCCTGCTAAGAGGTATTATGAACATTTTTATGTGGCAGTTTTGCCAAGTGACCAGGCACTATGTGAAAGTCTAAAGGAGCTGGTCTCTGCCCACTGGAACTTGCCATCTCAGTTGAAAACAGATGAAGGAACAGAAGGCTACCAGGAAATGAAGAGACAGTTAAAACAAGGTGAATCTACTCATGGAATTATCCCCCTCTCTTTCCAGGCCGCTATCCACAGCAAAACAAAGGCACTTACATCCCAGTCCTCCTAGGTGATGAGCTGAAACCTGGGGAGTGGGGAGCCAAGATTACTCACAAGGAGAACAACTCCATTCGCCTGTCCATCATGTCGTCTGCCACCTGCATTGCTGGAAAGTTTCGCCTGTACATTGCAGTCTGGACTCCCTTTGGCATCCTCCGAACACAGAGAAACTCAGAAACCGATACTTACATCCTCTTCAATCCTTGGTGCCAGCGTAAGTACCTTATGAGAGTCAAAGGTTCACGCTTTCTGCTGCCAGGCTCATTGGTTTTTGGGAGGCATGGGGTAATCCAGGAAGGGAAGCTTGGTACTGAGGTGATTGGAAGCAAGCTAGTTTGTGTCTGGAAACGATGTAGTTAGGTCCACCTTAATGTGCCAGGAGGCAAGTCTTATAGGCTTGAGAATAGCCCTGTGAGTGGAGCTCAACTCTGCGGGCCTATGCCTCTGCTCTAGTTGCGTTCTGCAGTTATATACAGCCAAGTCTGTGTTTGCCAGTTAGGAAGCACGGCACTGCTCCATTTCTCGTAGTAAACATACCCCAAGGCTTTGCTCTGACTTTAGTAGGTATCAGTCTGAGCCTTCTGCCTGCCTGTGTGTGCCTTACTTAAACTGACAAGTCAATACAGGCATGTTTTTTCTCCAGGATTCAGTGTGGGGCAGGATGCGGCAGTCCCCCATACTGACAGATTTTCTATTGAGTTGCATCATTGATTGCCACACTTCAGGATCAAACAGCTGCAGTCTAAATGCCTGCAGGAACTCAGTGGGAACTGCTGCTCCTGCACAGGTTAGATACAGTCAATCCAGTGCAGCATGATTCGTGGTGCCTTGCTTCTACGTGAGACTTGTTCTTTAGGGCTGACTAATTACCAGCTGTCCTGGCCTTTGCAAGGAATAGGACATTTTGCAAATGTGCCTTTTTTAATCCATTGGGTTGAAGAACAATTTTTCTTTTTTTAATCTCCCTGGATCCCAGGACTCGGATACTTGTAAGACTCCAGGTCTGGCATATGCACTGCTACATATTTAGGTCACCAGCTAACTTTAATATCTTCCTGCTACCCTTCCTTCATGGGAGCTACAATGTTTTTCCCACAATATTTGTATAAAATAAACCCATACTAAACAAGGGTCATCTTACTGTGGGATCAGTAACTTGAGCATTATTAATAGTCCATTACTCTGCTACTCCTGTCAGTACATCGAATGATTTGTGCTGAGTTCATTACTTGCCCCTGGTCCAAGGGAATATAAGCAGTGATTAGCTTATGCATTATTTAGGAAGATATATGTTAATGCTGAGTAAAGCAGAGTTAGTTAAGTGGGAACAGGAGGGAAAGGCAGGGTCCAGGGTGCTACAATGTTGTGAGATACTTTGGAAAGCACCTTAGAAA
The DNA here is from genome assembly GCF_040807025.1 of Struthio camelus. NCBI lineage: Eukaryota > Metazoa > Chordata > Aves > Struthioniformes > Struthionidae > Struthio > Struthio camelus. The sequence continues at coordinate 103,236,930 of NC_090943.1, forward strand.
AGAATGCTAAGAGTTTTTCTGGGAGAAGGGAATAATGTGAAATAGGAAGAGAGGAGTCCAGGCCACAGAAAAGAGAGTGCGTGTGACCTACTGTTGAGCAGACAAAGCTGCTTAAGGTTTGTAAATGCATCAGCCTGTCATAGCTCCAGCAAGGGAGGTGCAGTTCTCTGCATCATGGTATAGCATCCCTTGGTTTTAGTCCTGGAAGTCTCAACTGCCGGTTTGTTAGCCAGTGTGGTGACTCTGCAGAGGCCTACTCTGAGGTAAGCCCCACTGAAAAACCTTCTTAAGTTGCCTCAATTTACCTCATAACTAGCATACAACAAACCGGGGGGGGGGGCTGCATGCAACTGTAATTTGGAATAAAGGTACGGTTGTGGTGATTGTAGGGGAGTTGGCTACTCCACCATGGTGTGACAACAAAAGAGCTGATTCGGGGGGCTAGCCAGAGGGTGGGAAGGGGAAAAGCAGTCTCTTCTTCCCATCTCCTTCCCCCACCAATACTGTTTGCTAACTGATATACAGCTGCTCATGGCACATGAGTGCCTTGTTTTCATATACACTCCTTCCTTCATACCTGTGCTGAATATGGCCAAAAGCAAACAAAGTTAAAGTCACAGTGTGGGAGCACACTAGCAGGGCACAAGGTGTGCTGCAGTTGTCTTCAGCAGCAGCCATCAGCAAGGCTGCCAGAAAGGCTCTGCGACAAGAAAGCAAAAGAGTCTATGGGAAGTAAAGATCCACTTTGTGGCCCCAAGGCCTAGGGCAGGACTTTCTGGGTTACCCCCAGATGACCCTGGTTTTGTCTGCAGCTTATTTCAGGTGTGTCTCAATGATTTCCAATCCTGTCCCTTGCTGACGACCACAATTTTCATTTTCTGCACATCCCAGGACATAATTTCATTTGGATTTACTTCTTGCCCCTACTTTTACTCCTAGGTAGTTTGGACTAATTATTTCTTATATCTGCTTTTCCCTTTTGTGTTAGAAAACCAAGGGCAGCATTTCTGCACACTTTATCCCCTGGCTGGAAAAGGTTGTTCAGTGGAATGGCAAAAGAGTATAAAAATTCAGGCAGTTAAAGTGCACAGAAAGCAATAGTTTGAAAATCTCTTGGACTTGTTTGCTGGGTTAATAGCTAAGCAGAAAAGTCTGAGTGAAATGCCTCATTAAAAAGAGAGAAGGCTGATGCCAGGAATGAATGGGGATTGTTATTGCAGTGAGCAGAGAACCAGCTCTGTCAGTGTCTTCTGCAGCTTTTCGACTCATCATTTTCAAGAAACATCAATGTGTCTGTATGAGCTTTTCTTTAAGACAGAGGCATTTGTGCCCTTTCTCGTTACTCCTTTTCATACTATAGTTCTGTTTTGACGTATTTTCCCAATCACAGATGCGTTTTTTCCTGCTGTTTCACAAAAGTCTGCATAATTTACCAATTAGGCTAAACTGACTAGTTGCTTTAGCTTGCTTCCAAAATCGTTGGATTTTTTATATAGTGTAACCCCTTGAGCTACATTTCAGGCTTATCACCAGGACGACTTTACAGATCCAGCTGCAGGACCTGATCCTGCAAGGAGATATGCATCTGCCCTTCCCATTTGGGTACAGCAGAATTCAGTATGCTAGCGGACTGAGATTTCAGATACTCAGGTGAAATTTGCATTCGTTAATATGTGAGATAAAGCCTATAAGCATCCTTTCTTCAGCCACCTGATACAGCAGGGAAAAACAGATGTGCTTTTGGGCATGCAGAGCCCTCTTCAGTTCTGAAACAGAAGATACAAACTGCACGTGGTTGAGGATAAGTTCTTAAAATTTAACTGAACTTTTAGTGATGCTGGACTACATGAAAGAAGAGGATATCTCCTTTGATCTGGATACTGTGAGGTTTTTCTGAAGAGGTGCTGTGCCTCAGCAGCTTTCTGCTTGGGAACGCACTGTGTCTCTCACTATTAACCTTAATGGCTTTCTCGTAAATAGAGATGCATATTGTGTCTGATAAGTTGCAGACTCCATGGGCTGAGAAGGCATGCATTTCATTCACCCAAGTCTTTTGCGAAGTGCATTATATTTAAACTATTAAATATATTGCATCTTTATAGATGCAGTTGCCTATTTCTTTACCTTATATCCTTCAAAAGTCCTGTTCTAGTTCGATGATTATTAGCATGGGGTTGATTTTAGCCTCCTCTTATGAGATATCGGTCCAATAACATTTTCTGGCGTTTGTAGCAAAAGCTTACGTTTGATCTCTTATGTCATAGATTGCACATGGGTAATATTCACACAGAGCTTTACACTCCTGCTACATTAATGTAGATAAACGCTAACAGTTGCAGAGAAGCATACTGAGCTTGATCCTAAGAGGAGTGGATTTTGTAGATATCTGAACTTAACTGTTGCAGGTCCACGCTTGCCACGGTGCTGCACCCTCTCAGCAAGAGCCCTGCGAGCTCTCTTGCTCCAGTGAAGCCCAGGCATGCTGCTCAGGCTCCTCAGCTCCCGAGGAAGCGCAGTCAAGGGAGGCTGGGTGCGCTGGATAAGCCTGATGCCTCCACCTTTGCATCCCCAGGTGGTGCCATGCTCAGCAGTCACTGTGTGCATGAGGAAATGTTTCCAGCTCTGGCTAGTGGCTGTGCTGGGGAAGGGCTTGCCCACTTCCCCCTGTACTGGGGAAGGACCCTTATGCCCTTCCTGTCCCCTGCTCACATCGCCAGAGGGAAAGGGCTTCTTACCACTTTTACAAGGAGCCTGTGTGCAGTGGGTTTCCTTACCTGCAATACTGTCTTCTCACGAAATATATTTTTACCTTACCCATCTTCAAACACAGAAGCATAGAGGCTAGTTTGCTTCTTTGTAGCATTGCTAGTGTCTTAGTAATCTCCCAGGATAAAACAAGTGAGTAAAAAAACCTTAAACTGCTGGGGAGAAAGAACAAACAAACCCAGCATATTGCCATGAAATTCTTCTGTTTGTCAGATGTGAGTCTCCACTTGCACAAAATAATTAGGAGTTGTACTACGTACAGCATGCTTAGCATCAAAGCAGTCACAAATGCCTTGTGTTTTCTTCTAAACAGTCTCAGGGGTAGTGAAAGCTGTCAAAAATCAAAGCAACTGGTTTCTCTGTGAAACACAGAGGCCCTTTTTGTGTTATCAAAAAACACAAATATTTAAAAATAATTGACAGAGAACTTAATCAATTTTCATCTAATTTAGCAAAGATCATGCAGTCTTGAAATAACATAAGCATCTCTGTTGATATCAACCAGATCAGTATTGATATTTTTAATCCCTGAAAGAGAACAACAGCTGTCAGGAAAGCACGTGCATGCCCTCCACTGAATGCATAACCACACAGGAGGTGTAAGTTCTCTTCCTTTGAATGTGCTCTCTGTACCTATTTGTACAGATGTACTTTAATAAAGTCCAAAACTCAATGAGTAAATATTTATGGTTGCTCAGTCATCAGATTATGCATATCCATCCTTATCAAACAGAACCTACACGACCTGTAAAATCTACAATGTTTTTGGCAGAATGTCATGCAGAATTTCCTCAGAACTGGAACTTTAGACCTCACCTAAGTATAAGATTATGCCTTGCTGGCATAAATCACTGCAGCTTTTTGATTCACTCTCAGGTTTTACCACTCTCTCTGTCACCTGGTAGCCTCTGATAAACCCATTATCCTACACTTTGGAACTGAATGCAGGTTGACAAGGTCATAGGTAGTAATAGGTTTATAAACCTCTTTATAACCAGCTGTTAGAAGTGGAGTGAATACCACCACTCTATAGAATTCAAAAGTGGGTCTCAAACCCACATGCCTTAGGAAAAAACAAGTAAAACCTGCTGCTTCTCCATTTACTCTCTCTCTGATGTAGTCTTGTGCCCCTACCTAAGCACTTCCCTGGTAGTTGGAATGCTACAAAACTTTCTGAAGATGGAAACAAACAAACAAAAAGGTTTCCCAAAATGTCAGGAAAATAAAAACATCAGTTGATATTCCCTGCCTGCCTTACTCCATCTACTTGCAGGAACCAGGCTCTGCCATGGTACATGCCTGGCTGCTGGCCTATGTGGAAGGGAGAGAGAGAACCAGAAAGTGCTGAAGTAGCAGCCCATTAGCAGCTGGATTAAATAAAGTTGAATGTGGCTGTCCCAGGAGCACTGGGAGGAAAAAAGAGGAGAGAAGAAAAACTGGGGTATCCGAGTCAGCAATTCAGTCAGCAAAATCAGTCACGCTGAGGGAAAAGAACTATTTAGGCTGCAAAGCAACACTGGCAAAAGTACAAGGGAAAGTCCTGATCAATGAGAGGCAACGAAGGCCTCTCATATCATTCCGTTGCCCTCCAGTGTAGAGGTTCTGTGTTATATATTGATGCATAATCCCTACTGTATGTATAGATTTATTAATATTAATATATCTGCAGAGAAGATAAAACTTCTGGCATAGTCAGGTGTATAGACGGATAAAACCCCAACTTAGCTGAAATCAGTGTGAGTTTGGCCATTGATTTTTAAGAGGGTGCAGGTTTTATCCTTATTTCCATCCAAACTGCAGTTCTACAGGCACACAAAGAAGCTTTTGAAGATGAGGTTTACAAGGAAGCATAGATCTGATTTGCATTTCAACAACACAGAGTAAATCAATAGGCTTTTAAAAGTGAAATGACCCTCTACCGATTTGTAGTGGGGTGCTGAAGAAATCCACTATGGTAGTTGGTGAGTGGTAGTTTCATACTTGCCTGTATCGCACTGTCACAGGTTATTGCTTCCCTTTAATTTGTTATCTGGCGCCACATTACTGATTTCCCCAAATTAATTAATTCACAAACTATTACATGTTGAGCTGTATCTCTTAGTCTCAGAATATTAGCACTGGCACAGAGGAGAAATCCTCGACTTCATTTTAGTGTCACAAAATCACAATCTGCTTCGTACGTACCTGTGAGTACCTTAACTGATACAAGACAAATTTAGGATACATCCTTTGTATATATTTTGATGATCCCTTCAATTTATTCCAGTTTTCACTTGGACAGTCAAATATCACCTTATATTAGCTCGTCAGTCAAGCTGCACGGCGGAGATGCAGTACATTCAATAATTTTCAAATACAAATAGCAATCAAACCCTTCTGTTAATACACTATTAAAACTGTATTCCATTTCTTAATGCACTACAAATTTTTCTTTAAATCTCTTGTCTTGAGTTGTTTTCCATTAATGGGCTTGGAATTGTTCTTTGATCTGTTTGTACGGATGCAGAATTATGCACGGTGCGCCAACTTTTAAATCAGCGGTACACAGTAATCATAAAGTCCTTGATAAGATGTGACATTTTAATCATGCTTTTCAGATCCCGAGAAAATAGCCACAACTTGTCAGCATTTTTGCATCACGCATGCCTTTAAGCCATGTGTCGTATTTCTAACTGAGGTCATTATCTGTTTATATTTGTACTGTGTTGAAGAAAAAAATGGTTTGTTTCGTGGATGTAGGGCACTTTTCATTAAAGATGACTGTATTAGATGCTAAGTTTTTAATCTGTCCCGTATGAAAACTAAGTGGCTGTGTTAATGTTTCTTTTGGACAAACTGACGCAGAGGATGCCGTATTTCTGGATGATGAGAAGGAAAGGGAAGAATATGTCCTGAATGATGTTGGTGTGATTTTCCATGGAGACATCAACGATATAAAATTAAGAAGCTGGAGTTATGGTCAGGTGAGCTATTTAGAATTTCTCTGGCTGTTCCCAGTAGGACAGCAAGTGAATTTAATTGATATCAGACTGTGGTTGAGACTGTGGGCTCTGGAGTAAATTATTGATGTCTACTTGAGACACACAAGGGGCATAATTTTAAAATTGTATGAAGTCAGTATATACCTAATCCAAAAAAAAATTTCATAATATCTAATATTTAAAGATCTTGTTTTAGGGGCACATTTCAGATACTAAGAGGCTACCTGTTGAAAGTTATGTTCATTAGCTGATGTTTCCACAATGCAGCAGTACTTCTGCTGCCACATTATTGCTTCTTCAGGACCAAACCTGTTTGGTGAAAGGGGAGAGATTTATTTCTTCCCAGCAATAGACTATATTCCTTTTTGACTCTTCTTTTTAGTTCTAGCAGTTTGGCAGAAATAATTCCCATCTTCTTGTGGGTCAGGTTGTCACAGGGTTCCTGTGACAAACTGATTTAGTCCCACAGTTTGAAATTTCCTCACCACAGTGACAGAGGGTGGAATTTTTCCCTGCGCTGTCTGGACTTGATGCCCTCAGGCTCCAGCGGCCTTCTGCAGCCTGCTGGGAAACTTGCCCCATCAGGCTGGAGAGCAGCGTTGATGTGCCTAGATTTGCTGCCTTCAACAACATCAAACACTTGCTGCTTGCCCATGTTACAGCAATCTATTTCTAAGCACTAAACAGCCTGAAAATCCCTATGGGATGAAACAGTTAAGCTGTTGTGTGGGAATGGGAAACAAACAGGCATTTAAGAGCAATATCAAAATTCTCTAAGGTCACCCTAACCATCGTTAAGGGGGACACCAATGGGCCACTGTTGGACTGAGCTCATCTCACCTATTGTTTTTGCACAACAGAGTAATTAAGAAAGTGCTGAGGTATTCTCTTAGTGCTATGGTAATGGATCCATCCAGTTTTCACTGCACCTCCCAGACATGGTCTCTCAGAGTGGACCTTCTTGCTTTACTTTCTGTCCCTCAGCTAGAGACAATCTTAAACCTTGTGCTGGATAGATTGCTAGTGTGCTTGCCCTGGAGAGCTCTTTGAACTCACATCTATCTTGTTTCTTTATTTAAGGGTACAATTTCATCTTTTTCCCTGCAGCAGCAACTGCCTTAGGGAGTTCCTGCATCTGCACCCTTCCTTTGGTTGCGTCAGCACAGTTGTTTGTGGGCTCTGACTGTGAAACTGTTGGAGCTAAAAATGACCCTTAAATAAGATGGGGGGGAGTGAGGTGGGGAGGGGGCAATTCCATAAGCTGGAGGTGCCTCTGAGATAAAGGGAGGTGGAACCATATCTTGAGGCCAAAGCTGGGTGTGTGTTCAGGTTGACCAAAAATGTCCCCTCCTGGCCCTTTCTTCCCCGTGCAAGTCTTTGTGCAGCAATGCATGAATCAGACTGGAAAGCTAACATAGCTGAATAAATATCTCCTTGATTTTTTCTTGCTGGGCTATTTTTCAGCTTGCTCAGTTCTTAGATTTGGGATTCATTCTCTGACAGAGGTAAGGGGGAGAGAGAGACAGAGCAGATGAGTGGCTGGAGGTGGAAGGTGCTGCTTAAACCAGCTGATGGGTTTATGCCTTACCACATTAAATGTATGGCCTGTGGTGGCACGGACTGAGGTGCTTATATTCTCCAAATTTGGCACGTTGCTGACACAAAAACCAACCTTCCCTTGATAAACTGCATTATCTATTTGTTTTTATTAGGAGATAGTTCTGTCTAGAATCGCTGTTCCATATCCCTTTGTTATGTGCTTTCATTCCAATTTTGTCTGCACTTGGAGGGCCTAATTTCCCCCCATGCTGTTGTGCACCTTTTGTTATCACTTGTCCGTGTGCAAACTGAGTGTGGCAGGTACATCTAAGGGGACCACAAGCCAAGAGTTTTAATAGGACCATTATGAGTGTAGCAGATATCCCAAAATGCAGAGCAATGGAGAAACAAGCCTCCTTCTAGTTCCCCCACTTTCAGTTAGACGGAGGACATGCTGCTCCTGATCTTACTCAGCCAATTCCCAGCCATTAAAAACATGCATCTAACTCATATTCTGAGGGAAGTCAGCAATCCTGGCTGTTAAGGACTACGAACATTTCTGTGAGTGGATATAAGTGCTAGCAGCAAGACTCATGTTACGGGTACATCATACGTGTATGTGTACTGTATGTATGCATATAGCCATGTACAATAGTGTAAGTAAAAAGTGTTAGGCCACATATAGTCATAGGGTTTTAAGGTATATGGGTATATACAGAAATACTAATCGGTAAGAGCAAACGATACCATTATTTTTTCCTAATGCACAGTAATATTCTTAGAACAATGACAGCTGAGAGCTTTAGCTCAGGTTGTAAATTAAAAAGTACAGTTCAAAACGAGGTTACAAGCGGGACATGTGTCTTGCAATTGCCATCTTCAATGACTGGTATCAATTTGAGAAGGAGAGAAGGCAAGAAAAGTGGACCCCGGAAGAAAAAATAACAGACCAAGATGAAACATGGCTGTAATGAATAGGCTGGAAGTGTTCCTTGTAACATGACTGTGACTCTTTTCTTCCTCGAATGTGTAAATTGCCAGTCACTCAGGAAAGCCCAAAGGGGATTCAGAGGAAATTTGGCTTTGGAAGAAATCTAGGCACAGAGGAATTCTCTAGTTGAGAAATGTCGCAAGTTGGATGTTATGTTGGTCATTTCATGTCTTCTTTCTTTTGTGAGAAAAATAAAATTAAACAGGTGGGCAGCAGAGTTCTCATTGCCATCCTGAGTTGGCTTATATCCATGTGCTGAGCTGTATTAGCTTCGTAGCCTACAGTGCAAATGTAATTTTATGGCATGTGCATTTGGTCAGATCGGACCACAGGCAGAGTGAGATCACATCTGCTTGCAATTGACTGCACAAAATATGACCCTAATTCAGCAGGTGCAAAAGGCGGTGCAGCCCCTCTTATTTTGATTTGAATGGTTTTTAAGGGTCGTCTATTAGAAACAGGTTAGTGTGAAAGGAGAACGTCCCCTGAGGACCAGTCTGACTATTGCTATATGACCAACGCGAATTTGTGTGCAGACAGAACCTCTTTGCCTATATATTTTCTTATGCCTTTTTTTCCATTAGCAGTCTATTCCAGGTGGCTCTGCCAAGGTTTCTTGGTCCTGAATCTAATTTATTTGCCTTCATTTTAGCTGTGTCAAGCAGATAATGCCTACTTTATACTGCTTTGCTCAAGTTCACTCGTATATCCTGGCTGCCTACCACTGCTCTGGTTCCTCTTACATTTCAAGGTTGTTTAGCCTTACATGTGCTACGTTTCTAGTCCATCTCCTCAGAGACAGTATTTTCACACCAGGATTGAGAACAGGAAGCTGATTTAGTTTGCTTTAGACTTTGTGAAACACCAGACAGTGAAGAGGGGTCAAACTAGCTGTAGGCTATATTACGGTTACTTTGTCCCCTACACTACTGTAGGCAGCTAGGTTTAACAGCTTCTCCTATATTTCTTCTGTGAATCCAGTGATTTCACAGGCATTCATGTCATTCTGCAAATGTTAAGGTGGAAGGCAACAACACTGACTGATAGCAGCTTCTTTTCTCCTTACTCTTTCTGTACATGCTGGCCAGATTGACAGTGTCTCATAAACTGCAGATGAGAAAGATCTAATTTGCAGGGTAAATTTCTTATTGATTTGATTCAAGTATTAGACACTGCTGATGACTTGAAGTGCAGAAAGCAGATTTTGATCCTGGTGAAAGTGATAAATCATTAGGCCAGGCCTGAAGAAGAGTGAACTTGAAACAGGAAGGATGGGTATGAGGGTCCGAGATTTACATAATCTGTTGTGAGGATTTTCCTTAGGAGGCAGGGTCTCCACAATGCAGTCGTTCACCTGAGATTATTGAAATCGTATATGACTGGAGTGGACTGGAGAGTCCACTGTGCAATTATTCAGCCTCTCAGGGATGATACAATACTCGGAGTCGTTTCCCTGGGAAATACTGACCCCTTTTTCCCTACTTGCCCAAAAAACAAGAATTTTGCTCAATGAGATAATAAGATGTTACTAAGAAGTGAGCTTCAGCTCTGGAGAAATTAATGTAATGCATGTGTGGATGACAGAGCCAAGGAGCAGGATGATGATAAGGTGTGCTTGCTGGAGAGGATCCATTTCATGGCAGTACTCTAAGCAGTGAGTGGCAGGTCAGCTCTAGTTCAAAACGAGGTTTTTAGGCAAAGGCAAAAAAAAGTGCTTTCCTTGGGCAGGAGGTGGCCGAGAGGGATGAAACAATGGTGACACCTCTGCCATCTTTGCTTTTGTCAGACGTTGGCTGCTGCTTATAAGAGAGAGGCCAAGGGGTGTGGGCTCTCCAGGAGGTCACCGCATCCCTCCTGGCTTCCTCACAGCAGCAGCCACAGCTGCAATCCTTCAGGGCTCCCTTTTTGGCTCCCAGGCCTTACCCTTTCTCCTCCTTCTCTGTGAAGCAGCAGCCTGGCCTGGCCTCTGGCCATCTTTCTTCAGGAGGCAAATCTTAGATCACCCTCAACTGCTGAGAAGCCTTGAGCCAGGCTGGAGACAGTCACAAAATCAACCCAGCTGTATTTTCAGCTCAGCGTGAGAGCAAAAATCCTGTTAGTATGAATCGTATCTTTCAGAAATGGTTGCATATGTAAAACATAAAGCCTTCCTATTGTAACATGGTAAGGGGAAGAGCTCAGCAAACTTTCCATCACAGCCTAGAAAGTTAATATGACATTGTGTTTTCAGCATATCCAGAAGAGGTTTGTTTTATTAATGTGCGTTTCCCTCTCTCCTACCATTTTCCAGGGGACAGAGGAATTTTCCTTTGCTATGCAATTTCTCCTAAGGAAAATGAAATACATTACAGGGCAAGTTCTGTGACAATGGTTTCTGGTCTGTTTAGGCACCTCTGCCCTCAATTCATTCCTGTGCTTGTTCATGCTGGATCGAAGAAACTGTACCTTTTTACTCTATTTTTGAAGAAGATTACTTTAGCGTTTACGTCATTTGGCGTTTTTTGATGTCTAAGTTTCCTAAACCAGGATTAATCCATACAATCAGCTTTTAGCTTGTCAATTTTCAACATATTTAAAATTGATTTTAAAATACAAACTCTTTAAATTAACTGCAGCAAACCGTTTATTGGTCAACTTCTCAGCATTGCACTAGCTGTGTCAGAGAAGTCCTCTGAAGTTGACAGGTCAGGAATCTGTGAAGGACATTAAGTCCTTAGCGAGCCGACTAGCTTCTTGTAGTTATTATTATAATATCTTCCTATTATATTCTTGTTATCACGTAAAATTTTATGTCCTTTTGGAAGGGCTGTGTTGCCCTTTTAACCTTCTGGAACCCAGACAAAGACTGAATTGAAAATGACACTTTCTTTTCCCTCACAGTGCCTCACTTTTTGGTTAAATAGGGATGAATATTCTAGAAGAAAACTGTATTCTTAAACAAAGAAATTTGACCTGACTAGATCAGCTAATTCTGAAGCTGATCAGTTACTATAACAACAATGAACAATAATTTTATCTTTGCTTTCCAGAATAAAAACTGACTCAACTTTCCCTATGTTTCTCTTTCTCTCTATTTCCTTTTATCTAGTTTGAAGAAAACATTCTGGATGCTTGCCTGTTCTTGATGGACAAGGCAGAACTGGAGCTCTCTGGGCGTGGAAACCCAATCAAAATTTGCCGTGTTGCCTCTGCAGTGGTATGTAATAGATGCCTAAGATGTGTCAGAAGTGACGCTTGATTCAAAGCCATTAAAAGACCCTCATGCCCTGATATGCTCACACTACCATCTGCCAGATCAATTGTCCTTTCTGAGCTCTTGGGCCTCATTCCACTAAGGATGAAATCCTAATGTCAGCTCACTGCCTTTTTCTGAGAGTGGTACCTCACTGGTAGGAAAGTCACTTTTAGACATTGCAGTTCTGGGCGTTATAGCATTCCTTGTGACACTGTGTTCTGAGTTGAGATAACTGATAAAGCTATTTCTTCCATGGCTAGTGAGATAGCATCATAGATACAACTTGGGACAAGGAATTAAAACACTTAACAGCGCTTAACCCCAAAGGGATCTTAAGACACTGCAAGGCTGGGTGTCCCTATGTCTGATTTATGAGCCTCTGATGGTCTAGTTGAGCTCAGAGGCATCCACCTGAGACCCCTTGGCTCCGAGAACAAGGGAGAGCTCTGCTTTTAAAAATGGGAACCTCAAAACTCACTGCACTCAATATGGAAGCACCTAAAATAACCACAAGCAAAGAGTAAGGTAGCAGCTTCCCAAACCTCCATTCTTTCCAGGTGTTAAGCACTAGGCATCATGCAGTGTGTACAACAGCAGCCCCATCCCTATTATTCAGACTAGATGACTTTTCCAGACTGTGGAAGGCGGAGGTTCAGTCCTCTCCTCTGTCTTATGGAGGTTTCAGCTCATGCCGTCTGCTTCCCAGAGGAGTAACCTAGTCATTGAGCTAGTGTCATTAGCTCTTCTCTGAGTCCAGTTACTAAAACAGCCTCCACAAAACAAGGTTGCTGAAGATGGATGAGCCTTTAACCTGCGTATTGCAGCACTTGCCCAGGCTGTAAGAGAATGAGCCCTCTGTCTTAGATAATATTGAAGCTGGATCTCCCTCCTTTCAGACAGAGCCATGTGCTGATTTTTGTACAAAATCATGTTAAATAGAACAGGTTCAGCAAGAAGAGTTGAGCCCCCCCCCCCTTTCTGTTTTTCCTGTAACTTTCTGGTTAGTTCTTTCTTCCTAAGCATTAGAAATGTGGCTTCAGATCCATTGAGACAAAGGTAAGAATTGAATGTGGTTCTTTTACAACCTGGATTGCTGCATTAATCACTGGGCAACTAGACTGAAAGGGTCTCTTCAAGTATTTTTGTGTTGGGCATGTGGTGGCTTTGGACAGAGAACACCTACCAGAAAGGACCCTCAAAGCCCCATCGGCAGAAGAACATACTTTATGAACCCTAAAGGGCCTTAGATATTAGTTAGATTTTGAGCCACTCAACTACTTTAGGGAGATGGAGAAGTTCACCACTGGAAATCCAGGAGCAGGTGGACTTTAGGAATGTGTAAGGTTAGATCGCAGGAGGGTGGAAGTTCTGACCATCTGAAATCTGGACCTCAGGAATGAGTGGTGAAGAGGTGCCTACATCCTGCCCACATTCCTCTTTGGATCCACTCTTAGCGTTTTGGCCTGTGGGAAGCTGGTGTGTGGCTGGCCAGCAGCGCAACGAAGCTCAAAGAGTGAGGACTGGGGCTCTCTTTCTCCCCCAGGATGCCACACAGTACAACTGAGCTTGTCTGGGAGGAACACGCACTCCCAGAGGGGACCAGTGGCCCCATGCTGGGACCTTTCTGAGGCTTCCCAACGTTGGCTCGGCAGGCAGAGTCATTTTATTTGTCCTCTCTTTTCAGCCACAGGAGAGCCTTTGGGAGATAGTCTGTAGCACAGATTAAAGATCAAAATGCTGTCCCGTCCTTGAAGTGCCACTTTTCTTGGAATGTTTCCCACATGAAGTGAGATGGGCATAACTCCTTAACCCTTTATTATGTCTCTGAATACCCATCTTTATTCAGTCCTAGGGTTCACAGGAAGTTGACTTTCTAATTATAAAACAGTAGTTAATCCAGCTTTTAAATGAGAATTGTGATTTATTTGGCTAGCATGTAGCTGTTCCATTTTCACATAATTAAAAGGTACAGAGTGAATGAGCTTTTTGCACAGCCTCAACTGGTTTGGTTCAAATTGCAGCTAGGAGATGTATTACTTATTAATGCCTATCAGTTTAGCCGTTAGTCAGCAAAACTCCACACTTTGTATAATGTTACAAAGGGAAAACTTACACAGCAAATTCCTTCTTGTTTTCTTGTGTGCTAGACTGAAGAAATTAGATTCTACTCTAAAAATAACAGTGGCCTATGATCACTGTAAATCTAGTGTAAATCAGGAGTGATTTTATTAAAATCTCTGGGTGGATGCTGATAGAAAAACAATACTGGGAAAGAATCCAGGTTAACGTTTCTGAGGCTTGCTTATAAGTGTATAAGTGATCATGTTTATTAAAAATACTTAGCAGAGCATGTTTAGCATTAATAAAACTTACTAAACTGGCAATGCGAATACTCAGTGTGGTGATTTAATTTCATCATTATTTTCAAGTGCCTGACCTTCATTAAAATCAATCAATGATGGAGAATCCACCAAGGCCCTTAGCAAGGCTGTGCTATTCATCTCTTAACTTCATAATTAAACATTTTTGTCTTATTTCTAGCTTAAACTTTTCTATATTCGGTCTCTCCCATCATAGCTTTGTCTGCTAGGTTAAAGAGTTCTTCATTATTCAGGCTCTGACATCCCTAATATCCATTTCTTTTGTCTTTAGATCAATTCCAGGGATGATAATGGTGTGATTGCTGGATCCTGGGACAATACCTACACTTATGGGGTTGCGCCTTCAGTCTGGACGGGAAGTGTGGACATTCTCTTGGAATATTACAGTTCTAAACAACCAGTGCGATATGGTCAGTGCTGGGTCTTTGCTGGTGTCTTCAACACATGTAAGTATTAGTGAGAAAAGCTCCACTCTGCTATGCGATTCTTGCATAATGCAGCTTTCAGGTTTAACTAACTAAAATACTTCCTGGCTCTGTAATGTTCAGCAGTAAATAGTAGAGCTACTGAAAAATGCATAGCTAAAATAGACATGCTTTAAATAAACTTTGGCATCTCCTTCAGTTTGGCTGCTCTTCCACACAAATTTGTTAACTATTTATTCAGTAAAATGTATTCAGTGAGTCACAGAGGGTAAGTTTGAGGCTGTGAGAGAGAAAGCTAGTCTTGCAGCAGGCTTCGCATTTCTCTTAGGAAACGTAAGGTGAACAGGGGGCTTGTTATCCAAATCTGCAACATGAAACTATTGCCTAATATGACACATGTGATGGTGTCCCTGCTCCAGAGAGGCTAAAAACTCACATATTAAGGATTGTTCCTGGCACTACCTACTGAGCACTATCAACATTTTCTATGGAATTTATGAGTCAGAATGATGATGAAAATGCTGGTGCATGAATTGTCTAGCACTACAAGGCTAAGTCTAAACACGCTCAAACTGAAGTTCCAATGCAGCAACAGAAGAGGCATAGCAGGTTTGAAAACCCAGTAGGGAGAACAGTATTGGATGAGTCCTAATTTTTTATTACCTAGCACTTGCTAACGCATCATCCCAAATGAACACTGCTAATATACTGGGACACATCACAGAATATTAGCAGTCAAGGAAGACTCTGGTAGAGTAAAAACTGTGCATTATACAGCTAGTGGGGACCAGGCATTAGAAGAAATGCTTCTAATGTGTCATGTGTTCTTAGTCAATGCAGAGTCAGCCAAGCAGTTCCTATGCTTATGGCACTGACTAATAGCAGAAGCTGAACTGACACTAAAAAAAGTGTCTTTCTTATGCCGAAATGGTCTCCCTACAGACATGTAAAACTCATCAAATTGCGGGGGAGTGCAGATCAGCCTAGGACCAGGGGGGGGCACAGCAGGCATTTCTGCAAACTTGGAGCCTGCTTTGCATCAGGTACTTTTCAGCCACAGCTGAAGGTCTAAGCTTTGGTCCTTGTATTTAAATCATAAGAAGAAAATTACAGAAAATCTCTCCAGGAACCCTTTCCCCTTTCTGCCTTGCTCAAGACTGTCACGTGTATTACCCTCTCAAGGAAGAGCATTGTATTTCTAACAAAACTGAAGAACGTTAACCACCCATCTCCTGCAGCAAACATGGAAATTGCATAATTAATGCCATGTTACAAGGCTGGTTCTTCACCCTCAGGCAGCCTTGGACATCTCTGCATTTTCATTTTATTTTTGGCCGTTCTGCACACATATATTTCATTCTGATTTTCTTCCCGTTTGGATAATAGAATTTCATTACTCATTTTGGTTATCTGAGATGGTTCAAAAGCTATTCAAAACAGCAAGAACCTCAGAAATAAAGCTCTGTTCTGACCATCTAGCCTTTTTATGGCACATACTTCTCACAGCTGGAGGGGGGAGATCCAATTTCAGATTTCTCTACTTTCCTTTCATATATCTGGAGAGGTTCAGGGTTTGGTTTGGGAGGAGCTGGTAGGAGGTCTGTCCTTCCACAAATTAAACAGTTCACTCTATTCTTGGCCATCAGATAATCAGCAATCACCCCTATCCAAGAAACCGGAGAGACATGTACTTTCTTCAGTCTCTGAGGTCATGTGGTCTGTACTTGATACTCTAGAGCCTCTGCACAACACAACAGGTTTGAAAAAGGTACTTGCAAAGGTCTCTTATAGATTCAATTCCTCAATACTGGCTTCCACCAGCCACTAGTTTTTCTCTACCAGTGGCTTCATCTGGTGTTTTCTAGATTGCAAACACACATACCAGTTCTCCTAACTTCTCCCACATCACTGGCCCTGACTACTATGCATTATTTTGCCTGTAGGCCATTGTAAAACTGGAGCAATGCAGCAGAGGCTTGGGGCCTACTGTGTTAAATAAAAAGGCACATTTATCTGGGGCAGAATTAGACTCAGTGTCCTGACTGATTCGGTCATGTAAGAGATCCGGCACATAGTACTGCAAGGCTTGTTGAAGTGTGATGTTTGTTGAATATTATGAAATTAAAATACTGTCCAGTGGCGAATTTAGTACATAGCCTCTTACGTATCTGACTGTTGTCTGCTCCAAAGAGAGGACAGCAAAGGTCTGGACAGGCATTCTGAACTGAAAGGATTGTTTTGAGTTGTATTTTGAGTCTTTCGCAGCTGCCAGTGTTTTATCATTGCGACCAATCCAGCTTTCCAAGGTTACCACATTGTGCACTCCGAATAGTCATCTGTTAAAAATGCTAAAACATTCTAAAAAATGGTCATTAATCTTGAAATTGTCAGACAAATTATTTTCAATGAGCCCTGATGGCTCATGAGCTGGAAGCCTGGGAGGGCGTTTGAATTAAGTTTAATCAATAGGTACATATGGTATTGGATGCATCCAGGTAATTTGTCATCCAGTAACTTGGAATGAATGAATGAATACTCCTTATTGAGAGTCACAGTAGTGACAGTAATGAATATACAAAATCCAGCGGTACCAGGCAGGGCTGCTCAACTTTGCAGCGTCAGAACTATTTTTAAATAGGATTTGCAACTAAAATATCTTATTTTTGCCCCAACCCCCCTGTTTTTGGCAGAACCATGTTGGCTCTTAAATCAAAAATGAGGACCTTTTTTGGCTGAGAGATAACATATGTCATCTGAACAAGCTGAGGTGATATCTCAGCCCGCAGCACTACTCTTCCCTCAGGGCCATGCTCCATGTCTGTTTCTGTCACTTAGAGTGCACCACGAATGCAGAAGGCCAGTGATACACCACTGTACTTCAGAAGTAGCCATAGCTTTTCCACACTTTGCAATTTTTCAGCTGTTGAATGGGGAGAAGAGTCATGAGCAACACTGTGATGTTCTGAGATTTTGGAGGTGATGGGGCTGGATTCTCCTCTTAAGATCCTTTATTGGAAGGGTCTGTTGACTCCCAAGCACTATTACTTAGCAATCAATATAAATAACGTAGTGCATTTTGTTCAGACTCTTTAATGCTGACATTTTGCTTACAAATAGTGCAGTTCCCCCCACCAACCTGAAAGTCGGTTTCTGCTTTTTTCTTTGTGTTCTCCGGATCCCTTCTGGTGGCAACTATTAAACAGGAAGCCTCCAAATCAAGCAAAAGAAGACACTTTCTAAATATCTTCATTTTAGCACAGACCTGATTTACTGGTTCTAGGAGACATAATGTATTTCACATTTCTTGGAAGATCAAAGTTATTTTTCTTTATACCATGTTTGATCAGGTAGTAGACCCACTCAAAGCAGACTTGCCTTGAAAGCTACAGTACGGTCACTATGAAAGACTACTCTAAAACTATTGGTAATCTGTTGCTTCCAGCAAGACAGAGGATGAAGACATAGGTTAAGCTATTATACTATTACATATGTTGAAAATTGACCATTTTGGGACCAGACAGGGTATGTTAAAGGCAGACAGGAGGAATTTGGGGGGTTGAAGTGACTGAGTTTTTTCCTGTTTTATTCTAATTATTAATAATTTCTCTCATCCTGTCATCTATGAGTGAGCACAATGTCCTAATATTTGTCTTTCTCATTACACTTTTCTCGTTGCCACAGTTCTGAGGTGCTTGGGGATACCTGCAAGAGTCGTTACCAACTATTCTTCTGCCCATGATAACAACGCCAATTTACAGTTAGATTTCTTTCTGGATGAAGAAGGTAAAATGGACACCAAAACTACAAAAGATTCCATCTGGTGAGTTTTCCCAGCTTTCCTGTGTCAGATTACTTTTCAAAATAATCCATTTCAACATAATGCAGTTCACTTGAAAATAAAAAAAGCCAAGGTATCATACAAGTTACTGAAATACTATGATCAGATTTATAAAAATAACCCCCTCACCCAGGAAGCAAGAAATAGACTCCATATATTATTTTGAAGAAGACAGTTCTGTAACTTTACAGTCTCCTATCTGGCATGAGAAGTGTAGCACGTATTGATTTCATGCTCTGTTCAGCAGAAATGATCCGTGGGTTATTGGGCTTCAAGCCTCTCCTCCTCAGGGTGAAGCAGTGAGTGTGACCTCTGTTCCTAACCCCCCCATATTCAGGAGATACTTGTCCTATTCAGTGTTAATCTACCTGACTTGTGTCAATAATATCCTCACCTCATCAGCATACCTGCTCATCAGCATGTTTCATTAACAGCTTAATCCCTGGAAGCCTTTACATTAAAACTGGAATAAATCCATTCTGTGGTGGATGAAATAACTGAACCTGTTGCTGTAACCTTTTATGTGATTTCTATAACCAGTTACCAAAGGGGAAGGAGTCAGACTTTGTCTTATGTGAGTTTCTAAAGAAAACAACCAGGTTAATTTACATTTTTTGAAACCTGAGTCACAGAGTTACAGAATAGTTGAGGTGGAAGAGGCCTCTGGAGATTGTCCTGTCCAACTCCCCTGATCAAAGTAGAGGTAACTAGAGCAGATTGCTCAGGGTTGTGCCTAGTCAGATTTTGATTATCTCTGGGGATAAAGGCTACTACACAGCCTCTCTGGGCAACCTGTACCAGCGTTTGACCACCCTCAAAATAAAGAAGTTTTTTCTTGCGTTTAAATGGAATTTCACATATTTCAGTTTGTGTCATTGTCTCTTGTCCTGTCACTGGGTACTACTGAGAAGAGCCTGGCTCTGTCTTCTTTACCTCCACCATCAGGTATTTATAACCATGGATAAGATCTCCTCGAGCCTTTTCTTTTCCAGGCTAAACAATCCCAGCTCTCTCAGCCTCTCCTCAAATGACAGATGCCCCAGTCCCATCATCATCTTTGTGGCCTCTTGCTGGACTCACTCCAGTAACTTCACGTCTCCTGTACTGGGGAGCCCAAAACTGGACACAGCACTGCAGATTTGGGATGAGCAGGGCTGAACAGAGGGGAAGGATCACCTCCCCCCACCTGCTGGCAATGTCCTTCCTAGTGCAGCCCAAGAAGCTGTTGGCCACCTTTGCCACCAAGGCCCATTGCTGGCTCATGGTCAACTTGTTGTCCACCAGGAACCTCAGGTCTTTCTCTGCAAATCTGTTTTCCAGCTGGTTGGCCCCCAGCCTGTGTTGGTGCATGGGGATATTCCTTCCCAGGGACAGGACTTGGCATTTCCCTTTATTGAACTTCATAAAGTTCTTCTCTGCCCATTTCTCCAGCCTGTCCTGTTCTTTCTGAATGGTAGCACAACCTTCTGGTGTATCAGCCGCTCCTCCCAGTTTTGCATCATCTGCACACTTGCTGCAGGTGCACTCTATCCCATCATCCAGGTCATTAATGAAGAGGTTAAACAGCATTGGCCCCAGTATCGACTCCTGGAGTAGACCACTAGTGACTGGCCTCCAGATGTACCATGCCATTGATCACAACCCTTAGAGTCCTACCATTTGGCCAGTTTTCAGCCCACCTTACTGTCTACTTAGCTTGTCCATTCTTCATCAGTTTGCTGATAAGGATGTTAGGGGAGATGCTATTAAAGTAAAGATAAACAACATCCACTGCTCTTAGTAGAAAAAAACAAGGTAAGAAGACATCGAGTACTTCAGCCTTCTCCGTGTCCCTTTTCAGCAGGTTCCCTGCCCCATTCAGCAGCAGGCACACATTATTCCTGATCTTCCTTTCACTGCTGATAGACAGTTGAAGCCTTTTCCTGTTGCCCCTCTCATGTGAGAGGTTAGCTTTGGCTTTCCTAACCCCATCTCTGCATGCTGGAGTCTCTATATTCCTGCAGAGTCACCTGTCCCTCTTCCACCTCTTGTTCACTTTCTTTTTATGTCTGAGATTAGTCAGGAGCACCTTGTTCATCCATGCAGGCCTCATTCCACTTTTGCTTGATTTGCTGCTTTTTGGGATGGACGCTTCTTGATCTTGGAGGAGGTGATCTGTGAAAACTAACTAGCTCTTCTGAGCCCCTCTTCTCTTCAGGACTATCTCTTATGGGATTCTTCCGAGCAGGCCCCTGAATGGGCTAAAGTCCGGGGTTGTGGTCCTACTGTTTGCCTTGTTCCCTCCTCTCAGAATCCTTGGGTGTTTCCAGCTTGCTGAGCTGCATCTGGTCTGTGTGACAGCAGAACAGCATAGCTCCATGGCGCTGATCCATCTGTGGCTCAGAGGTGTAAAGAAACGGTCACTTCACTGAAACCACCTCTGCCTATCAATGATGTGAAACACAGTTTAATTAATGGAAGCCTCACTGTTCAGACCATGTATGCCCAATAATGGATCACTGCAGTACTTTAGACTTTTCGCTGTCTCATCTCTTCTTCACCTTCCCTTCACCTAACCTGATCCACAAAAAAAGTCTTACCCACTTTTGGCATTTTATTTTACTTCCCCACTTCTCCATTTCCCAGCTATTTCCCAATGCTTCTCAATTCAATCCTGTATTTTTCCGTTCTTCTGGGGCAGGGGCAGATTCCCAAATGGTCCTTGCTCTACTGAAATCCACATGCAACTTCACACCAGCTGAAGAACTGGCATCTCACCCTCCCATCTAGGTCCGCTTTTCTTGGGCTTGATTACTTTTCTAAGTCTCTTGTTCATCGTTTTATCCTCCTGGTGTATTTATTAGTACATGGTGCACATAACCCTTTGGGCATAAGTTAATATATCATACACCTCTTTTCATTTCTCCTCTGTGTCCTTTTTCTCCATTTCTCTGTAACACTCCATGGTCATCCACATGCAGACCTTAAAGGGCTTGTGTCTTAACCTTGATTTTATTTTTAATGTTGTTTTCCTTTCTATTTTTTTTAAAGGACAAGTTCAAGGTATTTATAATGATTTTTTAAATGTATTTCTCACTTTTGTTTATAATCTCCTGCAAACTGGAAGCAGAGCTCTTTTTCTGTATTAATATATCATTTCTATTGCTTTGAACTGTTGGAGCTATTCAGTCTTCAGATTTTAAATACCCTCAGACTTCACGGATACTTGGAGCCACGATTTTTAGTCCAATCAATCTCTGAGTGTGGGGCTCCCTCTGAACGCTATCTGACATTTATTTATTTTTATTAAAGAGCATTTTCTCCCTCAGGATAGGAAACAATGACAGCAACAAAACACATATACAAAATTACACAGACTTTGCAAAAAGTTATTTTTATAGAGCTGGCCGGATTTGGGCCCATCAGTACTGACTCTATCCCCTTTCTTTGTCCTCCTTGTCTTTCTTAATGATGATATAAAGACACTTAAGGAATATTTCTCTTGGATGGGAATCAAGACTAGCTTCTACTGTGAGGTCTGCACGGACCAACATAGGTACCTCGGCAGAAACTTGCTTGAAATCAGCAGGCCCCAAGTGGATTCATCCACATCCAAACCTGCAGAGCGAGCCCTTCTGAGCCCTGTGCCCTCCCATTCACTTCCAACTCACATTTCTCCTAATGCTATCATCAGTGTCTCTCTCAATCCCAATGCCTGAGCTCGTTAGCTAATGAAAGGGCAGCAGCTGGTTCCAGCATCTGCCTGTCTCGTAAGCAATATGAAGTAGTCTTCTTAAATTGTCTTCCAGGCATAAACCCCACCTGGTCATCTTTTATTAATTTCCCCATCACTTTGTTTAGTCTATTCGTAATTATCTCTGTAAATATTTAATGGTCACTACATTGATCGGTATAGCCATTCTTGCTTTCCTTAATGTCTCAGGCTTGCTGTAGAATACAAGAACTACAATTCAGTTTAACAAGTTATGGCTACGGTGCCACGACCTCAGCTGCGCTGACTTCTGTCAGAGAGAAGTTTTTGCTACATTTTGGAGAGGTAAATGTTCCTCTCCTTCTCCTCTCCCTAAAGCCCACCTAGAACAAGCTATATCTTTCTGTCCATTCACATCCAATATTTCTCTATCCATTAGGAATATTTATTATTTGCATGGCAGCAGATCTAGAGAAATACCCGTCCCATTGCACCCAACATTGTACAAATGTAAACCAGGGAGAAAGGCACTGTCCCTCAGAGTGAATATAGAAAAATAAGATATTGCATTATCTAATTACAGGGATTGAAGCAGAGCTGTCATTTTTGCTATTGTTATCACTCCTTAATTTTATCATCCTTTCCTCCTGCCTGCTCTTCAGGTTGCTCTTCTGCAGGATACAAAGCCAATGACACATCTGAGTTTGATTCAAAGTGAGCCAGTGAACGCTTCAGGGCAGGGATTGTCTCTCTCACATGTCGGCATAACAGCTTTCAAAAACCCACCTGCCATAAAGTGCGTCCCTGTTCTTTGGTAGCCCTCAGCAAAGCTTTGCAAGCATGATTCAGCACTGACTACTCTCAATAGCATAAAAAATTCTCCAAGTGCGTCATTTTCCTTGAATAATTCCTTTTCTGTAGTGCTGCTTCATTAACTCTCCTAACTGACAAGTTTTTCCCTGATCCAGGCTTTCATTTCCACTTTGAAATGTCTTGTTAGACAAGCCTCAGATCCTTCTGAATCTGCTCCATGACTGGTTTTCACCTATTATTAATGAAATGGTCAGAGTTTAACAATCCCCATTTTGGCTGCTAATATCATTGCATGTACTAAGGGCTGTATCAGTGGCTACACAGATGTAATTTTATTCATATCTGCTGCAGGATATATGAAATTTGCAAGCAAAATTGCCCTTTTCTCTACTCCTTCCTTCTTTTCTTTTTTGCAGTAATGAAATTCAAACACTTTGCTGGCTTTGCTGCAAGACCCTCTTTCCAGATGGTCTTTCTTCCTTGTTTATGCTCTCTCTTGAGCGCAGATAACATTGCAAGAAGAAAGTTACAAGATCCATCCTTTCTGCTCATCTCAGAAATGCTCTGAAACATTCTGGGCAGATTGTAAATGAAGTGTTTTTTTTTCTTTTTCCTGAGCATCTAGCCAGGTGAAGGCATTGCAAGCCTGAGTGCATAGGTTAACCACTCAGATAAATCCATCTTTCAGCATACTGTTCTGGGCCCCAAGGACAGCCGTTGACCCAGCAGTTGCCTCTTTTAATAGAAACCAGCTAAACATGTTTGTTTTGAGACATGAAAACAGAGATACCAAAAGTGCCAGAGCTTCAGTTGTACAAGGTATGAAGCAGACTAATCTTCAATGACTTGCAAAAGACTCAAAGCTTGCCTTAGTGGGCACATCGAGTTGGAGGTGTCTTTCACTGTTAGAAAAGACTGCGGCCCTCTCACCACATGCCCCTTTTAGGGACATGACTGGCTTAAAAGGGATTTTGTGTCTTTTCATGTACCCCAGCAATTTCCAAGCACTGGAAGCTCTTCTCAGGGACATTTGCTTCATCACACAGTAGAAGAATCATAACGCTTCTTCAGTTTGCAGTCAAGGAACTACAGTGAAGGATTTAGGCCTTCAGGTTTTAACAGAAACCAAATGTTAGATCTGAAAGTCTATTCTTTACAAAGAGGAGACTTCTTCACCCCTAAAATGGCAAATATGGTTATTGAAGCAATAGCGGTACATAAAGACACAGGTTTGTTTTAGTTTTTATGCTACTTTCTAGTAATTTAATTCTCATCTCCTGATAAGGAACTATCATTGTTGGAATGAAGCTTGGATGTCCAGACCTGATCTTCCTGTTGGTTTTGGAGGATGGCAGGTTGTTGATGGGACACCCCAAGAAACAAGTGACGGTAACAATGCTTAATGCTCCTTATCTCTCTTTCCAATGCTTTGGTTCTTTGTGGCAAATGATGAGTTGATAATAGGTGAGCCAGGGCGAGCACCTGGCCTGTGACAACCTCTTGCACCACATAAGCACATTGACCTGTGTGTAAGATCTTCTCCTGAGTTGTTCTGAGATATAAAATAGATCTGTCCTTATTTTACCATTGATGATGAGGCATGAGCACAAAATTCTGAAAGAGGAGAGCCCTGTTGAGTGCAGAAGAGATGTACTGCCCTTGCCAAAAGATGGCTTGCACATATTTTAGAGAACCTGTAGAGGAGCCTGATGAAAGGATTTCTCCTCCGTTATATGTCAGCCAATTTTTGGAGCCCTCGTTAAACTGCCTGGGCAGGCTCTAGACAAAAGAGAAAAAGTGAAAATCCATGCTGTTTCTTCCCAGTCTTTAGTTTTCCAGTTCTTAAAGATGGTTTTAGCAGATTTGCAGGAAGATAGATGTTTCTACGTCCATGGTCTAAAGGAGCCCTCCCAAAATGATCAGCTTTAACTAAACCCAGCTTTAACTGCCTATCAAGCACTTGAGGCTTACACCAGACTTTGCAGCATCGTTAATTACCAAACTGTTAGGTAGCTTCAGACTTGAGGCTGTGTGGTTTGGCGGGTTGTCAATGGAAATAAAGCTTTTAACTTCTTGGTCAAGAGTTCCTATAAGCTATTAAAAGGGCTCACCAAAACCCAAGATTTGTTTCTTTCTGTGAGAAAGTATAACATTTTGATATATTTTTTAATTACAAAAATTACTCTTTCTCTTGCTTCTCCTCTCTTCTCCGCACAGGTATGTACAGATGTGGTCCAGCTTCAGTTCAAGCCATTAAACATGGTCACGTTTGCTTCCAGTTTGATGCTCCTTTTGTATTTGCTGAGGTACATGCCTGAAAAATTTTAGTGTATTGAATGACATCAGTAGGAATATAGATGAGACAAAAGAAAAATTTTAGGGCTCCACTGCAATTTATGGATTGCAATGTTTTTTCCTGTATACACTATGTCAGAAACAAATCTCATAATCATATTGTGATGTGCAGGCCAGTAGGTGTGACGGAGATTCCTCTAGTCTCTGCTCATCAGTGTAATAAGTAAGAAAAGCCGTTCTGCCTCCGATCAAGCTTCAGACTGTATATCCTTCCCAGATTTCAGCTATGCTGGCAGTAGAGTCTCTACCTGTAGCTGCTCAGTTTTGCCCCTTGTTGGCTATTACTTCCTTCTCAGGCTGGCCAGCTAAGCTGATCACATGAGGTACCTTGCTTGTTTCCGTTAAAATGGAAGGGTGATTTTAAATAGATCTTTGCTCATCACATTCATTTTGGCTGCAGTGGGTCAGGGAGCCCTGACGTGAGCTGTTTGATTGGCAGATCTCAGAAGAAGGACCTCCACAAGGAGGGAAAGAGCCCAGCCTGGGGCTATTAACTCTTGCACCACCAGAGCTGGTGCACGCAGAACTGCAGCAGGTGTGGATCAAGTCTCTCTCCAAATGAATTGTACATAGCTTGGGACAGAAGAGACACAAACTTAATCTATGAAGCATTCCCCTCTGTATGACATGAAGCTCTTTGGTGCAGGAATGTATAAACATTCTCCCCAAGTCTGAACAATATTTCTCTTGCCTACCCAGGTTTACACTGGCTGGTGTTCTGAAGTTGTAAATAGCAAAAGTGTATGTAGTTCTCATTTTAGCCTATGCCTAATTTTAAACATGGATTTCAATGGGAGGAATTAATGAGACTTTGAGTCAAGATATCATTGTTTTGAAAGGAAATAAGCTGACTTTCCTTCCACTCTCTTAACTCAGTCCTTTTCTATTTAATTTTACAGGTGAATAGTGATATTGTTTACTCAAGAAGGGAAAAAAATGGAGCCCAACTGATTGAAAAAATTGACATGACCCATGTTGGGAAGTTGATTGTGACCAAGGAAATTGGGGGTGATGGAATGATGGACATCACTGAGGAGTACAAGTTCCAAGAAGGTAACCCAAAGTGGTGTGTAGACCTCTCTGAGGTAGATTTACTGCAAACAAATCCTACACTGTGTATTTACAGACTCCTGGCACTGAAGGAGCTGCACGGAAAGCTTCCAAAGTGCCTTCTGAAACTCTCTATTTCTGACTCCACCTCAAAAGCACTGCAGATTCATGGATAAGAACACAAGTTTTGTTTGCTACGCAGAAGTGCTTCAGACTGAATGAACTATAGTGGAAACAAAGGGTAGTCATGGAGTAACTTGAAGCATTCAAAATGGCTACAGGCTTTCTATACAGCTGTTTAGACATTTCTTACTTAGGCCTGAGATGCACAGAATAAATCACTGTAGCTCCATTAACGTCGGTGAAGCTATGTCAGTTTACCTGATATGGCTTGGACCTTTAACAGCAGCTCACTTGGAAGTTGTGAAATTCTCCTAATGCTTAACTTTATCACAGGAAACATCACTATCCTCATCTGCTCATTTCAACTACCTTGTGGTAGTGCACTGGAAAGTGCACCCTTGTGACTGATAACTGGGCTAGTGCAGTACTCTTGTTCCTCTTTTAATATGATTTTTATTAATTTCTAGGCTCAGACGAGGAGAGACTGGCTCTTGAGACTGCTGTGATGTATGGTGTTAAAAAGCAAATTATCCAAGATACTGTGTATCATCCACAGACGGATGTCGACATGGACTTCCAAGTGCAAAAGGCAATCCTTGGCAGTGACTTTAAAGTCACTATAACTTTCAAGAACAAAAGCCACAACAATTACAGTGCTACTACATACTTTTCAGGAAACATAGTGTTTTATACAGGAGTCATGAAGAATGAGTTCAAGAAACGCTCTTTCAGTGTGACACTGGAACCCTCCTCATGTAAGACTGGGATGTTTGCTTCCAAACCTGCTAGCATTTTTTCTCTGTGTCATTAACCATCACCAAGGTTTCTGTGCGTGGTAGACCCAGTTCTAGTAGTTAGGGATAGGATACTCTATTGGGTATTACGAGGCCCTGCTTCCTGTTCTGGCCTTGCTACCAAAGTCATTTAAAGCTGAGACTGTTTTCTTCAGGCTGCTTCTCTCTGTATAATGCTTTCTTACACGAAGCTGCATGTCTGGAAACTGTTAATTCTCATTTAGTACAAAAGAAGAGAAGGGGTGCAGTTACTAAGCTGCAAGGTATCAGCTTTCATACCTTTAGTCTCCTTGCAGTAGCGCAGGAGACAAAGAAAATATTTTGGTTCCACAGACACAATTTACAGGGACATAAAGGGGTAAATAAATGTCTTGTCTTACTTGGAAGAACCTGACAAGGGAGAGGCTCAGAGTGGTTCCCGGTGCACAGCTTTGGAGGACTGGGTGGTTCAGGATTTGTACATTTACAGTGATCTAAAATGTTCATTTGCACCTAGAATGTGCTGCTATCTACAGCAAAGGCATTTGTCAGCTGGGCACGCACCATAAAGGCGAGTTATCTTTACAGATGTAGCATTTGCCTTTCCTGGTGTCCTCTAGACTGTGGTGGAGAGCTTCTACCTCCCTCTTCTCATGAGAAGAACAGTTCCCTGCGGCCTGACACACATGGCTGAAGGCTGGATTTTGCACTGCTCAGAATAAGAAAGGGGGTGTTCTCCTTTTTTATTTTGGATGTAACCAAGCTGTTTCCTGTCATCCATGGCAATCCCTTTCAGAAGGCCTTCAGTATGTATCAGAGAACTGCTGGTGTCCAAAGTGCTACAGAGCAAGGGGGTTGCAGAGCCCTGGCTGTTCCCAGCAACAGGTGGCTGCCAATCACTTCTCTGACAAGCCTGGGCTCTTGGATTAGAGCCTCCAGCTCAGCAAAAAAGATGAAAATATGCTTTTAGGGAGTCAAGGCTTCCCTCTGGCTAAGTCAGAGGATCCTCCACTTGGCTTCCCCACTGAGCAAGTCAGGAGCCATGATTTGCCTTCTCGATCCTGCTACAGGGCAAAAGCAAGCTCTGCTGAGTACAGACGAGGCTGCAGGACTTTGGAGTCCCTGAGGATGGGTGCCCCAGATCTGAGTCTGGTTATGGGTCACAACATCCCTGGCTGACCTCTGAGTTTTCTCACCTGTCAGGGACGGGGTGCAAGCTGAGGGGTGTGAGCCAGCTGACGGCAGAAGAAAAAGCAGGGGCATCTCTCAGGGAACATAGGTTTTGCTTTCTGTGTGGCAATATCTTTCAGCCCCCTCAGAGGGGCTTGACCTATCTCAGGGACAGCATCTCGCTTCTGTGAGAGACCCCTGCCAGTACCTGCCGACTCCATCTGAACTGAGAGTTCAAGGAGAGCTCCTGATCCAACAGAGGCTGGGTCTTGCCCCTGTGAGGGACTGGGGTTTGTAGCCCATGGCTTCTGCTGTGTTCCCAGTTCAGGAGGCAACATGAGCTCTCTCTCCTCCAAGAGGCCAGTTTTTGCCCCAGCCTCTGCGGAATCACAGTTCCCGCTGTGTCTGGAAACAACGCCTCAGCTTTCTCCTTCACCTTGAGCACTAAAACTGTACGTTTTGCTTTGGAGGCGATTAATCTCCGTAAAGTGGGAGTCCACTTACGGGGAGCTACAGATGAAGGTTAATAAAAATTCTGTCTCCAGTCTACAGCAAAGCCCCAACAGCTGTTTGCTGGTTCTTTCCAGGTCCCCCGACTCATTTGAGGGGTATCTGGAAATGGGCTGTCTCTGGCTTTCACTGAGTTGTTCCAATGCATCTTATCAAAAAGCAGTGTTATTTTATTGGCTTGCATCAGTTATGTAGTATTTTATTTAAATGCTGCAAAACTTTTGGAAACTTGGTTAGGCACAGCAAAAAGATCAGTTTCAGCTGTTCAGCTGCTTGGTCTAAATACAGTACCACTTTCTTCCTACGCTTCTATGACGGGGGAGAATTCAGTCGTATCTTAGGAGATGGGCAAATATCTCTACACCTTCTGTCTGTGTTCTGTGCTTGGTTCCAGGGGTTATGTCGACTCTTGCACTACAGGTCTGTGTAAGGTAGTATCACTTAACAGGCAACTTCTGCAGTGCTTTGAGGTTCCTCTGTCTCCTTTGTGCAAGAGATGAAATGAATAGGTGAAGTTTTAAGCCTCATTGAGCCGCATCGTTTTTCTGAGTTCAGTAAGTGATTTGAAAAAAGCTTCCTGAAAACTGTGCTGGAAACTCTAAATTACAGTGACCAGTGGTGAGGGAACATAGACAGGAAAGGTGAACATCAGAGCACAAAGCATGGTCTTTTTTGCATGTGTACCAAAAGTGTGTCCCCATTGCTACAGCTGGCAAAGGTGACATTTTAAGGTATTACTGCCTTTCAAGGCAGAAATTACTGCTCAGAGCTGAGCTACAGAAATTGACTTTCTGTGCATTTCATCCCACGACAGGACAAAATAAAACGTAGAAATGATGCATCATTATCTCTGAAAGGGATACATAGAACCTAAACATGAATTCTTTTGCCTTTGCCCTGAAAAGGAGTGTGCATGCAATCAGGAATCGTGTCTTAGCAGAAGGGCAGTGTGAAGGGAGGCAGTGTGATCATTTGCAACTGTGTGAGAGTATTCTCTCAGAGGTATGATGGTAGGATACGGTCTCAGGAACTCAGGCAGAATCTGTAGGCTTAGGTCATGGCAGGAAGTGCGTATATATATCTGGAGGTATATTACAATATAATAAAGATGAGCCAAAGGCATTTTTCCAGACCATGCTACTGAAAGAATGAAGCAAACTGTTTTCAAACAGGAATCAAATGCATGATTTTCAGAATAATGATTAAAGGAATTGTGTGGGTTGAAAACATCTTTGAGGATTTAAATAGCTTAAACCTTCTAGTGCCTTCAAAGGTGCTCTTACATCTACTCAGTTATATTTAGTTTTCCCTATTTTTTTTGAAAGGCTGTAAGGCAGCTCAGTGTTGTGTCTCCCTTGGCTTTCCCAGGTACTCAAAGTGGTACTGGCAACATACCAGCACAGCCAATGCTACAGAAATGGAAGCCTATTATTCTTTTTTTCCTGTAGTGATTAATTTTAAACAGAAAAATTCCTCTTTCCCTCCACTGTAAAGTAAATTTCACTTAGAATTCAACTAATTTATTTATTTATTTATTTACTTTGCACAGATGAAGAATACCTTGCCTCATTTATAATTTACAATTTGGGGCATTGTGGGAAATTCTTTTCCAAGAGATACAGAGTGAGGGGGAGGGAGGGGGAGCACATCAAGTAAATTTAAGGCTGGCTTAGTAAATCCAGGTCAGGTGATCACCAAGGGAATAGCTTTGAAACCAAATCAAGGAACTGGTTTTGATGTGAGTGGATCAAAAGAGTGAAAAGAGGTGAATGTGATTTACCCACTTGAGTTCGATTATCTCAGTGTGTACAGTGTATATCACAAATACAATACAAATAATGGATAGTAGTAATAATCATCGTTAGCAGATGGGAGATCTTGATATGTTTACTAGGGTTATAATGAATGCTTATTGAGGCAAGAGCTTTAGATCTATATGTTCTGCCTGGTCAGTTAGTTAGCAGGTCTGCCTCTGTACATCACATTCTCACACCATTGTTGTGCTGGGAATTGCAGTTCAATATGGTTAAAATTAATGATTCCCTGCATCTCAACTGTCTAGCCAAGGGGGACTTCTTCCTTTCAATAATTATCATCAGGGAGCACATGAAAGCTGTCTTGAGGGTATGCTGGTGACAGGAGACCCCACTTGCTAAATTTTGCAGGCAATAGGGCAGAGGCAGATACCCAGCAGCGCTAGCCCTGCCCTGGAGAGCAGGTGATCTTCCAGGTGGCCGGCATGGACTCACACCCCAAAACAGCTGCTCTGGCAGCCTCCCTGATGAAATCCCTCTGCAGGAAAGAGAGGCAGAGAAAGCACACAGGTGAAGTAAACGAGAAAGCATTTACAAGAGAGAGATTCAAAGGCTAGTTTGGACCCTCGTGCCCCAAAGCTATTTATTGCCGTCCTTACTTATTTTAGGGTGGTGCCTAGTAACCTTAAACAGCAACCTGGGCCTGCTGTGACAGGTGCTGGACAGAGGTTATACACAAACACAGCCCTTGCCCCAGGGAGCTCATCACAGCCTGAATGAAAATACAGCAAAATAAGAGGGGAAACTGTGAGGTGAAGAAATGAAGACAGTTGGGCAAAGTCATCCTTTGGTGCTCAGCCACCTTTTTCTGTTCACTTGTGTAACTGCTGCCTGCAGAGGTAGCCATAAGGGAAAGAATAATTAGCCTTTAGATTGCTTCAGACACCTTTTTGTTTGTTTGTTTCTCCCATCAGCGAGTACTTGTGATGTTGTGATCCAATCAAGCGAGTACCTGAGTGAGCTGCTGGACCAAGCTTCCTTTCATTTCTTTGTCACGGCGCGAATCAATGAAACTGGAAAGATTCTGGCTGTGCAGAAAGCTGCGGTACTGGAAATTCCCACGCTGCATATCAAGGTATTTTGGGGACGTGGCAGAGGGCGGCCATACTGTGTGCAGACTGGTGTCTGTAAGGATGCCACATTGACTTCTGGGACAGACGTGTACGTGCAGGTGTGTGTTAGACCTTCAGTCTAACATGGAACTTATAAGCAGTGGCCAACAGGAGTGAGTGAGGGTGTATGTTGTATATTGTACTGAGTATCCCTACATTAAAAGACTGAGGCTGACAGTATCACCTGTAGCAGGGAGCTAAATGATGTCCGTGGAGAAGGAGGGGAAAAGATCTGAGGAAGCTGGAGAAACTTACAGGGTAAAAGAAATTATGTCACTCAACCCTTTGACTACTTCAAAAATCTATTATATTTAAAGCAAGACAGTGCAGAGACTTCTCACTGAAAAATGAAGGGCCCTACTGTTAGGGTGAATTTGCTTGGAAAGCTTTTACAGGTTTTGTGAAAAGTTCCTCCAAACTTGGACAGGCAACATCCGTCTGGGACGATGCTTTCAGGATACTGCTTTGCTGCTGCTCTGTGAATGTACTTTCAGTGGAGTTTCATGAAGGTTCAAGCATTTCTGCAGGTGGTGGCATCCTGTCTATGAAAATGTGAAAGTGTAGTGACTCTGACAGGACAAGGACCCTATGTCGTATAGCAAAGATTTTAAAAATTCAGGGCTGAGACTTTGGTATCCAGATAAAATGCCTCATTTTCAAAAGTGCTGACCTTCATCTGCTTTGAATGATGTCACTTCGATCTGGTTTTTCCATAATACTAAAAAAAAAAAAAAAAAAAAAAAAGAGAATTCCTGTTATATATATTCCTATATAAAGGAAGCTTTATATAATCATGAATGAAACACCCTAAAATTCAGGATCTTGGAAGAAGTCTAGGTTTATAGATCTTTCCCCCCCCCCCCCCCCATATATTTATCTGAACCAATGCTCAAGTTTCCATATAATAGTATACGTAATAATTTGAAACAGCAACCTTCTACAGAAAAAGGTTTTATTTTAAATGTAGATCAAAACTACCATGAAATTTGCAAAACGTTCCACTGCGTTTCTTGGACTGCAGAAGTGTCACTATGGTCTAATCTGATCATTGGTATTTTCAAATAAAAGGTTTTTGTTTCACTGAGCTTTCTAGAGAGGAGGTAAACAAGATAGATAAACTCTGCCTCAACCACCTATCTTCAATAACCAAATTTTAAAAATACAGAGTTCTTTCAATTCAATACTTGAATAGAACATCTTATACAAAATCCCCCATGTCAGCTTCAAAATAGTTTATCCTCCCTACTGTTATGAAGAAAGAAGGCTTAGTGTTTAGGATACACCGTTGTCCAATAACCATGTCTTCTAGTAGAACTGAGTTTGTCTCTTCTCTACTTCTTTGTGATGTGTAAAAATAACCTGAAATTTTAATAGCTGCATCTTTAAAGCATGTGTGTGTGTGTGTGTGCAGGTGTATATAGCTTTGTATTTATATGGGGAACTCTGCTTTATTGTTTTCTTTGAAATATGACAAAGATCATTTCCCTACTTTTCTTGTCAGACTTCTTCCCTGAATTTGATGGGTAGACTGGAGTTCTTAATCTGAAAGTAAGGGAGAAGAATGAGAAATGTATTTCCTCTGATGTCTTTGGATACTCTCTTGATCTTTCTCTGTTGGTCTGAGCAGATCATCAGAGTTAACAGTTGAGAAAATTACGTCTTATTCTAACTTAGCTTGAGATCAGGTTACAAAAACCACAGATCATGCTCTCAGTTGTTCGTGTGGGAATTCAGGTCGCTTTTCAGTTCCAACCTGTAGCAGTGGTATCTTCAAATATCCAAATGTGTAATTGAAATCAGGAGTCCATGAGGCCTCTAATCAGGTTAGGGCTTCTGAAAATGCCACTGATGTCTATTTGCAAATTCAGGTGGCTGAATGCTATTGAAAATGTAGCTGTGAATATCTTATCCTTTACTCCAGTCAATCTATTAGTATTTGGCTCAGGGTGATCCCTTAGACCGGGATCTTTCTAGCTTTTTGCAACTGTCGTACTACTTAGAAATTTGCAGTAGTGCTGCAGCCCCCAGCACAGCACTTTAAACTTATTGATAAAATACGTATTTTTCTTAGTTACGTTTCTCAAACCCCTTTGAAGCAGTCCATGGCTCAGCTGGGCTGTGCCAGCCAGAAGTTGAAAATCTCTGCCTGTTTCTTTCATTCTGTGAGAAATTTTGTGTTCCTAGGGGGAAAAAAAATCCTTACATTTTGTTCTTTGTTTAAAACACAAAAGTTTAGGGATGTTTTCTGGGCAGCTGTGTTACTGATACCGATATGAAGGAACAGACAGATCCCTTCATCTTTGTACTGTAACATATGTGGATGTCGGTGTGATCTCTGTTCATTTTGTATTTGCTAGTGTACAATGCATAGCTTTATTGTATGTAGGGGTTTTGGAGGACAACTGGCTATCAGGTTTTCCTAGTGCAAACATCCAGTCAGAATCCCTCTGGAGCATGAAAGATAAATTGCAAGGCAGTAGGAAGATGGGCACAGCACCTCTGAGAGGTGCAAACAGTGCAACCTAGCATTTCTAGTTCAGAGTGTTAAGACGTACCCCTCTCTTTTGGAGCTCGGCATCCTGAACAGGCCTTGCACGTCAGCGCTGGCAGGGAGCCTGAAGAGGGGGAACAAATCAAGGAGAAAGACCCTGCTCAAGCTGGTCTCTCCCTCAGTTGGACACTGCTCCAGGACTGTTCAGGCAGATTTCCTTCTTTTCTATGGAAATGAGGGCCTACCTCATGACCTTCGACATGGCTTGAGAGAAAATTGCAGCGGATAGGAAAATCTGCAGAAGCAGAGTCTATGGGCCATCCAACAACTTTCTTCTGATTAGACTTTGCCTGCCTTGCGTTGTTTTGCTACGTGCTCCAGTCCTCCTCCTTCCCTTCTCCTTCCTTGCAATTAATTTGTATTGAACCCTACAGATTTCACTGTGGGGCACTTTATCATTATCAGCTGGTGGATCTTTGTCCTTTCCTCATTTTGCAGACTCAAGGCGAGACGGTAGCTGGTAGAGAAATGTCGGTGATTGTGGAATTCACCAACCCGCTGAAGCAAACGCTGGAGAACGTCACACTCCGCCTTGAAGGGCCCAGCGTGCTGAGAACAATGAAAAAGTACTTCAGGTAGGAAGGAAGCAGAATTAACTGAGAAGTTGTCCCCTTCTTGCTCACTGGGGCAGCTCATGAGAGACACAACTAATGCAGCGCTGAATAATTCAGACGCTCTCTCCTTGCTTTAAAATTCAGTACACAGAGAAACTATAGGTCTCAACAGACAGAAGGAGTCAGGCTGTCCCTCTCAGTGAAAAGAGAGACTGTGAGAGCATTTCGTCCATTCAGTATCAGTGTTGGAGAAAGGGACAGTGGTTGTGAGTAGCTGCGAACACAACTGGAATTTTCTCTTTCACAGTATTACATTATTTTTGTTGCTTGGAAGTAGCACATATGATCTGCTATCGTAGAAAGAAAGGCAGATTTATCCTGCACGTGAAGTGTTTCCTGCCAAGTGCTCATTATGCACAAATCAAGTCCCATGCAGCTTTTCTAAAAGGGCCTTTCTGCATTCATGTTAATCATGACTACACAATACATTCAGATACCTCAGATGATCTTTGCAAGCTTATGTCAAGACCCAAAATCATTTGGGGCTAGATAACCTGGCGGTTTGTGTAGCTGATGCAGCAAATTATGCTAGATAGCCACAGCAGTTGTGCAAGCACACAGCTCATCTCTGGTAGCACCACTTACCAGGGCTGCCTGGATACAAAGGGGCATGTAGGGAGCAAGGTGATCTCAAGCCTGAGAAAAAGGAAAGCCCTTCAGCGGCCTTCACTATTCTAGGAGTTGCACTTAATGCTGGCACAGTGGTATCTGTACGATAAGCGGGTAGTGTTCTAGACCGTCTTTCCATTTAGAGTTCAGTGTTATATGTGGTAAGCAATAAACCAGGGGTAGGACAGAAACATACCCTGCAGTCACTGCTATGACAAGAACTTGTAATAGAGATCCCCAAGGTTGCATTGCTGTGGACATGTACTGATGATACTGTTGCTGTCCCAGCACGGAGTTTGGTATTAGCCAGTTCCTAGATATATAGCTGGGATCCTCAGAAGATTTTGCAGCCATTGCTGAGCCTTGCGTAGCTGAAGCGATGTTATCTGTCGTTACCTGTGCTGATGGTTCCCAGGTGCGTGCAAAAGAAGTCTGAAAAATTGCCTGTGCTTCAGTAGCTGCATAAATTGTCAGCGTTATCTGCAGCTGGTAGGGGAGGTCTGAGTCTGATTGCACCTGGCCCAGGGGAAAAAAAAGATCAAAAGCAGGCTCCAGATTGGAGCTGGGGAGAAAAATGACTGTGAAAGGGCATCACACTGTGTTTGCTTTGTGCACGTGATATGTCACAGATGCTGCTGAACATGACTCAGCACCATCCACACTCGTTACCCAAGTCCCAGTAATAGCCCTCGGTGTGTTGCACAGCCATGCCAGACTCCCCTGGTGCTCTGCAGCCTTCTTGTTCCAAAAGCTGCTGTCAGCCCTTCTCACCTTCAAGGAAGCAAGAGTTGTCAAGTGCATCAAAGGCATAGGAGTTACAGAGAAACGTGACTCATGGAACAGACGTCACTTTCCTTCAAGTCGCCATGTTTCCCCCTTTACAGTAGTGCCCTTGGCATGATTTAAAATGGAAATGGAACAGCTTAGTCATTTTAAGATTTTTGACTTAACTTCTCTGAGATAAATGAAGGCTGCAGGTTATACTCACAGAGGACAGAGTAGGGGGCAGTTGTAGTTTATTTAAATAAAAATCACATTTGCCTCCATGCATTCAGAGTGATAAATGGCTCCTGTGTGGTGATGGCTCAGCATATTATGCAGAGCCATTCATCACTGAATTCTCTCCTAGGCAAATCGGATTAGAGTGGCTTTACTCCATTTGCAA
This sequence comes from Struthio camelus, assembly GCF_040807025.1. Classification (NCBI taxonomy): domain Eukaryota; kingdom Metazoa; phylum Chordata; class Aves; order Struthioniformes; family Struthionidae; genus Struthio; species Struthio camelus. Next base: position 103,273,436 of record NC_090943.1, read on the forward strand.
AAAGAATTGAACTTATTCTAGGCTTTCCTCCTTCTTCCACTGCTTCCCTGCCCATTGGGAACTGTCACACATGGGATGTGTCTTTTGCAATCGTTTATGGGGATGAGACTTTAGAATTATCTATATTTTTAAGGTAGCTTTTCTGTATCACGTGGGCAACTCCACAAAACAGGCATGAGTGATCAAGGAGATATAACATTATCTTGGGAATGAAGTGACTTGGAGGTTTCTGCCTTGACCGTTCACAAGGGCTCTATAGTCATGTTTAGCTGTTAGTCTGAGACCGATGAAAAGTATGACTTACTGGAAAAGGCTTTGGCAGCCACAGTCCCTACCCAGAGTGTGGTCTTTGTGTGACACCTGAGAATTAATCAGGCAGTGATGGATATTGTTAAAAGGATTTTAGCCAAGCATGCACTCACATTAGGCACATAAGTCACTTTGGCTGTTTCTGCTTATCCAGGTAGTATTACTATTTGTAGCAAGAAGCAAGTTGGATTAGAAGTAAGACAGTAGAGAAACAGGAAAAGGTGGGTTTGATATCCCAGCATAGCTGCTATCTTCCTGCGTGTACATATATCCCATCTATCAATCAGCGATGAATATGCTGCTCGCTCTCTCACACTCTCTCACGCTGGGGCACTGTGAGGATGCAGTCTGCAAACCTCCATCCCTAGGAAATCTGGGCCTAGATTTTTCAAAAGGTAGACTAAGTCTTGCTGCACAAGAAACTTGTATAGTATCTTCCTCGCTTTCTGTACAGATCATTCCTTGCAGATCATTCGCATAAACTCTAAATTAAAAAGGTATCTAACCTTGTGCAGCAATTGAAGTCATTGCTTTGTCATGCTACCATTTTTGTGGGCATTTGATGGTGCAGGCCAGCTGAGGGGAACAGCATATCTCTCATTAAGAGCAAAGATAAAAAGAGGGAAGGCGCTTGCTGGAAGCTGTCTGCGTACGCTCACACTAAAAATGTGAGCTTCCTCTTGTTCCTGTTCTTTTCTAAAACAGGGTACATGCCCCAGGGTACCTATGACTGTATATGCAAAACACAGTGCAGTGCCATTCAGAGGTACCTAAGCTGGACTCCAAGGAGCTAGAATGCTGCTCCTTTTAGCAGGTTAAATTAGCATGGGCAGACTTGCATTAAAACAAATACGCAGATAAGAGGAACCCAAACTAGATCATTTCCAGCTAATTACGGTTTCTCTGTCTTGTGGCAAGTTATGCTAAGCCTGGGCAGTCATTTCTGTCTTGACCCTAGTGGAGGACATGTCATCTGAGAGATAAATCCTATCAAATGAGAACTGGCAACAGTGACTAAAGTCTACAGTAACTTTGCTCTCCATTTATTCAGTTATTTACAGACTACCGTACCTGTGTGATGCTGATGAGAACACTGGCTCACTTCATAATCCTCTTACTTAATGCTGAGGAAAGAACATATTTATTTTTATAAATAGCTCCCCACTACGCTACCTCCTCCATTGGTTCCCTTCCTGACATCCCCCAGTCAATATCAGTCTTCAAAATTTGCATGCAGAAGTGAAAGCACTGAGAAAATGCAGCAACCCAGTACTTGAGGTTCTCTGTGCATCTTTCTTGTAGCAAAAACTGAAAATCAAGAGCAGTACAGAATACAGGTGGTTTATACTATGAGTTACCAAGAGTCATAGATCACGTAAAAGAGCAGCTGCTAACGATAGGACACCCAAAAATACTTTGGTTTATTTGCGTGGGCATGAAGAAGTCATCTATGAAGTGGACAGTGATATTACGTGATATTATGTTCTGATATTACAACTATGGCAGAGTGGCTTAGGGTAGAAGGTGGTGGAGAGGCTCCATTCCTCATCAGCACTACACCTGGCTGGCACTTCTCAGCGAGGACTTACTTAACTGTTTAAGGAATCACCAGCAGGCTATGGGATAATATGCTGGTAAAATGGAATTAAAAAGTGAAAAAACGTTATCCATAAAAATCATCCTGAAAGTGATTGTGAGAGGAAGTGACAGGCAGCAGAGGAAACCTGATTTGTTTTAGAAATTTAAAATTAATCTGGAGGAAAGTCTAGAAAAGGCTTTGACAGAGTCAGTTCTGCAAGTCCTGGAAGATGAAGGGAATAATTTATAGGACACTTACCAGGATAAGTGAAACATTAAAACAAAAAACAAAAAAAAAACAAAAGAAAAGTCATGTCATACTGTCCATCTTCAGTTTCTCCAGTTCTGGGTTAGGCTGAGAACACTGGCTGACTGATTACAATATTGTTACTTTCCTTTCTCCCTGCAGGCAAATCCCAGCAAATTCTACTTTGAAGTGGGAAGCAAAATGCACCCCAAAACGACCAGGGTTACGAAAGTTGATTGCAAGCCTGAATTGTGATGCTTTGAGGCATGTGTATGGTGAGCTGAACGTCCAGATTCAGAAACCATGAACCAAGGTGCTGTCTTCATTCTTTAATTAGCTATGTTTCAAAATATGGCATTAGATGGAAAAAAGAGATACAGAGGTAGAAACTTTATTATTTTGGTTATCCTCATGCTAACTAAAATGTGACAAAGAGAACTAACTGGAAACACTGGGGAGAGGTGGAAAATGCATCTGGATCGTGAATGATTCAAAATTAGATACAAGTAATTAAAGGCAATTCCAGGTCATATTATTCCTACAGTTCACTTGTATTTATGGCCCTTTGCACTAGTGCTGGGAGGGAATCTGAAAGGCCGCATTCACCAAAGTAGTCTGAACTTTAGTTTTAATTAAGGTCTGATATTTCACTGCGGAAAAAAAAAAAAGAAAAAAGAAAAACGAAACCAGTGTTATAAATTCTTAGGGTGAATTATACAACCTTACAGTAGATCATTCAGGCTACAGTTAAAAACAGGTACTTCTAGCTAAAGGGACTGCTTTATCTTGCAGTGTTAGAATTTTCCAGTTCATGGAGAGCTCACTTTGCTGGAAGCATCTCTCAGGATTTGTTATCTTCAGAATATTCCCAGCTCTCTGTTCCCACTTGCCACTTCAATACGCTTTTTCTCTTGCTCTTTCATGTGTGTCTGCACCCACACATACTCCTTTATTTCATGCCCTCATCCCACCCTGTATGATGCTATTAATAATGCTGTTCTTTTCTTTTGCTTGATGAAGATCTAGAGTTTTTCATGCCCCTGCTCAGAGTTCATGGTACCAAACTTTCATTTTTCTGGTCAGTTTGCTGGGGACTGGAGGTTAGTGGGGCAGGCCATGATTCTCCTCCTCCTAGCTCCACAGTCCTAACAAATATCCTGCACTGGTGCTGCCGTTTAGGAGATAAATTTAGATTTAGCCACCTCAGAAAGTGCCCCTGAAATCATGGCTACAGCAAAATCAGATTGTAGTATGTGTGAACAACCCCCAGGAGGACAGAAGCTCAGCTGAATAAGGAAAAAAACATGTACCAGGAGAATCAGAAACTCCACAAGCTGGATCTACTTCCTGTCTCGCTTGCAGCATATTCATCTGTAAGGTGCAAAGGGGCCACCCAAGGCCTTGCTTTTTTCCAGAGACCCCTCCAGCCCTCTGGAGCTGCTCTGGATGTCTGATTTTTATTAGTCTTCCATGCAGGGTGCTCCTCCATTCCAAGGCACCCACCCAATTCTGTGGGGCATTTTTCATCTCCTGAAATTCTTTCCAGGATCTTTTTCTATATGAGGCAAAAAAGATGCACATAGTACATTCACATGTCCAGCTGCAGTGACCACCTACCAGCTATGGTGTGTAAGAACATATCCCATAGTAACAAACAGCACAGGTGAGCTAACTCAGCTTCCAAAGGAGCTAAAAGGAATCTCATGCTCATTAAATGCTGTGACTTTATTGTGCAGCATATGGCCAAGTCATTCTGTGGTCTTATTAGTGAGAGAGCAAGGGTGATGACTTGTCTTCTGCTCCCCTTCTTGCCACGTGCTGCATCCTGAATAACCTGTGGCCAGTTCTTAAGTAAGCCAAGAGAGGAGAGAAAGGCAGGCTGGTCTTTTGCTAGAGTATGTGGAATAAAGTAGAGATTTGCACCACCTCACAATCTGGATGAGTAATCTTGGAGACAGGAATACCAGACAGTTTTGGGGGGGGCTTTCACTTCAGGCGTGGGCACACACTTGTTTTGTACAGTTAATGTGACCCATTAGAAACTCTGCAGTAACAGTCTCGCAAAGAAGTCCTCTGGGACACACGGTGACAACCTCTGTTAAGTGCTTGTGCAGTTCTGCTAAAGTCTACATCATTTAATAAGATTATCTGTATTTTGCTCTTGCACATAAACTTGCTTTCCATTCTAGATTTTTAGTAGCTACAGTGTAATAGGAATTTAAAATAAAGCATATCTGGTGGCGCTTGTATCTTGTGGTCTATATTTTGGTCAATCACTTGTTCTGTGTGGTAGCACTATAGACACCAGTTGCTGCATGCCTTAATTGTAAGAGTAAGTTTAAAAGTTTGTTTCTGAGCCGTGCTGATAAAGATGACTTTTTCGTGCTAGGGAGAAAACCGAATCTTTATTTAAAAAATATTTCTGTTTTCAGTTTAACTATTCTAGCTTTTATTTTTCCTTCTGTTTTAACAATTGACTACCTAATGCATTGGAGAAGGTGACAATTTCCAGAGCACGTCGCAGTGCTAGAGAAGAAAATCCACAGATTCCCCTGGGAATTGCTTTAACATGTCAGAGCCTATTAAGTGGCCAATACGCTCCTCACGAGACCTTACCTGCAACCCACTTCTAAAGTGTGCTCCTCTCAGCTAAGTATTTCAAAGCATTTTACAAACAGTTGTTAAGCTGAACAATGTTCCCTGGGAGACGGAAAGTATTTTTATAGATAGTTTACAGAGGGGTAGATTGAAGCGAAGGAAAGTTTGGCGATGACTGTGAAGGAGGCCTGGAAACACAAGCTGGGGATATCAACAGTTCTTAGCATCACCTTCCAGCTTACTCCACGCAGAGAGCTGCTTGCAGAAACCTAAGGGAAAAAAGAAGGATGGTCCCTAGGATTTCAGCCACTCATTACCCTTTGCAAGGGCTGCTACGTGAATCACGAGTAAACCCTGACTGAGGATGCTTTGCGTGTTCTGATAGGACTGTGTCTGTGTGTAGGAAATTCAGTCAATAAGGCCAGACTGGGAACCCTGGATCTGGAGGATCTTTGAAGCTGAAGAGAGTCAGGCTGAAGTTTATACTCTTCAGCTGAGGATCCCTTTTCAGTGGGATGAATTTATGTCCTTATCGGAAACATTGTCCCTCAGACACATCTTGGGATGGGGGAGAAAAAAGTCCCAAATCAAATCCCTGCCTCCCCAGATCCACACTCCAGCAGCTCAGAGAAGCCAAGTACAAACAGAAGTCTGTGCGTTCCTAAAGGCATGTGTCGTGTGCTGCCAGTTTGCTACATCCAGGATATGGAGTAGGTTACTTGAATTCCCACCAATTTGTCACACCCAAAATCTTGTTACTGGCAAATAAACGCATCTTATATGCAAAGCTAAGATGAATTTATTGTTAGTCTTATTAAAATCTTATAGTCTAATGAAAGAGTTATTATTAGCACTGATAATTAGATGATAGAATTATATTGTTGTTTTATTATTACAATGATAGTACTAAACATAAACTTTCTAGCATCATCCCCCTTTCTCTGCTCTTATATTTACCTGTAAAGTGCCCCTCTGGGTCCTAAGGTTGAGAGCTTCAGTCTTGGGTTGGGGCGGGTGTAACAGTTAAGTCATCAGTGTCCCAGGTCCTTCACCAAGATAGGTATGATGTTAACGTGGAGGGTTTCTCTTCCTCTTTGCTGGGATGAGTAAAACAATGAGTTTCTTCCTTCACACCCTAGGATCCACGTGAGGTCATTTTTATATGCTAGCTAACATACTCTACATCTTGCTCTTTCCTTATTGGTTCAAAGTTCCACAGTACATCCATATTTACTATTTACAATGTGTTTTACCCATGTTAAATACTTGTTCTTTGTTATCCCTAACACTCATCTTACCCAGCTGCCAAGGTTGCACTTCTTTGATGACCAGCAATTGACCACTAGTGAGTTGCTTATACCCTGAGGCCTCTGGTAAATGCTGCACCTGTACTTTCAAGGCCCCTGCTGTCATCCCCTGCCAGTACTCCTTTATGCTGCGTTTTATTCTGTCATAGGCAGTTCATTCTACACAGAATAACTACTTTCTATTACGGTCTATTAATTACAGAAAAATCGTGTAACAACAAACATCTCACCACACAATTGTATAAAACAAAGCAAAAGCTAGAGCAAAGTATGTAATAACCACCAGGTCATTAGATAACTGTTCTTACAGCTAACAACAAAGAGGGAAAATATGGCCTAAATGATGCAAAAGGAAGATCTTCATAGCAAAAACAGATAAAGCTGTAAGAGAGAAAGGCCAGAAGGTTGCATCCCCTAAGGCAGGCAATCCACAGGAGACTGGCAGTGGTAGCAAACCTGCCTGGTGGTCAGTGGAGCTGGCTAGCCGCACTGGAATGCAACCCCTCCACAGGTATAGCTGGAAGCCTACACTGAGTTTCATGGCTATGCTCACCCTCTACAAAGGTTGCCGATCATATGGGGAAGGGACGGTCAGCAGGTGGCTTGGGGACTATAATGCACTCAATAGGCCAACCCAACTGTGGCTGCGCGTGTGGCTGCACGTGCACTGCGAGATGATCCAGAAAAGGCTGGGCAGTTTCTTTAAGCCACCTGCAGCCTGCCCAAATGTGATTGTTTTCATCTGGCCTCCACAGTACTAGGGTGGTAATAAAAGTGACCCTTGAGCATGAGAGGTAGGAAACAGCCTGGTCTACAGAAAACTGCAGCAGCAATGAGAGGCACTGCAGATGCAGGTCTTTTGCTTACGCTGTGGTGGCCTACTTATTGGGCACAAATGTGAGAAAGGTGGGAAGAAGACCTTCGCTCAGCATAAAAACATAATGATTCAGACCAGAGGTTCAGCTAGCTCAGTGACTTGTCTCAACAATGATGATATGTGGATGCTTAGGAAAGATAGTGGGACACAGAAAGGGTGTGTGATACTTCCCTCTGATACCTCCCCAGGCTCCTGCCCAGAGACTATCTGATCCAGATATGGTATCTGTGTACTCTGTGTCTTTGGTTTTCGCTTTTGTGAGATTTGACGGCTTTGTTAGCTCTTAGCATCCACCACATGCTTTGGCAAGGAGTTCCCCTGGTGCACAGCGAACAGGTACAAAGAACCACCTCTTATTTGCTTTGAACTTGGCTTTTCTGCTAATTTCTTTCAGCATCTAGCCCTGGTACTGGAAGAGTCAGAGACCACTCCTTCCCTTTTCAACATGCTGTGTATAATTTTGTAGATCTCTGTATTGTATTCCCCCTAAATCACCTCTTTTTCAGATTGAAAACTTCTAGCTCAGTCATTTTGGCATGAGAACTGCTCCATGCCTGTGGTCATCCTTGCTGTTCTTCTCTAAACTTTTCTAAGTATTGATGTCATTTTAAGTACCATTTAAAAACAATACAGCTGGCTTAAACATCTATACTTTGAAAGGACAGAGCTAATTAGTGAATGGCCTATCTGCACAGGGAGAAAATGGATCTGCTGGGATCCAGTTACATTAGGTTAAACCTGGACTCAGCCCATGGCTGAAATAAACAGATTCCAAACTTGCCCTGATTACAAGCTCCGTATAGTCTCAAGGTTGAGCACACTTTTATTCCTCTTCATGTGTTATTTGAAGAAATCCCCCATTGTCTCATACAACCACCAGTGTGAGTACCCTTGAGAAAACCGTGAGTCAGCTTTCTAGAACAATTTGTTGATAAGGAGTAGGGCATTAACATTTGAAAACCAACTGATTTCTCATCACTATGTAGATTTATAGTGCTTTGAGACACTGTTAAAAATATTACCTGCATTCTGTCCTTCTTCAAAGTGAATATATTTCAGTATTGCAACAGCTATGTGGTGTCCTTCAGGTTGTCTTACCTGCTTACAAAATTCCTCTGTTTGGAAACAGACTGTAGATAATAATAAAACATTGCAAGAACTTCAGACAGCTGTAAAGTCAAGCCCTCATAAAGTGAAGGGTAAATCACTAGATTTAAGTAAGCTGTAGCTCAATTTGAGTACACTTAGGCCATATTTGCATTAGTGAGGTGCAACAGAAGCAGATCAGTAGAGTGAAACAGCAGGAGCTGAGTACCCACTAGCTATACTATATTTCAGAGCGTTCATATTGAACTAGCTCCAGTCTGGTCTGAATGGCCTTTAGCACTTGGAGAGCCTTTGGTGTACTGGTCAAGCATCAATTAGAGATGAAACTGAGCTGAAAAAGTGCATGTTCCAAGACTGTGCTGCGAAGTAAAGCGCTATAAGCAGTAGTTTTGAAAACACAGTCCTGGTCTGAACTGAGCCACTGCTGTAGTTGCACCCTGAGCTCTGTAAGCCTACAGGGAGCAGCCAGAAGGTGTGAAGGGTGGTCAGGTGCTCAGGATCCATGATAGCTGCATGGCAAAGATATGCCCAGATGTCAGACTGAGGAAGTATTAGCTATTTCTCTATGTGGAGGTAGGTGTATCTGTATAAAAGTACTCACACCACTACTGCTCACTCCGATTGGTGGCGCAAATAAACTGTATTGCTGTAAGCAACAATCAAAATGCACCTTCAGCGGTAATGGTATCAATTTTACCACTATAAGAAAAGGGAAAAAAAGCTCCAGTCTGCCACAAGTCCTCTTGGTACTTATCAGCAGGAAAGCGTGTTGCCCCTCTATAGCATGGCACGTTCTGACCTAGTCTGACCACTGAAGGCATTGCTACACTAGTCTAGCTGTGTCCATGGTAGTAATTTGTACCAAGATCCATGTTTTGGGAACTCACATCCTTCTAACCAAATACAGTATACATTAACAGTGATGTAAATCAGCCCCGAATCTCTTCTGCAGTTGTAAAAATCTACCCCACTGTTGGCTTAAAATACTGGTAAGTTTGCTGTGTTTGTTGTCCCCTATAAAGCAAATAACTTGAGCTAATTTAGGGACTGTTATAAAGGTGGTGTTACAAAGCCTCTGCTGCCTAAACAGTTTAGTTTATACCAAGACATTTTCATATACTGAGATAAGCTTTGCACAGAGCCATTATAAGCCCCAGTGCAACATGCTAGTGAATTATTTTCTGCCTTTCAACTGATCTAAGTAAGGTAGCCGCAGTTTTTGCATTATAAAACAATACTTTGTGCTCCAGTCAGCTAGGTCTGGAAGAACTTTCAACTAATAAGCCCTACTCCCAAAGCACTCATGACCTCATCAGCATTACTGATGCACAAGAAAAAAAAATGCCTTTGTGTTCAAAGACACTTAGCATGGGGAAAGTGTCATCATCAAACTGTAAATTGTCTTACTTCCAACTGTGGTTACTACTGAAGGTGTGAAGTTAGGCAAATGGGAAAAGCTTTCATAAAAAACAGGATTTTCACACCGGGGGACAGGAATATAAGAAAGTAAAATAAATATTACAGTGTGTTATTGTTGTCTTTCTGGCAGTGCTTTGTGACAGCAGGATGCTGTTATAAGATATCAGTTTTCTGGGAAGAACCGTTTAGTTTCTCCAACTTTCCTTTAGCCAGACTTCTAAAACCCCACTGAGCTAATGGACCAGGTAAAGAGACTACATTCGTCCTTGCAGTACTTCAGTCTCTTATTAGTACAGAGAAAAAGATAGCAAATTCTTCTCTCTCCATCATCATGTTTCCTGCAGATCTCTCCATCCCTAAAGTGTTTCTTCAGGATGGCCCTCAGGTCACTCCAATGTGAGCCACTTTCTGTGGTGTTCGTCCTGGAGCAAGGTGGACTGTGCATGCTGATGAGTGTCCCGTGTGCTAGTGGAGCTTCATTTCCTCACAATAGTCAAAATATTTTACAGTCCTTCTTAGGGAAGCATGACCTCAATGGTTCAGTGAAGGAGAAAGAGATCCTTTGCATTGCCTACTTGTCATAACCAATTCCTGATTGTCTCCCTGTATCAGCCCATAATCCCAACCAGAGGGATTACCAATCAATTTCTAAGGTCCAAACAAAATAACTTGCACTGTGGGCTAGTCATTAACATGCTTGTCTTTTATATTCAGTGGTTTGGGTGTTGCATCCTATAGCGCACCAAATGCTGAAAAACCTTGCATGGGATTTTAAGTACTAGCCATTGACAGTGAAAGAACAAATAACAAAAAGGGGGAGAGTGAGGCAGAAGAGATAGACAGTACTAAAAACAATGTAGAAACATCAATAGGCAAACTGGTTATGCAGTTTTCTTCCTGAGTTCTGTAATTCCTGTCACCAACTGAATCTTGGTTCCTTTACACTAGCACTCAAAGACCAAGTATTGGTTGAGCATCTCTGTCCTTGGAGTAGGAAAGGGATTTTATTTACGGATCATATTCTCCCTTGCCTAGCAGGAACATCTCTGCTCTTTCCCTCTGCCTCATTCACTCCCTGCTCCTATCTCCAAAATGTGATAGAAAGGGCTTTATGCAGATAACATTATGGTATAAAGCTGAAACTGATGAGAAATTCAATCTTTCACTCAAGCCTTCTGGAAATGTCTAGGAAATAATCCATCCTGGCACTTTTGTTATTCTTCCTTCTCAGAGCTGCAATTCTCCTCTAAGGAGAGCATACTAGGCAGCTGCCAGGATAAAAACTCTAACAGCAAGAATGTATTAGATTTAGATTTCTGGAGATCAGTGCGAGGATTAGCTCCAAAGACTCTAGAGTCACTGGAGTTGCCTAGACTCCTCTACAGAGACATTTTACTCTCCTGAGAAGGACTGGTTTATGTCCTTTGCAGCCAGAAGTGAGCTATGGTTTGGGAAGTCCCAAATCAGGCACCCACGATGTCAAGAGTGCAGTATTTGGAACAACTACAGGAATCCTATTTCACCCTATGCAGAAGAAGCAACTTCTGGCCCTCCAAAATCAAATACAAACCTTTTAAGAATGATTTTCCCTGTCTAAACCAGATATTTGAGGGAGGATGGTCTCAAGGTGAAAGATGTTTCATTTTATTTCAGGTTTCCTTCACTTTTTGCAGAAGCACTGTCATAACAATGACATTGTAGTAGAGTGGCAAAACTCACAGAACGGCACTTGCTTTACTTTCCTTGCAGCAGATGAGCTGCAAGCTTTTGGCCAGATGCCATCACTGATAGCTTAAGCACTTTAACGTGTTAGAGCAGTGTGAACTTGCTCTATCATATCTTCTGTATTGAACAGTGAATGGATATTACCAGGCCTATAAGCAAAGACCACCAAGAGAGAGGCAGCTCCCACTTTTAGAGCAAGTGCAACCTGTACAGTTAATGAGAAGCACACACAGCAGCACCTACAATGTCAGATCTTAGTAGGCAAATCTGAATTTAAAAGAAAATGTGGTGTTTTTTGTTCATTTGTCTGTGTGAATGCTTTTCTTTGACAACAATCATTTTGCATAGTTTTTCTCCAGTTGCTTTTCATTGTTCTGAGCAAACCTGTGCCTGGGAAGTCCTGAAAGGGACTTTACTAGTATTTCTACTTCTGGTTTGTTTTTGCCACTAAGTCAAAGCAACTGATCATAGCCCAGCTTTTTTCCTGCTGATCAGGATGTTGCTGACAATTTGCTTAGTGGGTTGATTTGCCAACTAGGGTGCTGCCTAATCAGATCTTGAACAAGGTCTTATGCAATTATGAACTTAATGAGATTTGCAGCAAAAATGGGCTAAAACCTCTCAGAAGAAAATTCACTTTCCTACTGTAGTGACATTGTGAGTGTCCGCAAAACTGCCCCAAAGAACCTAATTCTATGAACACGTAACAGATGCATAGTTAATATTAGTTTATCGAGCTGATCCATATACTGGCAATATTTCTGGAGGATATAGTGATACAAAGAGTCATGTACGCAAACGCTGCCATGTCCACAAACACTCCATATTCCATTGCATTTTTTACAGCCAGGACTTATTTAGTTTGTTCCTCAAGACTGTCTTGTCTGATGTGAATGGTTTGGGCTGGGAATTCACAGTCTGGAAGTTCACTCCAGGCTGAATGTAAGCCAGTGGGGTTTGGCTGTTTGGGAGGACTATACTTTGATAACCCTCTTTGGAGCAGAAACTTGGGAATTAGCAGAAGTATGCTCTTCATGACAAGCATGTGTTCTTTGCCCTGCCATGGTAATGTGATTAAACATAGAGGGACTGCAAGCCCTGAGAAAAGTATTCTCCTTGAATGTGCTTGTATGGACATACAGCAGTGGTGACTGAACTTCCCAGCTGGGAAGGCCGTGTGTCTTCTTGCAGTGCTAGGGAAGGGCTGGGTACCAGGTGGCCCCCTCCTTTCCACATCACCCAACAACCTCTTGTGCTCTCCACTGCCTCAGAGGTATTTCCCATGAGCTGAGGGCCAAAACTGAAGGCCCTTGAAAAAGATGGCGTTTGGAAGAGGGTTACTACTACTGCAGTTTGTTCAGCTTATAGATTTTCTCTTTTGTGCCAAACTTGTCCCTGGAAAAGCGGCACTTAGAAACATACAATGAGCTGAAATGGTAGTACTGGAGAGCCACATGGAGCCCTTTCAGCCACAGGCTAGAGCTGCAATCTTTCGAAGATTTTAGCAGCTGCGTTTCTCCCAGTTCTATTTGTTCTGTGCACAGTTTGCAGTTCTGAGCTGTTGGGTCCAGGTCTGCAAAGAGAGTTTGGGAAATCTGCCCTTCCTGGGAGCTCACCTTCCCCTGTTCTTGCTGCATCTATATATATAGAAGACATTGATGGAACTGTAGGTCACAAGTGAAGTGCTCAGAAGCAAGAGTGCATGGGTGATCTTAAGTCAGCCCCTTTGTAGTTCTTTGTCCTCACCATTTCATACACCAATTGCACCCTTTCCCCCCACCCCAAAATAGTACCTCCATCTACCAGGATGGACAGTGCTGGGGGCAGGAAGGAGGCTATGAAGTGAATGCAGCCTCTGCCTGCTGGATCCCTGTCTCATCTTCTGCAGAACTAGGAGAATATACAGTGAATAAGGGAAGGGATTAGCAGCAGAACAAGATCAGGGTCATGACTATTAAAGCTGAATGCACCCTCTTTGAGGCTGCGTTCCTCTATGACAGTGGGCTAGTTGCTCCGTCTGGGATGAGTGATTAGGTGTTCATGGCTCTGGATGATTGATTGCAGGCGTAGGGCTCTGATTTGCAGAAGCAGCGTACTCATTGCTGTGAGAGAAGTTAATTAGGGTCACACTTTGAATCCATAAAGCACTACGGGAAGTCTAACTCCTCTCAAAAATCAGACGTTAATTGAGCATCCTGATTTTGGAGATAACTTTTGACTTCTTACCCCTCTGTGCCTTATGGGGCCTATTTAGCAAATACAGTCATGAAGATTTGTGAAGTATTTGGACACTTTCAGGAGGAGTACAACACAAAGCCTGTGAAGGAGTAACTGCCTTTTGAGCAGGTCTTGAATAGATGACAGGGAGGAAGACCTGGGCCCACAAACTGAGTAAGGAGAGGATGTACTGATAGTTCCCCTCTTGGAGAGTCCTGTCCATTTTGTCCACTGAAAGAGGCTAGCATTGTGGTTAAAATACTGTGAGATCATGTTAGTACAAACTGTAGCATAACCAAATACAGTTTTCTAAATTAATACTAAATTAAGACTCCCCCGGCCACCTTCATTATGTCATTTCCTAGTTAGCGAGAGCGTTCATGCTGCCATCTGAATAATGTTTTGTTAACGTCTTTGTGTGCATAACTACCTGGTGCCACACAGCAGAACACAGGCAGGTGTAAGGAAAAGGCTATCTCAGCAGGCATCTATCATCACCAGGTACCCCATGAAGCTGCTTGGGGGAGTTAATCCTATATTAATGATCCATATCAGGTTAAGCAAGGGCTAATACAACCAATAGGCCATCCACTGCCATGGACTTTGCACTCACTACACCACAGCAAAGAGCTCAAGCCAGACACCTTTTCTCCCTTCTTGCTCCAGGCCCTTTGAGACCGCTGTCCTTCTTGTCATGTCACACGCGGAGTTGTAGAGTCCAGTCTGCAAATCTCAAGCTCTCCTCACTCCGCTTGATTCCAGCACAAGCTGAGGATATGCAGTGTCTTGCTGGGCCTGGCCTCTGTTTTGGAGGAAGGCCCCTTGGCAGCCCCAGGAATCTAAAGGCAGGCTGCTTCCCACCTGTAATCCTGCCTGCGATGGAATTGACTGATCTGCTGGCTGGTCCCCTGCAACCTTGGAGGGTGTTTCAGAGCCCTGTTGCCACTAGATGGAGCAAAAGAGTCTTCAGTCGGGTAACAGTCCCTCTCAAACACAGGTAGAATAGCCAGTTGTCGTATTACCAATATTTCATCCTACACCAGCTGTTGATAAACCACAAATAGAGATAGTCAGCCCAGATGGCCCCACCACTACAGCCCGGAAGAGGCTGCAAGCATTATCTTCACCCTGACCTCAAACCTGACATTAATGGCCACAAAGAGTGACAGCATTTTTACTTTGGACGCTGACTTACATCAGCCGGGGTGTGGGCACCTGCTGCTGGGCTGTTCATGAATCCCACCGTGCTGCATCAGATCGGTGTGGGGTCAGTAGGACCATCATATAGCTCTGTAGCATATAGGTGCCTTTCAGGCCACAAAATACAGCATTCCCTGTCCTGCCCTGGACCTGGGCTTTTGGTACTCTCTGACCCCTTCCTCCAGCCCTAAATGAGACTCCCTCTCTCTTTGCTTTGTCTTACTGATCCTGAATTCAGGGTGGAAACCTCAGGCATCGTAGTGCCCGCAAAAAGCAAAAGGAGAGGGTGTCATGAGTGGAAGGACAGAGGGCAGAGGTCCTGGCCAAGGTGTAGGGTATCTTTGGACATCTTACTAGTGGCAGGATCCTCCTTCTTTCAACCCTGAACATCTACAGATGCATGCTCTTGGGACAGGCTATCTACACTAGCAGCTGATTCAACTTCCAGAGTGACAAAGTAACTGAAACTATGGGCCACTGTGATAACCAGCTTCACAAGGACTTCACCATACAATTCTTATAAGCTTTTATTTTATTGATTGATTTATTATAGTCATTGATATTATGTATCCAGACAGTCATGACACATGATTTGGACATTTTGATCTTCCAGTGTGATTGTGATGGGGACTTCAAGGCAAATCCCAACCTGATGATATTCCGTAGGAAAAGTCGCTAATGACAAGGCAAGTGAACTCCCTCAGGCTCGATGAGCACGCATGAGACAGTCCAGAGGTTGCCCGTCCCTCAGGACCGTGGTTAATGCACTGGCTTAGGGTGGGGGCACAACAAAAATTCAGGGTGCTGGAGCTGAAGCCTGAATTTAAGGTTTGCTGTATCTAGTAAATCTTGCTTCTTCATAAGTCTGGCTGTTGCTTCTCTTATTGTCACATATACTGACTATAGGGGTTTTCCAAAAAATTACAGGAAAATCAAGGGGATTAATGGGAAGCAAATCAAATAATCTGAACAAGTATCATAGCTCAGTACTGTAGGAAAGAACCGAACCCACTACTGAAGCCAGAAAATGGGGGGAGGAGGGGGGGGAAGTTTTGTTGATAAATCATTCATTAAGGGAGCTGGTGAGGCCAAACAGATACAGAGCTGGGAGGTGATGCGGTATAAATTAGCTCTGCAGCTGATTTTTTTGGGCATCCTTGTCCAAGTCAGTTCTCAGTTCTGTGCCACAGTTTTACAGCTGTGAAGGGGTCATAATGTTTTAGGTGTTTTTCAGCCTGGAATCAAGGACCTCTGCTGAGCCATGGACTTCAGGAGGTGATCCTCAGAATAACCACTGCTATTTTTTACAAAAACTTTACACTTGCAAGTGAACAAAAGTGGGGAGAAATACTATGAATACATAAACTTTTGAAGTACGGGCTAATGTTTACTTCTCTGCAAACAAAAAACTGCATATGATAGCCAGAAAGTTTTTTCACAGAGCCCTTTTTACATGCACTGTGGATTTTAAGAAGTTTGAGAAAGAGTGGATTATTATACTAGGTAATTACAAAAGTCTGTATAGAATGTAGAGGTAGATAGGGGAGTTAAAATTATCCTGCATGCAATAGCTCCAGCAACAAATGGCCTGGTTGGTGTCTCTTGGTGTGGACTCATGCGCAGAGTGGTACAAGACCGTTTCTGAAAGGTACTGAGTAAAAAGCACTCAGCTCCAATTGACTTCAGTGAAAGCATGTGGACCCTCTCAGGAAGAGATATGCCTTATCTGAACACAAAGAAGAGCAGTGATAATGTGACAGTTTTTAAATGAATTAATATTAAACTAAGTTCTTCAGTTTCTTTATAAAGACAGGTGAAGGTAATACCAAAAGCAGTTGTTATGTCAGAGTTGGACTAACTTACATCATGTCTTGGTTTGACTTTGTGACTAAGAGGTACCACAGTTGACTGCAGCAGACAAATCTGCTCGTAATTAGCCAAGGTTGGATACTTGTATCCTAACTGTATCTTTGATAAATTTAATTTGATATCAGTGCAACACTGACCTCAGACACTGCTGTGTCATCTTTGACTAACAGATTTCTCTTGAGAAGTACATCAGTTGAGCTTTGGTGTGTCATAAGTGTAGCGAAAGAATATCTCCATACTTCAACCATATATTTTGTCTCCAGAGGTCAAAATTTTTACTCATATATCAGCCTTTGGAACTCTTTTGACCTGCATTTTGTCCCTCCACACATTCATGAGTCCTGTTAAATGTCTTGCAAAATCTGTCCAAGAAGTGCTGCAGACTGGTCCAGAGTGGCCCAGAATGATCTGGAACAACATGCTGGTACTTCTTTTTTGGCACTCTAGAATAACATCCAATAATGTTTTGATGCCTTTCATTCAAAATTATCCATGGATATACCTCTGTAAAAGCCTGTTTCTTTCTATTCCTACCAGCCTTGAAGGTTTTCTACTGCCTTTGAGTCAGTCAGTTTAGTCAATATTGATTCTAAAGCATTACTGATTGTTTTTTCTTTAAACTAAGCTACTGATTTTGAAATATTAATACATATACAAATTGTTGACGTGAAAATAAATCAACTTTGCGGTAAGGTACATTATATATCCTGTAGCTTGAATGTTAACCTGGTCCCCTGGAGGTTTGACAGGAAGATTTGTAATGCCTTTGAGCGCTGTGCCTGGCTCTGCTTGACTCACTCAGTAGCCTTGAGTACATTACTTGAGTTTCCGAACAATTCAAAAATCAGGCACTGAGGTGCTAGTGCAAGAGCATCAGAAGCCCCAGGGTCTATGTTTCTGGCTCGCCACCTGCCCATTGCTAAGACTGTTTCCCTGCATTCATTTTTGTCTTGGGCAGTCTTATATAGTCTGGTTATATGTTTGGACATCATCTGCCACGTTGCACAGGTGGTAGATGTGGTGCCCACATCCATTTCCACACCTCTTAGAAGCCCTCAGCTCTCAGACAGTGTTGAGCACTGGCTCCTTACAGCATCTGAAGTTGGTCCCACAAAAACAAGGATGCGTACTGTTTGAGACAACTTTTGACAGGACAGGTCTTATTGAGGGCATCAACTTTCTTCACCTACATTATGGAGAGAGAATAACCATTCCTTCATTTCGCAAGGGTGCTGAGAAAACAAATTGCAATTTTTTTGTATCTCTTCATGAACTTGTAAAGAGCTACTCAGCTAGCTAAGAATTAATCTAATTTAACACGTGGCAATAATCAGACTGAATGCTAGTATAAGCAATGCCAGCATCTACTCACTTACAGCGGGGGTAAATTTATTCTGTCCACACCATGGACTTTCCTGATCATTCCTTCTCTTTTACGGCAGTGCAATTGCCACAGAAATCCCAGTCCAATCTCTCCATGCAGCCCCAGGGGTACACTTAAATACCCTTTTACGGGAGAATTATCATCTGGGATGGAGCCCTTTGGGTTCAGTGCTCATTTGTTGAATTCTCTGTGCTGGAGAATATAATATCTGAATGCTTGCCTGTAGTTTAAAGACTTGCTTATATCTTAAAAGTAACTTTTTAAAAAACAATTATCCTTTACCTTCTTCCCTAAGTCAGACAGTTCACTCATGTGCTGAGTTATATGTTGCTTTTCTTCATGTTTTCCTAATAATGGCAATGGCACTTTTCTGGGGAAAAAAAACTTGCATGTTAACCACACCTCTTCTTCTGCAGCTTATTTCCTCATTGGGACCATAATTCTCTGCAGTGCCTTCACTGATTTCTTCTGTAAATGTTAATAAAACTTAGTTCTTTACACATAGTGATCTGCAAACAAACTGTCAAGATTTTTGAAAGTGGCTAGTGATTTTTGTGAGTTCAAACTGAGATAGATACTGCAAGAAGGCTTGTCTTTCCTAAGAGTATTCTTCTGTCGGCCAGAAAAAATACTTTGACCCCTCTAAAGTGGTTCAGGTTGGATGTCCATAATGAAATAACCAAGAAAATGGATGCCTGTTACGAGGTAACCAAGCAACTGATAGTCACTGGCCTGCAGGCCTAAACTTGGTGCCCTACGGCCAACTCAGCACGCAGCAAATGCATGCAGCAGTGTTTACCAAGGAGATGCCCCCAGTCCTCTCTGCTCCTGAAATGGCTGCTACTAGAGTCCACGCAAGGCTTTGCAAAGTACCACACCAACCTTCCCCCCCGCCTCTACCTCCTCATCCTCCCATGCAGAGCCTTTAACACTGCACTTTCAGCCGGTGAACCTGCCAGCAAGGTTCCCAAGCAGATGGTAAGTCTCACACATGACAAAAAAATCTTTATTTCTAGCCCCATTTTGCAGAACATCAAGAGCTCTGGAAGAAGCTTGCTCACGGCCACACAGCGAAATCACAGAGCTGCTACTAGCAGCCGGATCTTCTGACCTAAGCACCTTCTTTAGGCCTCGAGACCATGGTAGGGACCTGCCTTCTTGCCAAGAGCCCTGCCAATCTTTAAACTACGATTACCAGGCCACCCTGGGATTACAGGGCTTTGAGGAAGCCAACAGTCATAAATATAGAGTGGCCACAGGCCATATGAAGTGAATTTGCAGGCTGTATCTGACCTTCAGCCCCATGTTTCTTATCCTTGCAGTAGACCACATACACAAGCATAAAGAAATAAAGGAGGAGCAAACAGAGCATACAACCAAGTGTGTGTAGCCTGAAACAGAGCACTGAACACTCTTCTTCTTAGATTGTGACCATTCTTTTGTTTTAATTCAGCCTCAGCTCTCTGATACATTGAGAGAGGCTTGCTGGCAGGAGCACTGCTCTCCTTCTCTGTTGGAAAGCGAAAGGTTTGGGGCACTGCACAGCCTCTGAAGCTAGTCTGTGTGCGTAGTTAAGCAGGTGATGGTCAACTCTCACAGCCAGGCTGGAAACCAGTGCAAGGAGGTCCTCAGTGCAAGGCATCCTGGAGGCCCTCAAAAGAAGGATAAATGTCCTCAGGCCCTCTGTACAGCCCAAGCAGAGTGAGAGAAAGGAAAATCCAAGCTAAAGCTAGAAGACTGTCCTATAGACCGGCTGAAACTGTCCTATAGACCTCCCCCTTTCCTGCAGGCAATGACAGCACAACGATACAAACCTGGAAAGGAAGTGGATCCAGAGTTACAGGTGCAGGAGTCAGCTGTCGGCTGCTGGGAGAGCTGAGACTCGACTTGTTAAAGATCTGCTGAAAGACAAGCCACATACACAGTTGAATGCTTTGGTCACCACAGGTGGACAGGTCTATTGGTTGACCCCAATACAGTCCTAGTGTGGGAACTGTTCCTGTACATGCAAAGAAACACACCTGCACCACAGTGGCTTTGAAGCAGGTGTCTCGTAGGAGTGGATGCTTCACAGATGAGCTTTTCCTGGGCTGTTTTAATAAATCAAGAAAGAAAGTATATTCTGACCAGCAATTCCTTGTTATTATTTCAGCTAACTGCGAACTCTGCTACTATTTTGGCTCAGCCACCTGCTCGCTAAAGCTTAGTTTGTTGCTAAGTGTCAAAATACCCTAAATCAGAACTGATGCCTCAGCTAGCAACCAAGCAGCAGTAACACTAATGAGTCTGCAACACGATTTACATGCAGGCATCTCAGTGCCTGCTACTATAAGAAGAGCAACTGTAGAGACTAGTAGGTCTACATGAGCACAGACATAAAAATTATCACTATTCTGATTACTTTTTTTTTTTCTAGAATATATATAAAGTGCGATCAGACCATTTTGGGATCATATATCCCTCCTTAAATTACTGAAACTTTGTATTCGTGTTACGTGGGAAGTTCTAACTCAAGTCAGTATTGTTCAGATATACTACAGAGATCATTTTTGAATTTTGTAGGGTTTTTTTTCTGTTTTTGACTAGAAATGAGTGTTTTGGAACAAGACAAAGCAAAGGCACCAGTAAATCTGAAGTGCATGTGTATGAATCTAGAACTGTTAGGTCAGCTGGTCAGAATTTGGCTAACAGGACGTTTGATTTATGGCAGTATGCTACTGTGCTTCCACTCTATTTGCACTGCTTGGCCCAGGAATGCTCTAGTCAGCAAGGGTTCATTGTGAAGCTTCTTATCATTTCTGTTAAGGGAAAATGCTCCTGCATGCTAGCTCCAAACATCCGAATATTCATCAGCAGTGACTCACAGACTGAAAAATATTAACTCATAGTAATGCAAAACATGAGCCTGATGCTCCAAAATGCAATTTGAAGACTGCGATGGCTGAGGGTTTCACTATGTAGATTGGCTGTGGAGGGTCAGCACTGCTGTGTGTTGAGCAGTGGGACCAGTAGGGTCTATGGGACATCTGCAGACTCTCAGCCTGGGGTTTCTTTCACCTGCAGCACTTGATAACGCTCACAGGAAACGTCAGAGTTCGGGTTTGACCTTCGCTATTTAAAAGCACAGAGGGAGAACCAGGGAAAAAAAGGATAATGATCCCTTTCCCTTTCTTTTCCCTTTTAAACCAACAGGCTTAGCCCAGCAGGCTGCTGAACTATGCAGGCCTGCTTTTCCTCTTCTCTCTCCACCTCAGCAGGAGCCATCAATACCTCAAACTGTGCAGTGGTGGGAGCCCTGTCTGGCAAGTCTGCTACTCAGCAGATTGGAAGTTTCAGGCTTTCACAGCCAACGGGCCTGATTCAGAGAGGCTGGCGGGGTTGCCAGGGACCAGTAGGATTGGGGAAAAAGAGGCAGAAGTTCTCAGTCCACAAAAGATGAATCAGAGCAAGGGGAGAGTAATCTGTAGCACCCAGAATCAGCTTGCTGGTACTCTACCAAAGGGAAAACTACATCTCATGGGGATACCTAATACTTTGATTGTAAAACCTCTCATGGTCCTGACTAAGTAAGACACGAAAGCACTTGCTGATCTCTAGATCTGGAAGCAATCACATGCATGCCAAGAGAGTGAAGCATGTTCACCATGCTAGGCATATATTTAAGAAATAAGGCCTCTTAGAGGGAAAACTTGACATCTCCATTAGTGATTCTGCTATGTGCCTGCTGGATTAAAAAAAAAATCCCTTGGGGTGAAAATAGCAGTTGTGACAAACGCGAACAGTGGGAGTTTCGTCTGAGAACGGTTTTAGTGGAGGTGCTGCCAGTCTGAGATCATTTCCCCTGAGGGAACCAAAACAGGTACAACACCTTGTTTAAATCCATTACTAGTGGTAGGATTGAGCCACACATCAGTATTGTGCTTACATTCTGTGGAAAGGAAGGAGGCAATGCATAGTCAGGCAAATTAAAGTCTGGGTCGAGTTTGCCTTGAAGTTCCAGGCTAAAGAAGTGCTTGATTAAGCACAAAAATCCAGTTAATAAAGCTGTGGAAGAGGAAAACAAGGAAGGAGGAAAGAAATCTAGGATCACTTTCCTAGGAAGACCGTTCTGGGAACTCAGAAGGTTTAGCTCCCCCAAACAATAATGATCACCATAAGGAGACACTCCAGGGGAAAACCTGTTCCCTCAATGATACCAGGATTTCCTGTTCTCTCTTGCCAAAACAGTGCCTGAAAATTCCAGTGTATAAATCCCACCATCAAAGAATGGGGCAAGAAGATGGAGATCCTATTCCTCAGCCTTCTTTAAAACCGGATGCTCTGCCCTGCAGAAGCATGGATGAATACATTTTTGGCATGGTGCTCAGGAAGACAGCTTCAGATATAGCCACCAGTGAAATAAGTAATATTAATAATGCCGGGTCTCTTTTACATAAAAGGCCTTACTGTAAGGACAGGAAGCTAAATAAAATAAATCCCCCTTAGCCAATAAATCTGCTACCTCTTTTCTCCCATACAATGTGATGTACAATGCAATGGTATTTAAAACAACTATAATTGGATATAGCGTAGCTTGAAAAAAATCCTGAAAGGGTATAATTACAATAATCAATGCAATAAAGTGGGATGAGACCTTATATTAAAATTAGACCTGTACTTTGATTCAAAGGATCCTCTCTCTAAACCAGACCTCTGAACCGGACTGCCTCTATTTGTGGGGCTATGGCTGATAAGCAGATGAAACAGCAGTTCCTCCCATCACAGCTCCATTTCAGATATTAAAGTCCTGGCCCTGTGTCAGGCTGACTGTAACAGACCCACACACAGCCTCATGGGTTCTCATGACAAACAGAGCTAGAGAAAGCACACTGACTTCCTGAACACAGCACTGTTCCTTCGTAACAATAAAATCAACTGTACTACCTGCACCCATTAGACAGAGTTTAAAACAACAGGCAGAAAAGCAACTGCCTAAATTTTCATTAAATGAGATGACAGTCCATGAGACATGAATGGGAGGGGAATCAGAAACGCCTTTGTGATGATGAATCATGAATTTAAAGGGATGCTGACAGGTAAGTATTTCTTTTCGGCCTTCCTCACCATATTAGCAGCACAATAGCTTGTCTTGTTACACTTGTGAAAATCTGCAGGGCTAACTCCTCCACTGGCAAATGCCAGCCTAGCACCACCAAAGCCATCGCTCCCTGTTTCACTGTTTTAAAAAAGTGGGAGAGTCTGGCTGTTGCTGTCAGTCAGGCCTTGATCTGGCATTGTCAATCAGCCTTAGCAAGTCACCAGTCCTTGCCTAGGATATTTTTCAGGCTCTGTGGGGTAAGGGAGGTGAGGCATTCTCAAACTCAAAGCCTAACTGGTCACACCAGGATAAAAATGTAATGAAATGGATACTTCATCACCATCTGAGGTGGCAGTGCTCAGCTATGCTGGCTAGGCCCACCATACAGCTTCTTCCAGAGGCTGCCAAGGGTAGCCCGTCCACCAGCTACCTGACGACCAGACGACATATAGGCATGTTGGACTACAGAGAGTCTGTTTGAAGGAGGGATTTGTGCACCAAAGCAGGGGGTGGCCCTGCAAGCGTTCCTCCCATGACATGAGCTTGTAGCAAAGCAGGGAAGGCTTGAGTAAGAGTTTAAGAGAGCGTACAGCTGTGAGAACATCCATCTATGTCTGGTTCAACAAGAGAGCCACGGATACACAGAAAAACATCTGCTATGTACTAGGCACCACCAATGTTGTGTAGCATAATGGCCTATTTTCTGAGCATTATTGGAGCATGGCAAGATGAAGGGACTCGAGGCACTCTGACTATACAATCAGTCTGTGATGGACAGGGGTACATGACGCTTAAAAGGGCGCTACTTAAGTTCGGTCATGAAGACTCTGCTACAATCCGTACCTTATTTGAGGTGATGTGCAGAAGGAGGAAGAAGGTAGAGAAGCACATTAACCAGGGCCTCTGTGCAGGCCCCTAAGTTTGGGAGGTATGTGGGGCAAGCATTTATTCTGAATTATACTGGTGCTGGGCTAGTCCACCCCCTCATCATCGACCAAGCCAAAAGCTCAGTTGTGACCTGACTATATTGGCTTGAGGTAGAAGATTAGAACAACATTTGAATGTTATTTAATGACTTCTAGCAGATTCTCTTTTGATATGGGCCTTTATGCCAGGGAAACCCATCCACATCATGGCAAACTGGGGACCTTTCCGGAAGTGCTGAAGAGTAGGGCTGGGGCTTCTTTGGCAAGTGTATCATATGAGGTGCTCTGTGGATGCCCTTGGGGCAGGTCTTTCATGTGCCTGCAGTGAGGATGCAGACAGAGTTGTCTCAGTGGGCAGCCCAGGGGAGAGCAGTGCAGTGATGGCTGTGCTCACCGTGGTAGTCATTTAGCTCACTGTTCCTTGCCTGCCTAAGCCCATGCGTTATCTCTGGCATTTAGCCTGCAGGTTCCTGGGGTTGGGACCGCCTCCATATGCTGTGCTTTGTTCAACATCTGGCACTGCCATGCTGTGGTCCATGATTTTGTGTTGGGTGACAAATGGAGCTGCAAGGCTCCACCACCAAATGGTGACTCAGCACAGATTAAGGGGCAGGAGGAGGAGATAAGCATTTGAAAACGTTGATAGATCACAGCCTTCCCCTCCTTCTTAGTTCCTGTTACTGCTCTAACTCTCTAATAAAAATATTAATGTAAAAATAATATAATAAAGAAGCCTTCCACATTGACATGCTAAACAATCCTTGCTCAAAAGCTGCAAGATATCATCAGCTTGTGGAGCCTGTCAGCGGGTCAGCACTGTGACTGAAGTTTATTAACAGGGCTGACAAGGTTGTGCCGTTCTGTCTGTGCCAGCAGCAAATCACAAGGTTTCTAATTCAGAATCTCTTATTAACAGCAGGCCCTGTTCCTTGTTTTTATTTGTAGGACTGATTGAGGGCACTGTAAATCTGTAAGTGAGCAATCCAAGGACTTGAGTCAGAGTCCAGGGGTCGCTCTCAGAGGAGAACAGCTTTGTAAGTATGTGCACTTCCTGTGATTCCCCTGGTTTACTGTGATAGAAGCTCTGATAAAAAGAGCATGCAAGCTAATACACAACAGAACCAGGTTGCCTACAAGTTTCTGGCATTCTTATGCTCTCTTGCCTCTGGAGAGTGACACTCTGGGAAATGTACAGCTGTCATAGAGACCTTATCAGATAAAAGGCAGTTAGCTTGCAAAAAATTTATTTATTGAATTCTCATGCTTTGTAACAGATGACTCATTGTCACACTTCTTTTCCCTCTTCTCACTGAAGTAGAATCGTGTAGCATGTTACTTTCATCAATTGCAGGTTGCTGAGAAGATGAAAGGATATATTTTAAACTTTAAGTTTTTTTATCCTATCAGAGATCAGGAGCGTTATTAATTTTTTTCCTCTGGTCATCTGGCTGGCATTTGGAACTGAATAGTGCTGTTTCATGTTAGTGGCCTCAGACTTGACATTTAAATATTTTATAGAGTTCTTCGTGTTGGTTCTGGGACCCTCAAGTTGGGGAAATGAAGGTCTTTTGAAGTCATCGGTTCTGCCTGTTGGATTTTAGCCAAGAGCAGTTGAACAAATATCTTCCTTGGGTAAGGTATTAAAAAATTATACAAATTACAGTTTCGCCTGTTGTTTCCAAGAGTGTCATCTAACTCTCTAGGAAGCTGACAAGTGTTTCCTTTGATTTTAATGGGAATTGGATGAAGTCTCAGTGTACAATGGACGAGCTACTCATTTAGTGTGAGGTCAACAGAGCACAACTACCTTCAATAAAGACATGCCAGTTTACAGCATGTGAGGACCTGACAACTTATTGTTCCTAAACAGCTAAAAAATACACTAACTGTACAACCATAGGTTGATATCAGACTGTTGATATCAAAAAGTCAGGATTTAAGCTGGTTGGGGCAGGGGTTGGGGTGGATAACAAGAAACAGGTGGACTATTTTTTCTTACTAAATATTTCTACCTCTATTGTTGTTTCATATTGTCAGAATCCCAAATATTTGCATATGAGACATTTCAGTGTGTTCTATTCTGAAAGGAAAACAATCTTAGACAGACTTTCTACTATAGTGCATCCCCAGCTTTTAGATGGGAAACAGCAACACAAGCATACTTGGCAGATTATGAGAACTAAGTAGATGAATAGACCAAGCCTTTAATTACCTGTTCTGGAGAATTTCTATATTCAGTTAAACTGCTTTATTCTATTTTTACTAAATGAGAAAAAAGCCTACATTTAGGAGGCTGAATATGTATAGAAAGAAGAAGGAAGATTAAGATGAAAGTACTGCTTTATTACACATAGCTATTTTCTTTATTAAAAAGGTAACTAGCTAAATTTATTACTTTAATTGTATAGATCCTTTGATCACATTAAATAATGCCACAACGCTTATGAGGCAAAGTTCAGCTAAGACAAGTCAACACTTGTAGTCATCTTGGCTCATAGGGACGGCTGCAGTTAATGAACAGCAGGATTTTAAGTAGATAGAATTAAGATAAAGAAAATTGATTTTTAACCAACCATGAGGACCACAGAAAGAAATTATCACACTCCTTGAGGGAACAGAAGTGCAGTTACCCTTGTGGGAAGAAAACTAGACTTCATTTCTCAATGAAGCTGAATTTCACCAAGATTCAATAATTAAACTGCATTCTTTGGCAGTCAGGATATTTGCAGCCAAATGAATGTTTCTTCCTGTTTAATTGATAGGAAGGCACATTTGCATCCAATACCTGCGAGGGCTAAATTACAGTTACATCACACCGTTGTATACTTAGAGGTCAAAGACTGTGGAGACCAATAGTTCTCAATAGAAGCCGCAGGTCAAATACTACCACCTCCTCTCATGGTGAATGATAGTTGCCTGTTCCTCAAACAGAGCCGTTAATTGCAGTGGGCCTACTTGAAGAATAGATGGGGCAGGGAGGGACATAGGCTAGCAGGATCTGCCTGATTGACACTAGCTGTTCTCATGAACCGACGGGAAATTTAGTTAGAAACGTCAGCTCCTTTGAGATTATGCTTTTCATAGGCAGCTTATTTGTATCAAGTTACACTGGTGTATGCTGCAGAAAACATTTGCCTTAGGCTCTGAGCCAGTTTGATCTAAGTTATTAGGGTCTGGACAAGCTATCTTAGGGAAGGGACTGCCATCCCAAGGTAACTGTGTGTCACAGGGGTATAATGAAGAGCTGGAAGGGCTGAAGGAGTGGAAACATTTGAGATTGCTTGGGATACCCCCAGAATTTACAGCTTTCCCCTGATGACCCAGAGGAAATCTCTGTAATACTCCTTTCCTCCATGTTTTAGGAATTAACTATGGAACAAGCTATTTGCACTGAATTGTGCCCCAGCACCACTGCCACCAAGCCACAACCCAGGAATTTACCCATTCTAGGCACAAAGGAAGGAGGGAAGAGCATGATGAAGTATGTTCCTGGTCAACATGAACTGTTGCTGGATCTATGCCAAAAATGTGTTTGGCTAGTGAGGTCAGGGTGGGTTATTGTTTTTATTGAATCGGGACATCCCAAGTTGAGGGAGATGAGGGAAGGAAGCAGAATTAAGAGACAAAGACTGTTTAGTCTTTGTGCTTACAGAAGATGGGATGCAAAACAGGAGGGTATGGGTACCTTTTCTAAGCTGTCACCAGTGGGCTACTTTCAGGGTGTGTGGTAGTTGGTCCCATAATGGCCACCAGCTGCGATGCCAAACGCTGCCCAGGACTGGGCAGGCATCACTGGCTCCCACCTGCAGCACCCCAGGCCCCCAGGGTGGATGGAGCACAGCTGCTGGTTCAAGCCCTGCCTGGCCCACAAAACAGGGCTGATCATCCCACCGCTAACCTGGTGTGTCTGCTCACAAAGAAGATGCCACAAGCCTTAAGGAGAGGAGGGGGGTGCAGAGAAGGAGGGGTGAAGCTGGGCAGGCTAGGCAAGGAAAGGATGTGAATCAGAACAGAATGAAAAAGAGAAAGGAAAGGAGTAAGGAAGGACACAAGCCAGTTATATGTCATTTCAGTGGATCAGTATGCAGGAGAGTAACTGTATCAGGAAAGAGTTATGCTTGCTCACTCCGTTCTAAATTAGGACTTGTAAAACAAAGTGAAGAAAATAATTAAAAGAAGCAAGATGCAGGTGGAAAGGAGGAGGGGAAGTGTGTCTGATAACGAGGAAGAGGGGCCTCCTTAAGCACACAAAGAAAATGGCAAGGGAGCAAGGGAAGCAGATGCTGCTTTCTGGCAGCTTGAGTGAAGGGCAATGTCAGGAGGGGGAAAAAATTGCCACTCTTTATGATTTTCAATCCCCATACTAGCCTTTTTTATTAGATCACAAGATCATTTGGACTGGAGAAAAGAGTGAAAATGAATGTCGTTCTGCTTGCATGAGGAAGACAGCAAGGCCAAGGCACAGCCAAGTGGAATGACGCTGATGGGTCCCAACTGGAGACATAAAGACACCATTGTGCAGAGAAATACCAAATGCTCTCCCATACCTTGCATATAAGCAACAATGGCTCTGCACCTTCAGAAGACCCTTTAGAAAGCTAAAATTTGAAACTGTGGGAAATTAATTTCTGTAAGATGAACAAGGAAACTAATTCCCCAATGGATATCTTTATGAAAAGGGACCTCTGATAGCTGCTTAAGACCCTGTTTCCATCAAAACTTTCATCTATTATGAAATTATTTCAAGGAATTGTAAAATCCTTCAGAAATGCCCTGACCAGTATAATGGGGCTTGTAACTCTCTCCCATGTTTACACTTAGTAAAGGAGTGACTGAAAGATGTTATGATGAGCAGGCTGTTTTGTGGTTCTTGAGAGAAAAGAGGGTTTAGGTCTTAGCCAAGCTGTGGTTGCAAAGCATACCATGATGCTGGACCCACTGTTGGAGTGGCCACCGGCTGGTCTTGTCACCGAGAGGCGAAACAATCTAATCTGTAGCTACAAATTCAGACTCCAGTGACCTTCTGTTGCCCCAGTTGCATGACCTTCCATACAGACTCAGGGCAGCAGCATATACAGATCTGGCAATTAACTTTGTGTGGAAGTTGTCCAAAGCTCTACGGTAGAGAAGGTTCTATTGGAAAGTTTGCCACAGAGCTGCCTATGTTCTGTCTCTGGGTTACTGATCATCGTACTCTGTTCAAGAGCAAACTCACTAACCTCCCTATTCCTCCTAAACCTGCAAGGAAGACAGCTGAGCCCCCACTCACACACACACTTCTAGAAAGAGCAACACTGACTGGCTGAACATGAATTGGATGAATCCTCAGGTCACGCAGAACTGATATCAAGGTTATCTGCAGAAAGAAAAGAGCTTTACTGTTGAAGGAGTGAGGGGGCTGTGGAGGCATAACTCAGCTTAAAATGCTGCACCTTTGGATTTAGTCTGGGGTTTAATGTATGCCTATGTCTAGCCTTGACCTCAGTGGAGCTCTCTGTGCCTGGCTACAAGCCTATGAGGATGCCAGTTCTCAAAGTAATAAAATTTGAACTGAGTCTGGTACCTGAAAGTGTTTTAAAAATCAGTGCAGACAAAATGTGAACTTCTGAAGACACTACAACTAAGATATCTTCCTATGCTTACCAGTGTCAGGCCTTGATGCGAGTCAGAAGATTCTGAATACATGCACTGGTAATACTAATGGGATGAAGTTGCAGCACTTTTTAGAGGACCACTATTTATTTCAAGACTATTGAAATGTGTACTGCAAGGCGCAAACATCACCATCCTGGCTGTATCTCTCGGCAGTCATCAAGATGTGACTACACTAGGTTGGCAGTACCACCTGCAGCAGCAGCTAGAATACAGCTCAACAACTCCTGCAACTACCGTCTCCTTCTTATGTCATTTTCATTCACTGTCTTATTTCTCTTCTTTTACATATTGCTCTTTCTGCTTCTTAGCTAATAGGAATCCAGACTGGCCAGCTAGGACAAAGCCACCTTTTGTCATGTGTGATCCAAAAAATCTCCCTAAAAGTGATACCCTGAGCAGTGAAATATAGGTAGCAGCTTGCCAGATCCTGGAGCAGCTGTTTTGTGGCTGTGTTTCTTCAGCTAGGTTGTTAGAAAAAATTAGTGCTGAAGACAGTATCCTTCATGAAAGGGTTTACTCTGGTTTTCTCCTCATTTGATATGAGCTTTACCATGTTTTTGCCTTTAAAAAGTAATCAGAATGAGGATCCATTTCCACAGGTCTGGAAATACTGCCAACTTTTCTGCTCTCCAAAAACAGAACAGCACAAGACCACCCTTACAATCAGCAACAATATAATAAAATTTAAATTATTTTTCCCTCTAATTGCTGAAGGGAGCAAGAAAATAGATGTTGATATAATAATGTTTTACCCATTGCTTTATACTTCAAGTGCTTCAACCACTTGCCCCTCTTTTTGGAATCTTTAATATGAAGTAGAAAAAAAATTTAATATTGGCTGTTACTATAGGAGCATGCCAGCAATCACTTACCATAAAAACCCTGAATCAAAGTTGATTGTTTAATCTTGTAGCAGTAAACCCAAGCCTTTGCATGAGATGTAAATCTTATTCCTTCTTGAGCCCAAGACACTCCTTTATCACCAACACATATGCATCAAAAGGCAAAATTTAGCCTGAAGTAGCTCTTCTTTTACGATCTTCCCCAGCAAATATTACTTTTCTATCCCCCAAGGCCAGGCAGAATATCCTGAAGAAATTAGAGGCAAAATTAGAGCTATTCCCTGCTCAAGGGATGAAATCAGCTTGTTGAAAACCCAGGATCAAGGAGGAGCCTTTCCTTCCTAACTTTCAGAGCTCCTGATAGGCTCAGCTTAGGGGCAGGAAAGAGCCACTACCCAAGTCCTTAATCACAGCTCCTTTGAGGTGGTTTGTATTTGTGTGTGTCTTATCTACTATATGGTCAAGTGATACAGCTCCCAGTTCCAAAAATTGGGACTAGTTTTCTCCTAAGCTTATCTGACTAATTTAGATCTCCCTTAAAAAAAATCACCCTCCTGTGTTCTATGACTTTACATAATGTTCTTCCCTTTAAGAAGAATCGTCATGTCAACAATTTATCTGGTACAAATATCACTTAGTGTCTGAAATATCTGGAATGTATTTCAAATTAAATACTTTACTTTTGCCTAATTTTCCTCAGACCCAAAGAGTAATGAATGATGTTAGAACCCCCATCAGCTCTGTAACTCCTCGATGGAATTCTTCTCTCCAGCTTTCCAAGTTCAGTCACTTTCTCAGGAAGCGATTTGAGGCAAATAATACTAATAGTTCTGTGCCTAGCAGTTCCACACAGTCATCTGCATTCAAGGATCTGGAATAGGGCACAGAAGAGAGAATTGTTTGTTTTGGTTTGGACTGGTTTGGTTTTTTGCCATTTGCAGTAAGTGTCTTCATAAACGCAGAATTTTCTTGTTTGGGGAACTGTTTCTGGGGTTCATTGCATTGCTCTCTTAAGTCTGTGTATCTACAGTATCTTTACCCCTACATGCTTTTCAGTGCTCATTACGTTAATTGATTGACCTTTCCTGCAAAGCAGTGAATGCTCTGTTGCTTGTGCCACTGACCTTTTCGCAAAACACTTTGAGATCTATGGAAGGAAAACAGATCCTCTTGGAAAAGCATTAGGGGAGCTATTGAATCAAAGGGCAGGAATCAACGTGCAGTTCCTGGAGTCCAGGACAGACAGAGATCCCACATGCCCCTCCAGATGGTGGTAGATGCCCTTTTCTGTCCCAGTCAATCTAGTCCATGTGAAAGGACATAAGCAAACTGAAAGATAGCAGCTCCTGCAATAAGTAGCGTAAAATCATGGGTGAAGTTCAAGATGGTCCCTTAATAACCTACAAGTATTAAAAAATGATGAATAAATCATTTATAGGAACAATTTTTAGCCCTACTAATTAAAAATATTGCTGTGATTGATGTGAGATTGAAGTTTCTTGGCCTGAAAATCACACTGCGTTTAGGTGAGCAGAGTTTCACTCTCTGAGATGAGTGGCTGAAACAACCTGGGGCACCACCCAAAACACAGACCGCACACTGTGGGCAGTTAAAAGCCACATGGTGTGGCTGGAGATGCTTTAAAAAGTGTATTTTTATGAAGAAGATGTCTGTGAGCAGAAATAGTAGGAAAACAGAAGAGAAGAGGAAGAAAACACACTTGAAGCAAGAGGAGCACAGGAAAGAAAGGGGCATAAGGAAGCAAAGAGCATTTTTTAAAGTATATTTTTGGTTGGAAAAAAAAAAAACATAACAGCAAACAGAGATACTATTTCCTGTTGGTGGATTCTTCCTGTTCAAGGGAAAACACCATGTATTTCTACAGAGGAAACGGATTGGATCAGGTGAGAGAAACTCCCTGCTCCCTCATCAGTTTCTCTTAGCAGAACAAAACCTGCATGGCAAACTGATCTGGAGAAAGAAGGTAACAGTATTTTTTTAACAGGAAGAACCGCAATGTCATCTGGATTTGAAAGCCCAGGAACTGCAAGGACAAGAAATACAAGGTTAAATACAGGCCATATGCAGAGTCTCCAGTGAGCAGAGCATGGACTAGCGTTTAAGAAATCTGATAGCACTTCAGATTTATCTTCCACTTCACTGCGCTGTGTTTTAGTCCCACCTCTGTGAAACAGAGCTCTTCCCTACCTACCAGTAGAGTAAGTAATGAGAAATGAAGTATTTTATCACTGTCATTATATGGGTGCGGTTTGTTGTTTATCAATTGGGTAACAAACACCTAACTACCGGTACTTTTCTGATGGTTCGTTTGATGCTTGGAAGACTGGTCAGCTGACCTAACTCCAAATGAACTTTATTAGCACAGCACTAATAATCCAGCACTTTGATAGATGAAGAAATTACAAGAAGTCACAGCAAAAGAAATTACCAAACTTTTGCCCTACTTCCTCTTCGGGTCACAAAGCAGCTGGTTTCCAAAATTGTCACCAAAGTGACGACACCACATAGCTGACAAATTTCAAGAAACTCCTTTTTCTCCCAAGATCCTCAAAAAAAAGTCAGCCCAAAACCCAAATCTGAAGTCATCTGTTGGTAGTCTTTGGAAGCTGTCAATCAGACCATATCTGAACACTGAGAGAGAAAGGACACCTAGCTTTTCATTTTATTTGGGACCTCTCCTCTTGAATAGCACCTACAAACCTGCAACCATTTACAGCTCTTGAGTCCAAATCTACTTGGTCTGCCCCGAGCTACGCGAGAGCACTTAGGAGTATGGTCACCAGGGCAGGTGCTGAGATGCAATAAGCCAGAAGGGCATGCTGGTGCAGATCATATCAAGCTCTCTGTAACGCAGCAATGTGCCTGTATCAAAGGCTTCTAGGAAGTTTGTTTCTGTGTCATACCCAGGTAATGTAATAGATGAACTATATAATTAAACTACATAGTAAGTACAAGTGATATAAGTAATAGTAATACATATAATACATGTTTGTAATAATATAGTAAATATAAGTAATATAAGCCACTGATAAACTACACAATTTTATAAACCATGTAATTTATTAAATAAACTGTATAATTAAACGTTAAGCATGCACTAGGAACTCCAGCATGCATATTACCCAAATGACCAAGGAAGGTCAACTTCCCTTCTAAGCCATGTACCAAAATCTTCTGTTTTCTAGAAGTACCAATACACTCCTCACTTTCCTTAGCAGTTTGCAAGCAGGGAGAGTTTCCTTTGTTGTCCACAGAGAGGGGCTGTATAAGCACATCTAGCAACCTGTTTAATTAACAATAAACTATAGAAAGAAGTAAGAGAAAGAAGCAAATATAGTTCTTTTAGGAAGCTTTAAGCTGCTTGCCTAACTTTCCCTAATTTGACTAAGATTTTCTCCTCAGTCATAATTTTTGGTAGAGATAGAAGAGGGTTTCCCAGCCAGCCTTACTTGTAAAGGCACAGCACCTTATCCCAGGTAGACTTTGTTTTTAAATAAGATTATAGGTTGTTGCTGACATGCAGCAGATTAAAAACAGGAATATTTAAAGTCAAACTGATTGCTCTGCAGAGTTCTTAAAATTAAATGCCCTTGTTAAAATATTCATAGGAGAATAATTTTTCAGGGAAGAAAATTAAATAATCACATTAAAGATTTCCATGTTTAACTAGTTTTGAGATAGCATACTTTTAAGGAAAAAAAAAAAATTGAAATCCCTGAAACAACAGGAAACTCTAGTCTCAATTTTCAGGTTCATATCTCTAAGCTTCCTTGTCAGATTAACCTCAGACTTTACACACACATAAATCCTCCTCTGGCTAGAGAAAATAACTGAAAAATTGCAAGGAAAAAGTAGCTTTTTTTGTAAAAAGTTAAAAAAATAAATCTTAGCATGAAAGGCTAGACATGATCTTAAAGGTGGAATCACTAGAGGCTCCATAATATATGAAATATTTTTTTATTTTAAGCTCTATACCACATAGTTCCACTATCTTGTATTTATAGACTGTCAAACTGCTACTTTGTTTTGTTTTTCCTGACTTTTTTCTGTTTTGAGACCATCTTTTGACAAACAGCAGAATCCCAAACTGCTAATGCTGTATTGGGGGAAAAGCTGCCTCACTTTTGAGATCTACAGTGCGACTATCCTCTAACACATTCAACACTGACTGATGCAGAAAAGTCTCCAGATGTTCACACCAGACTGCCAGTTTCATGGCACCTTCCTCCTTGAGAGTCAATTGCATTAGCTATGGACCTGAGCTAGTGGGCCTGCAAATGTTCATCTGCTGGCCTTAGGGTCTTAATAGCAAAAGATACACTAAGCCACAAACATGGCTATAAGCTGTGACAAACTGATTCGCGATTTGCTTTCAATTTCACAATGAGAAGTCCAGTCTCACCCAGTTCTTCCTAGCAGTTTGTGAGCATTGCTCTGGTGCTTCTGGTTCTGGCTCACGTCTCCAACCCATTAAATCGAAAAGAGGTTTCCCTTTATCAGAACAGCAGAAGTATGACATGTTCCCTTCCAATGTCCAAATGAGCTTCTTATTATTCTGGTGCACACTTGGAGGAGGTGAAATCCATAGGCTTCCCATGTAAACACAGAGGCGAGTTCAAAAAGTGCGGACAGTTAGTAGGAAAGGTGTGTCGAAGATTTGCCCAAGCAAGTCACAGGCACGCTGACCCAAACTATTGCCATTTGCTTGAGTTTCGCATCTTACACCACCCACTCAGCCCCCA
Organism: Struthio camelus; assembly: GCF_040807025.1. Lineage (NCBI taxonomy): Eukaryota > Metazoa > Chordata > Aves > Struthioniformes > Struthionidae > Struthio > Struthio camelus. The sequence continues at coordinate 103,308,536 of NC_090943.1, forward strand.
TTTTCGATAATAGCAACTCTTAGATGCATGTTCTCTATTACACAGACTGCTGGAATGCTAATAACTTAGTTATAAGCATGCATTGTAACACAACACACTGCTCCAGGTCTTGTACGACATTCAGTGCTTTCATGAGTTGTATTGATTCTAGAAGAGTCTGACCCTGCTCTTATTGAAGTCAATGACAGGACTTCCATGAAACCTGATACACGCTGACTATCTATTTAATCGCTGCTCGGAAAACAATGAAAATATCAAGTGGCAGCAGGCAGGCAGGAGAAACATGTTACGTTAACTCTGCAACGGGCCAGCTCTTGAGACCAGCTCCAGCATGAAAGCCACTCAAAACTGAACCCAGATAATCACAGATGCAGAAGGCTGTTCTCATAGGCAGGGATCAGCAGCAAGACACAGATGCTGTGGCTGTATTTGCTTCCCTTTGGGACTCCTACAACCAGGCTGGAAGTTCTTGGGCCCACAGCGTGGGCCACTCACACACTAGGAATACAACTTTACCATCCCTGCACTCTGAGGGACAGTTCACAAACACAGGTACAACCAGTTAGCAGGTAATAAGAAGTTACCACCGATTGGCTGAGCTACACTGGCTAACCCCATTTATGCTTTCATCCTGTTTACAATGTAAGACCAATTTGACCTTATGTCCAATACCTGCAGTCAGGAGCAGATGCTTACCAGATGTAGAAGCTGATCTTATAGCGATCTATGGCATGCACTGCTCTAGCTAGTCCCATACACCTGAATTTCCCTTAGCCATCCTCTCCTTGCCTAGTTAGCCTGCAGCCTCCCACTTTACAATCTCATTTCAAGGACTCCTCTAAAGAGCAAAACAAGCTGTGCATTGCAGGGAACCAAATTATGATACCAGGGCTGGGATCTGGGCATTGACTAAGACTGCTCACATGAATTTGCTAGAAAATTTCCCAGCTAGCTTCGTAATTCATTTTCTTGACATTTGGGGGGAGCAGAGGAAGAGACACTAGAAAATATGCACCCCATATGGTTCTAAGCAAGAGTAAACACCCAGATATGTTCAGCGGTACGTTCAACAAGTTGTACAGGAAATCACTAGCTGTTCAAATGTGTAATTATGTGTTAACAAGCTTGCCTAACAGAGCAAAAAAAAATAGCAATGGTTCAATATTTGGAGCATGGAATGCTTTTCTTCCTTGCTTCCCTAAAGACTGAAGGCAGCTTAGGCACCTTTATCTGTCCACGTTAAAAAAATAAAATGACCTTTTAGGAGCCCTTCAGTAGCTTGGCAAATGTGTCGTCCCAATTCTTTCAGCAATTAGATAAACCCAAGAACAATTTTATTTCCTGGCCAGGAGAGTATAAAGCAAGCTACAGTTTCTCCCATAACCTGCTTCCCTGTGCTCCTGAAACTCATACTGCACAAGCAATGTTTTTTCCCTGATGATAATTCAAAGCCTAGAGAGCTTTGTTTTTTACCCCCTTTAAAAATAAATACATGCTAATTATAGGACAAAAATAAAAATCTCCATTCTACTGTGCTATGCAATTCTGCTACTTGGCATGGGCAGAGGGTTCCGTGCACTGTTGCTGTGAGCAATGGGGAGGGCTGAAAAGGAAAAATCAATGCCATTTCTTGTTCAATTAAGTTCATTGTGATTCAGAACCACCTCCTCACACTGCAGAGTCTGCAAGAGATCAGTGCTGCAATCACTACCTTTTAGCAGCTTGCTTTCTCCGTCTGGACCTGCACAAGCCACTCGCTGGCAGGGCATCACACTTTGCTCTGGGAAAAATAAAAAGAAAGGAAAAAACCCCTTCCTTATGGGACCCTCTGAAATATATTGTCATAAATCATGGGTCTTCAGGTGGGGATGTCACGGACAGCGGGGGACAAGGTGGAGGACGGTTTCCGGAATGAGTCATTTTATTTACATGTCAGAACTACTGCTGTCTTTTTACCCTTCAGTAAAAAGTTCACTCTCCTTGCTGCCTCACTGAGAAATATCTGCAATACATATTTTGCTGCTTGGTCTCTTTCAGGCTCAGCAGTGTGATGGTTTGATTCAAAGTCTTTTGGAAGTCAGTAGAAAGATGCTGATAGACTCCACAGCACTAATGATCAGATGCCCATATGCCCGGGAAGTAGGGGTCAGTAGTCATGGCTATCAGGAGTTTACAGCAATGGATTTTTTTTTTTGCCCCCCCCTCCATACCCGCTGCCTTTTAGCTATTCTATGGCAATTGTACAAACATTATGCAACTGCAGTATAATGGAGCAGCCTGAGACTCAGCCTGCTGAGGATGCCAAGCACTACCAGATGAACGGTGCTCCCTCAGTCCCAGCACCAGCACCCTACAGGCCTGCTCAGCACCTCCTGAAATAGGAGCCCAGGATGCTCGAGATCGTGTCTCACTCTAGTGACAGGACACACCAATTACAACAGCCTGCCGCTTTCTCATCTATCTTTAATGGCTGCTTCCTGCTCGTCAGGTGGAGGGGGCTTGCTGAAGGCCCACAGGGTTCAATTCCAAATTACTAGGGTGGAGTGGAGCAAATGGCTCCTTTCAAAAGCACAAGGCAGGACTGATCAGAGGTGGCAAAGGCGAAGAACAACATGAAAATGAGACGTAACTTCTCAGCATTAGCAGGTAAAGGCTTTGATGATCACAAAGGAGGTTTTAGATCCTGGATGTATGTTAGCTCATGGAGACAAATATGTGAGGCACAGAAAAAATCTCTTAGTCCACATCTATCCATATCTATTTCTAGCTTTTTTATTGCGGTGCTAGGTCATGCAGAGGAACAAGACAAGTCCTTGAGGAGCCTGCCCAGCCATTTAGTTGCTCCATCCATCTAAGAAGAGGAGATCGTAGTATTGTTCTTGATCTTTCCAGCTGCAGTCATCTGCATTGCAGTTGACATGTGACAATGATACTTGAGTTTATTGTGCCAGTTATGGCACATACCAGACATTTGGCCTAAATGCAGGTTCTGAAGAAGGGAAATTTGTAATGAATGCCCACTTCTGCTTCACCTGTGTGAAACCAGTTCTCAATTCACAACAAGAGAAGGCTTTCCCCTGAGTTCCATGGGACTTAGCTCTGGCCTTTCCCAACTTCCTGTGTCGTAAATATGTTCCTAATGCTAACGGTGGAAGAGGAGGGGGAAGAGGCAAGGAAGTTGCACATGTTCAGCATCTCTGCAAATCAGGTTGCAGATACATTTCCATATCCCCCCTGCTTTTCTTAGTCACAGAGCCGCAAAGCTGATCAGGAGTAGCTCAAGTTGCAAACTTCTTACTCATCTTTATCAAAACATCTGACAGTGCATCTTAGGGAAAGCTTTCACCCTTATATACATTTTTCCTCCCAGATTTCATCCTTCCTAGGCAAGTGAGGTCTCAACTGAAGTTCTTGCAATGCACATGTAATTCTATCCTGCCAATGTTCTCATCAGACCCCAACTAACTAACACATCCTTCTCCCCCTCCCTCAGCCCTGAAGTTCTCCTGAAACTTCACTCTTGATAGCTAAGGACTGATGAAGAAAAATTGAAATGTAGAAGAGTACAAACAAGGTCTTCCACAATAGCTGGCAATCTGATATGGCTAGTTCTTTAAATATATGTTTATGTTTCTTCTAGAAGGAATCATATTGTCTGTTACAAAGGAAACTCAGAGTGATATTTCAGCTATTGAACTCCTATTTTAACTGAGGGTTAATAGTCACTGTGGCAGTGGATACTCTATAAATCAATGGAAGAAATACATGAAACAGAATGCCACTCCACTGGGGAAAGTCCCTTCTCACTATGGTCAGTAGAAGTTGTGGTACTTTTCCTGCTGTGGAAGCAGGAAACATTGATATGCTGGTAGCTTTTGGGAATAGGTATTGATACAGATTGAGGCTGAAGACTTTGTGAATCCAGTTTATGCTGTGGTAATAGCATTGTCATTCCAGATTCAGAGCTTGCTTCTAAAACAAGATTCGGAACTTAGTTACTTTTGTTTGTAATCAGAGAAAATAAAATTATTCTAACAAGAGAGCACATTCAAGTTTATTCTCCTGTGCTCAAGACTGATATCCAGACCAAGGAATCTATGACAAATGTTAGAGAGTGATCAACAGCTCTGGCATGATGTATACAGCACCACAAAACTTCCAGTTCCTTACACCGTCTGGATTTCGCAAGCTTGGATGCCAAGAAACCCAAGGATATCAGCCTTTTCACAGCTATTTTCCAGGTCCACCTGCTTCCCTCTGGCCTATAATGAAATGTATGCAAACTGGCCTTATCAGAAAGATTTATGTTTCTTGCAGGAAAATTTCAGTGATAAAGATGCTATGGATTTATACTGCTTCCTTTTGAGACTGCTTTACTGAAACCATCCTACTCTTCAAAGCATCCACAGGCACCTTAAGCAAATCACGTGTTACAAACATAATTGTAGTGGGTGTGAGCTCCATCTGGATCAAACACTGCAGGCTCACATACCTCCCTTGAGCTTGCCTGGGCTAAGCGGCAATGCTGCTGCCACAATCTAATATAAAGGGGTCACACCGAATTTCAACTGCACACACAGGCATCCTTCTAAAAATATTTCACTGAGGAGTGCAGTTAAATGCAAATGCTACTATTTCTGTAATAGTGCTTTCCTTACTGGATTGGCTGGCATGGTCAAGTGACATCTTGCTTTTTTTGAAAACTGCTTTTTGAAAGAGAAAATTACAAAGGATAAACACATAGGCTGAGATTTTCAAAAGCACCTACTGAAGTTTGGCCTTCCCCCCCCTTTTTTTTCCTCCACTTTGAAAATCCCAGATGCTGAAGTTGAAGATTACCTTTTTCTAATCATCTTTTACGTTTGTATCATATCATTTTTTTCTATGCCAGATAGTTTACAAATACCTTACCCAGCACTTACCATTTTTAAAGATTTGATATCAAACACTCAAATCTATTCATCTGTCTATTTATTTTCCCATTTTTTTATTTTGAATCATTACAAGAGTTTATATTTTTAGAAATATCTTTTTGCTGACATGAAATAACAATGATTTTCATGCTGAACCACAGGCAGTATTTTAGTACTAATTTCTAGGCAGATTTGGGGCAAATTCTGGTCTCAGGTGCATAACACTGATCTGAGTCCTTCCTGTTTAGCTGAAGTCAGACACATTCAGTCAATATGAAGCCAGATATTTAAGGATCAAGGTCACCCAAAGAAGCTTTAGGAGGCTGGTCACTATCAAAGGGTACTTCTTAAACCCTGCCTGTCACATTGCGTGTGTGTTCTTGTTATTTTCTACTTACATAAAATCCTGGAGGATTATACTGTGGAAAGGTGTTCACTTATCACCTAGGTTTGATATTTGCATGCATTTTCTCACTGGCTACCTTTTTCTAGGAAAAGCAGCAGCTGAGGAATAGCATCCACAGCACAAGTAAGAAAGCAACCTCTGCGCTGTTTTAAAGCTGTCAGTCTGTTCCCTACCCACCAAGAGAGGGACCTGTGAGATGGGGAGAGTAGGGGGACAGAGTCACCGGCTCCTGTTTCATCTCAGTTTCACTAGAGCCAGACCTCAAACCGATGGTGAGAGAAAGTAGAAGAAAACCGTTGCTTCCCTGGTAGGGCTGATGTTGCTGCAGGATGAAGAAAGAACGAATGCAGTTCTCATACACCCATAGGAGAGCATTTTAAGTGTCATCATGATCACTTAACATCCCCTCCCAAAACCTAATCGAATGCTTAGAATAGACCAATTTCTGACAAACAGCACCAGAGATTCAGTTTTTATCTGTATTACTAGCCCACAGCCCTGAATTCAGGAGCCAATAGTGTGACCTCTGTGTGAAAAGACAGTTTGCATGAAAAAGGATGCAAGGGAAAAGAGATGCAGAGATGCAGCCAGCTTTGCAAGGAAAAGCAGATTTCTTTGCCGATCCTCTGCTATTTAGAGCACGTTGCCTCTTTTGAGGTTCAGCCATGACAGTCAGCCTGAAGCTAGATGAGAAACACATCTACTAAACGCAGTGGGTCCCCTTGTGGTAGATGGTTTAGAGAAAGCTGAGCTAGCTTTAAATTAGCTATCCAGCCTGCTGCTATCTGCCTGGCTGTGACAGCACAAGGCTAACCACCCAAATAGTTACCCAGCTACTCAGGCACATGGTGCAGCCCACACAGTACTTGCCTCTGCTGTGGCTACACACTTCACCATGCTGAGCCAGGCAGATTAGCTATATCTAGCAGCGCTATATCTGGACAGCAGTCGTGAGCTCTGTCCATGTGCCTCAGCCACAGCAGTGATTACATGCATCCACGGGATGACACTGCTGTCAACCTTAATGTGCAGAGTGTGAGACCACAGCAAGAACAGGACCGATGCTGGAACTTTTTCTTGAGAGAAAGGACAGAACTGTGGTGATTATCAAATTTTCCTAATAGAACTGAGTAAGACACTGTCAGAAGCTCCTCTTCTAAATTATATAAAGATGTCTTTTACAGAGGGGCTGATACTCATGCATCTTTAAACACCATTAAAAAAAAAAAGTATAGTTTGTTAAATAAAAATCTACCTTTCCTCCTGCTCCCAGGTCCTCAGCAATACTGAGAGTCCCGATATTTGAGATGGGTTGAAACCACTGGCTTTTGGTTCAGAATCTATAGAGAGACAGACCCACTCCTGGGGCAGGGGAGTTTGTAAGGCTGCAGCCAAGCTTGAATTTCAGACAGAACTGAACTTCCCCAAGGATCAGGAACATCTAGAGGAATTTGCCCCAGGCCCTTTTTGGCTGTTGTGGCACCATAATTGTTGCCTCTAGGAGTTAGAGGGTTTTTTTTTTTTTTTGGCCAGAAATTCCCCAGAAATTTCTGTTCTTATGAGATTCGTGCCCAAATTGCCAGAGGCTCCAGTTAGTTCTGCAGTGCTGGACATCCTAAAAGCCAGATATAAAACTCTTCATGACTGTGCGTTGGAAACTGCCCTAAAGTTCATCCAAAGCAGATTTACATAGTGTAATGTCAAAGCTGTTCAGTACAAGCCTCTTTGAGCTAGGCTCAACTCTAACCTGCACCTACAGCTTGTCTACTCTTAGGAAAAAGTAGCAGATAAAATATATATTAATGAACCAATACAATTATCAATAGGGCAGAGGAGCAAATTGAGAAATTCCTCCTCCCGCAGCCTCCACACCCTAGTACTTCTACCAGGGTGTCTGTTTTTTCTTACCAGCAAACACAGCCACAAGTGGCCACGCTGCCAAGAGCAGGTGGATTCAGTGTTTCTTCTGCATACCTCAGCCCACACTCCACTCATCCTCTTCCTCATATGTGCTGCTAATTCACCGACTGTGAGACGTACAACATCTGTCAGGTTGTCTAATTGATCCTCCCAGGGAGGAGAACAGGGCTCCACCTTTAGACATGCACCTTGATATCTCTGTTGTATTATGAAAGCACCCATTGCCATGATAGCAAAGAGCTAGCAAAAAGTGTTTGGCCTTAACTCCAGCTTAAATTCATTTATTTTCTTCCGTTGAAAGAGAATGTCAGCACACAGCCCAAAGGCTTAATTTTAGCTGCCTTTCTGCCACCAATATCTTTCAGAGTGTGTGAAAGGCCATTCACCAACTTTACTCCAGGCTGCACCTTCACGGTTGCTTGGAGTGAATCAAAGCACAAGCTGCAATGGGAAGGGGCATCCACTGCCCGTGCTTGCGCTGCAATCGCTATCGTGTGTCTACATGATGAGCTGACTCAGGGAACCAAGCAGGCAGAAGACAAAGCTTATTTTTTTAATTCCTCAGGCTGGTTTTCAGAGAGATCTGTCTTCTAATCCAACTCACCATTCATAGTGGAGATACATAAACATGGAGAAAAAGTAGAACCAAAAAGAGTTGTGGAAGAGGGAGAGGAGCTCAGCTGAGCCAGCATTTTTCATCTCTAGGCCTCCAGCTGACTATTAGAGTAAGTATACAACATTATCCTTGCTTTCCAGTTGAAGAAAGAGGTTGGGGTTTCACAATTGCTTTAAGTGGATGCACGTGCAGGCTGCCACTGCACACATTATGTAGACATAAAGAGGCAATGGCATTCACTAGCATTATTTTGTGAATGGAGCTCTCAGCAAGGAAGTTTTTCATCTTGCCCTCCAATTTACCTCCTTCTAGTTGCTCTGATTCATTAATCCTGTGCAAGCCCTCTCCTGATGTGGCGGTCTTCAGGCATTTGCAGCCTGTTGCTGCTGCCCCTCACCTATTCAGGCTTGAGGATTGCCACAGGCAGTCTGTAGAAGAGGATGCAACTGGTAGCACAGCTGGGCCTCGGCACCAAGGTGCTACCAGCACACTGCTATTTACGTGGGCTTGGGATGGGGAGCAGTGAGAGTCCACAGCGGTTCTCGCTCCAGGCAGCCTCCCTTTGGCTGCTGGAGCTGTTACAGATGGCCTGGCAAAGGTCAGAGTTGTGCTAGGGGGTAATAACTAGGTGATGGGAGAGCTGAGGGGAAAGAAGCAGAGGACAGCGTTTTTGGCTGGTGACTTCATCCTGGGAATAAGCCCACAGGGGTGGGCTTAGCCTCCTGCTGTGCTGCTCTCCAGGCGAGGTGACCCTGAGGAGCATCCCGGGAGGACATCAGGCTACAGGGGCACCCCAAGTGCCCCAGCAGGGCCTGGCGTAGCCTTAGCCAGCGCACCCCCTCACTCCCATCACTTTCATCCCACCTCACCACGTACGCAGCCCCTTGGCCCCCTCAGTGCCTCGTTCCAGGAGGATGCGCAGCGGTGGCACCCCATGCCCAGGCCAGACCCCCTGCAGCTCCCGGCCAGTGCAGTGGCCTCCATGGCATCCCAAGGCCCAGCAGTGGGTGTTGGGCTGGGAGGGGGGGGATATGGGCAAGCGAGGGCCCCTAGGAGCCCCAGCCCGGCACCACAAGCAGAAAGGGTCCAGGGGCAGGCGGCGAGCCCCACACCGTACGCATCCTGCGTAGGCTGCGGGGCCGGGAGAGCCCAGCCCCCGCCGCCCCCCTCCAAGCTTGGGGGTGACGTCATGGTGGGGGAGGGGCGGGGGAGGGCACCCCGTCCTCCCCCCTCTGCAGCGCGGGGGCCGGGCCAGCTCCGACGAGGGGGGGCGGCCCGGGGGCGGGGGGGGGGGGTTTCTGCTGTGCTATCCCCACCCCCGGGGGGTGGCTCCCGGGGGTGTGTGAGTGTGAGTGTGAGTGTGTGTGTGAGTGTGTGTGTGTGTGTGTGTGTGTGTGTACGCGCTCCCGCCCGCCGCCCCGAGGGGACGGTCCCGGCCCCCGGCCGCCGCCGCCGCCGCCGCACGGGGCAGGTCGGGGGAGTGGGGGGCCCGGGGGGGGCCCCTCGCCGCGGCGCGGAGGTTTCGCGACGATTAACGGGGCGGGGGGACACAAGGAGAACGGGAGCTGGATAAATGCAGGCTGTGATGCCTATAAATGGCGTTTCTCTTCCAAGGTGCACGTTAAAAAAAAAAAAAAAATCAGTCCGTGTCATCCCCCCACGTCAGGGCTAGTCGTGGGCGTGAGGCTGTACTTCCTCCGCCCCCTCCTAATGGAGTGAACCATTCCCAGCTATCCCTCCTCTCCCTCTCTCTGTTTCTCCCTCTTTCTCTCCTTCTCCTCTGTCTCCCCCCTTGTCTGCAAAGTCCTCCGCTGCTCGGAACTTGTTGGCAATGCCTATTTTTCAGCTTTCCTCCACGTTCTCCAAAGTAACTATTTAAAGATCTGCAGCCGCAAATGGTTTTACTAAATGTAGGATGGGACTTAAGTTGAACGGCAGATATATTTCTCTGATCCTTGCTGTACAGATAGGTAAGTGGACTGCCAAATTATGTATCAAGTTTGATGCACCAAACCCCAATTAATGCATGCAGAAAGGGAATGTCTAAATAACCTCAAATTGCTGCCGTGATTTGTGGCGATGGGGCTGTGGAATGCACTCTCGCTCGCTGGCTCTCTGCTCGCTCTCCGCTCTCTCTCTCTTTTTTCTCTCTCTCTCTCTATCTCCTTTTTGATGGCATTTTCACGATTTTTCAAGATGTCAGGTCAGGCGGTTCTGAAGGAAAGCGAAAGAATTCCTTATTCCTCTTAAATCACCTTTGCTATTCGTTTTCCTAAATCAGTGCATGCTCATCCATATTTCCATTTTTCCCTTCTTCTTTCTCCCCCCTCCTCATTCTCTCTGCTCCATCCCCCTGAACGATTGCATTTGTATTTGCTTTTTGGATATCCAGTGCATTCCATACCATTGACAATTTAGGGACTCCGGTGCTAAGAAATCCCCCCTCCCGCCCCGAGGGACAGAGAAATAAAAACTGGCACAAAATGGCTAATGAGAGATCTAGTGGAAAGTTTTTTTGCAGAAAATCAGGGACAAGCGAAGGTCTCCCTTTGGTAACTTGGATGCTCTCCCTTTTGCAGAGCAGCCTAAAAGCAAACAAAACCCGACACAAACTTCAAAAAATAAACCGCACGAGTGCGGAGATAAAGCAAATAAAAATCAAAAAGAATCACGAAATCCTACTGCCTGTTCACTAATTCTGTGCGAAGAGAATGACGGTCAAAAAAAAAAAAAAAAGAGCGGGTCTAAAAAAGTCTATATATGTTAAGTTATTTAAAATAGTGCAGGTTTCCCTCCACTCTGGTATGTGTTTTTGTGTTTTCGTTGCTGTTTCTGTTTAATATCTTGAGGTTTTTTGCTGGTTGTTTTATTGGCTTGCTTTTACGCTCGTTTTATTCAACATTTCTTGCTGAGGTATTTTTTGAGTTACAGACATTAAACAGTCTCCGAGTTAATGGCCACTTTGGTGCTTTTCAGGCAAATTTTAAGGGTTATATATTGCATATATATGTTCCCGAGCATGATCCAAAACTGGGGTTCAATGAAAGGGCGATTAAAGCACGTCTTTTATTATCTGGATTGCAAGCGTGAAGAGACCCTTGAAAATATTTGCCTGCAAAGGAATTCTGCTACAAAAAAAATACTCAGCATTGCTATTTAGAGATCTGGGGTCGCACTCCTCGCCAGACAATCTCTGCAGCGTTTTCTGGGTACCAAAGGACAAAATAAATAAATAAAGAGGAGGGGGGGAGAACAAGAAAGGGAGAAAAGAAAGAGGCAAAATGCGATGAACAATTCCTCATCGATAAAAGAAAAAAATAGATGAAATATTGCAATGAAATATTGACCTCTGGAAAATGTGGATATACGATGCAAACCCTTCTATTCGTACTACCATTCTATTTTAAATGATGCTGAACTCTGCAGAAGCTATTTTTCTGTACTGTCAAAGAAAGGAAGGGCAAGGCATTATTTGGATGTCATCCTTAATTTTAGTCCTTGCATTTTTGTTTGTTTGCTCGTTTGGAGGAGGAGGATATTGCCTCACTTGTGTTTATTTGATTCAAGCGAGGGAGGATTTTTTTCACGGTGAAATTTCAAAAGGCAGCTAGAGTCGCTGGGAATCGCCGTCCCCGGGCTGCTGTGAGCATGAGCAGTCATTTGGAAAGTTACCCCCAAATATTGCTGCACACCGCGGAGATGGTGATGTTGCGGTCGCTTTGCGGTGCACTGGGAGAGGACGGATTTTAAGCTTTTGGAGGGCTTTACTTTTCTCTGCTCTTCCTTCAGTATTTCGGGTATCCTTTCCTCCCCCCTTCCGAAATCAGCTGCCCCTTCTGGTTGTCGGTATGGGTTTGGCAAAGGAGCTGCGTTTGCCCCGTTCCCGGTAGCGGCTCGTGTGAAATGGATGTTCGGCTTGTTCCCAAAAATGTATTTGCTTCCTGAACCAGTACTGCGGCTTTAAAAAATACGTAAATATTTTTTAATTATTTGGGCAGCGAGGATTGGGAGCTTTCCGAAATCAGTGACATTTTGGAAGGTGACAGAGGGGAGGGAGCTGGGGGTAAGCCTCAGTGGAAGGTGATCAGAGAAAGGACGTGAGGACCAGGCGCAGTTAAAGGGCGTGCAGACTTAGAGGACGAGAAGCCGGTTTCAGGAAGGGACAAGCTCAGCCAGGGATGGCTCCTGCGGTCCTTCTGCTTTGCAAATTGCTGCTCGTTTTTATCTTTGAAGGGGAGGGTGGGGGGGAGCGGCGGAGGCTGGGAGAGGACAGGGACAGGGCAAAGCACAAGTGATCTGGTTCAAGAGAAATCCCATTCTCGTTTAAGCGGGCAGGACCCTAGTCTCTCCGCTTTTGCTTTTTTATTGATATGGTTTGGGGGTGGCCGTGGACCGGGGGTATCCTGCAGCGAGGGAGCGGGGCGGAAACCCAGGGCCAGGCCGCCCCTCAGGGAGGGGAGATGCTCCAACCCCCGTTGATCCCAAATGTGGCCCTCTAACACCTTTCCTCCCCGGGCCCCGAGCAGAGCTCCTGTTCGGATCCCATATTTTCAGCGCAGCTCGTGGCATTTTGGGGAGGAATCCATGGCACTTCCCCTCCCCTTTCCCCGTTTAGCTGCCAGAATGGGATCGTACTGATCTTATAGGACATTGTTTCACCCTCGGGATGGTCCTCAGTTCTTCTCTATTTGTTTGCCTGGGTTTTTTTCCTGCCGTAGCCAATGTCTGTAGCCTGCTGGGGTTTTGATGTGACGGCTGGTGCTGGTGTGTGTGTAGAGGGGAGTGGCCAGTAAGTCATGTTTGAGATGAATTAAATGGAAAGAGGGGAGTCTGGGCTGAAACAGCGTCTTTTGGAGTCGGCCATTTACCTCGAAAGTGGTGCCCCGTGCGGACTCCGCGCCCCACAACGCCCATGTCCTGGGGGGGCGGGGGGGAACCCCTCAGCCAGCAAACCCGCCCGGCGCTGTGGGTGGCCGGGGGCACCCCGGAGGGGAAGGGGGCAGCCCGCAGGGAGCACTGAGGTCAAGGGCGGTATCAGTGAATCCCCCCCCGCCAAATTCCCCATCACCTGCAGCACCTGCTCGTCCCTAACAGCCCCAAGGACAGGGATCCTCCAGCCCGCAGGTGCGGCGCGGGGTGGGGGGGGGGGGATGTTGCGGTATGCGTGTATGTATTTCTGTGCACGCAGACATGGGATGAGTTCAGGGGGGCCTCGGGGCGCAGGAGGGCACAGCAGAGGGGCACAGCCGTGTCCCATCTGCCCCCGCCCCCAGCCAGGTCCGTGCCCGGCCCGACGGCGCGGCCCCCCGCTCCGCAGCCCCTTCCAGCACCCCGCAGCAGCCATCTCACGCACACCGTCATTCCTTTACCTCCCCGGCCTTTGCAGATTTTTGTTGTTGTTATTATTATTACTGTTAATCGAGTGCTATTCCCTAGCACAAAGGGTCCCAGAGGCAGCAGATTTGAGGGGAGTGGGATTCATTCCTTTGCTCAGCCTGCTTTCCTTTCCCTTTCCCACCCCGCTGCCCCAGCTGAGGCAGCCGAGCGGGCCGTGCGGTGCTAGGTGCTTGCGTGGCTTTGGGGGACGCTGCTTTCCCTTTCTGTATTGCGCCTCTTTGTAGTGTTTTCTTCTTCTTCTTGTTCTTTTTCTTCTTCTTCTTCTTCTCCTTCTTTCTCCGCATCTTGCACGATATTTGCCTAGCTATCTCTGAAAAAAGGAAGCCTCTGTGTGTGTACATGAGTGTGTGTGTGCGTTTGTACGCTGAAACGCGCCTGCTGCTGCTTCGAGGCGGAATTTTCTAACAAAGGAGCAAGTGCGAGGAGAAGCAGGCACTGCGTTTCGAAATACCCTCCCCTCCTCCTCCTCATCCCTTAAAAAAAAAAAAAAAAAGCATTAATCCAGGGGCACCGAAAACGGCAGAGAAAAAAAAAAAAAGCATGGGGGAAAAAAACCCTGACTGATGTCCCCGAGGGTGACTCGGTGCTCGGTCCCACCCCCCCCCAAATCCCGGCGGGGGCGGCGGCCGGGCCGCGGCGCTGACCTGTGCCCTGTGCCCTGCCCCGCAGCGCACCTGGTGCAGGCGGTGAGAGCGGCGGGGCGGTGCGATGCGGTCTTTAGGGGCTTCTCGGACTGTTTGCTGCGGCTGGGCGATAACATGGCCAACTACCCGCAGGACCTGGACGACAAGAGAAATCTCCAAACGATCTGCGCGTAGGTCTTGCCTTTTTCCTTCTTGGGGTGGGGTGGGGGGTCACCACCTGGGGTTGGGAGGGGGCAAGGTGGACGGCCTTGGGGGAGGCGTGGGGGGAGGAAAATAAATAACGCAGCCTTTGGTGCTTAGGGGTTGGTTTCCCTGCTCCGGGCTCCCTCTAAGCACGCTGCCGTGGGTAAAGGCCAAGCCCGGGGAATAGTAAAGTCTAGGGGGAGTTTTATAGTGCCTTTTTTCTTTTTTCCTCCGTGAATTCGTTTTTTTCGCCTTCTTTCTTTAGCTCCCCGTTTTCGTTCCTTCCCCTCTCTTGCCTGGCGCTGGGATCTTGATAGCGGCTGCATGGGGGTTGTTGCTATTACTCTTACTGCGGCCTCTTGGTCCCACGTTGCTGGGGATGCGCCGGGGGTGGTGACTGCACCGGGGGGACCCCCGTCCTCCGGGACAGCGCAGAGCCGCCTCGGGGCGCGGCAGGCGGCTCACCCCGTCCTGGACCTCCTCGGGGCTGGGGAGTCCGTTCCCTGGAAAACAAACTTAAATTAAAAAGAAAAGAATCCGGGCCACAGTAATAATCGCCGAGCGATACAGGGACGCCCAGCCTACATCTATACATTCAGCACCACCTCGCCTCCACACCCCCTATCTCCCCAAATGCCCCTCGGCCGGGGTCGCCCCTTCCGCAAGGATCCCCCCTCCCCGGCCACGGGAAAGCCCATTTAGCCAGAGTTTAGCCTAGCAAACGTTACGGGAAAGCCATGGCTCCACTCCTGGGGAAAAGCCATGGCTCTGCTCCTGGCACAGAGAGGAGGAATGGGAAAGAGGACAACAACAACAAAAAAAAGCAAAAGATGAAAGGAAAGGAAAGGAAATAATATCATAAAATGGAAAAACAATTATCCTTGCAGAATCAGCGGCTGGTGATTCTGTAATTCCTCTAAGAAACTGGAGGACCCCGGAGTTGCCGATTGAGCCCTAAATTTGGGGTGGTTTTCTTTTCCCTAGAGCTCAGAGCTGCTGTTCTTACTGGGGGTGGGAAACCGGGGGCGGCTGTCGGCAGGGACGTGGAGCCGCTAGCTCCGGCCTCCCCCCGCCCGGCGTCGGGGTCTCGCTTCCAGCGCAAGGAGGAAGGAACAGGCATTTTCCTTACGTTTGAAAGCAATTCGGCTGAGCAGGGTAGTCTCCCTTTCTCCTGCTTGCTGTTTTCCGGCACAAACTCACCTCGCCGACAAAAAAGACATAAGAGTCATATTTAGAAACGAGATAAGGTCATTCGACATAAACATGTTCAAAATAGTTTTTCCATTTTTGCTCCCCTAAAGCCAGAAAACGAAGGAGGTGAAATGGAACGAGATGAAAGGAAAGGAAAGGAAAGGAAAGGAAAGGAAAGGAAAGGAAAGGAAAGGAAAGGAAAGGAAAGGAAAGGAAAGGAAAGGAAAGGAAAGGAAAGGAAAGGAAAGGAAAAAGGAAAGGAAAGGAAAAAGGAAAGGAAAGGAAAAAGGAAAGGAAAGGAAAAAGGAAAGGAAAGGAAAAAGGAAAGGAAAGGAAAAAGGAAAGGAAAGGAAAAAGGAAAGGAAAGGAAAAAGGAAAGGAAAGGAAAAAGGAAAGGAAAGGAAAAAGGAAAGGAAAGGAAAAAGGAAAGGAAAGGAAAAAGGAAAGGAAAGGAAAAAGGAAAGGAAAGGAAAAAGGAAAGGAAAGGAAAAAGGAAAGGAAAGGAAAAAGGAAAGGAAAGGAAAAAGGAAAGGAAAGGAAAAAGGAAAGGAAAGGAAGGGAAAGGAAAGGAAGGGAAAGGGAGAGAAGAGAAAATAAAAAAAAGAAGAAAGAAAAGAAATGTCTGGAACTCTTCTCTCTTCTCTTCCCACTTAGAGTTTTGTGAGCCAAATACGTCTTTTCCAGCTCCTACTAAGGCTAGCACCTCGCTTTAAATGCTGGGTTGAGATTTACTTCGTGTTCTGCATGAGGAATAAATGAGGAATCAATAAATATTCCGGAACCGCGAAGTCCTAACATGACGCCCTTTGGCCCTGTCATGCTGGATCAGAGCTGGTCCCGAGGTGTAGAAAGTACCTCTTTTCCGAGTAAGACCCTTTCCCTGACCACCTCCCATGGCCCCGGTTGCCTTTGCCCACTGCCGGGATGTATATTGAAAGAAGATGGGGGAAGATTTAATTTTCCTTTGGGAGATGCAATTACAGCAAAAATACTGCAGGAGAGGCACACTCTCAGACTCCCGGCTTTTCAGTAGCTCATTATTTATTACAAATGTAGCAAACATTGGAGTCTACAACCAGCTTAGAGTGCTCATAAATTAGAGGCCGTAGGAATACTTAAAAAAAGACGGAGAGGGGGAGGAAAATCAAGATCCAAATTCGCAGGCGCCTGTCGGCGGGAGGGAGGGGGGGGGCACGGGGAGAGGGTAATTCCCTAACCTCAGAGCCCAGGATGATTTTAGATAACCCAGAGTAGGAGAAGAAAGGTCTGTCGGCCCCGTCCAGCTGGGACAGGGCAGTGGGACAGGTCCTGTCCCGACTTCAGCCCCTTGTCAGATCCGTGTTAGGAGAGGAATTAAAAAACAAATGTGTAGGAGCAGCTGGAAATTGTCCTGGAGAAGGAGAAACCCTTCACTGCCCCAGAGTTGCGGCAATGGACCGATGCACTAGGAGGACGCAGGCGGGAAGCTGTTCCGTCCTCTTCCTCCTCTTCCTCCCCACCCGCTCCTCCCCTCCTGCCGCTGCGGCCGGGCCAGGCCCTGCCCCGGGGACTCCGTTGGGTTTTTACTGATGGCACCGGCACCTCCGGGGGTGTCACCTCCCCAGGGAAAAGCAATTTTTGCAGCAGCCCGGCTACCCCGGGCTGCTCCCGGAGGTGGGGATGGGGCTGGGGGGCCCCCGACACCACAGCCAGCGGCAACCCCCCCTAAGAGTGGGCAGGGGGACGGTGTCCAGTGCAAAGCGTGGGGCGGGCCGTGGGGCAGCCGGAAGAAGGCAAGGGGCCGAGATTCCCAGAAGGTCTCGGGGTGGTGGTGGTGAGGCTGGTTTTTACGCCGGGGAGGCGCTGGCTCCTCCCTGCCGGGGTGCCAGCCCCGCTCTTAAGGCCTGCCTGGCTCGGCTCCGCCGCCCGCGGGGCTGCCCGCCCGGAACCGGGCTCCGCCGGGGCGACCGGGCCGCGCTGGACCGGGCTGGACGGGGCGGCCGGGGTGGCGGCAGCCCTGCTGGGAGGGTGCGTGTCTGCCTGTTTTGACGCCGGGTGCTCTCCCCTCTTGCAGATACTGGGATGATTTCCACGCCTGCACCCTCACAGCTCTCACCGATTGCCAGGAAGGAGCGACAGACCTTTGGGAGAAATTGAGACGGGAGTCCAAAAACCTCGATTTCCAAGGCAGCTTATTTGAACTGTGCGGAGGCAGCAGCGGCTCGGCATCCTCTCTCCTCCCGCCGGCTTTGCCCGTGCTCCTGGCGGCTCTGTGGGCCGCGCTAGTGACCTGGCTGCCTTTCTAGGGGGGCGAGCACACTCACACCCACACCCTCTCCATGTGCCGGATCTATAGAGGAAGTGTCCATCCGTTGCTTTGGGGACGTTGTGCTTATCTGTGGTTGATGATGGTGGTGGTGGTGGTGGCTGATGGTGAAACACCCATGTAGGACTGTGGAAGCGTTCTCCTTTTTTTCTTTTTTTTGTGTTTTATTTGCCAAATGTTACCAAACAGGCAGCGGCGCGCAGCCCAAATCGGACCTCAGCTTTACTATCGCTTCAAATCAAAAATAGAAAAAAATAAAAATAACAACTTGAGCCCTCGTTGTGCAAAAGCAATCTCAGGAACGGCTCTGGGCCACCTAATGTTAACGTTGTAATCCGCCAGGATAAATCCTGGCAGGCCACGGGCTCCTCTAAAAATGTGGCAGTACGTGAGGCGAGAACAAAAAAGCAAACAAATACCGCACTGGCGATGAATCCAAGATAGATGTCCACGCGTGAAGCATATGGTGAATAATTCACAATCTCTCATCTTTCCTCCACAGTCGCTTGTTTTTGGTCATTCCACTGCAAAAAAAATAAAAATAAAAAAGAGTCTTTTTCCTCAAGGAAAAAAAGAGAGCGAGAGAGAGAAAGAGAGTGGGAAACGAACAGTTAAAAAAGGAAGGAAGGAAGGGAAGGACGAAAAAAGACATGTGTCCAAATGCCTGAAGGAGTGAAGGAATGCTGCTAACAGATCTGTGAGAGTTTACCTTTACTTGCTGTTCGAAGGCATCTTTCCGAATTCACTGCCTTTAATTTTTTCCTCCTCTTTGTTTTAGATGTTACACATACCAGTAAAATACCTGAATATCCAACAGTAGAGATCACAAAAAGGGGGCTTAAATGTAAACCTAAAAAAAAAAAACCCAACAACAGCGTAATGATTTTGAAAAAAAGAGCCTTGATTTTAAAAGAGAAAAAAATGTAATTAAAAAAAAGTTTATTATAAAGTCAATTCAGCAAAAAAACAAAAAAACAAAAAAAGATTTGCTACAAACTATAGACAGAAGTATAAAATAAAAATTATTGTTTGAAATGAGGATGTCGTTATTTTTATGTAACCTGGCTAGAGTATCTTGAAAAGGACATGGCTTTTAAGGCAAAGAGGGCTAAATCCAGAACTGATCCCTTGATGAACGTTGCAATTTCAGTTCAAACAAGGACAGGGCTGCTGAACTGGTTAGTCTGAGCCTTTCTTCTTCTTTTTTTTTTTTCTTTCTCCCCCTTCCTGTTTCTTCCATAACAATATGCTATAAATTCTCTCGCCCCTCTCTACCTCCTCCAAAAAACAAAACAAAACAAAACAAAACAAAACAAAACAAAACAAAACCACCGCACCCCCGTCTCCCAGCTGTCTGCACCACCCCGTGCAGAGGCGGGGGGCGCGGGCGGCCCGGGAGCGGGCGGCGGCGCTGCTCCCCGGCGCCCCGCGGGCGCGCAGAGCCCCGCGCGGCGCGGAGCCCCGGCGGCGCCGCGGCCCGGGGCGCGCCTCGCCCCCGCTGCCCTGCGCTCCCGAGGGCCAGGGTGCGGAGCACCCGCGGAGGGAGGCAGCAACCACCGTTAAGGAGGAGGCTGCGGCGCTGGAGCCCGGGCGCAGAGGAGCCCTTTCATAATTAATAAGGCCGCTCAGGCGAAGGAGCAAGGGGAAGGGGGGGGACGGAGTATTGATTTCGCAGCAGAAGCTGCTCTAACCTCGGCTATTTATAGGCGCCTGATGCCTTTATAAAGAAATACACATCAAAGAGTAAACACGTCCTTTTTACCTATAAGGTGAGAACTCAGCTGGCGACTGGCGGTCTGGGGGGTGATGGGAAGGTAGAGGCTGGGAATTGGTTTTAGAAAATGTATTCTGGTGGGAGCCGTTGCCTGTGCTATGGCCCCCTTTGCCAGTGTGTAGGGTGGCGGGTCTCCCTCTCTCCTTCGCCCCCTCTCCCTTCTCCCCTTCCTTCCCAAGGTCCGCAATGTAATGTGTAAGCAATAGCAAATGTAACAGTTCATAAATCAAACAGTGGGTCGCAAGCCAATCTGCATTTCCCAAACGGATTGAATCCCAGCAACACATGTGCTCAGGAACTGGAGCCAGGCTCTTTTACCACTGGAAGCAATGTTGATTTTTTAATGATAGAATACATTATGTGTGTGCTGGGGTGGGGGGATTTTGCAGAGCTCAGTCTCGCTTTCGTAGACCCAGGTCTGCTTACATTTCGTTTTACTTTGCCCTCCCTATAGATTTAATCCTCACCACCACTAAAGAAAAAGGAAAACCCTAGAGAACAGAGCTTTGTTTAAATGGTTTGGGCTATTTTCCCTCCCCACAGAGGAGCTAGACCTAAATTGATTTTTCTCTGCACATCTCTATATTCATGAGGTCCGGCGTTGCTGTTATGATTTCCTCTAGTGCGAAGTGGAGAGGGGAGAGAAATGAGAGCTGGACAGAGCTGACCGCCCGTGTGAGGTTGCAAGGGGCACCGCAGCCTGCTGTCTCCGGCGGCAAAACTCCGCCGGGTCGGACTCGGGCGGCTTTTCGCCGACGGCAGGCAGCCCGTTCCCGCTCAGCCGGGCGCGGGTGCCTGTCCCGCCGGCTCCGGCCACCCCGCAGGGGGAGGCAGCCGGGCAGATCCTTCCAGGGGAGGCGAGAGCACAGTGCCTGTCTGCCTGTCGAGAGGGAAAGGGAGGGAGACCCCCCCCCAGCTTTTTCTCACCCGCCAAAGAAATCTTGAAAGTCGGTGATAAGGGGTCGACTTCCAGCTCATTAGTGCATTCAAGGTATCTTCGAATTAGGATGAATTACTCATGGACAGTCTCTCTATCATCAGCAAATCCCCTAATTAGCTATCCGTTGAGGCGAATGATAAAGCCGTGGCAGGACAACGAGGGGGTCCGGACGCGGCCGGCGGAGGCAGGGAGGGCCGGGGCCGGCGGGGTGACCGTGCCCCGGCCTCCTGCCGGGTCCGCGGGCTGCGCCGGGGGCAGCAGCCACCTCCCCGCAGCGACAGGTTTTGGGTTCAATCGAGGCTCGGAAACCTCCCGGGAAATCTCGGGCTTATTGCAAGCGCTGCAGCAGGCAGCTGTGCCTGCCTAATTGACGGGCGCCGGTCCCCAGGGCGCAGCCTGGCGCTAGGGCATCCCAGGCGAGCCGAGACACAGGGATGCATTATGGTGTTCAAAAATCCACTCTGCAACCCCGGGTTTTGGTGTACGCACGAGGCCTTCGGGCGAAAAAGAGCAGCTTTCCTCCCTGCCCGTGCCTAGCCACCCGGCCGCTAACACCGCCACGGAGGGCAGCAGCCCCGTTGCCGTCGGGGCTCGCCCCCTCGGGCCTGCTCCGCGCTCCCGCACCGGGCGGCAGCCGGGGGAGGGAACTGAGCCCCGAACGACCCGGATGGTTGAGAGTACTTCTTGCCAGCGTCCTCTGTAAGCCGCCCTTCCCGTGTCCGACTGTGAGGCTGCATCTACAAGCGAAGACCCGGAGAGTCTCCCCGCCAGGAGCTCAATATTTTCTCCGTGGAAAACAAACAAACAAACAACTCTCTCCCTACCCCCATTTCCCTCTGTCCATTATATAAGAGCCCCTGAATGCACAAGGCGTCGGCTATGCTCCTTTCTGTCCTTTTCGGATGCTGCTTCTTAACGGTGAGGGCAATGGTCCTTTTTTTTTTTTTTTTTTTTTTTTAACGCAGGAATGATTGCTCTGACTTGCCTTGTTTTGTGGCCAGGGAAACACCAGCTGTCCCCAAGGTGAGAGAAAGGGATCAAGCACACTCGGTTTGCTTCCCTTCGCCTGGCGCCTCTAAGAGTTGCAAGGGGGAGGCAGGAGAGAGCAGCGGGGACAGCTGAAGGTGTCTCTTACCGTGCAGGTCCCGCTGCCCCAGGCAGCACCCGGCTTAGCAAAAGCTGGAGAGGTTCAAGTCTCCTAAGACCCCTTAACTCCTGGCCAAATACTGAGCGGGGAGCTGGGGAGGGGAAAGAAGGCAATAGAAAGACATTTAAACATTGATATAGCAGAATAGCCACCCATCAAAAAAATATATATATACACAAGGAAAAAAAAAACACCTAAAATGCAGATTAACAACAAAAAAACACAGCTGAAACAGAAGATAACTCGGTGTCTTTCTAGCTGGCTGGATAATCAGTAAAGGCTGCAGCCATATAGCTCTGCTCGCCCTAATTCTTGTCCCCAGCTCAGACTGAACAACTGCAGCCCCGCAGTCCCCTGAGGGCCGCAGAAAACTGTCTCCTTCCCATGAATGCTGGCTGAACCCGTGTTTGGTAATCAGCTGCTCTCTGCCAGCCTCTACCTTTTAACAATCTGGCTCAGCTCTGGAGCGAGGGCTGTGCCTTGCTCCCTGCTTAGGCTGATCTCTAAAGAGTTGAGACCGAGCCAGCACTGAGCTGAGGTGGTGGTGGCAGTAATTTTTTACTTTAAAAGAAAAAGAAAATGTCCCTTTCCCATCTGCTCCTGCTCAAAGGCTGTGAAAGTGAGATGGACTGGGCCTCTGCTTAGAAAAAAACCTTGCAGGAGGACAAACAAAGCAAGAAAAAGCTGCTCAGACAGTAACAAGAGCAAACAGGTTGGTCCTTACGGAGGGAGCAGGGAGGGATGGTATAAAAGTAGAGGCAGCTGCAGTACCCTTTTCTGCCAGGACTTTCCACAGGCTACATCTATGTCTCAGAAGAAGCAGTAAAGCTCTGTTGGCTTGCACAGGCTAGGGGAAAATGTATTGGTGACTCTCCCAGTCCCCTTCCCTTCCAGGGCCCTGTCTAAATCTGTGCAGTTGCTCTCCCGCTCGTGAAATGCAGTGAGGGCTGACAGTCCTGGAGAAGGAGGCCAATTCAGGCTTTCTACTCATTATAGGATTCATTAATAATTAGTGCCATTAGGTGTATTACAGCAGCGCCTGAAGGCCCCAATTAAAGGAAAATGGGCTTCTTTAATCCAGGGAGCCAGATTCTCACCAGATTCCCGCCTGTGTTACTCCTGCCTGATGCTGAGGTGGTGCCTCCGGGGTGTGTAAGGTGAGTAGTAAGGTGAGGAGTAGCCTTGGCTTTTCTAGGTATGCAACATTCTTCCTTTCCTCCTCCCTCCTCCTCCTCCAGCTTTTCGTTTTCCTCCTTCCTTAGCTGCAAATCCTGCTTATTGGCAGCTGGAGAGCGAGACGTGTGCAGGAGGTAGCTAGCAAGATTAGTGTGAGGAGGTGGCAAATTAATTTATTCTTTAGCGGTAGTTTATTCTTTGCCACAGGGCGAAGAAGTGTTTTTATGGGGTGAAATGATGGGGACTGCAGAGGAGTCTTTGTTACAAAACCAGATGCAATTTTAACCAGCCAAAAGAGTTGCTTTAGGCTACTGGCAGGTGATGATGAATGGTGCTATTGGCAAATCTGCTTGCAGCTGGCTGCTGTGTCTCCTGAAGGACAGTTTCAACCCACAGCCCGTTGCAGCAGCAGAAAAGCAAAGTCTTGGTCTTGGTTTGCTTTGGGCCAAGGACCTTCTGCTGCCCAGTTCCACCAGGGAGAAGAAAAGCAGGAGCTGATGTGGCAGAGATGCAGCACTGTCGCTGGTGAGCAGGTGAGTTATTGGCTGTTCCTTTCTCCTCAAACCCTCCACGGCAGGTCTGTGGCAGAAGACCTTACTCCAAATCCCGAGCTAAGAGTTTGCTAATGGCAGTCCATGCTGGAATAGGTTTTGCCTGTCAGGAGATACTTCAGAAATGAGTTTAAATAATTCAGATGATCAGAAGCCCAGCTTGATGCCTCTGCTCTACCTTTTAGTTGTTATTGGAGCTTATTATTATTATTATTATCATCACCTTTTAAGCTGATACAAATAAAAGACGGAAACAGCCTGCAGAAGACGTCAAGGTGAGACAATTAGCTCACCTGAGTGCTGGTATCCACCAGGAGAAATCCATGTCCATAGGTACTGGGATTTTCCTCAGCAAGACAAATGGCATTGCTGCAGGGGACGAAAAACTAGTCCTGACCTTCTTTATATAGCCTTTTTCTGGGAAAAAGTACATCCTGAAGTCAATACGCATTTTGCCTAGGTAAGAATTTTGGGTGCTCAGTTTTGACTTGGACAGAGATGGTATACAAATATGAACCTCAGGTTTATGCCACCAAAGCATGAATGTCTGTATATAGGTCATACTTAGCTTCTCCAGGGTTCTTGCCCATATTATTGATTGTTTAGGCACTGTGAAAAACTTAGCAAATTCTATCAAGCATCAAAGATCACATCTGTATTCTGCAAGGCACCTTTTATGCTAAAAAGCAGCAGATTCAAGAGTGGATGGGCAGTACATCCTTTAATATCACTTTAATACCACCAATTTTTATGGTACTTTGGAAACCAGTGGCTATTCAAACTGATGGTCCCCAAGGCAGGAAAAAAGAAAAGGAAACAGAAACAGAAAAGGAAAAGGAAAAAAGAAACACTGACATTGACAGGAATTGTTTTAATCAGAATTATTCCTCCTTGAACCACCTCTTCAAAGCAGACAATCTCAGTAAGCTTTTCTTCAGGACCCACTAGGTACAAGGTCTAGCTCCGCCAAATGCACTTCTTAAAGAGGCCTTGTCAAAGCGTGTTTCCAGTATAGCTTCTCTCTTTGTCAGAACTATTAATAGTAGTATCTAAAGTAAGAGAAGTTTTACAGTCAATTGATAGTTTAGTATTTATGCTCCTTTCTGCATTTTATTCTGACTGCGCAATGAAAGCGGTCTGATCCATTCTAGTGCTCCTTCGGGTCACTTTCAATTTGCCAGTCCTCTGGCACAAGCTGTCCTTTGCAAAGGAGAGATTTCAGTAAAACCACTACTCCATTTCATTTCCCGTATTGCAAGAAAATCCTAAATTATGCAGTCAGAGGAAAAATCTAGAATATATTTTGTTAATAGGGAGTGCTATGGCACATTTGTTTTGCAGTCCTTCCTTCCAGGTTCCAAAATATCAGAAAATGTCCTAAGCTTTACTTTTCACTGTGGCTTATAATCATCCCTTTCCCTTTTATTATACCTGTGGTGCTATGCTCAGTTTTGTTCTACTGCCAAAGCATTTTATTTCATCTTCCTCACCCTTACTTATACTATCAGATGGGAGTAGCACTTTGAGATTTTTGTTGGGTGAAAAATGCTATGTGACAAGGTAGGCATTATTAATTAGAATGATCTTATTTTATCTTTTAGTTTTATCGCAAGAAAACCAACAAGATTGAAATGACAGCAACAAATAATAGGTAAAGGATGCTTCTCTGTGGTTTCATAGACTTGCTATGTAACAGAAAACACTGTAAAATTTGTCCCTGGGAGCACAAGAGCTAATGGTACCCAACTACCTCAAAAGAAGCCTCATTTTAAAGAGTATTGTAGTATCCCTACCTAGTGCTGATTCTCTCTGGATGCATTTCAGGCTGCAAACTTCAGCCTGTGTCCTTGGCTAGCCTACCTAGGACACGTTACAATATCTTTTCCTCTTGCAGAGATCTTAGTCTGTCTTCAGACATGTCATTCACTGACGGTGAGCTCCTTATTTCACTGTGCGTCAAAGGTTCATTTTATTTCCTTCCCTCCCTTTTCTTTAGGTGTCAGTGATTTGTACTCTCTCCACGTAAGTCAGAGATCTGGCATATCGATATTTAAAAGACTTAGGAGAAGAAAATATCAAGATTTCACAGAATACACAAAGCTGCACGTCTCCTCCTTCTCCATGTTAGTGTCAGCTATGGTTAGTTTGGATTTTTCCGTAAGTTTAGTGATTTCAGCTTTGCTTTGAACCTCACCTGTGTGAAGAGCTTATTCTTCTCCGTTTCTAGCATTAACAAGGAACTGT
Source organism: Struthio camelus (assembly GCF_040807025.1). NCBI lineage: Eukaryota > Metazoa > Chordata > Aves > Struthioniformes > Struthionidae > Struthio > Struthio camelus. The sequence continues at coordinate 103,333,943 of NC_090943.1, forward strand.
GAGGAGTTTGTTCAGGCTCAATAATTAGCCAGTCCTGAGGTGCCTGACTTTCTAGGAAAAGCCACAGCAGAAACAAGTGAAAGCCAGCCTATGCACCAGCGTAGCTTTTGCTGGTGTTTAGCTCCAATTCATATTTGTGCTAAACAAATTGCCATTAGCCACTATAATATAGATAAATGCAAAGAAAAATGAGCTGTATGCTTAGTCATTGAGTTGCACTTAAAAATGATCACCTGTTATAAGTCAGCTTCACGAAGTACAAAGAAGCTGCACTGATTCATAACAGTTCAGGTTTTGTCCCACTTGTGTTAGTCTTTGGTCTGGACTTTCCTATCTCAGCCTTTGTATGAATTAGATCATGTAAATGGAGGTATCTGGAATCCCAGTGAAGTCAGGCACTTTTCCACATGAGTATCAGTGTGAGAAGAAGCAGCAATTAGTTCCAAATTCACTGTACTGGGTCTGTCATTTTTGAGCTAGCCCCCTGCTGCTCTGTAACTGGAAGCTTCACGCTCTAGAAGAGGGGAAGAACATTTTGCTCATGCTCTGGTTAGTCAAGTAGTTCTGTGAGCTGCTGAATTCATGAAATTTTATCTCCTGCAATGTTCAATGGTAATGACTGTCCCCTATGTGGATTCTCTGGTGTCTAGTAATACCGCTGTGTTTCCTTGAAGGAGGCACTCCCAGGAGTTCTCTCCTCTACTTGCCTACTTCCACAATGCTTGTAGGTACCTCATACCCTTCAAATGTCCACCCCTTGTCAAGTTTGATCAAAGTCAGCTCACAATTTCAAAAAGTATTTAGGAGGGACTGACTGGCACTTGTGCAGACAGTGTGATTCCATAAGCTTCCTCTCCTTGGGAAACTAGGCTACGAACCTAGCAATGGGAAAAAATGTGCCATCCTGCTAGAAAGAAGGACCTAAATACTGAGAGAAAAGAGAAGAGGTAGGAGAGGAAAGTGAAGCTGCTTTAGTGCGACAAATGACTACCTAGTAGATGCAGAGTGCTGGTACAGTTAAAGGGCAAGTCTCAGAAAGGTGTGCTGGAGAAAATATTCTCCCGGAGATGGCAAGATCCTATCCTTTCTTAATAGCTTGAGATGTATGCATGGCTTTACTGGGGCATTTATAAGCACTTATCGTCAGTGCACTAAAAAATTTCCTCTCCTTGTATCTTATGGCTTAAAATCCTTTAAGTGAGATTAAATGATTCTAGTACTCCCACTTTAGAAATTGAAGAGCTACCATCCTTTTTTTATTTGATATAATGTTCGGTGCTGTCAAAGGTATTATAGTACATATTCATATAAACTGCTACTTAATTTCAGAAATTGTAATATCACTAATTGTATTTTTGCACCTGATGCAATTACTGACACTTCAGCTCTTGAGCTCTGCTGTGTTCTTTCTATATTTTTTCCCCACCTACAGTAAATCACACATGTAGGGAAATTAGGAAATAATAACCCAGACCTTCTTAACAACGGTTATGTACTGAATGTACTGGCTAGTCTGAAACTCTTGGTATGTCCAGAGCGCAGGATATGCTCAAAACCCACTCCCTTTTACTATTTCATTTTTAGCAGGCTTGGGGGAGAGTTATGTTATGCAAATATTATATGATGCTTGAACTTCCTATTACTAAAGGCCTTCCATTTATGGTTTTAGCCAACCTTTTCACCTATAGCCCTTCACTTACATATCCTGTGGCTGCTGTGGCAGCACCTTTGCCTGATACCTTGATGCGCTTGTCCTCATAGCTGTGCACTGGTGCTCTTCAAATCATTATGTGGTATTCCCTGAGAAAGGGATTGTTTCCTACACCTAAATCATGCTGCTTCTATCGTCTATACTTCCTCTATCTTCTCTTCACGTTGCTTTGTAGGTATAGTTTGTAGCTTTCTGCCACTGTTTCCTCCCTCCATCCACCTAGTACCTTCTAGACTGATGACTCCACATTAGAACAAATAAGACAAATAATAAGTAAATAATAGTCAGCTTCATATCTGAGAAGTATCTGAGAAGTATTGCCCAATAGATAGATGTGCACAAGGCACACTGCTGCACTGGGGAGGATGCCAGTAGAGGACACTGACCTGGAGAACCCAGCTGCTTCTCTTCCCAGTTGGCCACCGGCAAAAGTTTTCCTTTTAGCCTTGAAGTCGATGTATGCCGTCAGCTACAAATCCCACATGTGCTTTGTGTGTGTGTCATCGTGCCTCAACTTTCTTTGTGCTGAAGCACAAAGCTAAAAATCCTCTGGGCCATGGAATTCCCATTCCATTTGAGCAGATATTGAGGTCAGTGATCCCTCTCATCAAAGATACCTAAGACCCATTGGCCTCTGGATTATAGTCTACACAGGCACTTGTTCTGGTTTAATTTTATTAATAGCAAGCCCTTTGTGGACAAAATATCTTTATAATTATTGTCATATGCTATTACTATTACCACTTATTTTTTCATCTTAAGAGTGGCTTCTTTGTTTTAGCTTGAAATCTGTTCCTACCTGTCTTAAATTAAACCAACACAAATTTAATTTAGTCTGGAAGGAATGGTTACCTCCCAGACATTTGCTGTGTTTCTCTCTGCTGCTAGCACTATCTGCTGTAGTGAGTGTTTTGTATCCTATGACCGAGCATGGCTGCATCCAGACTGGATTGTCCACACAGCAGTGAGAAACAACTTCATGCAGTCTTGCTCTTTTAGTGAAGCTATATAAACAAGCCCTCTGACTGAGTGACCAAATCCAATATTTGGTATAAGTGTACACGTATTATAGACAGATCATAACACTGCAGTTCCACCGGCTTCCATGGTGCCTGCTCAGCAACCCAGTGAATGATGAGGTACCATGACAGTGGGCAGGTATTGTGCAAGCTTTTGCTTGCACATTTTTGCATAAATGCTTATGTTCCAGGTTCTCTGGAACAAAGATCAAGAGGTCTAGAGAAATGCTATGTTGGAAAAAAAAACACCTAAGACAACAACAAAAAAGATAATTTTCATTGAACTTCCTGGAGAAGTCCGCCTTAATGACAACATGAATAAGGTAAAAGAGGACTTAACAGTCCTTAAAATAAACATAGCTGAACAAAAAAAGTCAGCCTCCCAGCATCAAGACACACAGTGCCCCAACACCCCAAGTAACGCCCCCACATCAGGTTTCCAGGCAGGAATCAGAAACATCTCATGTTTAATGACTTAAAAATCATCGGAGAGGGTGACTCCATGCCTTCCCCAACAGCCTCTTTCAGTGCTGCACTTCCTTTACTGTCAGAGATATCTTTCTCCTAAGCCTAACCTGAATTTTTCAGCTTTGGAGGTCTTTATGAACAGGTTTGTCGATCATCTCTTAGGAGTCACATGAGCCAGCCCATGGGCACTGTGACCTCTTATGGGCTGTTCCAGTCCCTTCTGTCTTTCTAGAATTCCGATATGATAAATGAAGAGCTATAGGAAATACTTGCTCTTGTTAAGTATTTGCTCTTCTTCACAGAATATGTACTTTTAATTAAATAAACACTATGGTAAGAACATCAATCATTAACATCGTTGACTTTATGCAAATGTTTGTTGACAGATCTAAAACCAGAAGGGTCAGCTGCTTTTCTGAAGCCTTACTGGGGCAAAGACTTCCAAACAAATACATATGGCTGTTCGTGTACTAAAAAGTTAGCATATGCTACTTTCGAATCAGAGAGATAGAAGAAGTCCCAAGGCATGATGCTCTGATAGAGGTCAATCAGCACTGAAACAGTTAACAACTCTGTCAGTTAGGCTGCCATCATTACACGTCAGAGTTAACCCAACTATGCAAGGAGGGGGTGTTACAAGGAAGTGGGTGACTAAGCTTGCTTACATTTGAACCAAGGCCTGTCAAAACTTGTTCTTCCTAGGGGCACCTTATTGCCTTATGCTAGCTGGGGAGCACAGGGGAAAACTATTCTCTCTCTGGCCAGCGTTCCCAGGCTGAAATCCTCACAGGAGAAGCAGGGAGCCAGCATGCTCGGAGATGTGCAACATGGAGTACCTCCTCAAGACATATGTCAGCTGCTGGCTTAGGGCACAGTGCTACCCACTTTGGTGGGCAATCTCACCTGTGCTGAAGGGCCAACTGTGAAATGTAGCCCTGCTAATGCGTGTTGAATGTTGCCTTGTGTTCACTCAATTTCAGTAGATGTTTCAATCCCTTATTTGCCAAGGGAGCCAATGAAAAAAGCTGCTATGGTATCATGTTATGTTCCAGCTCTTCAAACACACCCCCACTCTGGCTGGCAACAGGATCGTGCTTCCTCCTTGGCTGGTGGCAGCCACATACCAGGTCTGAGGTCAGAGAAACAATGCAGACCCATGGGCATGGGTGATCTCACTTGACTCTTGCCTTGGACAGAAGAAGCGTCCTATCACTTGGGTCCAACATGCCTTTGATTGACCAGACTTCTTTTCCAAGGCTGCTCTTCTTTTGAAGGCCATCTTTCCCCAATAGCTTTATAAATTACGTTTCCCTTGCCAACCATAACTTTGGTCTGCTGAGGCCTCCAACTTTAACTCAGCACTAGGGATAATGTCTCCTGGCAACACATCCTGGAGAGCTCATGGACTCCCAGTAAAGCAAGTAGATTATAAAGCAGTGGAGCTCTAGTAGTTTACCTGTGCCAAGTGTATCATCATATACTTCTGTTTATTGGGTTACTTACAGCAACTGCTTCAGAAATCCAAGGTGCAGGAGGAAACCCAGGCAAGAGGAAAATGCTTACCCTGACTGTTTCCACTGGTGCACAGGAAAGCTGCTTGGTGGCTTTCAGGGATTTACCACAATTCTTTGTAAACAGCACTTGGCTTTAGCATGTGGACTCAGCAACTTGCTCAAAGGAGTTGGGTGCAAAATTGACCTGCATGCACTCTGTATTTGGCACTCAGCAAATAAGTCCTTGGGCCTGTGAAGCCTGAAATGGAGCCTCAAGTATGTATTTAAAGGTCAGGAGCAGCTTTGGCCACTCTTTTTAGTTCTGTTTCTCTGACACATTCCTGAAATGGGTTAAGTGTTTGGAAACACCTGTTAAGGAGTATAGTGCAACAAAATCATTTATGACCATAAAAGTATAGTTCTAAGTCACAGTCTATCTTTGGAAAAATATATCTCTGGAAAAGAAATTTAGAGCAAAAGAAAACACTAACTGTAGCTGGGAATATTGTGTTCTGCACCAGAGATGACCGCTTGAAAGCTGTCTGAGAAATACATAGAATACACACTCCGTGTACTATTTTCCAGCTCTGGGAAGCTCCAATACAAAACCCAACAATTAGGAACTTTTCTTGGGTTTGAGGCACTGATGGAAATTCTCTGAGCTCCTCCAGGCTTGATTTTCAAAGGTGCTGGACCCTCTCAGTTCCCAGTGTTACCAGCTGGAGCTGGAGCTGCTGATTTCGTCAAGATGCAACAAAGGCAGAGTTACAGACCTCAAGACAATAGTGAAATATTTTGGTCTTAGCCTGTTGTGCAAATATGGGTTGGCTGTTTCTTTTAATCTTAGGTGTGGATTGTGCCTCAGGGAGGGATTGATGGGACAGTTATTTTTGAAGGAAAAAAAACCACAGTGATCATGTAGAAGAGAAAACTGGGAAAACAGTCTTAAGTCATTTCGGGTGGTTTTACTGCTATATCTCACCACCTTTAAGAAGAATGAAAAAGCACTAACATCCATCCTCCCTGGAATCCAGGCTTGATTTACTGTAGGCATTTGTACTCTCTGAACCTTGCTTTCTCACAAACTATTATCTTAGCCAGACTCCCTCAGGTAATGCTTTCTGGCTTGCATTGCCAGGCAAATTCTGACATAGCTACTTAGCAGGCTAAGGGGCTTGTTCTGAATCTTTCCTGAAATCAGCTGATGGGACAATTCTAGACAATGCTGTACCCTAAGCAAGTTTTAGGCGCAGGGCTGCAAATTATTCCTCAAGAAATTATCTTCCTGTTCTCCCTGCACCTGTACCCTCCACATCTCCAATCTGTACTGTCATTCTGCCTCTGGAGACCCTCTTTTGTGCGCTCTTTTAGATATTCAGGACCCCAGGATAGACTGAGCTTATGTGCAAGATGTAGCGGAGCTGGCAGCAGAAGAATGGCTTGCTAGTCCCTCACAGTTACCTTTAGTCAGCAGCTCCACACTAACAGCCTGTGTGACAGCTCCTACCCTGTGGCACATGAAAAAGAGGGATCTGCAACCCTCTGCCTCACGTGCTACAGGGTAGGAGCCAGCCCACAGGTATTTGCAGAAAAAAGACCAGCACATGAGGCCCATGCGTCCCTCACAGGCATAGGGCCCAGCATTGACCTAGTTGCACTTCAAACCAGCTGTCAAACAGTTGCAAGGAGGGCTACCCACACCACCTTGGAATTGCTTCTGGAAGCACTGGCTTTTCTCTGCTTGTTGACTGGGAACCTTCGCTCCTAAATTATGGTGCTCTGAATCATACCTATATATGTCTGAGATGGCCTAAAAGGAACTGTGTGAACAGTTCCACAATTGCTTTAATCATGGTAAGAGTAGAGGGTATTTTCTCCCCTGTGTTTAAGCAAGAGATCAGAAACCTAATTCCACTCACACCTTTCCATAGTAGGCTAGTCATCATTTTTTAAGTGTTTCTGGATAGGCTAAGAGCATAAAAATATAGAGGAAAGCCAAATTCGGGGGTTTGGGGGCATTTCTTCTCCAGGGGTAGCAGGCTCAAGTGCATCTGTGGAGTGCTTGGGACCCTCACCTGCATTAAGAGGGTGGGTGAAAGACGAAAGAGGTGAACCGCTTTGTCAGTTGAGTATGAGGTAATTGAATGACAGATAGATCCACCTAGATGGCTGGGTGAGTACTGCTACTGAGCAGCAACAATTCCAGAATAAGGGCAGCATTACTCAATAAAATTTGCGAAAGTGAAAGACAAGGAAAAAGCATTTGCAACCTGCTAAAGGTTCCTTTGTAGCTCTGTTGCCTAACAACTTGGGTGAGCAGCAACATTGTTACCAGTCGCAGGTGCTTTTGGACAAGTCTGCTCTAGCTCTGGGCTTTCATTTGCAGCTGGAACATTTTGTCAAACGCCTTTTAATTTGCTTGACTGCTTACCAGGCAAACATACCAGCTTTATTTCTTCACCATGCTTTAGCAAAGCAGGTAGCTCAACTAACTCTATCAGTTTAAGACAACCTCACAAACGAAGGTACAGATTTCAACATGTATGGTATTGATTGATACAATCCAGAGGAGCTTCAGCAGTGCTTGTCTGAAACACTCTCCCACAGCTGGCAAGGGCACCTGCAGAGCGTTCTGGGAAAGGTTTAAGCAAGCGTGGCTGATTCACCTATGTCACATCTCTGTGTTGTTTCCAATGACCTGTTCCTGATTAACACCCTTTGTGGATGATGTTATTGCAAAATCAGAGTGCATTGTCCCTGCTTAACTCAGCCCTCAAGCTGCTCTTAAGAAACAGCAATGGCACTTTATATTTACGCCTTAACTTAATCAGTGATAACTTTCAAGTGCTGACAGGCCCTGGGATACATGATTCATTATCTTAGAGGGGTGAGAGCAATGTAATGAGTAGGCTGAGAAATCCTAAGGGAACATCTTCTGTCCAGCCAGCTCATAGAGGGGACCTGAAATGAATTTTACTGTGGAGGTTTTGGGAGAGAGAAACGGGTTGAGTTTTTGCTTGTTTGGTAAATCCAAAGGAAGGAAACCAAACCAGTGGTTTGTGTGATATGCCTTTTGCATTGTACTTGTAGAACTAGCTGGGAAAAATAACCTTTCACTCTCTTGTATAAAATTTCACTCTCTTGTATAAAGATGTTGCTTACTGCAGAGTGCTACTTCTTTTGGTGGCATCCATGTCTACGGCAGCAGCACTCATGAAGAGGAGCCATCCATCAGATCTGCAAACGAAGGAGGCAGATTGCCAAGTTACACAGGCTCTCGTCACTCAGACTGAAAACAGGCAGTTAGATATCCAGTCATAAATGAGAAATAAATAATTGTGGCCCATATCTCTCATATCTCTAGTAAGGGCCAAATACCCAAAGGAAATTTTGGCTCTTTGGAGAAGAGAAAGGAACCCAAGCGCAACACTGCTCCTTACCAAGTGTGTATATCTGTGACTAGGGTCCCATGGAAGGGCTCCAGGCTATCAGCTTTTCTCCATCCCCAGCCCTGTCTATGCGGAATAAGCCACACTGCTAATATCATTATGGTCATCAGATAGTATTATGCAGTGTTTGTCTCATACTTTCTTCTCCACAATGATAGGACAGAGAAGCCAGTGTGCTTTCCATTAGGGCTGCAAAGTGTTGCAGGTAGGCAAAGGCCATGGGTTGCATGGGCCAGGGACTCTTTGCTGCTCTTCAGTGCATTTGAACAGGGTAGACAGTAGAAAATCACTACCATTTTGTTGTGGTTATTCCCTCTGTGCTTTGTTTTGTTTGCAAAAGGAGTCTGGAGACCTCACAATAGCTCAGAGGAACTGTTTACCTCTCTTACTTTTTTGAACCATGTTAGTGTCCATCTTCCTGGCTGGACTGTTTTCTGAGAGCTGACTCACATCAGGATTGTTTTCTGATCCATGTGGGACTCTTCATGGCAAATTCCATGCTCCGAGATGGCTTATGACCTTTTGCTGTTGTTGGTGAGGCTTTTCCTTACTACCCCAAAGTGGCATTGTACTGCAGTAGATTGCTGCTCCGACATCTCAGTACTGCTGATGAAGCTTAAAAACTGGAATGGACAGCTCTAGTCCTCATGCTTACAGGGAGATTCAACAGCCTAATTAATTCATCCAGCCACGAAAAGTCAGCCAGCCAATCTGCAAGGCCCTGTGCTGGAAACCCCCATGCTCTGAGCTCAGTCAGCGAATCCCAGGCCCTGGTACCTGTGAAAGCGCTCTAGCCACGAGAGTTCAGGAGCAGGCCCAGTAAGATGGGTCAAACCATAACAAATGAGTTGATAACTGACCTTATCTCTTTCTCCTGTTCATGAATTACCCAAGAATGCACTTGCTGTTCGAAAACGGCTTTTCAGCCAGTTCTAGCTAAAATTTGTGCTTCTTAGCTTTGTTGTTTTTAATGCCTAGACAAAAGAAGCATGGGAAAAATAAACCAGTCTGACCACAAAGACTATAGCAGGCTCTAGTGAGGAATCACAGTAAAAGACACAGCAAAGGTCACGCTCCATCATTCTTTTTTAATCTATCCTGTTTTTTTTTTTTTTTTTTGATTTTAAGTTAGCTTTCTTTTTATAATGATCCCTCCTAGGGGAAAAAAAAACTGAGTGCACTGAGTGGGCCCGAATTCTGTCACTGTTGACCTTTGTTTGCTGGAGAGCCAATGGAAGTAACCACTGCAAAATGAACCACAGTGAGGGGTAGGCGCAGGTAACTCCAGCTTCACCCATTGCCAGATCCTGCTATTCATTCTCATCTCCATCTTTTGTGCTGAGATGGCCACATAGTATCTTTGGGTTGATGAAATCCTGACTTTGCAGTTGCAGTGTCACTACCTTGATTTATGTCACAGCACCATTTCTCACACAGTTTTTCAGCACAACCGATAAGGTGGACTTGAGTAGCAAAGGGTGGAAATGACTTTGGTAGCTACTGTCACTAGAGACAATGTGTCACCAATAATAGCTTTAGCCACAGGGATGTTGCTCAGAGACTAGTAGCCATGCTCTCCATTCCCTAGATACTCTTCCATGGGGCGTGCAAACGCTTACATTTTCTAAACACTGTTCCCTCACACACAGACATACACCTAACATGAGGAAGATTCTAAGTCACATGCTGTCACCTCCTGTGGGCTGCACTATTGGGATCAATGGTTAATAGTGGGCACTGCAAACTGGAGATGTTTCCCTAGCAGGAAGAACAAGGTAATTTGTGATACCAGCAACAACTCACTAATCATTTTAGTAAAATATCCTGGATCCACATACGACATATTTAATCTAACAGATGTCAGCTCTCTGCCACACGTTAAAATTTAGTTCAACTATGCTTAACTAGTTGGTATAAAGTCAGATTAATTCTTGTAATTTAATAGTATGATGATGAAATATGGGTTGCTCCACACTTGACTCTCTGTCCTAGATAGTAACACATGAATTTTTTAATAGGATCCACTTTCCTTATATTCCAAATCAGTCATGAGAGAGATAAATGAGGCTAATAATAAACAAACATTGCAAGACCTTTGGGATCCCTTAGAAATGAGGTTCAGATGGCTGCACAGTGATGGAGAGTCCCCACAGCTCACATAGAGGAACGACTGCCAAGTGTTAGCAGTCACATAATGACAGCTCCCAAAGGGCATCTCTCCACAATGGCAAAGCAACCTCAGCCAAAGGAAAGGTGGCATATGCAACATCCAGGTTAGGAAATCCCAGAGCATCTCATTGTTTAATATTAAGATGTTCTTCCAGGAGAAAAATTACTCTACATATGGCTGAGTTTTGCATTCACTCTCTCTGTGACACCGTAATGAGTCATAGCTGAAGACAGACTGCTGGGATTTTTAACCAGACCAACTACTGTTGTTCTTACAACTATCGGATGAACTAAGCTAAGGGAGGCAGAACAGGAAATCTCCTCCTTTTTATAGTATTGGTAAAGATTTAACATCACTGCGTTTATGGAATATTTGATTCCTTGGGCAGACAGTCCTTTGATATAAACAAATATAAATGAGGAAGAAGGATTCCAGTGGAAGATCAACCTGGAAAATTTCTTTCAAATAGTGCCTGGAAAGTCTAGTACCAAAATACAGGACGTGATCTTCCAAAATCCTTGTCCACCACTTCCATAGTAGTTGATGGCATCCTGCACATCATGTAACCATGTGTCTGACCAGGCAGCCATGGATTACAGTGGACTTTGGATTGGGTCTCAAGGCCTTATTGCACTCCTCAAAAGTGATCAGGCAGCTGAGAAGGCAAAACTACAGGCCCTCAACAGTTACAGAGCTAGGGATAATAAGGAGCTAGCATTATTGAGAATCGTTAATAATTATTATTGAGATCCCTTAATAATTATAGATGCAAAGGGACTCCCTTCTCCAACCTAGAGTCCTGCAATATAATATCACTCCATCTCAGGACTAGGGAAAGGCTGAGGACGGGGCAGGCCACTGGCTCCAGCCTCTTCAGATCATGGCCTGGCATGGTGCAATGGGTGGAAAACAAAGGACAGACATCCCCTCCCATGGCATTTTATGCCTCCCATCCTGCCAGCACCCAGGGCTAAGACGAAGGGAGCATCACAGGATGTTCACTCAGCAGCTGGTGTAGGCTTGTGAGGAAAAAAATTATGCTTTGGACCCAGGGATTTGAACCATTTGGCGTTCTGGGATTTGAAAACATAAAGGGGTTATTGCAGGAAGTTCACAGGCACATGTCATGTACAATACGGAGTAGATGTCACAAGATTGTCGATGAGTCTAGATAACTAGCCAAAGGCGACAGGTATTTTGTGGGATGGTTGCCAACTGAAATGACCATCTCTGTCAGATCAAATCAAACTGGCCTTCGCACATCTGTCAGCTAAAAAAAAAAAAAAAAAGGAAGAGACTATTTTCCAAACTGTCAGTTCAGTCCTACAACCCTGAAAACTTGGTCCAATCAGGTGAGCATTGCTTAACTTTTAGCATTCATACCATCTCTATAAGGTTAGCAGAGCTATTCATGAGCTTAAATTTTGCAATAAGACTAAAATGACTTTGCTGGCAGTACATTAGACCCTTGGCAGGATCAAATTCTCTAAGACTACTTTTAATATCTAATTCAGGTCTATAGGTGAAACCCAGTTACAAATTGCTTTTAAATGCAAGAGAAACATTGATATTCTAAATTTCTCAGGAAAAAAAATCATTACCCTCAGAAAAAAAAAAAACAACCCATTAAAAAAAAAAGGAAAACATTATTTAGCAAAGAAAAGTTTGATTGGGAGAGGATTCTAGTTTTCTTTGGAAAAAGGCAGAGGACAGTTTTACACAAATGTTCTTCATAGAAAAAAAAATCTCTCAACCACTCCTTTTTTGATGGAAGGTATTTCAGCCTGCTCTATCTACCAGAGTCTTTCTCTGTGAGGAATGCTAATGGTGAACGAAGTCTGCTTCCCATTGCTAGTCTCACCCCTTGAGCCTAATGCTGCTGTTTGTTGCTCTGGATAAGCAGCGATACTACTGGGGGCTGCTCCTCAGTGACTGAACTCAGTCAGAGGGGGGAAAGACAGAACATTTCACTCTTCCACTTAAAAGACAGGATGTCCCATACCAACCCTTGACTAAAGGAGGTGTGCCTAGTGCTCTCTCTTTTGTCTCATGCAGTGAAAACTCCCTATCCTATTTCAGTCTACTGAAATTATTACCTTTTCCTAGCATATGAGGAATAAAGTAGCTTAATGAATTGGTGTATGCCAGCCAAACGTCCTTCAGTGACATTTAAACTAATGCAATTTATCTTACAATTGTTCTGGACCAATGCATAAGATCAACTCCTGCTAGTCACCTTATGCATTAAGTTGCTGCCACTGGATGCTATATCTGAGCCCTCAAGCCCTGGCAAAGCAGCCCCAGCTGCTACACTAAAGCAGGTTTACTGCCCATCTTGTGCAACATTATCTTACCAAGAACGGTCAGTTTGTGGGGGAAAAAACCTCACTCTATAGAAAAAAAAAAAACAGAAAACCCTAGGTATGATGTGGACAGCCTTTTCCACTGACCTCATCCTACTCTCTTGAAGTTTAAATCCTGGAACTTGCAATTATCTCCTTTCTAGACTTTTTTTTAGCACTAAATATTCTCAGTCCAGATATGCTTTTCAATGCTAGAAATATCCATTCCCTTTTGGTCTCCCTCATTAGTACCTCCAACCAAAGGAGAATATGTATGCAACATCCCTGAGAAATGCAAGCCATCCGTCTTTGGCCACCAACTAACAGATAGTTTGAGCTGCACTGGCTTTCCATAGGCTTTCCGGGGGTGTTATTGTGTCTCAATTTGGTCCTTAGAGGCCCCTCCTTCACCCAAGAAAAAAGAATATCAACAGAGGCAAATGAAAATTCTACTAACTAGGTCACCCTGAAATCCTGATGCCCTCCTCTCTACTCTGGGTGAATACATTTATTGACCCCTTTGATTCTACTGACACTGGCAGTCCATCATTTTGGTGGCCTGCATGGGGAAATGATGTTCTGGCAACATATATCCCATCAACAGAGGAATTTTGTCAGTATTGCACTACCCTGAAGCAAGTCAAATTAGGGTTAACAGCCACCTTCCTACTTCCATAAATATTTGCCTTGGGGCTGAAATTTTTCACAGTTGGCTTAAACCCATATGCAGCTAGAAAACTATAGGAAGAATTCCCACAAAATCCAATGGCATACAATTCATTTTGAGTCAGCTCTGAGGATGAAAACTACACTTTTGTAGAGAAACAGTGGAAGAGCAGTATATCTATTAACCTAGGGGAGATATAGGGAGTGTGAGAAGTATGAAATTCCTTCTCTATAAATACACAGAAATTTACTTCCAGGCTTGTGTGTTACCACAATTCATTTTCGGATAATATCTAAAAATATTTCCTGAAATTGAATTTTGAATTGACTATAAGAAAGAGTCAGACAAGACACCTAATTCTTGGAACAGATCCCATCCAGTCAGGCAACAGAAGTGTAGCATTGAATTGGTATCAGTCCATGAAATTTGAAAAACAAATACACCCAAACACTTGCAAAGCATTTAACAGAAAAATACTCGTTGGCTGAATGGGGAGATTTATTTTTAATAAACGGTTTGCTTGATAAATGATCCATTAAGAATTAGTCTCTGCTATCCACACAATCACAGAATAACAGAATCGTTTAGGTTGGAAGGGACCTCTGGAGATCATCTAGTCCAAGCTCTCTAGAGCATATTTCCCAGCATCACATCCAGATGGATTTTGAATATCTCCAGGGAAGGAGACTCCACTGCCTCTCTGGGCAACCTGTGCCAGTGCTCGGTCACCCTCACAGTCAAGAAGTTTTGCCTCAGGTTCAGATGGAACTGCCTGTGGTTCAGTTTGTGCCCGTTGCCTCTTGTCCTGTCACTGGGCACCACGGAGAAGAGACGGGCCTCATCCTCTCGACACCCCCCCTTCAGATACTTGTACACATTGAGGAGATCACCTCTCAGTCTTCTCTTCTCCAGGCTAAACAGGCCCAGCCCTCTCAGCCTTTCCTCACAGGAGAGATGCCCCAGTCCCCTCATCATCTCTGTAGCCCTCCCCGGACTTTCTGCAGTAGTGCCAGCTCTCTCTTGTACTAGGGAGCCCAGAAGTGGACACAGGACTCCAGGTGAGGCCTCCCCAGGGCTGAGGAGAGGGGCAGGATCACCTCCCTCCACCTGCTGGCAACACTCTGCCTCATGCACCCCAGGATCCCATTGGCCTTCTTGGCCACAAGGGCATTGCTGGCTTATGGTTAACCTGCTGTCCACCAGCACTCCCAGGTCCTTCTCGGCAGAGCTGCTTTCCAGCAGGTCAGCCCCCAGCCTGTCCTGGTGCAGGGGGTTATTCCTCCCGAGGTGCAGGACCCTGGCACTTGCCTTTGTTGAACTTCAGGAGGTTGCTCTCTGCCCAGCTCTCCAGCCTGTCCACGTCCCTCGGAATGGCAGCACAGTCTTCTGGTGTGTCAGCCACTCCCCCTAGTTTAGTCTCATCAGCACACTTGCTGATGGTGCACTCTGTCCCTTCCTCCAGGTCACTGATGAATACGTTGAACAAGACTGGACCCAGGACTGACCCCTGGGGGACACCGCTAGCTACAGGCCTCCAACTAGACTCCGCACCACTGACCACAACCCTCTGAGCACTGCTATCCAGCCAGTTCTCAATCCACCTCACCGTCCACTCATCTAACCCACACTTCCTGAGTTTCCCTCTGAGGATGCGATGGGAGACAGTGTCCAAAGCCTTGCTGAAGTCCAGGGAGACAACACCCTCTGCTCTCCCCTCATCGACCCAGCCAGTCATTCCACCAGAGAAAGCTATCAATCAGATGGGTCAAGCATGATTTCCCTTTGGTGAAGCCGTGTTGACTACTCCAGATCACCTTCTTGTCCTCCAGATGCTTAGTGATTGCTTAGTGAGGACCTCCAGGATGAGCTGTTCCATCACCTTTCCCGGGGTGGAGGGGAGGCTGACAGGCCTGTACTTTCCTGGCTCCTCCTTTTTGCCCTTTTGGAAGACTGGGGTGACATTGCCTTTCTTCCAGCCCTCAGGCACCTCTCCTGATCTCCAGGACCTTTCCAAGATGATGGAGAGTGGCCTAGCAATAACATCCGCCAGCTCCCTCAGCACTCGTGCGTGCATCCCATCAGGGCCCATGCATTTGTGGGTGTCAGGTTTGCCTGAATGATCTCTAACCCGATCCTCCTCCACCAAGGGAGAGTCTTCCTTTCTCCAGACTTCCTCTCTTGTCCCCAGGGTCTGGAATTCCTGAGGACTGGCCTTAGCAGTGAAGACTGAAGCAAAGAAGGCATTCAGCAACTCTGCCTTCTCTGTATCCTTTGTTACCAGGGCATCCGCCCCATTCAGCAGCAGGCCCACATTTTCCCTAGTCTTCCTTTTGCTATTGATGTATCTGAAGAAGCCCTTCTTGTTGTCCTTGACATCTCTTGCCAGATTTAATTCCAAATGGGCCTTAGCCTTCCTTGTCCCATCCCTGCATACTCTGACAACGTCCCTATATTCCTCCCAAGTGGCCTGTCCCCTTTTCCACCTTCTGTACACTTCCTTCTTCTGTTGGAGTTTTGCCAGTAGTTCCTTGCTCCAACCACAGAGCATTTATTTTTAGGAAGTAACGAAAAGAGGAGAGGAAGAATAATTTTCTTTACATTTATGACAAGATGACTTGAAATGATGATGCACTGAAAAACTTTACATGTTTCTGTATGGTAAAAATTAGTCTCACCTTTTTCCCCCTGCTCTTTCATAATTTAAAACTCACTTACTTTTAAAAGTTCAAGCCTGTCATATAGTTAATCCTCACTGAGAGCTAGTGCATATGACATATTTGGAAATAATTGGTTTAGGAATAAGAACGTTATCAGCAGTAAATTTCCTTGTCTTCTTTTAGTGGTATCAGCTTTTGCAAGTGAAGTTCGTAAAACACAACTTAGACTATTGAAGTTTTAATCTAACCGGAAAACTCACTCTTTTGTTGTTGATGTTAGGGGTTTTTTTGCCTACCACTGACCTAACATCCTGTTACGTTAATGAGAACAGCACCACTGATGAAAATATGCTTTGGTTGAACATTCTTGGACCCATTAATACATTTCAGCATTAGTACAAACAAAACACCTCTTTATGCTAACAAAACCATAAAATTGCAAAATCAGGCACTCAAAAGCTAGAGAAGTGATGGAAAAGTTAGAAACTGTACCTGTATGTTACGATATCGTCTTTAATTACATGACCACATACCGTTTTCCAAAAAAATGTGTTGCCCAAAACCACTATTATTCAATATTTCTTTTAATAATATGCAGCTCACATGACAAAAATCTCACCAAGCAGAAGATTATTTAATTTCCACCTAGATGTTTCCAAAGCACTCTCAACTTCATATCTGAGCACAGCTAATGCAATGATACATTTATTTTCACAGCATTGCTAGAAAGCAGTGGTACAGGTGTCAAAGCCTTGCAAATCTTCCTTGTCAATTGTTAAGTGATTTTAGGCACCCAAGATGAGATATCTATAAGCGCATTATTCACACACTGTGTTTAAATTGTGGTTTCCATCTTAGAAATACAGGCCTGGATGGGATCTCTTAGATCATACAGCCCAGGATCCTGCAGTTGCAGGCAATGGCTTTGTAGGCTCCCTTTCCTCAATTGCTCAAGCTTCACCTTACAGCTAATTTTGACTCCATCACATGGAAGGCTCATGGAAGCCTATTTAAGAAACTTTTTCCTCTGATGGTTAGAAATAAGCTTCTCATTTCCAGTCCAGACTGACTCCTAGATATTTTAAATCTATTTATTTGCTATTATGCAAAACCAACTCTTAAATATAACTCCTTTCCCCTCTCTGATCTACTCATATATAGCAATTTCAGCCTTTGTCAGCTTTTTTGTTGCTAGACTAAACAAAGCAAGTTCAATCTTCTCTCATAAGACAGGCGGTCCATTCCATCTATTACCACTTTTATCCCTGCTCTATACCTGTTCCAACTGATGTTCAGTTCTCCTAAAATGGGGAAAATAGATCTGGACCTGTGGTTTCATCATATAGTTATCTTCTAAAAAATGTATTATGTTTAGGCGAAGTTATAAAAAAATGAAAACAGTAGTTTAGCGTCGAAAGGATCAAGAGGCCTGGAGGTGACATGACCAATTTCATGCATAACACCAGCGGTTCTAGACCCAGGAACGAGCCTGCGTCTCTGCTCCTGGTGAGACTGAGCCACTGAGCAGAGATTTGCAGAGCCACTAAGACATCCATCAGCTCAAGGAACGAAACTCTGCCCACAGTTAAAGAGGAGGGACGAAATCTTCACTCTGTCCTTATGCTCACAGTTCTTCCAAGTAAAGTCAATGAGCATGTGGATCCGAGGTGGGGGAACGGATGCAGATTGGAGCCTCTTTCATTGCCTGCATAGATTCTCTGACACAGGAGTTGCACAGGGTGACATACTGCAAGACATAGCACATGAAAAATGTCAGCTGGAGAGAAAGAAGCATTCCTAGATGTTACAGCCCTCTGGCCAATCTTCCACTTATATACCATCATCCATACCTTGAGTTAGTTTTCCAATACGGTAAATGCTTTAGTCTGTATAACTGAGTTTCTCTCCCTTCCTACACTCATTTTGTAATCCTGTCAAAAATCAGTCAAGCTTGGGAGATGTTGAAAAAGCAGGGTAACACTGGCATAAATGCATCTGCTGCCACTAGCTCTGTGAGCCGCCAGCAACTTTTATATCTCAGACAATTATCACAAGTTTCACTGTTGCCAAATCCTTTTTTTCATCACTTTCAGTCTTTCAGATAAGAAACATATCCAAAAAAAACATAATATCCTCTAAGATATAGGTACACAACAACCAAAAATCAGTGACTTAGGGGCAGCCAGGAAAGCAAAGCTTTCCAGAGATGCTGCTATGCAGAACAACACACAAACTCAGCTGAAATGTCTGACACACATAAAAGTTTCCAGGAGAGAGTCCCAGGCAGTGACACAATTGCTATAGACAAATCCCTTCTCAGAACATCTATTCATAAAACTTGGTCCCCAGCTGCATGAATCTTTGCCCCAGGAGGTGAAAGATGCATTGCAGAGGCTTTGATCTGGATAGGCTATTGCTCACTCCCTCATCAGCATTCAGAGCTGTTAAAAATGCCCTACTTCATCCTGGAGGTAGTGTATGAAAGAAATCATGTGTCATTTCCACATTAGCTGTTTATGGGTTTGAAACACATATAGAGGTTCCTCTGTGTGTACATGTATATAGATATATACAGATACATATGTATGTATGTATACACACACATAGACATATGTAGTGTGCCTTATTGACCTGAAACAAATTCATTGCGTAAGTTATATAGAACAACTAGTGTGGAAACTACAGGGTACTGCAGGACTCTATATTAGACTTAGTAATGCCGATAAAACTACATAATGCCAGTGCTGACAGACTGATGAAAGTAAAGGCTCTTCAGTTACTGAACCAGACTTTCGAGTATCTAACTACCTATCAATAGACAGACATAAACTAACTAGGTCAGCGAGTTACTTACAAACCCAAATAGCTCCAATATGGCAAGTTTGCACCTGAAAAAGGCTTTATGAGGACAATTGCTGAAGTTTGAATATATAGCAAGCATATATTTCGTAGTCAATTAGCGAGAATGCAAAGCAATGGCTTAGAAAGTGTGCTACATATGCTCTATGTCTGTATAGAATATACATATTCTATAATGCATGACTCATAATGTTTGGATTCTAGCTGCTGCAAAGTTAGACCTCATCAGTAATTGTTTGACCAGCAATATGCCGTGGTTCGGCAGTTCTGATGTTTGCTTCACTGTCTGTGCAGAAGAGACTTAATTCTGATGCTGAACTGAGCCTCTGGCTGGACAGGTCAGAGGAAAAGGTAGGTATTGGAGGAAGAGCTAAGCTGAACACATTTCTCTTTTCTTTTCCTGCTTCTGTGAGCCTGATATCAGACTCATGGGCAACATCAGCATCCTTCAAAATGTTCTGATCTATTGCAGAAGTTTAGTGGCAATATATGGGAGCAATGAGGAACACCACTTTGCCTAGGGAGACAAGACATCACAGCAAGCGTAGCTGAGGATCCAATCTGTGATTCTGCTTAATTTTGATAGGGAGTCAAGTAGCAAAATGCCCAATGCGTGGTACTTGAATAAACAGCACAGATTTAGTTACTTATAAAAATTACAGAAATATCGCTCTGGTGCACATTTCACACCAATGCAGGTGTCCTAGGAGTGGCTTGCTCTCTGGTAACTGTCCTTTGCAACAGCTCCTTGTCCCAGGGCAAATGCTACCTGCTCATGTCTGTATCAACAGACATTAGGGGATCTGAGCGTTTTGTGGAGGATGCCTTTCAGAGAGAAAGTACACAGCTCAGCCATTCTTTAAGCTCCTGGTTAGAACAACGTTTAAGCATATGCTTAAGTACTATAGCAGATGCCCCCCAGACTAGGGCTTAATAATCTCCCTCAAAATAGGAAAAAATAGCAAATACTTTAAAATCTGCAGCTGCCCAGAAAATGATCTACTGAAAGATGAGCTCTGGCACATAGCTTTCCCTTTCTTTCTCTTTGTTAGATCACTGTGCATGTGTGTGTGTGCGTGTGTGTGTCTGTGTGTCTGTGTGTGTTTGTGTATGCCAAGCCACAAGACGCATGCGCACAGTGTCCTCCCTGCAGTATGTAGTTGCACCTAGCACGAGACTCACCCTACCATTAAGTGAAACGAGGTGTCTGTCGGATGCAGTGGTCCCTGTAAGAGGCCTAGGAAGTTGTACAGACAGGAGGGGATGCCTCTGACTTTCCCCAAGCGTGCGCTATCACCTGGAGGCAGCAAAGCCTGCTGTGGATGGGCTTTGCGGATGGGTGTTATGCATGCAACTTTGCAGGCTGAGAGCTCATCAGTGCAATGCAGTGTTGTGCTTCAGCAGCTCTTTTCTCACAGAGAAGCTCTGAGTGGCTCAAGTCTGAAGGGCAGTCTGAGAGGGGAGATACAGCAAAATCATCAATTCAACATTTTGTGCCTTTGGTTCTTCTCTCAGCTTGAAATTCCCCCTGGTGGAAAGGACCTGGTAAAACAAATTGTAGTGGATACAGGTCAGGCAGATGGAGCCACACTTACGCTAGTAACAGTCCCACTCCCCATGGGTAGGTGTTTTTAGACCACTGCTGTATCCCATATACTGGAGCTATTGGGCTGCTCCTTACCCCATAATTATAGGTTATGGGGTTGGGGAAGAGGGGCAGCAGGATTTCCACTCCCATTTTCCCTGTGCATTATCCTTGTTACTCTTTGTGCTTCTACACAGGCTAGCGAAAGGAACAGGTACTGATGATCTTTTCCTGCAAGAAGGATAAAGCCTGCCTCAAAATCCGTCAGGCTAGACTTTGTGCCTCAAACAATAGATCTCCTATCATGGCATCTCAGGACACCTCTCTGACCATTTCCACCTCCTCAAGATATTCTTCTCTACCAGAGCAGTCATAATATTTATAGTTGTAATTTAATACATAGACAGGGTAAAGGGCTGCCGATGCCTGCAGATGGCTAATAAGTTACGGCATAGAGCAAGCTAATCAGAGAGATATGCATAGCAGATTTTATTTTCCCATCTGTGAGCTGCACATTGGCTCCACATTCCTAAAAGAAAACATTAAAACCATCCACTCTCTCTGGAATATTGCTGAAAGGCAGCATAGGGAGAATGGGGTTTCTTGCTGACAGGGCTGTCTAATAAATAAGAACTAGCTCCAGTCAATGCTACCTTTGTTAAACAAGAGTAGACCAATTGACTATGTATGCAAATGCACCCCAGTGGTGGTGTGTAGCTCCTGGGCCCTGGTGCAAGGAAGAAAATGGGTTACTCCTATCCAGCTGTTCATTTATATCTTCTGCTTTCAGCCTAGCACCTGAGCTCCCCATGTCCCTAGGCCACTGTGTAGCCAGATATCTCACACCTGAGAGACATGCCACTGTTGTATACACATTACAGTCATATGGTGAAATCCAGCATTTCACAAAATGACTGTGGTGCGTGGGCTTTGTGCCATCCAACCATCTCACAGGTGCCATGGCAGAACTGCTCTTCAAGGTCCTAATTTTGCAGGAAAGGCAAAGCAGAGAGTGCAAAGGCCTCATTGCCCCAAAGTAGATGAGCTCACCGTCCACAAACGAGACCTCTGAGAAACCAGACCCTGTTACCTCAGATACCCAAATAAAATTACTATTCCATGGAAGTCCTGACAACTTCAGTCATTTCCTGAGAAGTAGTATCTACATGTATAAGCACATAGGTACACATGAGCCGCTTTGTGTAGGTCTGTGTAAATGCATGTATGTGTACACATGGATATACACAGCTAGTCCATATGTTTATGCATTAATGCACTACAGATACATACAACATCTCTACTTAGTCTTACAGTTCAATGAGCAATTTTTAATACGGAGACAGAAGTATGGATAGTATTTGTGTATATGTGTCTCCCTCACATGGGCATTTATAACTGTGTGTCTCTCCTGGCATACATGCACCATCTCTATCTGCATAAAATGGCTAGAAGTTGAAATCAGCAGTGTTCTGCTCTTCCTGAAGGAAGAGCCGATATGTTTAATAGCTTCAAGAGGAACAGAAGCGGGCAGCTTGTCCCAGCAGCATACTGCGGTTTCCTAGGTAACTGAACTTGAAATAAGGTGATGTCTGGAACTGGGTTTTATCAAATCCATTTGCTGAAGGTGCATACATGGAAAAAGAAAACCACATAGGGTCCTACTCACTGTAAAAGCTAACAATATACCACCTATTTATTTTGGTAATTGGAGAGGTTTTTGTCTTTTAATGATCAGCAATGACATTTTCCAATTGAAGCCATCTGTGCAGGCAGGGATGTGTAGAAAATATGACTGTGCATGTTATGCATTATTTATACAAGGCCATAGCTGTGTGCTTTGCAGACAAATAGAAAAAAAAACCCAGATCCCTGCCTTGAGGAGGCTACATGATAAGCCCAGGTTCTACCTGTTCTTCCTGGTATTTCACTTCACCCATGTGAGTAGCCCAAGTACAGCAGCCAGATTGGCACAGGCTAAGTTTCTTCCTCTGCACAAGGGACACAGAACAGATCTTAGAAAGGTTTATTGCTATTATTAACATAGACCTAGCTTCTGTGTCCATCTGCAGCCCTTCCCTTACCTCACTAGGGTGTTGTGAGGACAAGTACCTTAAAAGACTGAGCCAAATGGGTCATTAGAGTGATGGAGACTATAAGAGGGCTGGTTATAACAGCACATGATCATGACATATCAGTGTCTATCTTTCTATCATGCTTTGTTTAGTTTCGTTTGTCTAGCAACTGTGATAGGCCCATGTCTAGAGCAAAGGCCTCCAAGGGAGGCTGGTAGAGCAGCACCAGGAACGTTTTGCGCTGTTGCCACCACTGCATTTGAAGGGATGCACTTGGGCTTTCAAGAGAAAATGGCAATCTAGAAATCCCACTTTGATCAGAACATGCTTTGCATTTAGCTTCTGCCTTCTGGTAGAGTGATTTGGGGTGTAGAACAGCTCCACAGTTTGGGATTTGAGGGCTGTTCAGACAGAGGAGCCCCTAGAGCACCCAGGAGCGTGGTATACCTTGCACCTCACACGCCACATATCCCATAATGCCCAACAGACGGCAGTTCCCATGTACTGGCAGGAAAACTTGCTCGTATTTGCTGATATTATGTTCCCAGGTGCTCTGGGGGTCTTGCCCATCATGCCTGCAGGTTCGGGGTCTCTACAGCCCTTTAGTGGGATATTAAGGACAGAGTGCCTCAGGGCTCCCTTAACTTGCAGTATCCTCCACAGCTACTCAACATCACAGGATGTGAGAACAGACTCTACAAGACAGGCAACTATCAGAATTTATTCTGTAGTAGAACAGATTGGAACACTTCAACAATCTTGCACTGCCCATTACCAGAGACTCTCTGCGATTTCCAGGGATGTATCCATGTTCCAACAGCTTCTTCCAAACCAAATTAGCTTTGGGATATATGATTGCAAAACTACTGCAATTAGCAGATGGCTCAGGATCAAGTTTGGGACCTGATGTGACCGCAGTCAAACATGGAAGACAGCTTCAGCTTCCAATTTGGTACTGTGTCACCTTAATGTAAGTGGGGTTTTGGCTTTGCTTTTAACTGATATCTAAACTGAAAGAAAAGGGATCTATTTTTATTTAGCAAGATATGCAGAAACATTATCAGCTAAAATATTGTCTGCACTGTAGAGATGTTACATTTCTTTTCAGGCAAACAGTGCTAGGGCTGCCTGGGTTATGATAAAAAGTCTGACTGATTGTTCTTCAAGTGCTGCACAGTAGCCCTTGGAAAATCAACACATTAAGTTTTCACTATAGGCAAGCAATTAGGCACAGAACCATTCAAATGAAATCAAAATCAAATTTGGAGAGAAAACTGCAGAACATTTGCTTCTCATTTTACCTCAGGAAGTTACATTACCTCTGTATTCAGCACCAGTGTGACCAGCCTTGGAACAGCACATCTGGAGATGGAGTCCAAAGTTTAAGGCTGAAATCCCAGAGAGGATTCACTGAGGAGTTTTAAAAGTCATTATCAGGTTGCTGAGCATATTAGGTTGGGATATTCTGTGCATGCACCTACCCCACCTTGGACATACATCCTGCAGTACATCGTAGGGTCCTACCCCCATTCTCATCCACCTCAGGAAGATGAGAAGCTCTCTGCCCTTGGGCTTTTTTGGTGTAGAAACAGAGTGCTGAGAGCAGTGGCAAGGGGAGGCTGTGTGCACCTCCATATGAAATCAGGTCACAGCCCAAGCAGTTGCTCAGAATCAAGTTAGAAAGTGCTCTTGGGTCTCCCAGTTTACCCATAGCTTGAGGGCTCAGTGGAGTTAGCATATTAAATGGATAATTTATGCAGTGCCTTTAGTGATGCTCAGAGGTGATGCTCAGAATCCTATGCCCAGGGAACAAAGATAGGATAACACTGAGCCCTTTCAGCTAGCTTACCAACATGAAATGAGGCTGTGAGGAGCCAAACCAAGACAAATTAGGAAGAGGAATGAGAAACGTATGTTTCATAGAGAAGGAACAACTTACTGAGGACTGTGGTGGAGTCTCTTATTACTGAGACCACTAAAGTCAAGTTGGACAGTTCCTCTTAAAAAATGTTCTCTAGTTCAATCACAGTTCTTGCTCTGAAGTACGAATAGTTTAATGAAGTCCTGAGGTCTGTGCTATCGAAGAAGTCTGATTAGATTGCCATAATGGTCTCTTCTGGGCTTAGAAGTAGGTGCATCACTACATTGTCCTTTCTTTTTCATCTAGCCCTGTATTTCACTTTTCTTTCTTTTCAAATATTTTATGGCACTCACATGAATTATCTGAGCGCCTCACAAGCTGTGAATCACTTCAAATTCACACTACCACGACAGAGGGAAGTGCTGACACTCCTTTGACTTATATGCAGAACCAAAGCACTGAACATGTAAGCCCAGTTTACACCAAAACTCTATATCAGAGCTAAAGACAGAAGCTCAGCCTGTGCACTGCACTCCTCCATCATCAGCCCTAACACTGTGCCTCTTTGAATCTGTAAATTTAAGTTAATGCTTCCTCTTGTAAATAGACATTGCATGGCAAACGGAATAACCCATCTCTCTGCACTTTTTTTTATTGGACAATATCTCCTCCTACCTCTTTTCACTAGCTATTGGCCTAATCAGGGACTTCCCACATATCCATTCACCTTAGATAGGAATCAGAGAGAGAAGGTAGTTCTGCTCTTTCTTTGCTTGTCTCCTTCCTAGACCTGGACAAGGGTTTAAAGGAAGAAGAGGACAAAGCTGAGTGGAGACACGTGGAATATACATCGTTTCTCCTGCCAGCACAAGGGAAGCCTATGGTAAAGTAAGTAGAGACATCAGCTATGCTGAGCCTTCTTCCAGGAGGCTGGTACAGGAACCATGCAAGATTCACAGCCTGGGATGTCTATGAAGTTTGAAGAATGGACCCCTATCTTGCAAGTGTGGGAAGGAGGTAAATGACAGGCATGAATGTGTAGGCTGAAGCCAGCTGGACTTCCACTGGAGTAAAGACATGTTTGCCTTCATCACATTCAGCTGCACTCCTGCGTTCTGCATTTGTTTACATCCACCTTATCAAACACAGTGGTACTCCTAGAGAGAGAGGTTTTCTATTTGCAGGCACAAGCAGTACTTTTCTTACCTGCAGGACTGCAGGGCAACCTGTATCCTTCAGCTTTTCCTGCCTCTAAAAAATCTCTTCTCCCTCTGAACTGTAAACACAGGCACTTCTGCTTGCATTCTAAGGAAGAAGAAAGGGATCTTGTTCCCAAACCCCAATCTCTATTCTATTTAAACGTAAGAAGAGCTTCTTTACAGTGAGGGTGGTTGAACTGGAACAGGTTGCCCAGAGAAGCTGTGGAGTCTCTGTCCCTGGAGATATTCAAAACCTGTCCAGACACAGCTATGAGCAACCTGCTTTAGGTGATCCTGCTTGAGCAGAGGGGTTGGACAGAGGATCTCCAGAGGTCCTTTCCCACTTTGCCTACTCTGCGATCCTACTTTCTTTCCCTTTGCAGTAATCTTTTGAAGGTAATTACCATTTGTCCCACTCAGTTCCAGTTAGTTTCCATCTTTCATCAGAAGATATATCTCACTGCAGCCTCCACAACCTTCTTCAGTCAATCCTTGCCTTTCTCAAAGTGCAGTGGCTGACACTGGACACAGACTCTAGCTGAACCTGAATAGCAACAGTAAGTTTCCGAGTTAGGAGCCACAGAGAGAATCAGGTGAGCAGATACATCTGAAAGAGTTGGAAGAAAATGTCAATAAGCAGACAACACCTGATATTTACCCACTGCATGCTAATTAAAAAAAAAATCCTGATCTAGTTATAATAGCTGAGTTATCTTGAGAAATTTTCTGGAAACTTTATGCTCATTTAGGAAAGAATGTGTTTGGCTTGTTCACCCCTCTTTTATATGCATTTCTTTTTTGTTGTTGCTTTTTTAATCAAGGTGTTTAACATCAGCCCTGGCTTTCAATACACATTCCATGACATCCACCCCTTTAAAATCACACTAGGAGTTGGCAGCCCTGTCACCTTACGGAGGCCCTATTCCCCCATGCGCCCGGCAGAAGACTAGCTTTGCAGAGGATGCTGGTGAGTTCCTGTGGCCTGTGCCTGTGAGCTTGGCTGGGGGGCAATAGTTCTCTGTACTCCAGAAGCTAGGCCAGGAGCCAAGAACCAGGAGCAAGAGCAGTCAAAACAATCAGCCTCAATGTGCTGTGCTCTAAAAAATATGAGCATGTATCAAAGTAGGTAGGCTCACAACAAGGAGCTGTCTTGGACAGGCTTGTTTATAGTTTCATTCTGCGTACCTGATGCCTTCATTTTTGTCTTTCTTGCCAAATGTAGATATATAACCCATTTCAAAATACAGTAAAAACTAAGGGGAAAAAAAATTCATACAATTGTATAGACATGAATTCCTCCCTGATAAGCAAGGCCGCTGTCTTAATACGCTGTCAGCCTATTATGCACTGACAATATTAATCACCACAGAGTAGGCACCACATGGGTAAAGGACGGAAGAAGTTATGTTTTTCCTTGGTAATAGCTTTATTTTGGAAACCTAAAGAGGATGTTTTGAGCTGCTTGATGGTTTCTGCCTGCTGTATTACTAAAGGAAAGCCAGTGAACAGAACAAGAAGTATTAGGCCTACTGACTACAAAATGGTGTCATAAACTGGGAGAAAGCAAGAGAGGTTGCTATTGACAAAAGATGACAGAAACAGCAGTAATCAGTGGCCCCAAATACTCCAATACTCATCCGTGAATAAAACAGACGCTTCAGTATAGTCCGAAGTGACAGGACTATGTAATGTAGCGAAGTTTTTCAAACCAAAAAACTCACCTCACAAATGTAAATGATGGAAGAGAAGGAGAGAGGCACAGTCCCTGCAAAGCAAGTGCAGGGCAACACAGAGGGCATGCTCATCTCAGCAGAGCTGGTGGCACCATCCTGTTTTCAGGATCTTGCTGCAGAGAACTGTTTAGAAAAGGAAGCTAAAAGAGTCAGATATTTCCCCCTCAGCGGCTATGAAATCTGAGTATTACTTTGACTAGCACACATTAGATAGCTTTTACCAGTCTGATAGTTTTATGCAGTTTCCATTAAATTGAACTGAACAGCAGTAGCTCATAGGAATCCAAGTGAAAGCAAACATAATGGTGAACCTGCCTGGTCAATAACCCTTCAAACCAAAGAGGACATTCCCTGAGCAAAGCAGTAGCAAAGCTACTGCTCTTTTTCTCAGTGAGACAGCAACAGACAGCTCATTGCTTAGAAACCACTTACCAACATGCTAGCAGAATTAGGAAAAGGGGAAAACCTTAACTGAAGCCTCATATGTAAACTCTGATACTGCATATATCTTTGTTTCATGTTTAGTTTTAGCTATGACCTTTCATTGTGGATTTATTCTGGATGTAAATATCATTGTATTGCCAGTGTGTACTCATATAATACAGAAGCATAAGACCTAAACACAACATGTCATTATTTTGGGTGAAACACAATGTCAAAATTAGAATTTAAACACTGTCTTCTTATCCCGAATGTGAAATGAAATCAAAAATGCAATTTTTAAGCTTTTTCTCCTCTCTGATTTTGCAGCCATACTAGTGAGCAAGAAGACAGCTGCCAACGGTTCCCTCTTTGGTCTTCACCTGCCTGGCTGGCTGGTGCCAGTGGCACAGTGACAGCAGTTCAGCGGTGTTTCTGGCAGCAGTCACCACTGGGAACTGAGAGCTCTCTAGAGGCACCTCGGAGGTTTGTCCTGCAAAGTCGATAGCCAGCAGTGTCAACCCTTTTTCTTTGATACGATTGCAGACCCATGGCCATTAACCTCTGCTTCAAGCTTACCTTTAGCACTGAAGCTTTTTGTCATGCTCCACACAGCACAAGATCATAGAAACCAACTCTCACAACCTGAATAGATCCAGGGCCCCATGTTACAAGGATTATCACTGTGACTGAGCTGCTCCACCTGTTGCAGAGGATAGGATCACTTCCTTGGCTTCTCCTCTAGGTGGGTTTAATCCCTGTAGATTAAACCTGGTGAGGCCCTGAGCCTTCAGCTTGCATGAGAGCATCAGTGATGCTGTAGCTATTTTTCTTTTTATTAAACTTTCCCAGCTTGACTGGGATCCAAACTCTGACTGATAGTGATAAATGCAATTCTATTCTCCTCACTTTCCTTCCATTTTTTACAGATTCTGGGCTAGGTTCTCTTGAATTAAGACATCTGTTTCCAGAATAGCAACAATGGGTTTCAATCTCTGATGTATTTAATGAGAAATTATAAATTAATAGACATTCTTCAGAGAAGATTTATGCTAAACCCATGTGGAATCCTTATGAACCACACAGTCAAAATAACTCACTGGCTGTACAGCCCTTAATAAACACAATCTAATCTAGGAATATCAAGATGTTGTTCTAAAGTTTACAAAAAGCAGTAAAGCTGCATGGCAAAACATGTGGCCTCAACAGACCTGGCTATGCCAAATTTAATTAAGAAGTTCTATTTGTGTCAATAAATTATCATCCAAGGTAAAATAAAAGTCATTCAATTTGTTAAAATTCAATTTCAGTTAGGTGCAAAATTAGTGGGTTTGTCCTATTGCAGAATAATTCAGCCGGGAAATCAATTCTAGCAGCAACAGAGTATAACAGTCTACAAACAAATCTTCAGATGCTAAGTGGGTACCTCTGGACAGGATGTTTTATATAAGTAGTATATTTCTTTTTCACATACACACACAAACAGGTGTCTCTGTAACCATTTCCTAAAAATCATTAGCTGAATGTTACTATAACACAACCAGCACTAATAACAGTCTTTTCTTACAGAAATTGCTGAAGGTAGCTTCAGGAATGAGACAAAGTTAAAAAAATACAACATTCATAATCTTGCCTGTCTCCATCTCTCTCTTTTTTCAAAAGAAAGATATGCGTTAGTTTTATGTTTATTCTGTACTATTTTCCAGTAACATATGGATCAAATCATATCAAGAAAATGGTACCAAGAACAAGTCTAGACTCTTGTTAGAAAGCTCTCCAACATCACCTTACTGCAGCAAGGATGAAAAATGCTTCCAACACTGTCAGCTACACAAGGGCACACATACTAGCCTGCTGATAAGAGAAGCCTCTCTGAGGAAGATGGGCAAGATGTGTTCATGCATATTTTATCTAGGAGGCCTTGATAAACCCACCAAAAAAGTGAATCTCTGCCCAGAAACATAATTGTTATCACTGCGAAATTGTCACATCACCTAAACTGAGAAACCTAGAAGGTAATTAAGGTAGTAGCTGCCTAATGTGTCTGCTTTGGCAAACTGGGTCACTCCTTGTTTTGTCCTGCTCCTCTGATTGCACATACTGTATGCATGTTAGCTGCTTTTTGGAGTGAACAGCTAAGAGGAAACTCAAGGCACCTGAGAGCGGGCAGTATCTCCCAGAAACTGCAGAGAGAGGGTACTGGAAAGCAACAAATTTGAGTTCCTCCAGAGGAGGCACTCCCTCAACTATATCCCGGCAGGCTTTGCTCTCTAAACCCTTCTTCACAGGAATGAAATATAACAGCATTATGCTTATTTAGCATCCTTCCTAGCTCCTTATAGCAGCCTTTTCTGAAGGCTGGAAGCAAAGCCATACCATTAGTATATGTATTTTGAACAGAAGAAACACCATGCTTATGTCTGTGAGTGCGTGTGTGTGTGGGAGTGTGTGTTTTCAGTGTTTCAGCTGCTAGGCAGGGTGCTATGGCCAGTTGGTTATCTCTAGAGCTTGTTGGTGTTGAGTAGCCAGGAATTAACCCTTCCACAGCCATTTGCCCCAGGATCTTTGCCTGATGCCATCCATAAAGACAATATCTACATAGCAGTAGCCTTATGAGGCTAGTTTCCTGCGGAGTATGTCAAGACTCACAGGTTTAGAAAGGAGACCGATGTTTGTCGGTTTTACATTCTCTTTTACTGTGATTACTAGCTCCTGGGGTATAATGAATGTCAATATTAAGCCTGGGTTTATGGCAGAGATTTGGGATGCTAATGCTTCAAGAGCTCAGTTTCTAGCTGGATTCTGCAGAGCCCCCAGAACCATGCAGAAAGCTGGTATCAGGGACAAATTCTTTGTTTTCATTTGTATTGTGGTCCTCTTGCTGTATTAAGGACATAGTTGGTGCTCAAATTAGGCTGAGGACATCAATCCTTTCTAGAGGCCAGTCTACTCACGAACTCTAGAGGGACCAAAGAGTCAGGGAAAGGACTGGTGTAGTTGTGACCAAGGTCGTAGGTTCTCTTTTTCCATGAGGAGTGATCCTTTGGCTGTAAGTAGGGCTGGGGTGGACTTGACTCCTTTAGCCCACTTGAATGAGGTATACACCCTGCATGGGCCTTCAATGATAGCAGAAGAGCTGGTATAAGTAGAGGTAAAATTATGTGCTCCTTTAGGGAAGGGGCTCATCTCCTGGCTGTGAATAACCTTAGGGTTAGCGTTGGGTTTATAGTTAAAGCTTGGGGAATATGAATCTTTAGAAGCATAACTACTTCTTGCAATATGCAGGGCCCACAGAGATAGTGAAAAGATTTGTATTTGAAATTCTTTGCATGCTTTTTTACAACAGATATTGGTTCCCTTACTATAACTGTGATCAGAGTTTGAAGAGCTTGAAAACCTAATGCTTCGGGAGCCCAGTGTATCGCTGAATGTTACAGCACCTATAAGGTGCTATAAAGAAGACCAAGGTTGGCAGGGGTTATTTCTCCTTTACATGTTCTTTTACTGCAAATACTGCC
Source organism: Struthio camelus (assembly GCF_040807025.1). Lineage (NCBI taxonomy): Eukaryota > Metazoa > Chordata > Aves > Struthioniformes > Struthionidae > Struthio > Struthio camelus. The sequence continues at coordinate 103,365,166 of NC_090943.1, forward strand.
ACCCTGACATCAGGATTAGGGTTGGGGGGTAGGGATGGGGTTTGCAAATGTAAACCGTAAGTGCCTCATATTACAACCTTTTCCACTGCCCAGAGAAAGAAGGAGGCTGATTTCAGAAATGATCCATACCTTTAACTGTAGGGTAAAGTGTAAAATCTAAAGCGTCAATAACAAGTCTGTTCCTACATGCAGCAAGGTAAGCTGAGAAAAAGAAATACTCTTGTTTTGGCATTACTATGGCAGAGGCCATTAGATTATCTTATCTTGTACTGTAAGGATTGATCACTTCGGGTAGTATTCATGTGAGAAAATTCAGATTTTAAGAGCCCTCTGCATGTTGTCTGGCCCACAATCACAGTAAGAGTAGAGACCAATGCTCTCTTTTACTGAGGGGACTGCTGTCCAGGGCACAATTACAGTAAAAATGTGAGCTGGAATTCCCTTTTCTCTCTCCCCAGCCCTTCTCTGTTGCCTTCAATAGTGCCTGTATGGCAGTTCATTCCTTCTGGAGTAAATTAATCATTTTTTTCCTAGAGGAAATCTGAGCAAAGGTGATGAAGTAACAGCGCAGGCACACGTTACGGCCACAGATGACACTGTATCCAGCTCTTCCCCCCAGGAAGAGCCGCCAGCACTGTCCTAGCAAGGCTGGCCTCCTCCCACCTTGTCCCAGGGTAGCTCATATGCCCTTGACCAAGCAGGCATCACCCAAAAAATCTGTGATACACCACCTCGGTACATAAAGCACTTCAGATAAAAATAACACACAAATACACAATAATGATTTCCATGTCTCAGAGTCACAGGGACTGCACAGGGGCATCAGTGGAGACCTTGGCCAAGCAGCGTCCACCCCACTCCGGGGGCTGCAGCCTGGGCACCACGGACACAAGCCACTGCACACCAAGCAGCCATACTTCTCTCTCTTGCACCATACACCGAGCTGATGGTAAGAAAGAGATTCAAACAATGAGTGTTAGGCAAAAGTTAGCTCCAAGGACATCCTTTCTGCACTGACCAGTGAGTCTATGTTTGATGCTCGTTTAGGTGTTGAAGATGATTGTCTTTCTTCCTACACTGCATCATTTCTTTGTACTGTTCCCAATTTTATTGTTCATACACTGGTCCATGGGTAGTCCCGCTGGAGGGTGAGGAGAATCATAGGACAGTATATGTAATGGTAGGAGAACTTGATTGAATAGGAAAAAAGCAAACAATCCTATAAAAAAATGAAGGAAAAGAAATCGGTTAAAACTGTGGACTTATGTTTGCAATCATTTTAAAGTAAAGCAACCACAAACATTCTTGTGCAATGAAAAGTCTTCATTTATACTGTAATTTCTGCCCCAAGTCTTCTGGACGCTTATTATACATGACACAAATATCAGCTCTTCACATTGCTTCATCTGTAATACTGCATGACCTAGGTCTTCAAATAGCAGGCGTTTATATAATTTTCAGCACAAGAGCAATACCTTTTAACTCACTAGGAGCACTCACACTGGAGCAACAGCATAAAGATGCCTTGGAGTGAAATTCCAGCCATAGTCAGAATCTCCTACTAACTGTAATGGCTTCAGGATTTCACCTCGTATCACAGACACAAAGCCATGCTAAAGACAGTCCTAAATCCAACAAACAGAAAGGAATTTAGGATGTGTTAAGACCAAGAAATTAGGTGACTTACCAAAGCTCATGAGGAAGCCTGTGGCAGACCTGAACATCGGTGATGCATATCTGAAGTTTCTATCTTGTGCTTCCAGCAGCCAAACAGTTCTTCCTATCTCTCTGAGGTGGATACATTTATCCATGTAGCAAAGAATAACAGAATGGAGGCTGACTCTGGTTCCAAACCAATTCAGTCTTCTGTAGTATTGGTGGTGTTCATGAAGTGTGTTCATGCCTTTGAACACTAAGGTGGCTTTGTGCATGCACAAACACGCTTGATTATGAGGCACTGTAAAAACAGAAGAAAATCCTTATTAGTTCATTCCTGTGTTAACTAGCTTTCTTGCCATCCTACAGCATAAATCAACTTAATCAGGAAAAGATGCAAAATATACTAAGCTTTACATTCACTCAGCCTTCTGTGAGGTAGGTAGCTCCAGTCTTTTAGACTTTACAAAGCTTTATAGTCTTTCAGACTTTACAAAGCTTTATTGAGTAGTGCTGAATCAGAGAGATCACAGTAATAATCCAGCAATGCATGTGGCTGAAGTAAGAAGCTCTCCTCTCTTAGCCTTCACAGACAAAAATTGTTTGGATACAGAGAGAAGCCTAGTCACTCATAGTCAGTTGCATTTGAAATGCTCTAAAAAGGACATTGGCAGCTAAACCAGAGCCAGACAGTGACAGAGGAAGCTTCCTGGTCACAAACGCAAGGAGCATAGTTATATTTTTATTTTTATTTTAAATGCTGGTTACCAGGAAATAGAATTATTTTTTAAATACCTTGCTTCCAGTGTCGTGAGGTTTTTAATGGAAAGTGAAAATGATGAAGGTCACATATTAATATTTTATTGATCACCAGTCAAAACAGGTTGGCTGGCAAATGTTTTATGCCTTCCCACCTGCGCAGAATTGCCCTCCATTAAGGCCCTGATTCCCATTAGCTTCATCCAATTGATGGGGGGAAGGGGAACATGTTGTGTGTGTAGTACTGGAATAGGGAATGAGATTTTTGCAACCTTTCATTTAAAAAAGAAATCCTTGGGGGGGGTCTGTGAATGGCAGGTTGTGCTAGTGATCTCGCAGAGCCGTTCAGACCTAGTGCCACAATAGCACCAAAGCTAACCCTTCTTCACTGACCTCCCCTGTGTCAAGGACTGACACTGCTGATTTCAGAAAGCAATAATTTCTTATCCTTTGATTTACTCTATCAGGGAAAGGACTGGCTGGAAATCACTATTTTGATCAAAGGCATTGAGACTCTAGATATTTCTTCTTTCTTGAAAGGCACACTTCAGGACATTGCTTATGTGGAGCTCAGTATGGAAAATATCTTGGCTAAGGCAGACTGCCAGCCAGGAAAGACTGATAGTTTGCTTCAGTAAAGGAGATGAAACTAAAGTAAGATTGGAATCAGAGCCTCTGACCATAGCCTGAGCTGAAATATATTTGTGTTTTTAAAGGACTCCTGAAGAAGTCTAATTTAATCCTAAAAAAAACAAACTAAACCATTTTGTAGTTTGCACTTACTGTTTTCTGATTCTGACCAAGATCAGAACAAATGACAACCACAAAATGACAGTGGGAGATCTTTGCCTCAAAGGAAAGTTGGAAAAATACTAGCTCTCTCCAAAACAGTTGTGCTCATGAGACTGTTGCGCTCATTCTGCAAACATAAGAGCTGCAACTAATCACACTAAAATCAGGCTGCCTGATGTGAATCCATTGCTACTTCAGGCACATTCTGAGGCTTTGACAGCATAAAGGTAGGCACTTATCCAACTAGCAATGTTTTCCAGAGAGGTTAGGCTCCTGAATGAAAATTACACATCTTTCTGGACCTGAGTTGCAGGAGTTTGTCCAAAGTTTAAGCCAACCACCTCTTCCCCAACACCCTCTAGATACCTGCTCCATCCTTGCTGTTCTTGCTCAAGTTCTTGCAGCCCTTCAGTAAGTCTCCATCCCTTTCCAGGATTTCATTACTTTTTGCCATTCCTCCATTATTGCTATCCAGCTTGCACATGTGCACTAAATAATTACAGCTTTTCCTCTTCTAAACACCAAAGAGCAGAGACCAACATGGTACTTTCTGCAACAATACCTGCTAGGGTTTGTCCACATGATGAGGAGGTGGAAGATAGTGAGTAGCAGATAGGAAGCCAGCCTTGTATTTTTCTGGAATAAACTGTGTCACAGAGAGAAAAGATATACTAGGAGAGCTACATTTCCATAAGGATGCCCTCCCCCCCACCCCCAAATCATGAATTGTGTCATGAATCTTCACAACTGGGAAGTCTCTACCATCTCCACAGATGAAAAGTAGTGCTTGAAGTGAGGAGTGCAGGAAGAGGATATTTTGCCTTGACACTGTCTCATGGCTTTTCTACAAAATATATTTGAGCAGTAACACTTGTGCAACAAGTAGCACAGAATTTTAGAGAAGAAATGGAAAACATCTTCCTCCCTTGAAGCTCAAAAAAGAACCTAGATCAGAAAAATAAGTCGTACATTTATTTGTCTCAGAAAGTATTAACACTAGAACCAATTGTATTATTATTTTTTAAAATAGATTAATAATTGGGTAGAAGGTGGGAAAAAGGAGACAGCTTTTCAAATATCTTTAATTATAGAAAATGGGGAATTCACCTATCTATTAGGCAAACAGAAATGATGAAAAAAAATCTAGAAAGATTTCTTTTTATTTTCTGACTTTATTTACAGTAGCCTTCCCATTACCTGCACTTTTCAGAGAATCAGGCTGCTGATCCTTAAGATGCTTTCCCCCATGTTAGTTTGCATCATATATTTTTATTAAATCAACTACCACATAATTTACATCATATTGCTTAATTAAGGGGAAATTCTTTTGCTGAGGCACCTGTTGAAGGATGAATGGAATCAATCAACTTTAATACAAGGCTAGCCTCTTCATAAAGCCATTCATTTCCAAGTTTACTCTTTGGGAAATAACAAATGGAATGCTATTATACTGCCCAGAAAATGTGATACTACAGTATATCTTAAATGTTTATGACAGGTCCACTGCACTAAGCTGGAGCGCATTTTTTTATAACTCAGGTAAAAAAATAAAAATAAAAGGGCCATTTTAACAAGAGCCTGAATGCAACTGGGTGGCAATCCACTGTCTTCAGATGAGTAAGGGAAAAAATGAGGCAGAAGAAAAGGTTTCTAGCCCATCCTTTCTACAGGGAGCATCACAATTTCAAACACTAGTGGGAGTTACAAGAGTGTATCAGTGAAATAAAAAGATATCTTACTCCTTTCCATCCAATAAGATGTCAGCTCTGTCATACTTACTGCAGTCTACCAGTCATGAGGGAAAACCTACAATTATACTTCAATTAGCCCTCAGTATTTTATGAGTACCAAGTATAATTTGTTTCTGTGGCACCAGATGATGCTAGGCACATGTAGGTAAATACATAGAGTGCCACAGTCCTGATGTGCTTGTTAGCTGCACTCTTGGGTGCACCCTAATGCATCTGTACCCCAATGATAATTGCTTCCAGAAGAAGCATCATGCCTAATGTTGCTAATTTATAAAGTGATGGACTAGCAGCTGTAAACCTGTTTTGGACAGGGAGCTCCTAAAATCTTTAGATTTTCTTCTCTTGCTTTCTCCGGAATTCAGATTTCTCCTCTCTCCCCTTCTCTGTCACGTACCCCATAATGAAAACCCTGCCAATGCCATCGCTTGTTCCATTTAGAAACATGGAAAAAACCAGGATGTTCCTCTGTCATACACTTTCCACCTCCATATTGAGAGCTTAAGAGAGAAAACAGTCAGTTTAGACCACTAGTTTGGCTCCGCACATTTGTTCGTGTGTATGAAGTTTTTGGTGTTGTTGGAAATGCAACTCATGAAGAATAGTACAATACTTTGACCCTCCATTGCTTTCAAGGCAAAGGGGAGTGAAACCAGAGGTGGCTACAAGTACCCCTGCTGTGAATGCTGTGTTAGTCCTGGGGCTGGGACAAACTGCCTCAGGGATAGCCTTTTTCATCATCCTCCACATCACAGTTTTCTCTTCGTAATTTCACTTACCCTATAAAACCCTTTCCACAGGCACATAACAAACTTGTTTTCTTCTTTTTCTTCTTCTTTTCCACCTTCCTTTGTCTTCAAGGCATTTATCTGTTGGAGTAGACTGCTTGCTTAATGTCACAGAAAACAAGACTATTTTTGGTGTTATGACAGATAGCTATGGTCACTTGGTCTTCATTTTGAAGGCAATAAAAGGAAGGAAAGGAAAGGCGAGTGAAGCCTCAGTAGTCACTAATACCTCACAACCATTTTTTTTTCTTTGATAGATTAGCTTCAACAGGCACTTGACTAAAACAGCCTGCAATCTGATTTTGTAGCTCCTGCCTGGTATCTTAACTAAGCACTGACAGTAGGACAAGGTATGGGAACAGGACAGTGCTGAAAACGGGCACTGCTGAATTATGCGCAGCTGAGTCTTCATAGAAACAGCAGCCTAAGTAATTCGGGATTTGTTTTTACTTCTAGGGTCTCGGGACAAGGTTAACTCCCTGGGACTTTATTGCCTAAAAGGAAACATTCCTGATTTTGTATGACCATTGTATCTCAGTAGATTACTTGCTGATTTTGCAAAGACAAAGTGGAAGTACTCAAGAATTGTCTTTGCCTTAACAAACCTCTTGATTTCAGTATCTTGATCAGCTCTGGACATATTTTTTTTAATCAGTAATGTTTATTAATCATAAAGAAGAGGTTACATATATCACAGTTCGCTGTAGGCTGTAGATAACATCCATTGTAATCACTTCTGCCTGCATTCCCTGAGCAGGAAAAGAAATAAGAAAGTTAGTCACAGAATCACAGAATAGCTGAGGTTGGAAGGGACCTCTGGAGATCATCTGGTCCAATTCCCCTGCACCAGCAGGGTCACATAGAGTCTACTGGAGCATCTCCAGTTTCCTGAGGCATCTGCCGCTCTCGTTGTGTGGAACTTCACTCATCAGGACACACAATAGGTGACAAGAAACTCCAGGGCAAACTGTGGTGTCAGACTGTGTGGTGTGTTTTGAGCTGTTCTGTGAGTGTTATTATGCACCCTTCGTGCTCCGGCAGGAAAGCGAATAGTAGTAATGGCATATCTAGTGCCTAGCAAAGGGTTAGCTCTGCAGTTTCCCACCAGCTGGTTTGGTGATGCTGGACTATGTTAGCCAACAATAATTTGATATAATTAGGTCATGACCCAAAATGGGAGAAATGGTGTTTCTTGCCACGAGAGAATTTAGGCATGGCCAATGAAATGATCAAGCCGTGGGTTTTAGAAAACAAAGAAAAGAAAATAACTTTTCACCTAGGGTGAGATTCATCTATGGATCTCATTGCCACAGAAGCCAGCAAAGTAAGTGGAGTTCAGACAGGGACTCAACAAATTCACTGGGAAATGGGCCTATTAGTAGCTCTAAGCACAATGAGCAGACAGCCAGACCATAATCTGCTGATCCATGGAGTCAGCCTTGGATACTCCTGCATGAAAAGCTGTATGTAAAGCATTTCACTATTGTGATTCCTTGCCTCTCTGTCGTGAGAGAGAGGCACACACAATGAATATAGAGAGTTAGGTATATGCTGAAAATATTACATTGGCTCTGTGCTTCTGGATCTCCCAGCCTCAGGGGGGTGGGTTTGAGCCCACCTATAACTGTAAATGATACTCCTACTCAGCCAACTCTTCAGCTGGGAAGGGTGTTCATTTTCCTCAGATGACCTGCCAAGTGTTGTCTGACAAGATATATATGATGGTGAAATGTTCTCTTTTAAACCCTTGTAATGATCCGGCAGTGAAGTGAGATTCCACATTTTTGATGACTGTGTTCTGTCAGGTGATGTATGAATTCAGAGGGAAAGGAAATGCTCTGCCCTCTGGGGAAATATTCAAGTAAGTTGTTGGAGTACAGCATGATATACTGCACCCAGAACTGGTCTGCCCTAATCTAATGACACACTGAGTCAGGGGGAGTTGCCCTCTCCCTGCACCCACAGTATCTATGTATATTTTCAATGACACTTCTCTTTCCGACAAGTATGTAGGCAGGGAAAAGGAGGAGGAAGGAAGAGGAGAAAGGGGTGAAAAACATGCTGGGGGAATCCGTAGTCACTTGTGTGAAAGGGAAAAACGGCAGTGAGGATGTCAGGTCACTTGCAGACAGTGAGACAGCATGAGGAAACACATGTCCCGTCACGACAGTGGAAAAGGTCAATACCGAGGGTCAAAGTTAATGGGTCAACAAATGCTTAGATATTAGTCCTGTGACAGTGTGGCTCAAATCAGAGCAGGTTTTGCAAAGGGCAAATCTAATGCTGCCAATACAACCCCTTGTTCTCGTCTAAATAATCTGATTAGGGTCTGAACTTACGAAGACTTAGGCACACAGCAGCATAATTATAGAGTAATTCCAGTTGAAAGGGATCTCTGTCATCTGGTCTTATCCCCCTGCTCACAGCACAGCCAGCTTTAAAGTTAGGTCAGGTTACTCCGGACTTCAGCCAGCTGAGTTTTCAGTATCTCCAAGCATGGAGATCCCACCGTCTCTCTGGGCACCTCTTCCAGTGTTTCATCAACCTTGTTGTGAAGTTTTTTTTCTTAAGATCTAATTGCAATTTCCCAAGTCTCAGCTTACGTCTTGCCTCTTAGTATGTCACTGTGCACCTCTGAGAAGAGTCTGGTTCCGACTTCTCTACACTCTCCCATCAGGAGCAATAAGGCCTCCCCTCAGCCTTTTCTTTTTAAGGCTGAATAAACCCTGTTCCCTCAGCCTCTCCTTTTATACCATGTGTTCCAGCCCCCTGCCATCTCGGCAGCCCTCAGCTGAACTTGCTCCAGTATGTCAATATATTTCATGTACTGGGGGGCCTGAAACTGGACTCAGTGCTCCAGATGTGGTCTCTCAAGTGCCACACAGAGGCAAAAATTCACTTCCTTCAGTCTGCTGGCTGCACGCTTGCCCACACAGCCCAGGACACAGTTGGACTTCTATGCTACAAGGGCACATTGCTGACTCATTTTTTGTCTACCAAGACCCCCAAGTTTTTTTCTGCAAAGATGCTTTCTAGCTGCTCGGCCCTCAGCCCATACTGGTGCATGGGGTTATTCCTCCCCAGGTGCAGGACTTTGCATTTGTACTTTTGAACTTCATGAGGTTCAGCTCAGCCCATTTTTTCAAGCCTGCCCAGGTCCCTCTATTTGGCAGCCCTATCCTCTAGCATATCAACCACCTCCCTGTTTCAGTAAAAATTTCTTGAGGATATACTCCATCCTTTCATCCAGGTTACCAATAAAGACGTTAAGCAGTATTGGCCCCAGCATTTACCCCTGAGGAACAGCACTAGTAATCAGCCACCTGTTGGACTTTGTACTGTTCATCACGATACTTTGAGCCCACCCAGTCCAGCTGATTTTCCATTCACCTTTTTGTCTACTAATCCATACTGTATTTTACCAGTTGGTCTATGAGGATACTATGAGAGACTGTTTTGAAGGCCTTGCTAAAGTAAAGGTGTGCAAAATACATTGCTCTCCCCTTAACCAGACAGCAAGTCATCTCTACAATAGAAGGCAATCAGATTGGTAAGGCATGATTTACCATTGGTAAATCTGTGCTTGATGTTCCCAGTCAGCTTCTTACAACTGGACATGGCATTTGCTGCATAATGAGGAACTAATGTGAGGCTAACTGATCTGTAGTCCTCTAGATTCTCCTGTTTGCCCTTCTTGACACTGAGTATAATGTTTACCTTTTTTTCCACTGTCAGGAACCTCCCCCAGTCACCATGACCTTTCAAAGATGATAGACAGCAATCTTGCAACAGCTGGCCAGTTTACTCAGCACCCTCAGATGCATCCCATTTGGACCCATTGACTTGTGTGTGTCATATTTACTTAAATGGTTTCTAACAGCTATAGCTCTAGGGGCTTTGAAAGTATCTTCCAAAATAAACTAAGGACTGATACTAAAATTGTCCTTGGAAGAATACTGAGACTCTGGACAGAGTGGGGTCCATTGCCTATAGGTCAGCCTAGGGTTAGGGTTAGTGATGAGACAAAGCTAAAATCTAGATATATATTTGGAGAACTACCACCAAAGAAAACTTAAGGTAGATGTTAGAATTCTCCTCTGAGAAATAGTGAGAGAAATACTGGTCAGCCAAGGGTTAGGGCTAAGAGGAAGAGAAAGCTCGTCACTCTGAGGAATACCAAGTCTCTGGACAGCTTGTGGCCCTAGGTCTATGAGTCAGTTTCGGGTTAGGGTAGAAAGAAAGAGAAAGCCAAGAGCCATAGCTGGAGTTGGGCTGGACTTCTTCTTGGAGGAATATTGAGATGTTAGATGGAGCAGGGTCCATGACCTATGTGGATGGACTTCCCTGTGGTTAAAGGTTGTAATGAAAGACCTAGAGCTGGAGCTGTAGTGAAGCTGGAAAGTGTCTTCCAAAGGAAACCAAGGGCCAGCATACTCTTCTGAGGAGTCATGGGTCTCTGGACAGGGTCCTTGTACGGTTAGGGTTAAAACTGAGAGGAGAACGCTCAAAGCTACAGCAGGAATGGGCCTGGGAAAGGTTTTGCAAGAAGAAACAGGGCAGGACCTCGAACTCTTCTCTGAGAATACGGAGAGGCTAGGTGGAGCAGAGTTTGTGGCCTATGGGTCTGCCTAGGAATAGGATGAGGATCAGGGACGAAAAAAAGCGAAAGCCCAGAGCTATGGTTGTATGGGAGCTATAAGGAAGATGTGAGAGGAAAATGAGACCTGGAAAGAGAATTCTCTGCCGAGGAATAATTGATTTGTTGAAGGTCTGGGGTGTTGTTTTTAAGGTTCAGACTAGGATGAGGGCTATTGCAGAGAAAAGCGAAAGCCCAGAGGTGGTGAGATTGAAAGAGGGTGCCTAAGGAAATTGAGGGCAGATACTAGGATTCATCTCTAGGAATACTGAGTGTCTGGACCCTATCTTATGGGACAGTCAAGGCTTAGGGATGAGAAAGAGAGAAAGCTCAGAGCTACATTTGGTGTAGGGCTGGAAAGAGGCTGCCAAAGGAAACTGAGGGCTGCAAAAAGAATTGCCTCTGAGGAAATTATAGTTATTGAAAGGAGGGAGTGCCTACTCCCAGGGTAGGCCATGTCCTACTATTCTAGGCTCAGAATAGGTTTAGCATTAGGGTTAGGGTTGAGAGAAAGAGCAAGCTTTACTTTGAGTGGGGCTGGAAAATTATGTTCCAAGGAAACAAAGGGTTAGTGCTAGTTGCCTATTCTCATTGAATTTACTTTGTGATTTACCACTGACATTTTTGCCGTATGCATGAGGCCCTAGTCAATATAATCTTGCTTGAGATTTCTTACTGAAAAATTAGCATAAATCTGCTTCTACTCCCCCCCCCCCCAAGGCAAAACCTACCTTCTCCACTCTCTGTTGTTGCAGGGAGGGTTGAGCACCAGTGATACTGGGACCTTCTCCTATTCCTAGTGTCTGCAATAGGCTCCCAGCTGCACTGTTTGACAAATAAAAAGAACACAACATAAAGGAATAAAAACACTTTAAAATATTCCCTTAGGGCAGCGGATACAGCATTTATGTAATGATCTCTTAAGTCAGAGCAAAACATTTAAATAAATGGGTGGGAACCGGAGCCTCAAACCAAATTTTTCCTCTAGCACATAGATGGAGGCTGCTCCTGTCATAATCTAAATGCCTGAAGGAAACACAGTTCCCTTACAGGGTGAACAGAGAGGCCACAGCAACAAGAGACTGGAGCTTCAGCACCCTGTAGGTGAAAAATAATTTAAAGACCTTTTACAGGCCAACATTTTATACCGCGGCTCCTTCTATAAGGCACCTGAACTCAAACTGGGCACTTGATCTTGCAAACGCTTGCATACAAGAGTGACTTTATGCAGGTGAGCAGACCCACGAAACCCAGCAGGACTGCTTTCCAGAGTCTTAGACCAGATGACCATTGCAGCACAGCTATGATGCATAAGATGTCTGCTGGCTCCTTGCCCACTGAGCAGTGGTGGGTTTCACTAGGGAAGCTGGAGGTGTTTTGTTTTAGTTTAGGCTATTTCAGTGCTCTGATTTCCAGGCTGGCTGGACAGGATTGCTGTGGCAGCCCAGCAGAGGGGCTGGGAACCACAGCACAGGCGCCAGTAGGAAGGGAATGCCCTAAACTGCTTTTCCCCTCTGAGGAAACATATCATGCAACCACAGCCTGAGCCCCCATCTCTTTCATTGTGCACTTTTTTCCTTACTTCACCCTCTTCCTCTTCACCTTGTTCAAGCTGCTTGGGTGCTATCCAGTGATCAGAGAGGTTACAGCGACTTACTTTGGCATTTAACCTTAATGACTGCTAAGTGTGAGCTAAAGTACCAGCACGGGGCAAATCTGCATATAGCATTAATACTTAGTAAAGATTTCCTTACTGTTTGTCACACTATGAACTAGTCAGGTAGATATACCTCATTAATGAACCTACCACCCTTGGGATGAGAACGGGAGTGCTCTCTAAGCAGCAAACCACCCCCATCCCACCAGTTCCAGCATTTTGTCCCAAAACAAGGCCACTTGTTGAGCAACAGCCGTTTCTTCCTCAGCGTGCCAGCTCTGGTTAATACATGCTCAGGGCTAGAATAGGGCTCTGTCCACTCACAGCAAGGTGCAAGACACATATTTTCTCCCTGTATTTCTATGGGAGAGGAACATGGCTGTCCTTTCCACGGCAGCTAGCACAAGGTCAGATTAAACGTGCCTTTGAATAGGACCTTAATTCACCTAAAGTTATCCTAATAACTCTTTTTTTTTTTTTAAGTTTTAAATGGCCACTCATTTTCTCAGGTCAAACCTTATTTACTTTAGTTAGATGCTGACTCAAAGAAGGGGAAATAACAAGTTGCCCTGAAAATCCACAGCCTGTTTTTATGGATTCGGACTAGGAGGCTGTGTTTCAAGAAATGTGAGGGAAAGCTAAGCTGTCACTAATGTCACTTGATCTTTTCAAGGTCACATTTTACATCATTTTAATTAACTTCTATTGAATGTTGATGTTCATTTTCCAAATGGAAATATGTCCATTAGAACACTTAATAAATACCTCTGCTATAACATCACTCAAGACTGGTAAACGGGAAGGACCCTGAATCTTTCTTTTAAGTGTGCTTGTCAGGGGGAGCTCTGCATGAGAGTGTGTGCCTGCCTGACTTTTTCAAGCCTTTCTCAATTATCTATGCCTGGGCTCACGCACAGCAAAGCATCTCCAAGGAGAACCATTTCTTAACTAGAGTTATAAACCTACAAAGGTGGATTTTTTAGAAAAAGTGGATTTATACTGCACTGGGCAAAGTGAGATTTAAAATTAAGCCTTGTTATTAGAGCAGCACTAAGCATTAAAATAAATGATACTAATGTATTGGTCTGTTGCTACAGTCAATAGACTGAAAGAGCCAGGCTAGTGGAGAGAAGCAGGTTTTGCTGTAGCATCTCCACGGCTGACGGCTTCCAGCCCTGTCTGTGACTGCCGACCTGCGCGACAGCAGGCCACAAGAACGTGGTCTGGCACATCAAGCCTCAGAGTGAGATGTCAAATGGACGTCCACTTTTTGAGATGACTTAAAGACGGGGAGTTGCCAGGGGCCACGTTGGCAAGCAGGGCAGACAGACGGAGTGCTGCTGCTGCTAGTGCTGAACAGCCACCTGCTGCAGAGGCCCCTGGACTTGCTAGAGTTGGCCTGGACCCTTTTCCCCTATCCTGTAAAAGTTTTGCCAAGTTCAGAAAAAAACCCATCCTCTCCTACTTCAAAATCAAGACTCTTCATAAAGAGGGAAAAGAGAAGGGGAATACCTCTGAGACCAACCCCCCACCTGCAATATGAGAAACAGGCATCAAGCCCCCAATCTGAATCAGGCCGTGCGGGAGCTTGAAGCCGAGTGAAAGCCTGGGCGAAAGCCCTAATGAGCACCTGGGCCCCAGACTGGATGAATAATGCAGAGCAGTCGGCATCTCCCACTGCTTTCCAGGGACCAATTACCCCACTGCATGCGCCTCCTCGGCAAAGTGCTGCCTGCCTGCGTAGAGAGAGCTGGTATCTTCCCGGCCCCTGCCCAGGTTCCCTCCGGGGCTCAGCTCCACTCTTTAGCAAAAAACGAGGCAGCAGATCAAATACCAGCCTTCCTCCCCGCGGTTCCCTTCCTGCAATGCCTCCGCTCCAGGGGCAGCCGCAGACATTGTCTCCTGGCCGCAGCTCTTCTCTCAGCCCCCCGGGAGCAAAGAGGCTCCAGCCGCTTTCCAGCTGAGCCTGGTAATTGGCACAGAGCTCTCCCCTCCCCAGCCTTCAAGGAGCAGGTCACACTCGTGCCAGGAAATACAACCCGATTCACCCAGAAGAAAGCTCATATTCATTTAGGCAGCTCAGCCCCTCCTCATTTACATTTTTGTTCCTTCCTTTTAATGCAGACACACTTAGGACAAAGAATTCCCTTTGTCAAGGGGCTCTAGACATTTAAAAACTGTCAGAAACAACTTCACAGACTACAGCTCTGTGCCAACAAACCCGTCTGACTGGCCTTCACCTTCCCTCTTTTCCTCAACCTAAGGCAGAGCATTTAGCATTCCTGCTGTGCAAGAGCTAAAAAGGTAATCAGAGCAAATGTTAGCAATAAGCCAACCATATACATTGCAAATAAGGAAAGGGGACACCACCCATTTTAAATCCCTTTTATATATACAAGAAGTGCAGTTTTTCACTTAACAAGCTGTACCCTCACAAGTGTTTAAAATAATCCTTTTTCTAAATTCCAGATAAGAAGCATGCACTTTTGACCACAGAATTCCCAGAAAACAGATCAGGCATAAGCAGCAGGCTCTGTGCTGGCCAGCCTGATACCATGATCACGTATGCCTTGTATTGCTGGTGTGGCAGACAGCACACATGTGAAAAGACTTCCGGGGAGTTTCTCCCTGGAACCATGGTTTTGTTTTAGATTTCAAAGTGCAGGGTGCCTGCCAGCTTCCACCCTTGCTGACTGCTCTGTGTCTTCCTTTGCAACCCATGAAGATGCGTGCCTCTGCGCTTCAAAGAAGGGACAGCTGGCCCAACACAGCAGGGGAGACAGGGAGAGGGAGACCTTGTGGCCTCCCAGACCTGAAGGATCGATGCGGTTGAGATTTCCTCTGACGGCCTGGGAGGTTGAGTGTACTGGACTGAGACCAGTAGCTTCTTTTGGGTGACACCTTGGGCTGCTGGTTTAGCTGCACGGATGTGGGGTGATACAGAGTGCGGGGACCAAGTGGGCTTCCTGAGACAGGACACAGCGTGGAGCACACGGACACAGAGTCACAGAAGAGCCCTGGGACCTTCTCAGAGATGGCTGTTACAATTTGTCTGGGGTCAAGCAGCAGGCACAGGAACACAGGGAAGCCAGTTTATCTGAAATGGCAAAGTCATGCCATCCAGAAAACCTCATCATTGTGGCTTTAAGGGAATGTAAGGCAATTTCATTTTCCCCTGCACTATCAGATTATTAACCTCTTCAGTTTGCTATGTACATCTGAGGATTGACAAAAGAGGAAGTTTCTTGAGAGCAAGAAGCTCCTCAGAGCCCCAAATACTGAACCAAAATGACTGACATTTTTTCATACTCTCCGTCATGCATTTGACAAAAGCAGCAGAATGCAATCACCTTTACCAGGTATCACGGGAGAAGGATCAGCCTATATGATGAGAAGATAAAGAGATAAAGAAGGACTTACAAAGGACATTGGTGAATTCTGAGGAACAGTGTTCATTATCAGTGCATCAAGATGCTCTTGAGGCACACATCCTCAAATGGGGGACTTTGTGAATGCTATTGGGAACTATCAAATTCAGAACTCTAACTCACCACTGATTTAAAGATACTTAGCAGGAGCGAGTTTGGGGAGGTTGTATCTTTCTTTCATTTTGATTTTCAAGAAGAAACTGATGAAGTTATGAATCAAGAGGTGCAAGGCTTACCTAACTAAAGTCATACTGGGTGGCTGTGTGACCTGATCTTTTCAGTTGATGCTTTAAGTTCTCTCAGCACTGATGGCAGCAAAGTCCCAGAAAATTCACATCTCCTCTGCTTAGCTGTGTGAATTCATCTGAAGGAACATTGAAATGACTGCAAAAGTCCCAGTGAGGTATGAACAACAACAAAAAAAAATGTGTAAATGCTCTCTTCGTGAGAGTGTGTTTATGGATAGGATGCAGACCATGTTGCCTAAAGATACACCTTGCAAATTAATTTTGCCATCCTACCCTTACTTCTGTCCATTGTATGACACTGCCAACTGTAAGAACCCCCTACTCTAACATGAATTATCCACCTGCTCACTTTCATGGAAAATTCTAGCATACCTCGTCACTAACTGGTTGATACTATCCTAAATTAAATTAAATTAAAATTATTCATTCAGTCTGTACACTTGCAGAAACTGAGTGAAAATAACACATTTGAAACTTTTACGCACAGGAACAAAGTTAGCTTTAGTGTATGTCTGAGGAAATCCTGCTGTACTCAAATCCTGAACTCGTCTTGACTGAAACCAGTGGGAGTTTTGCTTTGTTGTTTAAAGAACCTTTAATTGCTCTTCCATTTCATAGGACTTCTCTCTAAGTATAAAGAGGTTAATTACTTCATGAGTAGTATCTGCTTAATATTAATTGTTTAGCTATTAATTATGAGTCATTGCCTCTCAGAGATACGTGTGAGCTAGAACAGACACCAAAAGAAGACAGCCTCTGCCCCAAAGAATTTCCAATCCCTTCTTCTCATTTATATGACCAACAAAATGTAGTGTTATTTACACAGTAGCTTTCTGAAAATAAATAGAAAAAATAGCAATCTATCTAAGACTGAGGGACCAGTGGTTTATAGGATGGGTAATGCACCGTGCTTTTTACATCTAGGTAACATGTTCACACCCAAGATTAGGGGAGCAACTATGAACATTCAACCCCAGACGATAGTTCTGTTGGAAGTACATACCTGGTATTCATTCACAACATCTACCTCACCAAATGCCCAGTGGACACGAATGGATTTGAACATAGGAGAAGAAAACCAGACTTCTGCCCATTAAGACTGAAACACACTAGTAAGAAAATGGCTGTCCATCCTAGCTCCCTGCTCTGATTCTGGATGAGAGTGCTGACTGCTGAAAAGCTGTTAAAAATACATGTCATCCTGAGGAATCTTAACAAAGATACCTTCTAGCTATTCTTTGACTGTCAGTTTTTACTGCAGTCATGTGGGGAGCTTCCAAGCAGGGACTCTGCTCTACAGCCTACTAATGTATCTCCCTAGTCCAACCCCTAACAAATGTAGAGGGTAAGCAACATTCCCACTATCAGGCTTCACCCTATATTACAAAGAACAGGCATCCCAAGGACTATTCTTCTGCCTTTGAAGCTAGTAGTGAGGAGGGGGGAATTCAAATCTATCAGAGCAAGGTAGGATGCTGTAGACTAGCAGCTCAGTAAAAAGACCAGACTTGACACCAGCTAAGGATTTCAGTGTTTAAATCCTAACTTCAGAGCCAATCTGTGCAGCAACAGGCTGAAAATGAAGCAGCAGGCAGCTCTTTCCAATATTTCCAAAGTCCAGGTACCCAGCTGTTACACCCACTTGCAGGTCTTCCCTGATTTTTTCTTCTATGCAGCAGACAAGCAATTGAAAACAGCATCACAGCTTTAAAGCCTCTGTGTAAAAAACAAATCTGCTCCTCTGCACAGTTAGGAATTCACTAAATCAAAGTCACACTGTCATGAGTCTGGTACCCTTTCAGAGGTCTAGTGATGCTGCTCCCAAGTTCAGTGCCCCCGTGAAGCAGAGACTCTTCCTTGGCAGTACAACATATGCAAAGCATCAAGCAGCCTCATATGCAAACACAAGGCTGCCCTACTTTCTGCAAATGAATGCCCCTCAACCATCTTCAGCAGACAGTTTGATTATACTTCTCATATTGCAACACAGCTGTTCATAACTTGCCGTCTGCACTGAGAACACCAGCCAAGTATTCCAGCTGTAGAATAGCTTTCTATTGTTGATTGAAGAGTCTCAGTACAAATTACTCTCTCTTATGACCCTGGAAATCACATAAACATTGCAAGAGGCAGAGAGTGATGCATTTAGAACCACCTATGTGAAGTGCCATGACAGTGTTTAAGTGAGGGTTATCTTTCTCCAAATGTTTAGCAGCTCCTATTTGCCAGA
The DNA here is from genome assembly GCF_040807025.1 of Struthio camelus. Classification (NCBI taxonomy): domain Eukaryota; kingdom Metazoa; phylum Chordata; class Aves; order Struthioniformes; family Struthionidae; genus Struthio; species Struthio camelus. The sequence goes on from NC_090943.1 coordinate 103,383,108, forward strand.
AGTCCTTTTCCTGAGAAGATACATGAGAAGTGCTGTTCATGCACCACTGCTGGGCAAACTTTTGGATTTGAAAGATCCTGCTCTCCTGGTTGTGAATCCATGATCTAAAGCAAGGTATTTTGTGATAACTTGATACCTTTTGCTCTAAAATCAGCAATGCTAAGTACAAAGGAGATTGACGGGAAAACAGAAAAACTGGGAAAACCAGCAGTAGATGGAATTGATGCCTGTGTAAGGGGTGGGGATTGATTAGTCACTGTCGCTCTCAGAATAAGAAGTAGGCAACATTAAGCAAAGCTGACAGGTGGCAAGTTCGAAACAAAGATAAGGGAACAGTTTTCACACATTGTCTAGCAAGGCTGCGGAATTCTTTGACAAGGGATGTTGTGGATGTTAAATGTTTACATGGTTCAGAAAAGACTGGACAGATACTTGAAAGAAAAATCCATTGGAGACTGTTAAATACAAAGACAATAAGTTTGATTTTGGAAATATCTGACCAGTAATTTGTTGGCACCTGGGAGAGTCTGAGGTAGCGGCTCTGCCCATTTGCCCTTTGACCTGTTCTTCCATTCTTTCCACAATATCCACTGCCACTCTCAAAGATGGGATATTGGACTAGACGTATCTTTCTTTTATCTCAGTATGGCTACTTTTTTGTTCTTAATATAGAGAAATCCAACTTAAATTAAAAAATAGCAGCAGAACTCCTGTCTCACCTAAATCTACGGTGTTTGCACTATTGGATCCAACACGTATCTTTTTTTACAAATGGTAACCACTAAGTAATAAAGTATAGTTACTAGGGCTGGTTCTGACGCTATTTGCCCAACTCCTAGCAGATCACACTGCCAGCAATGTGATTATGTCAGTTCCCAGGGACCAATTCCTCAGCTCTAACAAGAGCTTGCTTTGCGCTTCTGCTCAGTACAAGCAATACCTCTGGAAATACAGGAGCTCTCCCAGAAACACCCTCAATGCAACTAGCCCAAACTTTTCCCAGAAATCAGATTTGAAACATTCCCTAGCAACATGCCAGACAGTTGCTTGGACAGTTATTTCAGCCATTAAAGATATTTTGATAACGATATTTTATGTAGTTTATAAGGATTCTGCAAAATGTGTTGCTGCACATCTTTTGTTGGTTGGCCAAGCTGGGATGGAGGAAGTTAAGACCTGTCTATGTTCACTTTTCTCCAGTAGCTTTACCATCACGGACTTATTTCTCTAGTCAGGATGAGACAAGAGTATATACTGTTATCTGGCAAACTAATAATTAAGACATGTATCCTGCCACCTACCCTGTTTGAGCAAAAATACAAGCCATAAACCATGTTTTTACTGCACATTTTTAGACTTATTTCCTCAGGAAACTAGGTTCCAAACCTAAACTCTCTGATCATATATATGTGTTCCTGTCACAGCCAGTCTCTTCCACAATCACTTCTGAAGCCATTGTCCAGTTTCAAAAAAAATCAATAGAGCGTGAAAGATTTCAAAAATGTGAAGCTCCTATATCTTTAACAAACAGAAGTCTGAGCATTGAAAACGAATGCTATTAATGTCCTGACTGAAACAAAAACAGCTGTGTCAGTACAACGCTTATTAGACAGCAACATTCAACCTCTAGACAGGTTCTTAGGAAATTACATTTTCTTGTTTCTGCTGCTTATGAAAGCACCTTTTTTGGCTTGTAGATAGTGCATTTCACTGCCTACGATCCAAATTAGAAAGAACCCACCAGGACCCAATTAATATTCCCCACTGATTGCATGATGAAAGTATCATAAAGGCAAGATCAGAGAATAAACAAGGAGAGGGGTTCTCACTACTGCAAAGACGACATAAAATAATTCTGCTTTGAAAAGCATAATAATATCTGAGTCCTTAAGCAAACACTGGAGGACATCTAATAAGAAAGAAATCTGACAGAGCAGGACTTCTTGAAAGAGTTAATTTAACCAGGGCAGAGTAGGCCAGTTGGGGAAAGAAAATTAATGATAACTCTACAAATGTATCAAAAGCCTAGAGACACCTGCGCTAAACAGGTTTTTGCTGAGACAGGATCTATTGCCTCAGTCTCAGGTCATATATGACCTGCTTTACTTTTTGATAGCGTAATCCAACACACAAGATAGACCTCATGCTCTGATCCTTTGGCTCTTAATACAGACCATAACACAAGCCCTCCTCTCTAGCCTGCCATCTCTGCCTACCTCCACAAGCCCTGGTCATTTGCCCCTCCAGCCTCTGGCTCCCCTTCAGCTGCCAGCTGTAACATAGAATTGCTGAGCCCCTGCTGTGACAGGAGAAAGGGGGATTTCACCACCCAACCTGCTCATGGTGCTCCTCCTTCCTCTTCTCTCCAGGCACCCTTCTGGAATGGGTGTCTGACAGAATAAAAAGGGGGAATGATCTGTGTGAAAAAAAAATTGCCAAAAAAAGAAATTGTTTGTCCCACTGCAGAGGAATAGAAACGCTAATATTTTACCATTGGTTTTACATCTTCTCAGACAAGATGAGTCACTGTAACTGCCCTCAGTTAATGCAATATGGTATGGTCCAGAGACTTCCTTAGCTAGTGTCTTTTGGAGCCACCCATAGCCCCATGCCTCAGTTAATAAGCCCTGCCTCTCAGAAGAGCTAATTCAGTCACAGCTGCCATGACCACATTATTTTCAGTTCCTGAAGTACCCTAAGGGGTATTGCCCATCACAGCATTTTCTCCAAGGGCCTTGTCAGCTATGCAAGTGTTCCCCAGCAATTCTAGGGAAGCCAAATATTTACGGCTGGATGTTGAAATGACGAAGTCATCCAGGTGTGACTGAGGAAAACAAAACTGAAACTTGAAAGAATTCCTGGACAGGCACAACAGATGAATGAGAGGAGAAAAAGGTACATCCAGGGCCATTTGGTCTGGAAAAGAGAATTGATAATTAGAGCTAAAGTCATGGAAATAATATTTTGTAAGCCAGCTAATCTGCACCTTTCAAAAAGGTGGTGCTGTTAGAGGAAAATAGAGGACTTGAGGTGCAGGTGAACCTATTTGCAAAGAATTCATGAATCCTAAAGCTCAGTTAAGCTTAGAAGGGGTGCCACAAAGTCATTAGAGACTCTTCTCAAATTAAAATGCATCTCTGTGCTTTCCCTAGTCACAAGATGTTTCTGGACATCTATTCCTTTCCCTGACAAATATTTTCTCCTAACCTCCTGTCATATTTGTATCTGCAGTCCTCTCCTGACTTCATTGTTTGAATCTGCACCCCAACCTGCTCATGAAAAGCTTCACCTCCATGATCCCTGGAAGTAGCTGTTTTATGATGAAATTATATCCTTTGCACAGAGGATGGTGTGCAGCCACCTTGATGTGGCTGCATTTTTAGATGCTGCATTTTTAGGCTGCATTAGAGCCAAGCTTTGACTGGTTGGCATAAAGTCATTTGTAAAAGGACAATAACAAGTATGATGAATTCTAATGCTCTGTGTGTCATGGTGCTTAGATAGCTCATAGATTACTACATCACCAATATTTCACAAAGCTGCAGTAACTCCACTCTCTTTAAAAAAATACCCTCACAGAAACAACACTTTATCATAATATTTGTGGACAGGTACCAAAAAAATCAATGGTCAAGGATCTACATCTATCACAACTTGCAAAAAACTCTCTGCTAATATCAGGTCAAGGGAAGCTGCTCTAATTGTCTAGATTCCTATGTCAGCTCATATTCACTCGACACCAGTCACTAGCACTAAAATAGATTTTCAACCCCCTGCTTCATGTGTCACTGGCAGTACGGAAAATAAATCAGCCCTTTCAGCAACAGTGTTCGTGACGATGACGTGGATGCCACAGGGAGGATGCCACAGGGAGGTTCCCTCACTGGGGTGGCCTCCCTTGCACCAATATTATTTCAAGAACTTCTGGGATGTGGATGAAGCCACTAAGGTACCTTGTGGGGCCAGATAGATCTTGGTACCCTCCCTCCCCATAGTATGGAGACCCCAATATTCATTCCCTCCATTCCTATACAGAAATCATGTCCTACTGGATTTCCAGGTACTAAACTGTGCTGTAAGGGGCTACTTGCCAACAGATGTAAGTCAAACTCAGCCAAGAAAAGTCACTGAGCTGATCATAGAAAACAAAGTGCAAAATTTCCAAAGAAATACATCTGATGCTGGAACGTACGGCCCATCTGCACAAATAACTGATATGCTTTTGTTCCTATACATACCTTTTTGAAAACATAACCTTCTACTTGGACTTTAGACCCATCACATTACATTTAAAGGAGTCAGGGAAAGTTTTTTTCCAGGGTTTCAGCAAAAAGAAAAATCTCTCAACCAAAATTGTCAGTATAAAGACCCAAGGACTTGGAAATCTTGGATATATTCCTTTTTTTACTGCATTGAGCACATCAGTTGATGTCTTATGCTTAAATTTAAGCCATCTGTATAATGCCATTTCCTTTGTAAACGGCACATGGGTCTATTAATAAAAAATTATATATGAATTTAAACATTTTTATTATTAAGGCTTAATAGCAATTATATAATAAACTGCTAATTATATTAAGCATAGGTAATTAATAATAATAATAGAACAATACAGCAGAAGTTGCTAAGTGGTCTGTTAGCTATAGTAAGCAGTACCTGTTTAGTACAACAGCCAGTGAAAACTGAGAGCCTTACATGCTCCAGAACTAATCACACTTCAGGCGCATAAAGAATCCAATATTTTGTGGGTGGTGGGAACAATTTCTATCTGTAAAGTACAGACTGTAAGTCCAAATTAAAAGGCTGACCTTGGAAAAAGCACAGAATTTTAGTTAGTGGCAGCCACTTTATGCCTCTGCAGTTATGCATTCACTAGCCTAGTTCCTGCAGTAGTTCCTAGACTGCACTGTGTTAGGTAGGGCAAACACAAGTGGAGCAACCCCATATTAGACCAAACATCCATCTATCCAAGTTGCCTTCAGTGACCAAAAAGAAATGCCTGGAGAAGAGTGTAAGAATAAATTATCATAGAGTGATACTTCCTCAAATATTTTCTAAGCCTTCAGTCACTTTGCAGCTCAGGAACTTCTTGGACCAGAAGCAGAGTCTTTGTATTTAACAGCCCTCAATGGATTTGTCTTCTGTGAACTTGCTTCGTGATCCCTTGAGTCCACATAAACTCCCAGGCTCTGCACCCTCCGGTAGCAAGGAGTTCCTACTGCCTAACTCGAAGTAGTATGAAGAACTACCTTCTTTTGAGTGTTTTGAGTCTGCTGCATGCTAGCTTAATTGCATGGCCTTCAGTATGAAAGAAAGGGGGAGGAATGGACTGGAACGGTTGCAACTCTCCTCTCCAGCCATGCAAGCTCCAACTGGCATCTGCCCTGTCTCCTTTTAGTCTTCTATACTGCAGATCCCTCATCTATTTATTTATTTGCTCCTGGTATGGCATTTGTTCCATACCTTTGGTTATCCTTCTCCCTTGTCTCTGCTGTGGCGGCCAGCTGTCAGTGAGCGTCTGGAACCCACACATGTCTTCTGGGAAGCAAAACAGAGAGGGAATTGTGCTACGACACACTCCCCTAAATGGCTGGTGCAGAAATAGGCAGCGTCCAGCTCCTGTCAAAGGCAAATAGCAAAACAAAGACTATATCAAACATAGCCGTCACCATTTGGGGTGGATATGGCAGAAAAATCCCCATCTTAATTTGGACAGTTAAGAGAAAGGTCAGGAGAATGATGGAGAAGAATTAAAAATGCATTAGGACTCTTAAACATGGCACCACAACTGCTCCATTGACAAGTGCTGTCATGCTCAGCTGGAACAATGCTTCAGGGAAGCCAGGATACACTCCTGAGGAAGTGCATGAGAGCCCTATGAGATATGTCCATTTAATACATTTCAATGAACAGTTAATGAGGGGGCACTTACAGTAAATGGCAATACCTACTTCACCGTAAAGTGTCCCATTGTGCAGAAGGAACCCATTGTCTCCACAGCAATCTCACCTGGCTCCGCGCTTTGTTCCTCCCCATGGAGACATCACACGAGCTGCAGAAGGTGCGGCTGGAAGATGACACTCATTTCAATAGTCACATAAAAGCAATTCTACATGAAATATCTCATTTGCCTATTAAAAAGCAGTGAGGCTCTAACCTCAGGTGGTTTCACCCCTGCGATCTAAAAGCTAATTTTAACCTACAAAGATTTTTATTTTTTCCTCCCAGAAAAATCTAGACACTTACTTCTGTCTCAAGGAGCTCTCTGCTTAATAAATAGCTCTTTACCAAAAAATGCTTAACATCTCAACACTTACTCTGGATAAAGACAATTTTAGCAGTGAAATAAGGTGATATTGTACTAGCATTACCAAACCCTGCTGCCCCGCCAGCTCAGTTGGTAATCTCTCCCTAATAGATACATCATTAAGCAGGAAGGATCTTTACTAGGACATGGAAGAAGGAGCAAGGATTGAAATTCTAAAATTTTCTCAAACGGTGGCATGCCCACAAACAAAAGTATGCAGACCTAATGGCATCTCAAAGCATTAATAGCCCAGCCAGTTTTTTTTTTACCTTTGTTGTGCTGCAGCTCACTGTCCCCATAGCCCAGCTGCCAATGAATCATGAGATCATTTCTAGCCCACTTCTGTGCCAAGTCTTCCAGATTATTTAAATCGCCAGGAAACACTTCTTAACTGGTTTTGTGTTGAAGTGTATTAAAAATGTTCACACAGTCTGCAAATAAACTTTAGGTGTAGGGACTAGCACAGTCTAGCTGGCGACAAGCCCCTGCTGTTGTGGGGGGCTGCGGCCCCTAGCAACCATCACTGGTGCATCAGTGTCCACAACATCATAGCCTGAAGGCCTAGTTTTTCCAGTTGATTTGCCAGTAATTATGGGTCTCTCATTTGCTTCACCTCTAGCTACAGGGCACTGAATAGGAGTAGGCCCACCTCATTCATTTTTCCTTCAGCATCTGAGCGTCAAGAGTGCCAGGTACATAAGGCTCTTGCTCTCTTGGCAGAAATCTAGCCAGACAAAAAATTGGCAGCACCAATTACTGCAGCGGTAAGCAGTTTTAGGGGCAATGCCACATCTTTTTTCTCACTCTTTTTTTGCTGCTTAGTGATGGTTATGCTTCTGACATCATGAATTTTCCTAGGCAGGAAAACTTCCATAGCTTCTTTTTGTCCTGTAGCAGTAAGTAAACTGACTAACTATCAGCATAAAGAGCTGAGACGAGGCACCGTCCAGCTGGGTCTGGAGCGAGAGCATTGCTTGGAGTCAAACCTGAAGCTGCTGTAGCAAAACTCTGAAGGATGGCACCACAGGGCTTTGTAAATGCCCCTGAGTTATGTGATGCTCCTTGCCCATGAATCAGAGGATCATAAGGGACGCTATTCCTAAGTACCCACATGACGACTTGTAGCTTCTCTCACTTTGCAGGCTATGTTCCAGGTATCTGAGGTTCCCATCACTCACCCAAGCAGGTTCTGCCAGCACACAGGAATTGCTTCAGCCAGGCTGCTGAGTACTGTTTTAAGTTAAGCTTACACTGCTTAATAAAAATCTAGTATCCCTCATCTAAATGTTTGCTTAGCTCTCTGCAGTCCTCCTGCCTTACTGAGCACACTTCTGCATATAAACCTGGAACATAAACACGTGCACATTCAGACACACACACACATATTCTGCTTGACAGCTCCCCCCTCCTTGAGCCGAGGGAAGAATAAACTGACTCTTCTTCCTTCCTTGATGGTCACAGTGACCTTACATACTGCAGCTTTCCAATATTTTTTGGCACATGCACACAGAGTCCTCCAATAGCTCATCCCCTGTTGTTGCTTGTAGAGCCAAACTAAACCACGTGTCTTGGCTCCAGCCTCACTCTGCAGCCAAAGTTTAGGGCTTACCTGTTTCTGGAAACAGAATAAAAGTGAACTTTCAGAGGTAGAACTGCAGTCTTAGCTTTATGCCTCCTCCCACAGGAGTTCATATAAAATTATTCCAGGTTTACTGAAAGTAGTGCACAAACACAGCAGCCCAGAGCAGCTGGTTTACATAAGGCCATGTAGGAAGGATATCGCCACCACACCACTAGTTGGGAAGCAGGGGAGATGATGGCCGCACGAATACCTCTGCCTTCCTCGCACACAAGGCACAGCTTGCATATTGATCAGAAAGGACTTGCAGTAATGTTCATGAAAGCTATTGGTGTAAAACCCTCTGCAGCCTGATGAGAATAAATCCCTTCATCTCCCCTCTCTCTCACAGCCAGCCAAGAACAATATTAAAACTGTGGGACAGAGGATTTACAGATTTCAAACATTAAAGAATTTTAATTGCACTTCAGGGTAATTCAGCGTGCAGCATATGAAACATTGTAGGCAGAGAAAATAACTACTCTGGAAAATGTCTATAATTTTCAGGGATTCCTTTTATTGTTGATTGAATCCAAATATTTCTGCCCTTGACTAAGTGCTCCCAGTTCCCCTGTGTCTCTTAGTAGTCCCTGCAGAGGCTGAACAGAATAGCACTAGAAAGAATAAACAGCCAAAGCACGGACATAAAATCCCTCAGTTAATGAAGGGGGCTTGTCTGCTCACTGATTTAGTACAAACAGGGTTCCTATTGCAGGCTTAGACAGGGCTGGCTGGCTGCATGGGCCTAATTGCAACAGCAAGGATGGAGAATTTGAGGAGAAATGCCACTAACACAAGGTATGGCTTCCCACTCTGGTGAGGAAAGGCCTGTTTCCTCCCTTACGGCTTTCATGTGTCTGAAGGAAGCCCCTGCTCAGTCTGATCGTTGTTATTCATTATTTATGGAGTGAGGCAAACATGCCTAATGCAAGGATGTTTTTTTTTTCCTAGCACGTTAGTGGCTGTCGAAAGAACAATCAACCAGAATTGACCTCTCCTTCTGATTTCCCTCCTCCCTCTTATATATCGAATAGGCACAAACATAGCCCTACATTTGCCTAAGCTCACACAGTGCTTTTCCTAGTGCCATTTTGAGGTTGCCTTCTCAAGCTTGGTAATTGAGCTAACACTCCAATAGGTTAAAATGTCTGTAAACACCAGTCTGGACTCTCTCTAAATGTTTGCTATATAGATATCTGACATTTATTTTAGACTGACCTCTGGGTTAGGTATAAATCTTTGTAGCACAGTAGCTTTCAGCTGCTTCCTCCTTGAAAAGAAAAGCATGACTTTTAGCATGGGTTGACTCGTGGGTTAATCCTTGTATAGGTGGGATAATTTGTACTGTAGCCAGCAGCAGCTGCTTAAAGCAAACCCGGAGGGCCAGGCAAGACTTACCTCAGCTGGCTGACACATCTTAGGGCCACAGTTTGTCTTTTCCACACAAGGACGCACACATCTATTAAAAAATGTTTTCTGTCCCAGAGAAGACACAGTTTACATGGCTCCAGATTACTCCTGCAATCACACTGATGACCCTGAAAGTGTGACAATTAATGAACTCAGAGCTTACACACACACACACATATGCACGCACACATATGCACGTGCACACTCTCAAGATCGACCACTGAGAAGGTTACCTCTTTCCAGCCTGGGCCTGCAGAAGTCTCTGTGTGCCCAGAAGTGCAGTGGTGTCCTCCAGGTAGCGAGTGAAGGGAGTGAGCAGTGGCACACTTTCCTTTACATTAAAATTAGCCCTGGGACAAGCGATTTTTTTTCTGTGACACACAAGGACATCCCTGTTCTCCATCTGAGAGGACCTGGCTCTGAACACATGGAGCTGAGTTTCTCTGAAGCCAAATCTTGCCCCCTATGGACAGGAACCTTTCTGCAATGAGAGGCGTGTGAATGGAGAGCCACCAGCAGGCGGGAGAGCTACGTGGGATGTCCTACTGTCCCCACATGCTGAAGCAGGATTAATATATCTGACCTGTCTCTGGCAGACCTTTACCTACTGTGTTTGATGAATATTATCATTTTTATCTCACCCAGGGCTACTTCTTCCCTTTTCTGTAGTTTAGTACAGAAACTTTTCTTCTCTGTCAGGTTTTCAAACTGATAAACCAATATGACCTGCACTTCTTCCCCACATCTACCAGGCCTGGCTTTTCACGCATTGTTTGTAAGTAAGTAAGTGAGCTGTAGCTATTTTTTGGATGCCTCTAGCCTTGGAGTCAAGGAGAGAAAAACTCACATTCACATCGGTCCTTTGGGACAGCTCCCATCACAGTGAAAAGGGAGCCCTTGCTTTCCCTGCTGGCTTAGCACAGCCGTTCATCAGGCAGTGGGGAGGCCGGATTACGTTACTCTGTAGTTTATTGCTCACAGACTTCACATCATTCCCAAAAAAAGTGCCATGTAAAAAAAAAAAAAAAAAGGGAATGACTCCTAGCTTTGGTCTTGACCCATATCAAGCCAGCTAGTTTCTGCCTTAATGGGGCAATAAGACGTGAGAGAAAAGAGGAGCTGAGCGCACGGAGCTGAAAGGGGAGGAGAAGACAAAGAAGGTTGTGGTAATAAAAAATTAATAAATGGATTTATCTGCAGATATGCAGATATGGGTTCTCCCATATGGCTTGTTTCATCATATATCATTAAGAAATATCCAACAGAAATGTTTACATTTAACTACTTGCAAGCTACCTGAGAAGAACTGAGGGTCAGGAATTCATTGCACGCCATGGGCGAAGGTCCTGAATTTTGAAATAGGAGATTTGCTTTGTGTTCCTCTCTCTGCTACTGATTTGCTACATCACCTTAGGCAAGTCCTCTAATGGATCTGTAGTACACTTTTCCCACCTGGAAAGCAGCTACAGTAAGAACTTCTGTATGGCCTTTTGTTAACAATTGATGAAATGTACTACTAAGCCTAAAAATAAGAAGATAAAAGCATAAGAAATGACTAACTGGCCCAGAGCAATGGTTTGTGGAGCCCAGCACTCTGCCTCTGACAGCGGCAGCACAAAATGCTATTTTAGGAGAGCAGTGAGCCTGGCCACAACCGGCGGTGCACTATCCCCATGCACCTGCAGCATCTACAGTCATTAGGGGATTAGAGGCGGTAGAGGGTGCATCCCTCCCTATTCTGTTTAGCAGCTACTCATAGCAGCCACTGTTGTCTAGGAATTTGTCTAATCCCCTTTTTGAACAGAGTGAGTGTAACCGCTACAAAAGGCTTAGGGAAAAGCCAGCACGTGTCGTGCCCTCTGGAAGCTGGCAGAGCTTCCTCAGTAGGACATGTCAACAAAAAACCTTGGACATGTTTCAGCTGAGGTCCTTCTTCACGATTACGGTTGGTACCTTGCTTTTCTCACACATACTGGACCATGCAGAAGCACGGACAGAAATCTTCAGCACAGCCCAAGGGTTTTAAGCAGAGGTCCCAAAGAAGGTAAGAGGTTTAAGAAACCAATTGAATAGTAATTAAAAATAAACTGGGAGGGGTCGTACATTCCCTTGCCCTGTCTGGAAATGTAATGATGGATTTAGTATGCCAGTATTGACATTTTATTTAATCACTGCTTCTAAAATGCTTTGCGGGTGAAAGTCTAACACAGTCAAAAATATTATTAATAATAATACTTCTAGCAACATTTTATTTTTTATCATTACATTATTACACATTAATATTATATAATATTATTAGTAGTAATAATAAAAGCCTGCCCCTTATCATGGGAAGGGGCATCTTAAGCTCTTTCCAGAATAAAGACTAATAAAGGCTTCCGCTATATCTTAGCCCTATTTCCCTACATTTTAGTCACTTCATAATTTTATCATTGAAATTAGCCACATATAATCACAGGCTGGGACACACACAATTAACAACAGCAACAGAAAAGAAAGATGATGCAGTCCAACAAATAGAAGCAGCACCCCTCTTTTCCCCCCACTGGTGCAAAATACATAGGGGACCCTGTTGTCATAGTAACTGGCATTACAGCTTGCTTCTGATAATTAATGGAGGGCTTTGCTATTACAGTATTCTTGAAATTTCACTTTCCCCTATGCTGCACTGCAGAATGCAGTATCATTTCCCCATTCATAAATATTTCATTACCACAGTCTGCTGTGTTTCATCATCACTGATAACACTCAGCCTAATCCACCCATTGCTGAATTCATGTAGCCCTGTCGGTGGAGCAACTTTCATTTCCCCCTTCTGCTCCTGCAGTCTTCATTTTTCTTGCTCAGTGTTCTCTTGCTGAAAAACTGTCATCTTAGACTAAGTACAAAGACCTGCATTTTTCTTAATGTAAAAAATAGACGTGAGTAGTAAAAGCTCTGCTCAAGTAAACCACATACAGACACACGTACGCACAGTATTTGTATCACAGATATAATTTGTGTGTAACACTAAACAGATATTAGATCAGTGATAGAAGAATTGCAATATGCTATCGCAGAAGGAAACTCACAATCTGTTTCACCAAAGTATGAGGGTACCTTTAGGCACATGCGTTGTCCCTCTGCTGACAGCTATGAATATTCTTCTGCAGCAGCAGAAGTAATACTCTGATCCAGAGGACGGATTGGGGCATAACATATTTTGTAAATAACATACTAGCAGAGCATATCCAAAGCTAGCAGGGCAAACAGTTGCAGTAATACAGATGGCGAGGAGGCAAGGCAGAAATAGTTTTAATTCTTTTCCTCAGTATCAAAACTTTCAATCAAATTAGCTCCAGTGTGCTTACATACCATGCACAGAGTGTTTGAGCTTCCTTGTTGCTCATCACTTGACATACTTTTCTTTTTCTAATTTTTTTCTCGTGGGTTTTGCTATCCCTTTGAAATCAGCTGGTAGCCAAGCAGTGACAGACCTCAAAGAGATAGCGCTGGCCTCTAATGCCAACTGCAGGAGCTCTCTCCTGTAACTCTATGGTAGATGTGTCTTAGATTGCCTTCAAGGAGGAGGAGACTAGGTAGGCCAAAGGGAAGGAAAATACCACGTGTGACTTACTAGACAGAACATGGCATAGAATCTAGCCTCTTTTGTAATAGGTATCACACACTTGAGGTAGTTTTCCTCTGGGAAGGACTAAATCCTGGATGACAACCCACGGCTCAAATGAACATTAATGGATACCTTTGCATGCATCTTTTGACAGGCATTACATAAATACATGAGAAAAATCTGTTTGTTTCATCTATTCTGCATGTAGTGGAAACAGCTAGGTAAAAAATTGCACAGCCCATGTGATAAATAGCAGTTATTTGCCTATGCCATGCAATCCACAAGACCTGCTAGCATGTCATTTATGTTGACACGTTTAAAAAAGAGAAGCTCTGGGAAGCCATTTTATTCCACACATCATTAAAAAACTCTACATTTTTAAAATATATTTTCAATTCAGTAATTCCATGTAGCAATAGGGAATACTGGAAGCGGAGAGACGAAATCTTGAGTATTGCTTTGCCTTTTGCAAAAAATTCCCCAAAACTGCTGATACAAATTCCATTCCTTGACAGGAATTGTAATCTTCTCTTGCATACAATAAGTTCCTGACTTTTAGCCCTGGAACAAAATATGTAATACAGCAAAACACAACAGAGTTTTTTCTTTTTTTTCTTTTCATGGGAGAGGACTGTGATGAACCAATCTCATTTTTAAATGAGCTAGTGGAGTCTTTCATCCAAGTGTGTTGGGATGGAGAGTTTCATGGGACTAAACAAACACCCAGTGTCAGCGTTCGGCTGGGATGTTTACAGTCAGTTAAATACAGGACAAAGACCTAAACTCCCTGTCATTCACAGTGCGCATCTTCAAGCCCGTGCTGAGATCATCCTAGGAAAGGGAGAGTCCAAGGATGCCTAGCATGGGCCCAAGCTCATGTACTCTGCGTGGACTACGGCAGTCCAAACTGAGCATATTATGGCTCAGTCTCCCAAGAGATACCCAAAGTCCAGCCTTTCTAAGCAGAGTATTAATGCTTAGCCAATAGTGTGGAAAGACAGGTCAAGTTTAAACCCACCTGGCAGCCACCAGTCTTCATCCTGCTGTGTAAACGCAGCCAGTATGACTAAAATGCATCAGTCTTGCATGGTGAATTACCTCTAGGCAAGAGCAGCCCCTCAGTTATCTTCAAAGATGTTCATTGCAGGCTGAACATGAGGTGTGAGAAGCCCTCCAACTTGCAAAATGAAGACCGCAGCTCTTCAGGAGTTAAGCACACTGTGGAGCTGCAGCAGGTTACCTGACACACCCAAATGGAAAGGACCATGGACTAAAAGCCATTCTCACGAGTAAAGTGATCCTAGTTCCTGACACACTTATTCAGCTGTCTCACATTGCTTTTTGCTTTGTTTTGTTCAGGCTTAAAATAGAAAAAAAAAAGCATATGGAAGAATTCTGTGCAATATATCCAGCTGCTCTGGAAAGTTTGTTGGAAATGACCCGTGAAGAAAAATTACTCCTGACAATAAAGGCTATGATGTCTTTTACCTACTATTTCGGACAGAAAGATATGCTTGAGTGTGTGGGTGTAAGAGAGAAAGCAAGAGAGTGAGTGCATGTGTGGGTTTATATGCACTTGCCATTTATCTTGTTTTTTTTCTTTTCCCCAGTTTTAAAAGAGATTCTTAGACCCATCTTCTTTCTCCCATCTTCAGAAGCTTGGTCATGCTTTCACCACCAAGTGTGGTCCATCAGACATTTTTCAGTTCTTCCTTTCTAAAATGTGTGGAGCTCACCTTGCAATCATATCCACTAACATGGACTCCATCATCAGCGTGAAACCACTAATGAGCTTTTTTTCTCTAAACTAAGAAATCAGAGAAGCAAAGAACATGGAGGTGTATGTTACTTAACACGGGACCCCCAATCTTCAACCACTTGACCCTTTCTCCATCTCCAAAGTGGCCTTCTAACTTCCCTCAAAACCATTTTTATCATCTGCCTCTCACCACCTCTGTCCCGGCTGGCAGACCATTCAGTATGAGTTCTCGGCAGGCAGATCCCAAACACACAGCCCTGGGCTGCCATGGAAAAGGCCTATCGTGCCTCTCAGGATGCGATGCTGAATAATCACTGCATCCCTCCAACAAGTGCTGCTGCCTGGGGAAACCACTCCTGGAGAGAGACTGCAGATTGTTCTGAAAACAACAGAAATAGCCCAAGAACAAGGTGCCGTGTAAGGTGCTCACACCTTACTGTGGGTCAGGGAAGTCAGACTGCACGATCACTTGATGGCACAGGGAAACACACAGCAGCAGCAAGCTGCTGCGACGTGGGAGGCTTTTCAGAGTCCCTTCGCTGGGGAGCCTGTGCTGACTGAACATGTGGGCTTTAGGCCGCGAGCTTCCCATTTCTATGTGAACATAATGTTCATGCCATGATGAGTCAGCCCATTCTCCCATCAGGGCCCTGTGGAGAGCGCACAGCTGATACATTTGACACTCCACAGGCTACAGGAGATTACCAGGAGAAAAAATACACCTATATTGGTACTTGAGGAAGAAAAGAACCCCAGATAATTTAATAAATGACAAGGATTTAAGGGAGAAGTACAGGCTCCAAAGTTTAGCATGAAAGGGTAGTGACTACAAGTTGCATATGCAGCACCTGTCCCTAGAGTGGCAGCCAAATTACCAGGACCCTTTAACAGCCAGTTATTAGGCAGATATTCATCACGTTTAACCAATTGTAGCATGAAGTTTCCTTGGTTACTGCTGCCTGTTTGAACAGGACTTTGGGAGCCGAAGCACCGCTGTTTCTAGCCCTCCCTCGGTGCAGAGGCATCTGACCTTGGTTCTTCGCAGCAAAGTTGGACCCCTCTTCCTACTTGTAAGGCCCTGATTAAAGATGCTGATACCTTTAACGTAAACCATGCCAGCATACTGCCCCCCTTTCCTGGCAAAGCTTACTCACAGAAACAGGCACATCAGTGGCCCCCTCGGAGGGCACATCAGCCCAGTGCTCCAAAGCAGAATCAGTTGCTAATCTCCTCCCCAAGGACTTCCTCCTATTGCTCCAGGTACTCAATGCAAAACCTGCTTTAAGGGCTTGGGACCACCCCAGAAAACCAGAGATACCTGAAGGTGCAGCCTTGATATGGAAAGTTTTCCTTAGCACAGTGTACTGCTTTTCTTTTTTCTTGCAGTACTAAGCTATTCTGTCACCATGGCGACCAGCTGAAGTCCAGGGACCCATTTCCCAAGTAGCCCTTCTCGCGTTATTGCACCAGATACTCTAGTTGGTCCTTGTACTATTGGGATGTGCCGTGATACAAATGCAAACGTTATCTCATTAAATACCCATGCTAATAAAGCAGGCTTACGCAGTCCACTACTTGTGGAGGTCTCAAAACATGTGGCAAAGGAAAAATGGTGACATCACTCCCATTTTACAGACAGGCAAACTGAGGTGAAGGTGCTTCTTTTTGGCCTCACTTGTCAGTGCCACTGCAGGAAATACAAACCAGAGTCCCCAAATCCCTTTTCAGTAGATCACACTGCTTATACTTAGACATCCTTGACCAGGCAGGATCTGCTCTATGATTGGATTTTGGAATTGCCTCCCTCCTTTTGTGTAATATTAATTTAGCATTTAAACAGGAAACAATGATCTCTGGGTCACTGTGGTTTTCCTGCTGGGTTCCAGATGAGACCCCTGCTTATCCTTTTCCTGGCTCCTCATACTAGCAGCCACAGAGCAAAGAGAGGGAAAGGACCTGCAGCCTCTTGCCAGCGAACATCCCTCTCCCAAAACAAGACAATCTGAGCAGACTGAAAGTTTGTTAATATCAGATAACAGTAGCTGATGAACAAATCCATAGTCTGAGAGAGAATTTCTATTCACATTTTAAGAAAGCTAAGATTCCTAAGGTGCCTAAATGAAGAAGGAATGCAAGTCCTATTCCTAAAAAAGAGAAGTCTAGGAATATGTGTCTTACTAAAAGTCAAATACTAATCTACAGTCTAAGTGCTCAGGTTAGTTGGAAATTTTTGGACAGAGATTTTTTCCATAAGAAAATCCAGAAAAAATTTGAGCCATTTTAGGGGAACCTTGTAATTTTGACAGCTCACACGAACAAAGCTGTTGGTGCAACCATTTTGTCAGCTGCCTTAACACTAAGAACCTGCAAGCCCTGGGAACCTCAGATTACGAAGGTTTATAGCTTTCAGGCTGTTGGCCTCTCCTCGCCTGCACATAAGCAAGCAGCAAGTCTGCTAACATCTCTGAATTCCTTATCAGTCTGAAATAGGAATATCAGTTGTTTCTAAATATTTGGAGCTCTGATATTTTGGAAGCACGAGAACGGCAGCACTTTGTCCCAAGCTGGAATGGGTATTTTGTTTTGCTGAAATGCTAGAACTTCTGGTGGATAAAGTGAGAACTCTGGCTCCAACCTTAATGAATAATAAAAACATGCAGAGAAAAATCTTGACTAGTTTATGCCTGACTAGATAACACCCAGAAGAGCTAAATCTGTAGTGACCATTGTATAAAAAAACTGAATATTAGATAAATTTGTACAGTGAATTGTAATAAACAGAGGCAGTCAAACTACCTAGTAACTCAGCTACTCAGTAGTCAATGATTCTTTATGCTGTAAGGTTTGCTATCTTCATTAACAAATTAATAGTGTTAGAGCAATTGTGAGGCTAACAAATATTACATCAAACATACATAGCTTTGCAGATAAGGTAAATGAGAACAAATAATTTTTAATGTCATGTGAGTCAGTACCATGGTTTCAGAAGGATTACGTGTTCAGCATGCAAGTTCTCACCTATCTCATCTCCTTCCTCTTTCAACTGAAATGATTCCTCAAGGCTGGCTTCCAAGGAAGTCCAATTTCTTGGGGGATAAACAACACAGAAGTACTGTAACATCTGTATTCTGGCCAGTTCCTAGCTCTTTACATTAGATTTGTGAATGCTTGCTAAAAAAAAAAAAGGGCAAAAGAGTCAGCCTCCTCAATATGAATGACAACAAATACATTTCACTTTAAAATGGCAACATTAACAATCAGTTAATATTATATTACAGCTTTTCTGGATTGGCTCTTCTGGTTTCATACACAGACCTGACTGTTTTCATTTTCAGGCTTTTCCCATAGCGCTTGCTTGTTGTCCTTACTAAACTGAATCTGAGTGCTCTTGTCATCCAGGAGTTCAAAGACTGGAAGTCAAGGACTTGAGATAAAAACTACACAAAGAAGCAGACTTTGTCTACAGCGGCCACTTCGAGCCACCAGGCCCAGAGTAAGATATTAGACGTTAACTGAACTTCTACAGCCAATAGCCTGGAAAACATACCGGTTGAAAGAAATGCTCTTTGAAAAGATGCCAAAAGGTGAGGGTGAGGTAGGATAAAGGATCCAGCAATGCTGTGACCCACAGAGAGATATCGTGGCAGTCATTGAAGCCAGTCCAAAGTCCAAAGTGGCCCTTCTCAGGGTGACCCTACTTCAACAGACCTCTCCCCGGCATATCCCAAAGGAACCAGAGAAACCCAGTCAATATCGCCAGATCCTGATGCCTTGAAAGCAAGGACATAGAGAAAGGCAGTTGTTAAAGAAACTCATGCCTAGATAATTCATCAGTTAGTTAATGAAATTCTGCCAGACCAAAAGAGTTCTCTTATAGAGAGAACAGTTACAGAAGTTATGCTTCATATCCCATCTTATACTGTTGCATTGGGTTGCTTTTTGCCATTAAAATAGGTTGCTTTAGTCCAGTGGTTGGTACATTTGAGTGTTAGCTGAAGCAGTTCTCACATTACATCAATGCACACATGCACGCATCCAGTTTGAAATGCACTCTTGGATCCATCTGGATTAAAGGAGCTCTATAAAAATAAGTTATTACCATAATTGTTACCAATATAATGATTTTCACTTTCCCATTTGCAATGCTATTTTTGAATAGCACCATTGGCCCAAGGAACTCTCAATCTGGCACTTTTCATGACTATTAAATAAATCTACAGTTTTCTCCTCATTCTTATTGTTAATCTTTTCTTTCAGTTTTATCTACATTTTATCCTCTGAGCTTAAAAATAGTCAAAACCCATTATACAGAATATGATATCATAGGAGCTAGAAATGGAAAGGACCTATTAGATCACTGGTCCATCTTCCTGCCAATTAAAAATTGTTCTCTGGAGCTCATTTCCTAATGCTTTGTCCGGTCTGGTTTTAAAAAGGACCAAGTAGCTGGGGTTCCCATCCTTTGCCTTGGGAGACTATTCCATAGTGTAAGATACCTCACTGTCATGAAATTTTACTTTACATTCAGCCTGACCATCACACTATTAGCCCCTGTTATATCCCTGCATGTCACAATAAAAATTCTCTCTTGCGCTCAGGAGAGTGGGAGGATGTTCATACTCATCAAAGATCTGCATGTCTCACAAACCACACATTTCTTAGTCATTGCTTAGCTAAGCTGTGCATCGTTTTTAATTTGAACACATCTTCCACATCTCCCCACCAGTTTGGCCATTCTCCTGTAAAGACCTTCCAGATTTGTCAGTATCTCTCTGGTCATCCAGGGCCTACTGTATGGGCTACTTTGGGATTTGGGACACTGGGTAATGCTAGTTGGCAGGTTCAAAAAAATCCAAAAGATTCTTTCTTTTTAACATCGCTTAGTCAAACTGAGCTCCTTGCCACAGGATATGAATAATAGTACACGTGTACAAAGGGAAACTGAATAAGTAAATGGAAGAAAAAAAATCCATTGAGAGCTTCTAAATACATGATTTTGTATTCAAGTGTCTGGAATGCCAAGCTACGCTAATCGTTTTGAGACAAGAACAAAATGCTATTAGATAACTTGATGAAATGCTTTCAAATACTCTTGCCAGCCTTTCAAAAGTGGAAATGTACTTCAGCCATCACCATGTGAGTCTTAGTTCTCATGGCACCCTGTAAGGAAGCTCTTCAGTTAAGTAGCTCTGATACAAGCGTATGCAGTGAGCACAGGCCTCAGTGCAGAGAAGGATCAAAGTGAGGAAAACCACCGTGGTTTTATGACTCTGCACAGTCATATCTGGAGCTGCGCTCCTGGAGGGGGAAGCATTATTGTTAAGCATTTTATTTCTCTCCTTACAGCAGATCCAAAGCGCCCAAGAGCTCCTGATCGGGAACAACAAATCTCCTGGCCGACCAGGTACACCAAAGCCCCAGGCACCAGCTTGTAGGTCTTGGTGTAGGTTTTGTACCCACGTCACAGGTAGAGGCCCTTGCAGAAGGTACATCCTCAGAGGAACCAGGTTCTGTAAATATGCTGCCAGTTGCCCCTTTAGCCTCATTCAACACGTACTTCAAAAAGGAGAGATGGTCAAGGAGGAACAGGGACTATAAAAGGCCTGGTGACCCCCACCTCCCAGTTTCCTTCCTGCAACCTTAATCTCTCAGTCACTGTTAGGCTTCTGGTTTGATTTTGCAAATACAGGTGGAGAAAGCACATAGTGTCATTTATTAAATGTCACTGCAATTCACAGAAGTAGAGAAGTAAAGAGGGGTCTAATCCTGCTCAGTGCTATAAGGATTCGGTGAACCACAGAGATACTCCTTTCCTTCATTGCTGAGGACACACAGCACCTATGGAAAGGCTTTCTGGTACCAGATAAAAGGTGATTCTGGGACACCTGGATTTAGGACTTGACCTGTGGCACCAGGCAAAACCCTCTGCCCCTCTGGTCTTCAGTTTGTATGTCTGACAAATGTGTCTGGTTTGATCCTCAGATCTGGTTTCAAGATCCTTATATAAAAAGGTGCTACAGGAAGGCTCAGGGTTATCATCATTATTACCATGAAGTCTCACTTTTACAGTCAAATTTACATTCCTTTTTAAATCTGCCACTGAGGGGGCTTCATAATAAGCCAACCCACCTCCATTTCCAGGATGTGCTTTTCCAAAAAGTCCTCCGCACTGACCCCATGTGTGGTGCTCTGGGGAAGTCTACCAGCTCTGCTTACAAAATGGCTCAGTGCCAGACTAAGAAAGGCCACACAGATCACCATGGCCCACTGTGGACTTCACAGTTCATACAAGGAGCACACAGAGACCTTCTAATTTGAGTTTTTACCAGGTCAAGAAGACTGCAAAGAGGTTCTTTGTTTGGCTCAACATCAGCCTGGACTGTTGATGTGGTTGCCAGGGGGAGACAGCCATGCATAATGCCATCCACACCTACCTCAGCAGCATCTAACACCCTTCCCCAGCAGCATGTAACAGTTGCCATCTGAGTGCAGGCCAGACCTCCTCATGTGGGCCAGCTCATATCAGCCCACCACTGGGAAATTTCAGTACTGCTTTTCTTCCTGTTCTTCATGTGTCCATTTAAACAACACTCCTAGGAGAGGCATCATTTTTTCCTGGATATTCTCTTCTCCAGCTGATCTCCTTCACAGTCCAGAGACAGTGCTAGCAATTAGTAGAACCTGCAAGTTAAAGGCCACTGTCCCATCTGTTGCCCTGTCCTTTGCAGGGGTCTCTTCTTGACAGTTAATGAGGTTCCTTCCAAGGAGGTGATGGACACATCATATCTGAAATACACTGAACCTAAGGTAGGAATTTCTCCTCCCAATTCCAACCACATGCTGTCATCCCTGGCCTTGAAATGGATCTCCTTCTAGATCTCATGGGCAGCCCAACCAACTATCTGGGCAGCAAAGCACCCACAGATGTATGGGTTCCTGCTCAGCTTGGCAAACCTATGCCTGTGCACATGAACCCTCCAGAAGTCTGTGTTGCTCCTGCAGAACAAAGTCAGAGCTGCAGGCCTGTCGGCCTGGGCAAGGTGGTTGGGCAAGGAACAGACACTGCTCAATGCTCAAACTGTCCAGATTACATAGGGGTGAGACAGTAACATGGAGGGCATCCTTAGAACTGAATGCCTTTGAAGTCATGACTCCCCCGATCATACACTTTGCAATAGCCCAAAGGGATGCTTAACAAGTCCAACACTATGAACAGTCAAGGAACGCAGCCTGTAAAGTATCACAGAAGGTGTTAGCGAATATGCAGAGAATATGCAGCCAACGACTCCAGAGATGTGACCAAATAGAAAGGAAGTCAGAAAACTACCAAGCAATATTCCAAACAAGACAGTCTTCAGTGACAAGTTGCCCTCTGTTGGAGCCTTCAGTGCTGTATTGATGTGAAAATGTTACTGTTGCACAAGCCTGCCCTCTAGTAAAGATCAAAACTGATTTTTATTAATAATTTTTAAGGGGCTAGGATTTTTTTTTAAATTAGAGTAGGGCGTTGAAGTAGTTCAAATTTCTTTGATAAAGCTGTTTTTTTCTAATATTTCACCTTTCTTCCTGCAGAAAAAGACCCGCATTGTCACCAGCAGCAGGTGTTCCAAAGTAGTCTAAAAACAGATGCCAGAAAGTCTTTCAGGCTGAAAGGAGAACGTCTCAAGTGGGAAAGGGAGTTCTCTGCCTAGAATTCAATTGCTCTTTGAAGAGAGAGTGCTTAGAAGACTGTTGGCTCTCAGACAGCAGGAGGCATCAGAAAGTATTGAATTTTTCTTGGAAAAAGGTGATTTTCTGTGTATCGGAGTAAAGCAGCAGGAGAGAAAAGTCTCTAATAACACAGAGTATGGGGAACGACAACTTTGCTTTTGTAGCCACAGCACAGAACTAAGGCTTACATCACCCACTCCAAACTATTACATATGTGTGTTTGTGTGTAGCACAGGAATAACATAATTTGGCAAGGTGCTAAAGATCTCCTCAGAGATGCTGAGCTGCCCTCCACGTTCAAAAATAAGAGCTAACGTTGCAAGACCACCTATCACAACCAGGAACAACAACAAATCATTTCATTCTTAACCAGACTGGCATTTTTCAGCTTCTTTTAAGTGGATATGAATGAAAAGTGTTGCAGACTATACAACACAGTAGCATAGAAGCTTATAAATACACAGAAGGCTGCTGAAATTATCTAGGAAAAATATTTTTGTAATTATTTTATGGAAGTGCATGAGGGTGACCATGCTGGGCACCTGGTTCTTATTAGCATATTGTCTCCCTGTCTTAAGTTTCAATCATGATACCCTTATTTATGCCAACAACTTTCATTACAACAGTGCTATTTTTCTGTCTCATCTTCCTAAGGAAGCAACGGTTTGTACAATAGTGATGGGTGTCCATCTTTCCACTGTCGGTGCTTTTTGATGACTTTTGAACACACTGGCATAATTTCATCCACATTAGACGTGAGGGTGATCCAAGACATGATATTCTGGCAAGTTCTGTGAAAAAACAGCAGCTGTGTTGAGGAGGAGAGATCCAAATCTGAAGTAGAAACAGAAACATTAAGGCATAAGCACAAGGGTCACTGATCCAGGTTCACACCACTGACCTCATCATGGTCAGTGGTGTGAAAGTGCTCCAAGCAAGCCTCCAGCAAGGCACCTGGCAATGACTGGGGGCACTGTAGTAGAAAGGGGGAAGAGTGACACTTGGGGTCATAAGAGGGACCTTAAACAACATTTAGGAGGCTGTAGAAGCAAGGAAGTATTTCATTATTTCACCTCCATTCTCACACTGATTTGTTCAGTTCCTATACTGAGATCTGTCAATGAAGACCCTGTGAATGACTAATGGTTTCTCTCCAACCATTGAGTAAAGGTATGGGACTCAAAAATCCCCTAGATTAATCATCAGTTACAACAGTAACTGATGAGCAAAAAGCCTGGCTATGCATGTTAATTATTTACTATGTGCCCACGCAAAGGCAGGCAGCCGAACTCACATCCATGCCTCCTGGTGACGTAGTGGGAGGGAGGATAATTCAGTGCTCAACCTCAGGGCATCAGAAGACATCTTCTCCTCCCATCACTCGCCGCTCAGCTACCTTGCGATCTCTGGCAAAATATGTCCCCCCACCCCCCAAAATGATAACTAGCATCGCTACAATAACTGAGTGCCAGGTTTCAAAAATATTTTAGGTGACAAAATATTTGGAAACATGCCTAGTGGGACTTTCAAACCTGCACAGATATCAACAAACAGGAATAACACAAAAATCCGACAAGTAGTTATCTGTATCTGCTCGAGTTTAAAAAATTTAAAATCCTGACCTTTGGTCTCAATGTGCATCATCTTTTGACAGCTGTAGATGAAGAGGATAATAACCATTCATGAGCACACAGTGATTCTACTTAGAAATGACTGCATGGCCAGCAAATTACTAGATGCATCTAACTGATGTTTAGATGCAGCAAATACCAATACAGTGCTTCTGGCTGTATCACACTGTGATACATGTAAAGTTGCACGCACAGAAATAAAAAGAGCACGATCTACTGCCCATTTAACTGGCAGCTGCTCTAGACGATGGCAGTGCTGCCCAGCAAATTACTGAGCAGGCAGAGGCAGAATTCCCTGCACTGTGTGTTAATCACCTCCTTCCAGAGGGTGAACACAGAGAACAACCTTGCCAATAATACGGTGTGGGAGCACAGGCTTTAGGCCACGGTCTCTTAAATCTCCCAGCCTACAGCCTGACACGGTTCCATCACCAAAGTTATGCTAAACCCAAATGAGCAAGATCTGCAAGAGAAGGCAAGCAAAACTAAAACGAGAAAGCTAAGTCACGGCAGAAATGATTTTAGACACAGTTTTCAAAGTATAAAAGGCAGACTAAAACAGATTCCACTTGGTTAACAGTGGGCATAAATAGAATAACAGAAACCATCTGACAAAAGCACAAAAGCACGGAAACTGCCAAACATGTGATTGCATCAGATGTTAATGATGATCAAACCTTACACAACAAACAGATTTGGAGAAGTCAATGCCTTCACCCAGCATATGCCTGCACTCTGTGTTGAAGTGCAATCTTCTCTTCTGAGATACTCAGATTAGAATTCAGATGTAATTACAGTCATGTTTAAAAGTAGATAATATGTGTCACAGATTAGTTACCTATGTGTTTGGCAGATTTTTTCAGAGTCCTCATAACAGTTCTTCAGCTCTGGCAGCAATTCAGAGACAACACTCACAATTTTTAAATTTGATCAGGATTTGGGTAATAAGTCAATATGGCCTGGTACACACAGAAAGCAAATCCATTTTACATAAAGAGCTTTTTCTTAGCAAAGACGCACAGCATTTGAACAAAGCTCTGAGCTTTAAAAATACAGCTACTTATTTCAGAGTTGAAATGAAGTAGAAATAAACATTTTCTCTCCCAGATGGTACAATTCTGACGGAAAATTAGTTCAGTGGTATCAACAAGTACAGCCCCAAATATCGGGGACAACCATTTTATATGCTCACGCTGAATTCAACAGAACCTTCCACGTTCATAAAATTATATCTCTGTGTGTCAGTGGATGACTCCTGCCCTTTATTGCTGAAAGAAAGTGCTTCCTAACCTTAATATAACTAATGAGCATCAGCCAACCTTCAGTCAGCTCACAGTGAACACAAGGTTCTTTAATTTTACCAAAACATGAGCTCAGTGAGATTGACTTAATTCCACTTTCAGGAGTGATACTGCCTCAGTTAACCTCAACGGAACATCAGAGAGTCTTGAACTGGCCGTGGGTTTTACCTGGGATAACTGAAATGCATTAGTCACTGCAGATAAAAACTAATAAACAAACAAAAGCCCACAACTTTTTTTTTTTTAGATCAAAAAGCTAAGCTCTATTATTCAAGGGCTGAGACTGATTTGTCCATATTGGTGACAATCAGTACAGCTGCACAGACTAAGAAGCAGACATATTCAGTGCTGAAGCATGGCCACCCATCTGCAGAAATGCCACAAGTAACATGCTCACTTTAAATGGAAGTTAAATGACCACCACCAGTGGCTTATCAATCTGCTTTGGATTCTTGGTACAAGGCTGTCTTCCACTTAGCGCAATTGTTTGATTGTATGTGGCAGTGCTAGTCTTTGGATGGCAGAGGTCACTGAAGTCTCAAGGGTAAGACACAGGGCAATTTACTATTTATGTAACTTACAACAGTTTCCACTGCAGCCCCTTTAACCGGAACATCAAAACCAGGTAAGTCTCAGTGCACTGTAAATTTGCTGCCAGTTTACTGGGAAGATCCCAAACTTGGTGTTAAAGCAAAATCTTTAGTCTGTCAGGAATCAGATATCACCTGAAAACCAATGGGAACTATGAACAATCTCTAGCACCCAGAACATTAAAACAGCACACACTGTTCAATTAAAGAAACTCTCAGTCAATTCTCATGGAGAGGTGTTGCTTCTTTTGTTACAATTGATTTTCTTCTCTTTTATTAAAGAATGATAATATAAAAGCCAGTGGCACACAAAAATAAGCACAGACAGTTGACAAAAAAAAAAAAGCAAGGTCCTGTGCTTGATACTGCACCAATCAGTCAGTACCCATACTAAGTACTCAAATGCTACTCCTCTTAATATTTCCACATGGCATGATATCACTATGATATTTAGGAAATCGTCCTACCCACTCATCCCATATTTAGGAACTAGTAGCCCATCCATTTTCAGGAGCGAACGCTGCTGCTGGCAACATGGGCCAGCGTAAGGTTAAGGGGATGTTCGTGAGACATTGCAGGTTAGCACAGACTAGCAGGTAAACTACTTTGGCAGCTGTGTTGTTCCTAGTCTTTGACCTAGTTTACATATATCTTTGTGCTAAACATGTCTTAAGAAAAGCCAAATGAAAGGTGAAGGAGTTGATAGAGTTTGGTCAAGGACTGAACCAGGGGCCCTCTTCAGTGTGGTTTTCTGCACTCCCTTTAGGGATCGGACCACCCACTGAGGTACTGACAGCATCATCTGCCTCTGATCAGCAATAAAATAGATCATGGTTATTACACCCTTAGATTGCCATGGGCTCTCTGCTGGTATGCACAGGGGACCATGTGGATTGAAACTACACACAGGTCAATGTCCTTTATTAAGAGTTTTCGAGAGCCTACTATTACCTATAGCAAATTTCTCCAATAAATTAACAATGGGCAACTGAGGAAAAGTTGTACTTTCCAAAGGACAGCAACATAAAAATGCTGCTCTACTGCTGCTTGATCTGAGGTCTATTTTGTTAGTAGTGGTGAGTCTCTGCCCCCAAAAAATAGTTTTTCAGTTTAGATGAATCCTAGAAGATATTTGACAAAGGCTTATCTAATCCAAACACACCCAAGTATTCACTCTGTGCTCAAAGACAACCTTTCTGATTTCATAGGCCTTAAAATCCTTCATATAATTGAATTTAGCTTGCTCCTGAAGAAGCTGCAATTTTTTTTTCTCTTACTGGCTTGTATTTTTGTCTGAAAGTTGCTGCTATGCAAACCTCTCCTCCATGATTCCATGGTTTTAGGCCAGCTTCAGAGAAAGCTTTGCTTTATGACATGAGCCCATGACATTAATATTTCTAGATTTCAAAGAACAATGTTACGCCACCAAGACCTGACTGTTGCAGGGAGTCCCTGCTCACCAGAGATCAGTCAGATCACAGCCAGACATGTCAAACACAGCTGAGGTTAGTGGCTTGAGGCTGGCTGATTCACAAACACCCGAGCTCCCTTGTGAAGCCATACATGTCAGCCTATGACTGCGATGACAAAGGCTCACTGTCCAATTTTCTCCTCCCTGCTTTCTCCAAACTTTTACACCCCTCAGGACTGGCTGATCAGAATTAGAGAAGGATTGAAGGATTTGGGGAGCAGAAAATGGAAACCTCCCTCATAAATAATAAGGAGAATCTCACAATGTACTGCACCCCAGGGAAGATCTGTTTTCCCAAGAGTACTTTCATATAGCAGGAAGATTTTTGTACTCTTTCGAAATGCAATGCCATCAGTTAATATCTACATAATTTGTTGCCCCATATGGTAGCATGGATCAGGCCCTGTCTTGGAACAATTAGTGCTGAGTGCCTTTTCAGGGGAGTGCTTCTCCTCTTCAGTGGTCCACACTCAGATCCTGAAAAGGCAGAGGATGAGGGAGACAGAGAAACATCAAGTGGGCTAGGCTGCAGTAAGAAACTTTAGTAGATCCTTGTTTAAACATAATCAAGCAGGTTCTTCTGTTGCCTAAATGGCACCCATCCTGTTTGCCTGTAGAAAGTCTAGCATATTGTTTGCATAATGAAGTTATTTGGATAACACAACAGCGATTTAGATTAGGATTTGTTTACACAGCTAAATATGTTGAGTAATGAAATTAAAATGAGCTCTCTGCTTCTGTCACATCTGCAATAGTAGCTGGCTTCTTATGGTTGAGCACAAACTCGCTGCACAGATGTTTCTTGATAAGGTATAAATCAGTGTTAGATGCTGTTTATTGCACTGCTTTTACTGCCTTCTTCCCTGAAGGAGGGAATGTTCCTTGCACAGCAACCAGATGTGACCTGCAAGACTGTATGAAATACCAGTATAAGCAAAAACAGATCCCATATTCCGTATCAGGATCTGCCATGGCTCATCAAGAATTTATTAGACCATTTGAACATTTCTACAGGACCTAGCATCATACCACAGCCAGAACTTACTTATTATAACATGCAATGGAAAAGCAAAGCATCCTGTAAAGTGACAGATGCCTGAAATAGTAGGAGATTCCATTTCAGTTTGGATTTCTTCCTTAACGGTCAAGTTTCTGAGCAGACACTGCTGCTAGAAAGTCAGACACTGAGAGAGATCAAGGCTGCTGCATTTCAGGGCATTGTACGGAAGAGTTTCTCTCTTCTGTCATCCTACCCCTGTGACATCAATCCTTTGATGGTGACAGGGGAACGGACTTACCTTGCACTGGTGCTTTTATCAGGAAAAATGAAACAAGGAAGCTCCTCACCTGGGGAATGCACGCAGCTCAGAGTGCCATGGTAAGAGGCGTTGTTCAGCTCTGTGGGATTAGGGGATCCAATGGGAAAGACACATCCAACAACCCAGCATTTGAAGACAGCTAAGACTGGCCCCAGAGCCATGCTAGCTCCTCTGCAGCAGAAGAAAGCAAAACCCAGAGGCTCTGAAGGTAAGACAGCCAAACTTTGCAAGGTGTATTTCCTGTATTTGTAAGGTGTCTTGAAGCAAAATATGCCATTTCTTATTAAAAAAGAGGGAAGGAGAGAAGGATTAAATAGCTTTTCTTCCCTGAGCTAAGTTGTGTCTCTGTTCTGCTTCACTCGTTATATGGACAGACGAGCCTGTCAACACAGAAATAATGCCAAGTATTTACAGTTTAATGGAACCCAGGGACCAATTAACAACGCAGAAAACCACCAGGCAGTGAATTTCTTATTGTAACAGGAGGGAAATCGTACATTACGGCTTTTCCCCCCTTTCTTAAAATAAAGCACCAGCGCTTTGTCAATGATTCCTCAATAGTAATGTTTATTATCTGGAAGTTCTACCATTGCCCATATATCAACCGATTTCCATGTGCTAGGCTCAGTTACAAAACCCCTCTCTTTCCTTGTCACCCTGCCCCCAACCAAAAAACAAAAGAAAAAAAGAAAGAAATAGAAAGCTACTGTCATTAGGGCTTCAGATCAGGGATGCTAGAATCTGCCCTCAACCCCAAGTTCTCGAACTGCTGATTCTTCAATAGCTTGATGGATGTCATGCACCTCGTCTTGAGTTAAAGTCCTCTCTGGGTGACGGTAAATGATACGGTAGCAATGGCTGACCTTCTTTGTCCTACAAAATATAAACCAAAAGAGGGCTCATAAATACACTTGCCTACACACGCAAATACATGAGGCCAAATAGCTACCCTTTGGACCATTTTTTATTTGCTGTCTAATTTTGTTCCTGTCAGTCGAAAATCATCTAAATGCTAAAATACATAGTCTGGAGAGGTGGCACTGAATTTTAATCTTGGCAGAGGACTTCCCTGAAGTTCACCTTATACCCCAGCTTCTTTCTGCTGTGGGCCATTCTCTATTTCCACCCTCTGCCAGATCCTCACACTGAAACAAAACCCTTTGAGAGAAATTACTGGGCCTACTGGATTAAAATGCTTCTCACAGCAGGACACAGGCCAGTTCTGTGTCACTGACTCTCTGTTAGGAAGTCTAGATAGAGGAGAATATGAGTGAAAGGATTACCTGTATCACAGGCAAGGCTGACAAAGAGCAAGGCTGTGTAGGTACCGCCAGCGAGCTCTCTATGAATTAACTTCGCATGTGTACAGTTGTGCTTTAGCGTCTTACCAGACTAAACAAGCCGAGGAGGAGGGCTATGCTACCGTGGCTGAACTGCTGCTGACGCCACAACTCTCTCATTTTGGTGCTAATGTGGCTATCTCTAGGGAGCACTGTGCACATGTACCCCACTTGGACATTATACACTCTGAGCACTAGAAAGTAATGTTAGCTAACGGGAGGCATCTCACAAGCCTCGCCATCCAGTCTCCAGCCTGGAGGATGAGACACTCAACTTCTGCTGAAAACACAGCTGTAAAACAGATTAAAACATTTATTTTTTCAGTTCATGTGACTATTTTCCCACCATTGGAAAGGAGAAACGAGGACAAAATGCATCTGAAGTCTCTACTTGTGGGAAAAGGACACAGAATGATGCTGGCATTCATATCTGAAGCAGAAAACGAAACGGCAGCTCCTTTGCAGCTCTTCCAGTACTGACATGTCCCACAGCTGAGGTGCAGTGCACTGAAAGACGTTAACAGATTTATCGATGTTCTTTGGTGTGATGATAAGGAACCTGCTTCTCCACCAGAGTGCTGTGAGGTAGGGCAGTGGCTGGAAACCTCCACAGAGCTGTTTAGGAGAACATTCTTGTAAAAGCAACCAGAAATGCAACTGCCACCATTATGTACCATAAAGGTGGCCCAGCAACACAGGGGAAGCCCAGCAAACTGAGGAAGAAACAGGGCAAGACACGACAGCAGGCACAACCGTCAACATGTCTTGCTTCTTGCTATAAAAAGGAAAAGGTAAAAGACGAATGGGAGGAGGAATAGTGAAGAGGGGTGTGATGAGTGAAGCACTAAGATGAACAGAGTGACGGAAAAGAAAAAAGTAAATAAGAGTTGTTGAGTTAGCCAAAGAAGACAGGTTAATGTAAAACAAGTAGCAAAACAATAAGCTGACTAAGAGAGCATGAAATCCTTGTGAAGGAGAAAGAAGGGCATTTGACTGACTTGCTGTCTTGCTCTCCATCAAAAAGATGCTAGAGTACATAGCTCCTGTAAGAAAGGGGCATTTCTACAACTGCCATACTTGTATTACTGAATTTAAATACTTGGCAGTTGTAGTATCCTTTTTATTTTTAGTTTCAAGTGGAACCCACACAGCTTCTACTTTCAAAGGTAACTACTCACTTCAGTGAAAGAAGGAGAACCTGAGGGGAAAAATAAAGGGAAACTGGAGATCAAGTACTAGACAGAAGGATCTCCCAGACTAGCAGAACTTTGCATTTAATGACGCACAAAGGTAGTCAGCGAGCTTCAAGTCATCCTTCTCCTGGAAACTGTTTTGTGTTAGAAAGCAGGTTTATTATAGTTATTTGATTAAAACCAAGGTTATATGTATATTTAAGATGTGCTCACATACACAGATAACTCTCAAGATACACATCTCAACATTAAATCCTTCTAGAAACAAGGCACTAATAGCTTTTATCTCTGACAAGCTCTCTCATACCAGCTTTGTCCTACCCAGCCCGGATGGGAAGCTTGCCTTACTCCCACTGCCAGTTTACAACAAAAAGGTTATTTCAAATTAAACTGTACTTCCTTTTGTGTGTGCTTTGAAGACAAAGTAAGTTACATCTGACTAGCATAAGAAAGGACAAACTGAATTTTAAAATATGTTAGCTGATTGCAATTAACTGCTAGAAACTAGGTAAGCGCTTTCATTGAGTGCAGGATAAACCTTGTAGAAAAGTGTATCTTCAAGAAAAGAGGGGGGCGTGTAATTGCAGAGAAGGTGTTGCTCTGCTGGCCAGCTCTGCTCCACCTCTGCAAAGCAGCTGAGAGGGCAGATCTGGGAGACGCAAGTAACAAAGGGTTTGGCCTGATGCAACACTGTGAAAGTCGAATAAGAGAGGGATAATTACTTCACAATAGAGACAATTTTCAAAAACAGGCTGACAAATACCATTACAGTTGGTAGTACTGCAGCTTTTATAGTGTTACAGCAACCCACTTGACCAAAAAACATTTGCAAATTGCTCTGGCTGAAAATCTCTTTAGAAGTTGTAGTGGTGGTCCTGAACTCTTGAATATACTGGGAACATATCCACAGTGGAAATCCCATTACCACCATTTTATGTGATGTCAACATAAGTTTGCTTAATGTATATAAGCTGTGGTAAGGGTAGCTACAGCACTATTTTTTCACTGGCAATGGTTAATCCAAGCTAATGATTTTTCCGGACCCACGTGTTTATGTATCCCCCTCCCTCCATCCTAGTGGGAAGTTCATTCATGAAACAGATTAATTAAATAGGTTAGAAGATGACTCAGTAGTTTCTTGTGGGCGTTGTGGAAAAACAGTACTGTTAGGAGGCATTTCAATTAGGAAAGGCTGGAGGTCTTGTGGAGCAGCACTGGACTGCTCTGTAAGCTGCTTCTGTTGCTGCAGCTGAAGCTAAGCATTGGTGTGGGAGAAATAAAACAGGGATAGCATTAAATGCAATTAATGTAATTTTAATTACAGCCAAACAATGATGTAACTATTCATATACATTGCTGGCAACACCTCACTCATGTGGCTGGTATATTACGCTTTTCTCTCATCGTTTCAGCTAGGATTATTTGCAAGTTTGTTACTAATTAGAGAGAAGGAGTATAACGGTTTAACAATACTTCAATAAAAGACACATGATAAGCTTCAGGAAACTGAAGCATTTTCTCCAGACTACTGTTAGCTAATTTTTCAAGGTAGATAGGTAAAACTACTTGTTTTACTCTTTTCCCCCTTAACATCTAGGCTCTTTCCTCACTTCCCCCTGTCAATAAAATACTAATGGCTGTGATTCCTCATTGCCATCAGCTGCAACTGGAAACAGTTACTGTCAACAAATAATAAATGCTTGCTGATTTCCTTTCTTGCCTCTGTGAGGACTCACAGAGGGTTTGCCTACCTTAGAGATGTGACTCTGCTAATGCATAAGAACCTCTCCCCTGCATGTCACACTGCAGCCTGGCAATACAGAAACAGCAGCCCTCTGTCTTGAACTGCTGCAAGTTTGAAGCTGAAACAGAGAGCAGCAGTTTCACCAGGTAAACAAAAGCAGAAGCTTAACACTGAATGCGGGGGACTTTATTTACCTAAACTGCCCTCCATAGAATTGTATGTGGTTTACAGTCATGCAGGTTCCTTCTCTTTCCATTAGGCTTTAGCTGATCTTAGTGTCACAGTGTCCTCTGCACCAGCCTGCAGCTTTCAGGTGGCAAAACACAGCAAATACAGTGAGGCACCACTCGAATAAAAGTAGCAGGAAGATAGTGATGCATTCTGATGCCACGAGAGGAAACAAGGATACAGTCAATGAACAAATATCACAGTGCAACAATGCCTAATGTTCTTTCACGTGTTTTCTGGAGGAAACAGCTTTGTGTCATGATTTTCAGCAATTGGCACGCAGCCTCCTCCATGTGCTCGAGAGCTGCTCACTGCCAGGTCAGATTCACAGCGTGTGGCCAACCTGAAGGTCAGTGTATATGTTTCAATATTTCAGCCTAGTATCTGAGCACAGCAAGAGGTCAAGAGGCCTTATTCTTCCACTAGTCTAATAAAATGAACGTGAAAGCAACCTAACACTGGAGTTAGGGCTAGACTGAAAGGATATGTTAGGTAATAAAAATTAATCCCTATATGTTGGATTTCCCTGCACAGATTTCCCTGCATTTAAAACATCCACTGAAGGATGATTTAAATACAAATTGGCTAGAAAGCTGATCCCAGATGCTACCAACAGCAAAACATCTAAAAATATAGTCACGAGGGAACCTGTCTCAGTGGTTGGATAAAAGTAAGACATGGGTCATTTCATACCCAAAATGTTGCCCAAAGAATAAATTCATGGTATTGGCATTTGTCTTTTCTATAACTACTAGCAGAGAATAAGAATGAAAAGTTCTCCATCCAAAACTTGAAGAAGGAGACAAAAGGGCAGTGGTGAGCTGAAAAAAAAAAATCTTTTAAATGATGTTCTACTTTCCATCTGTCTTAAAGCCCTGAGACTTCTATATAGAGGTTACCTCTGCTCGTATCTGGCTGAAGATAATATAGACTTAGACATTATTCTAGAAATTTGGATTTACTTTGAGGAATAGCAGACAATCCCTCATAGCCTCAAGAAGCAAAAAAGAGTACTCTCTCTTCTGCACTCTGAGCAATTTACTAAGCAGTATTATTCATCATCATTTCTATGTTGCACCCCTTCCTAAACAATACTATTTAAAATGAAAGATCTACACACACATAGTAACACAAGTATTCCAGATTCTTTTTGCTGTGTCAATGAGGTTCTTCTGGGGTCTTCTAATTCCTGCCATAGCAGTTTGCATCCTACATCCTAAAGAAAGATTCATCATGTAACTACCCCACATAAAATTTGCACAGTATATAGTGACCCTTGTATGTTACAGAGAGACCAGGTCACGCTCTGAGTATGCATGGGATGCAATAGACCTTAGGGAAGAGAAAGGCATGGTTTTTTTGCAACAGTGCCCTTCAGGGGAGGTTGATGGGCAGGAAATGAAGAGTCTTGTGTTTCTGGCAACATAATTGCCGAAGCTATGCAGAGCGCACAGCTTTAGCTTTGCATTGTGGCTCAAACAGTTCCAGAAGGATTCATGTTGTAAGCTGGGGTGGGGAGAAATAATAAACTGCAAGAATACCAAGCATGTAGATGGGTATTCTCATCTTATCTTTGTTTTCTTTCAGACTTGGAGACCGGCTTCTTTTGGAATAGGAAAAACAGCTTGAGTTAAAGCTGGTAAAACTCTCCGACACTGAGCTCTCCTGGCCAGGAACATGATGTTCAAACCCTAGTGATACCAGAAAAAAACCCTACTGACTTCCCACAAAAACAAGAAAGTCATCCAAAGCTGAATGTGTAGCTGTATCTGCCGGTATTTCCACACAGTAATTTGTGACAAGGCTAATGACAGTATTTAGATACCCAATTCAGATACATCAACTTATGTTTTTGCATGAAATCTACAGGCAGGAAGATTTCCACAAGTCTTGGTAGATCTTGGTGCCAGTGTCCGCAGGAAAACAGCCTTTTCACTCAGCTAAGCACTGTCTTTGAAGAATCTATCCAGCCAAAGCTTCTCTCTCTGTTTGCTTTATTCTTGCTTCTTCACATTCCTGTCTTAAAAAGACAGCAAAGACCTCAACATCTAACACTACAGCAAAGAGATAATTACCTTTTCCTTTTTTTGTCATGCTTTCAAACCGCATCCACCACTATGATACTAGGCGCAACTACTAAATGTCACACTATAAATTTTAAATTGACAAATAGTGCTCTTTGCTAGGAACCACATCACGGAAAATGGTAAAAGGCTTGTGCTATATACTATACTGTCAATGGCAAATAATTCAATTACCATGGTGATATGCATGTAGAATATAGCAGTGATTCTCTGAACAAAGGCCTTACCCAAAGATGCGATCTCATCAGTCCTTTCAAATGCTAATACCCCCTTTCTCTGGAAGAGTGCATTGTATCCAAGAGTGTGTTTTAAAAAATGGACATGTTTTTGTTTCAGGTGATTTTGATGCTCGTGAAAGGCACTAGATCAGCTCCAGAAGAAATATATTTTCCAATTCACAGAAAGCAGGGAAAGGTTGTTTCTGCTACATTGCTTTTTCATCTGTCCCCTGGTAGAAGGATGGTTCCGTTTCAAAGGCAGTTGGGGTCAGCTTAACCATGTTGAAGCTGTCAACATTACTTGACCATTGTGGGTTTTTTCCAGTTTTGATTTTAAGAGAGATGTATGTTCAACGAGACAGATTTGGACTGAAAAGATTGTTATTTATTTCACAGACCTGAGAAAGTAATGGACTTCTTGTTCCTTTCTAATCGGCCTTGGTGAAATCTGTATCTGATTACCAAACCCTGACCTTGCTTGGCCTCTTCATTTGATCCTTCTTTAATATTAATTCTTTTTTTAAGCTTATCTCTTAATTTAAAAGAAAAAGTCAAAATTCTCCTATTAGCCTAAAGAAAATGATAGGGGATGCAGTAACACACTCACAGTTAAGATAATGAAGGCTAGATGAATAATGTAAGCACTCTGAAACTCTTTAGCTTCTCAGTCACTGTGACACTTTTAAGTAGCCATAAATAAACCACTGTTTAGTATCTGAACATTTTGAATTGGTTAGAAAGTTTTGACCATGACTTTCCTGTTTAACCTAAATCTATCACCTAATTGCTTACATGCTGGATGAGAAGCAAACAAATCCGTAACATACTGAAGAATTTCTGCACAGGTAAGTATCCCCCAGGAGAGAAAGTCTCTTGGCCGCTATATGTACCCATAAAAGTTTACTTAAACAATTCAATCTACTCTCTGTACTTTGGCCCAGCACTTTGGCCCCAAACTACCTTTTCTCATCTCAATAGATCATCTTGGTTTTTCGCCAGCAAAAGAAAAATTAATGTAAGCGGTGCAGGGTTCTTTTCCACTAGCTACCAAGCAGAAGCAACCCTTGTAAACATAGATTAAGTTACGCAAAAAAAAGAAAGACTATTTCCCTTGTGCACTGTTACAGTAATTTCAGGAACCAGTCAACAACACAGTCAACCCATCTCAGATCCAAGCACTTTCCACTAAAGAGCTCTTAAAACTCACAGCATCAAAAGTAATGGAATCCATTACATTCAAGTAATGATGGAATATCATTAGTGTGAAGAACAAGGAGAAAAACATCATTCTCCATCATACCAAAAGAAAATCTGAAGTCCCCAAAAGATCATGAGCTGACTGTGACACAGAATTCTGCTATCATTTAAAGCCAAAAAAAAAAAAAAAAAGACTTGGGGTTTGGCTCTTTTTGTTTGTTTGTTTTTGTTTTCTATACAATGACTCATTGATTCCCTGAATAAGGCAACCATCAGCCGTTCTACAGGAAGTATGGAACCAGTTCTCAAGAGGTTCCAGCATCAGTGCTGACTGCTCGGTCTTCTCCAGTCTCCTTCCCTTGGCAAAAGCATTTGTCAAGCACAGATGACAAATTCCAGTCATATCTATCCGACCTATTCCTCAATAATGAGGAATCCATTCCACACAAATTTAAATGTGGATATGGCTGAGAGACGTCACCTTTGCTCTCTGAAATCGCACTGGCTGCCTTCAATTCCTAAGGGCTCACCACTCAGCTAGTGACTCTGTTCAAAATCCTGGCCTAAATCTAGGAAGATTCAAGAGTAGGCTAGAAGCTGAGTATCTTTCAGACTTGCCTTGCTGTCAGCAAAGTGACCATGGAGCACTCCTCATGCCAGACAGTTGCAACATTATGCACTTTTAATAGGAAGAGCCTCTCAACTCACTGAAGCTGAGGCTTCCAGGAATAAAACAAAAGTCTTGCAGTGGGGGATGCACACAAAGATCAGAATGCGTGCAAGCCTGCAAGGCTCAGAATATGATACAAGAACCTACTTTTCCTTCAGGGCTCTCACTATGATAGATATAAGGACTGCATAGGTGGAATAAAGACAGGAAAAAGAAAACTTTCCAACATAAATAGACACGTACAAAATCCAATGAAATAACTACCAACCACTGCAGTGGCAAACAGGAAAAAGTTGTTT
The DNA here is from genome assembly GCF_040807025.1 of Struthio camelus. NCBI lineage: Eukaryota > Metazoa > Chordata > Aves > Struthioniformes > Struthionidae > Struthio > Struthio camelus. The sequence continues at coordinate 103,420,807 of NC_090943.1, forward strand.
GGTAAAATATTTGGGAAACCTGATTATGTGCTAAACATGAAAAAATAATTGGATGCTAAAAGTGAGAGAGAAAAAGCGATGGTCTCAGCACCACACAAGACAGACTACCTGTTTCTGGGTGCAGCTCAGCGTTTTATTTAGCTTCACTTTCCCTAGGTTTGACTGGAAACATTCAATTTAAAATGCACATTCAGTTTAAAATGTCTAATCATATTTTCACCAAAACATTCAATTTAAAATGTCTAATCATATTTTCACCAAAAAAAAAATGCACATAGATTACTAGAGGCAATATTTGTTGTTAATTTTTGTTTAAAATTTGACCACTACAGGCTTCACTATTGGCCAAGTCAGCAAACAAAAAAACTCCAAATAACTGGGTTTTGGTATTGTGCCTCATGGGAACTGATCTCCAATCTCCTTGACTTTTTCTTTCCTTGTGTAGTTCAGAACCTATGGCAAGACTAAAATTCCCATGAGATGCCAAGGACAAAAGTTTTCACGGTACATCACCTCCCCTCTCTAGAAAAGAAACTTTCCCCTCTCTAGAAAAGAAACTTGGCTGATACAGCTCATGAGGAATTACAGCATACTGAAGAGAACAGAAGCATGCAATACCTGAAAGTCCCGGCAGCAGAAATATTTCCACTACTAGCCAGCAAATAAGGTCAAATTTTCAAAGCAAGCTTTACATTTTCAATGACAAAAAACACAACCAATCAACACATTTTTTGTCAAGTCTGGATGTTTCACCTTTTCTACATTTCTCTGGGCCTCCTAAATCCCAGGTAATTTAAAGGGTATATGAGGGAGCTGTGGCAACATTAGGTGTTGTGGATTTCTGGCAGAACTTTATGGTTTACATAAGATACCCTGTTCACAACCCTTAGTGCCCCTCCAGTGCAGCTGGCTATTACTGGAGTAGATCAGGAACATAAACCTCTTTGCAAGGAGTAACTTTGGAAGATGCATTGGTTTTGCAGAGTTGTCATGCTCCTTCTGCAAAGACACTGTACTTACCTCCTCCTGAGCTGCAGCAGGAGCAAAGAGGAGGGTTTGCTTCTGTCAAACAGCAATGATTCCATCATTAGTTACAGGGATGTTGTAACTAATGACCAGTGTTAGCTACATTGGTCATTAGTTACAACCATGTTCCTCAAAAGTTTCCAGCCACTGGCAACTGAAATGCAATCTGAAAGCTCTAAGAATGACAACCTATCTCAGTAATCTGAACAAATCCAACACGAGAGGTGAATTTGGACTCTTTCAAATGCTATCTAAAAAATTCATAGTAAAAATGTGAAGTGTGATACATTTTCAGTCCTTCTGAGTGAAAGATCAAAGAAAAGAAGTATAAATATTTAGCAGGTTTTTTCCCCCAACTACATGTTAATACTAAAGGCTACAAAAAGTATTACTAAAAATAACATTGCTGTCAAATTAAAACACGTTTCATAATGGAGTAAAAAGGGAATTTATAAGAGAATTTAAAACAATTCATTCTCCTAAGAAATCAAGAACGGAGTGACAGGAGGTTCAGAAGTATTTCCACTGAGCGTTAGCAGACTTCAGGGTGTCTACGTAGTTAGGTGACAGAGAAGCGCACAGGAAGGACTGAATGGTATTTTAGGTGCTCATGTAGCACTCCTGTAGTTCATCATTGAGATTAATGGTTTAATCCTCACCACAACCAGGAGCTAGGTACAAGTGTAAGTTTTCTTTATATTGTCTATGAGTTGAGGTATTGCTAGACAAGGCCCTGGCCTCCCACAGGTCAAAAGCCTAAATAATTTTCCAAAGTCACAGAGCAAATCAACAGAGGGGGACTTGAGTAAGTGCAGGCTCAGACCCTTTGAGTTACTCTTTTAAGTTACTCTTCCCACGCACACACACTTTGAGTTACCCTTTTTTCTCCGCAAACTGTACAGCTGTCCTGGAAGCAAAATGAGGCTACGGCATGAAAAGCAAGTCGCTCCATATAAAACGGACAGGACAGAGAAAAGTGCAGAGCCAACATCAGAAGAGCCAAACATGCTGTATTTGTTAAGTGACAAACTAATGCCAAATAAGGAGAAAATAGGAAGGGGAGAAGGGAGAGGAGCAGGATGAGATGAATTAACGGAAGCACAGAAGAAAGAAGGGATTTACAAACTGAGAGCAGAGGTTTAAAGAAATCACTTGCTCTTTTTGTATAAAAGCAACAAATTAAAAGCACTTGGCCCTGGGCAGTTGCAGCCCTGGAAGGCAACTTAAAAACATTCCTATCTCTGTGTGCAGATACAGGGGGTTTCTCAACGGGCTGGCTTACAGTATCTGTTAAACCTAGAAGAAATTCTGTGGCCACTCGCACAATTAAGTGTTGTTTACTCTCTCCTTCTACTCCATACATTACTTTTCTCTCAGAATTGTCAGGTTTTATGAGCCTTAATCTGGCTAACTGGATTTGTTTTGGAGATACAGAAATTCCCCACTTTCCCTCCCTGAGGGTAATTTGGTTCCACACAGACAGTCACAAGAAACCTGTTCTTACTGCTTTCCTGACAGTTGCTGCCTTGGGAAGACAACTCAGAAATAAGTCCTCAAAGTAAGGACAACTAACGGTCAGCAAATTAAACTGCTTTTAATACAGGAAAAATCTGTCTCTCTTTTAAACATTTCTCTTGCTGGATCCCATTTACATGGATAGACAATAATACAAGATAAAAGAGCCTGTGTAGACGAGGCTTGCCTGGTTGTTTTGAATATAATGAGGGGAGAAATGTCACAGCTCCACTGAAACTAATCAAATGAAGACAACATATTCCCACCAGGTGCACTGGCCAGAACTTTTAAAGCTTTCAAAATGGGCATTAGTTTGGAAGTGCCACATCTAGCATCTATATCAATGGTATGTCTACCCTCTATGAAAAGCCAAACACAAAGAAAAATGATGAGTGTGGTAGGACGTATGTGTAGTGAATACCTCTTACGATAAGGTGATAGGAGCATCGCGTGATAAAATAACTTGAGCATTTGGGCATGAAGTCTGAAAGGGCAGTGCACAAAATGAGGTGCAACTAACATCAAGAATAACAAGAAGTCATTCTGTAGGTACAATGAAATTATTTGTCTGCTACTCGAAAAAGGAAAGAAAGCTATTGCTATATTGCAGTAGGAATATCAAAATATGATTTTTGCTAAGACTTTACCATAAAAGGCTGACTGATCCTCTGACTAGCGGGAATTAATATCAGCAAAGAAGGTATCAGCCTTGATAAAGAAGATCTCAGCCTTGAATGGGGAATACACAGTAAGCACCAGAGTAAATCAAATATTTTCAAATTGTTCAAGCCTGATGAACTTTGTCCTAAGATACTTTAAAAGTAGGGAAAGAAATCTCAGAGCTCTTATCAGTTATCTTTGAGAGTTCATGGAGGACGTGTAAGGTATCAAATGTTTGGAAAAGGCCAACATAGTGCTTATTTTTGAAAATGGAAAAAACAAGTAAGAAGCCAGGGGAGCTACAGACCAGTTGTTTTTACCTCAAATACCCACAGAGACTCTGGCATAGATAACCAAACCACTTGTAAGCACACAAAGGAAATAAAAAAGACAAAACCCAGAAAACATGGATATGTCAAAAGCAAATCCGGCCAAAGCAATCTAATTGCCCTCTGTAAAAGGGCAACAGGTTTGTGGATCAATAAATAGCAAGGAGAATGCATTGTTGGTGGCAGGTGCATGTGTAGGGGTGTGTGCATGTGTATGGCATATATCTTGTCACTTTCTTAAAACAGATAAGAAAAAAATGGTCTAGAATCAATATTCTACAAAACATGGATCCACTGGCAGTTGCAAGAAGTTTCAGTTAAGACTGGAAAACGTTAGGAAATATTTAAGATTTTTTCAAAGTTATAACAAAATGTGTTATAACAAAAAAGTGAAAAAAGGAAGAAAAATATTAAATCCTAAATCATAAAAACAGACAGTACAAAATCTGTTTTCCTAAATGTTTCACCTTGGAATTCTAGCCATTCAGGGAGCTGCATGAACATAAATGAGAAAAACTGGTGGCCGATAGGAAAGTACTAAAATATGATGTCCCACATGGCTGAAGTAGCTGCCAATAATTTGGTGCTTCTGCAAGTTCATAGCCAAATCAGAAGGATGCTTCTAGTACAGGTCTTCATCCTGGATCCAGTATGATGGAATATTTTCATTAACGGATTAAGTGATGCAGCAGAAGTATGTTTGTTAACTGGCAAATTACACTAAGCTGGGTAAGACAGTAAGTATAACTAAGGACAGGATTAGAATTCAGAACAATCCTGACAAACTAGAAAAGTTGAAGAATACAAATCAACCAGGACAAGTGCAAGTTTCTGTGTTTAGCCAGGAATAATCAGCTGCACAAGCGGAGTAGGTGGATAGCAACAAGTATGCAACTGGGCGGATAGCAGTTATGCACAAAGGATTTACAGACCGCACACACTCACAAGCTGAAAGTGAATCATTGATGTTGTGCTGCTTTAAAATAAGCAAACGCCACTCTGGGATGAACTGCAGGAGTACAGCCTGAGTGACATCTTTCCGCTCTGCTCAGCACTGTTATTAGCTCAGCTGAAGTATGCTCTCCAGTTTTGGGCTTCATACCTCAAGAAAGATGTGAAGCAACTGAAAGCATACCAGTGGGGAGCAATGAGAATGAACAGATGTCTAGATTACATGAATTATGAGGAAAGACTGAAAGAACACAGATTGCTCCGCCTAAAGAAGAGGGAGTATGAAAACACCCTTCAACTACATATAATGCTGCTGCAGGGAATTAGGTAATAATGCTCTTCATCAGCATTCACAAGGAGCAGAAGAAGAAAATAATGAGCTCAATTTGTAGCAGAGGGCATGCAGTAAGACACACAGCAGGAAAAATCTTGACAGTGATATTGAAGCCCTGGAAAAAATTTGCTTGGAAAGGTGGTGGAGTCCCCAGCACTGGAGAGCTTGAAGGACTGCTTATACAAGTGTCTGTCAGGAATGCCATAAGTAGAGCTGCTCCTGTTTTGGAGTGGGAGGATGAACGAGGTGGCAATATTCTTCAATTCTTTAGCATAAAATAGTGTAATGGTCTTTAAAATACAGGAAGTGGCTCAGGCAGCAAAGACAGTTTATTGTAGCTCCAGCTGAGTCCCCCTAAAACCACACATCATGTATTTGTTTATCCCATTGCATTAAAATGAGATGGGGGGAAAAAAGCCCAGTCCAGGAAACCAAGCAGGTTGGAAACACAAACTCCTACGGCTATATTTGGCAAAAGAGTTCTGTGTTAACCCTACAGTTCCAGGAAATAAAGCAAACAGGGAAAAACTTCTGAAGGGGAACAACTGAGATAGATAGACTGAGGGGGGAGAGGAAGCCACTGACAAGGATGTTACCTCTTTAGACCAGCAACCCTTTCATTAGCATTATAGGCCAATCCTGAAATACAGCAGTTAGAAAGCATACAGTGGTTAGAAAGCAAACTGCGGCTGAGTTTACCTTTCAGTGCCTAAAGCCAATACAAAACCCAGAAAAGTCCACTCTGAAAGACGGCATCCCATAGGGAGAATGTCACTCAGCTACTTGTCCCCTTTGCTTCAGGACTGAGAGATGCCTCAGGAAAGCTCAAAGGAAAGTCAAAGAAAAAGCTTCATATCCTTGATACACTGAGCAGCAGCTTTCTTTTTTACGCTTTTCCAAGTTTATATCACGAACTTAACCCTTTGTTTTCAGCCAGCTAAGTTCACTTTCAACCCCAGGTGATCTTAAATTGAGAAGGGTAAAGTCTTTTTTCTAACAGAATAATGTTGCAAACAAGCAACGTTGCAACCCAAGGCAATCTGGGGAAGTCCAGGGATTAGGCAACATCTGAGACACCAGAAGGCTGGTTGACCCTGAGGAGGACAACAGCTCCGAGGATGATGGCCTTTCTCCGCAGATGCTAATTAACTTTATGCCTTGTTGCAAGTAGAGACCGAAACATACGCTCAAGGACATACAGTAGATCAGCTAATCTCAGAATAGAAATACACAGAAACATATCAAATCCTATCTTATGGAGCCTTAATGTCGCTCTCTGAATAATCAGCCATGTTTTCCTTGTATTTGTAAACGTTATCGTGGCTTCCCCATTCTTACTTCCTGTTTGTAGAGACTAGTTATTGCTTCTTTTCCCTGTGTATACAACAGCTCTGGGAAAGAAGCTGACTTTCATTTTAATTCATCCTCATTGCCTTTTACAGCAGAAAATGAGAGGCCTCTACTCTGCAACAAACTAAAAATAACCCTTTGTACATGTATTAGAATATGTACAAATAACTGTATGTACATATATATATTCACTGCTGCAAAGGCTACTCTTTTAACCTTAGCAGGTGTGCTTGGACTGGTGAGATCAGCACTTTGGGGAAAATCTTGATGTTTACTAAATCTTTGTCAGAGATTAAATGTTGATCTCATAAAAGTTCCATTGCATATGTGTTCTTTTATTCTTACATGAAATATGAAATTGCCAAGGAACAAATAAACTATTTATGACTTATGCCTCTACAGTAACGAAGAGTGGCTTAATGGGGGCATGAACTACTTTAAAACTAGTGCAGTCTATTGTTTCCTGAATTGAAGAAGATTCTCTTAAACAGGGTTTAGGTGGGATACTCTCTCTCCTCCTCTAAAAAAGATCAAATTCTTGACGTGATTGGCTAAGTCATAGCAGAAAGACTCATACATGCCACAGAGACTACTGCACCAGTCATACATGCCTGCCTTCCTTGTACGTAAATCAGTACAGGTTGGGGCACCTTTACAGCAACTATTAGTCCAGCTAGCTAACTGAAATTAGCTCAGCTATTTTTACATGGTATTTATTATGCATAAAATGCAGCAATTTGGTGGCATGACTTCACACACTAACATCTCGGCTAGTAGATCGTCATTCGAGTTACGATACAAAGCTCCTCCTTCTTATTACAGGTAGCTATCTGAAGAGTCAAAGTGTCACCCAAGTGTCACCTGCATGTCACACTGAGATCAGCAGAGTTTGCTCTCTACTTCTTCTGCTTCTTGCAATATATAGCCGTGATGGCTGGTGTTATGCAGCAGCAGCAGCACTGTGCTTTGAAACATACACAATACCAAGGGATAAAAAAATTATTTGGCATTAATACCTCTGAGATAGTTGCAACACCACTCATGCTCCTTTTCAATCTCCTGCATCTGCCATGTCCCTCCACTGCACTCACATGCACAAACTCTTCCCCCCAGCCATGACATGATCTCTCTTCAGAGACTGCTGAACAAACACAGGTCCTGGATGTATGGATTCAGTGAGACAAAATAGCTCCTTAAAAAGGAATACATGACAGAGGGAAGTCTGTAGGTGTTGAGCAGGAAGAAGAGGGAGAACACAGTATCCCAATGCCATTTTGCATGGCAGTCTCCATCAGAATGTGGAGATCCAGAAAGGCAGTCTGGACAACCCAGTAAGATCACCTCAGCTGGGGAGTGTGAAGCAAAGGAGTAAAGAGAGAGAGACACCCACAGTCCCCGCTCCTGAAACCCACACACTTTTCATCCATAGGGTTTAATCATTATCATGACACTTGAAGATATTAGGATTTTTCTTTAGGATTTTTCTTTAATATCCATATGAAGAAACGTTAAAATGAACTCACCCTTCACTAGTACAAACCTATCGCAGAAGTGGAAACATCAGCCCAAAGGATGGGCTACATGGGACTTGGACGGTTATAGGACAGCCAAACCATTTCTAAGCACTTCTAAGCTGGATTAGAGCTTTTCTATATTGCTATCACATCTACACTGACAGGGTCAAGCTTGGTGTCTTGGATCCTGAGAGAGCTTGATTCTGATTTTATATACCCCACATTACATCACAGGAACTTCACAGAAATTGACTTAATGGAGTGAAAATAATGTAAGAAACTGAATCAGGTTCAGCATGCACCTGCAAAGCCCATGATTAGAACCATACTGTGCTGGAGCACAGTCTTTGAACCTGTTTTTTTCAGCCTAAGCCTACATGTATTCTACTCTCCCCCAATATTGGGTATTTCTGTAGCACATGGGTCAGTTAATGAAGCTGAGGTTTCATATTCAGCAGCAGTGCTACTTGCACAAACCCTTCTTCTGTCCTGCCTGTAGGTGCTCATCCCTCATAGATTTGCCTACTGTGCTATACCAGCACATCTGTTCAGATGGCTGCATGTGTGGTGAAGCTCATTTGGAAGCTAATGTGGTTGAAAAATAATGAGGTTAAAAAAAAAAAAAGCTTTGGTTTCCCAGTCTGGTTCACTGAATAGCCATACCAGTAACTGTGAGAATACAGTGCAGAAGGTGAGAACAGCGCAAGCCAAGGCTTATGCTGCCAAGAGAAATGCATGTGAAATCAGAGGCTAAAATCACAAGTTGGTAATTCACTGAATACACATAGCACTGAAGCACAGACATCTTTTTAAAGTTCAAGTTAAAACTTATTATGTATTATGTTCAAAATGAGATTTAGAAATCAGGGAGGGATAAAAGCCCTGCCTGGCTGTCCCAAAATGCTGCTGAGTCCAATCTCCTGACCTATTCCCACTGAAAGCAACGGAATGACATCTCTTTATGCCAACTGAGGGTTTAGCTGATGCTCTGCAAAACAAGAGTGATGGCTCCCTGAGTAGCAGTGTTTTTAAAATTGATCAGCAGAAGCAGCCAGTCAAATCCTCTTCTTAAAAAAGATGATACACCAGTTTAGTGAGGAGATGAATGAATGTGTTCAGGAGGGCATGAAAAGAGGTAAGCAAAACCAGCTATGAGTGTTTAGCTTCACAACAGTGCGTAATCTTTTTTGCCACCACTTAAGCTTGAGGTCAAAGGTCCAAGCAGACCTTACATGGTGTGTAGGGTCCTGTACATGACTTTCTGTAGCATGAATTTCATTCTATACAAGTAAAGTTCTCTTTTCTGCCATATTTAACAAATCTCTCTTCCCAGGATCTGCATTGATATAAGCTCTCTCAGTATTTCACTGCCTTTGACTACTCCCATATAGTGTGAGACAACAGCCTGAGCTGACTGTTTGGCTTTTGGATATTAAGAAGCAAGGTTGGGTAGAAGGAGGGGGTGGAGGTTCAAGAGAAAGAAAAGCTGTCCCATGAATATTCCCATAACAACTGTGAATCACTCCTTTGCTGATAGAAGGTATAGTTGCCTTTAACAAATTGTTATATGGAGAATGTGCGATAATCTAAGTAGGACTGTTACGAAACTTAGCTATGAGCTGCTTTGCGTAACGATCTACAAACCTGCAAATCGGATTCAGTAAGTTGTTGAGTTATTACCATGTAAGACTGGGTTGCTTTGAATGGAATATGAAATCCATATAGTTGGAGAGATTGAGTGGCTTCCTTTTGATTAGAGGAGATAACAGAAATGAGTATGCCTGTACATAGATTTTCAAGAATAAAAAATGAAAAATTAACAATTAATTTGCTACAATTATATAGTATCCACATTAACATTATTTTGTCATTTACCTTTTAACTAAAGTTGTCCTGTGCTTTAGAATTAGCAGGCATGAAATTAGCATGTTTTTTTAATGTTTTGGGAAAAAATACAGTAGTTTCACTGCACTGATGTATCTGCTATGACACCGACTCAAAGTGAAATGAGGACAAGGGAGAAGAATGCTGGGTATTACATATAAATCACTGATCTTTCACCTCTTAGAACATTTTCACATTCAAACTGAGATGCTAAATGAGTTCAGCTCTTAGCACAAAAAAAGAGCAGAAATTACAAAACCACCACCATGGATACAATTCTTTCTGGAGTAACTACTCAAGCAAAAACCCAGGGCTGAACTAGTCAGACAGCTCTATTATCTTTCACCTGAAGAAAGTGTGATTAGTGGACGAAATGTCACATTTACACTTAAAATCTTTTTCAAAGACAACTTGTATCTTTTGGCACAACTCAGCCATCTTAAAAATACAGTAGGAAAGAGAGGCAGAGACAGCAAAGAGCGTTCCTTTTTATGATTTCTCACCTTGTTTTAAGTCACAGAGTTTAGCCTGAATATTCAGTACCTCAGCACTTGGCACATCTCAGGCAGCCACACTGCATTGCTCTGTGCAGTGCAGCATAGAGAGGCACAAGGAGGAGCAAGGAGGAACTGGAGCTTTTTCACCCCCCTCCACTGGGAAGTGGATGACATGGTCTTCACAGAAACTCTATAACATGCGAGAACGGGACAAAGGCAGCCAAACTGGATGGGGGAAGTACATTTACTAACAAATAAACTTCTCTGGGTATTTTCTTCTAAGGTGACATTTAACAGCAGCTCAAATGAAATGAGTGTCTCCTTTGAAGATGTCCTTGCACATCCACCACAAGAAGAATTGGAATGTTGCTCTCAATTACCGTGCTGCCTTGGGCAGTGCAGCAACCATGACCATGGTCACTCTATTGCCTTTATGGGCTTTTGCGGGTTTTTTTGATGGCAACTACACTCATTTTCAGTCTTCTTTTTTTGGCTTTTCCTCTTTTCTTCCTTTCTCTCTCTCTTTTTGGCTTGGCACTTGCTCGGATTGAGCTGTAATTCCTGAACATGGAGCCAACTGAAGTTATTTGAGAAACTTGACGGAAAAGAGCTGTAAAAAACTTCCCAAACACTGCTTTCAGCAGAGGTGCCCACTTCATGGACACCTTCACTGTAACTCCCTGGGAACGCAACACAACCCACAGGAACATAGGACAGACCTGGAGAGGATTTGCAGTTTCCTCTCTGCTAAGTTTGCATTTGGTATTTCTCTTTCAGCTTCGTATCAACAGGATCTCTGATGTAGCATTTTTGTTACTTCCCTGCCCTTGCAAAGGACCCTTGATAAAGGAAAGATTACATTAAGGTTTGCCTCTGTTATATATCTCAAACAGAATACCACAAAAGATAGACTTGGTCTAGATGAACTTGACATATTTAGTACGGAAGTTCTCACAGCCAACTTTCACCACAGTTAAATTCAGCTTCTGGTATAATAAAAACAGCATCACTGAGGTACTGGCATCCCCCTTCTAAGCACCACATGGCTGGCAAAGCTACCACTAAAAGAATGAAGGGACTAGATTGAAACCATAGGAATGAATCAAACCTGAGGCTCCTTGAAAATGTAACCTGACTAATGCGTTCTAAACGCACCTATAAACACATAGTAACTGTGATGTTTGCTAGCTTTGCCCCTTCTCTTCAGATCAAGCACTTCTTTCTGCTTCCTCCAATGACTAGAAGCTACCAAACTTGTTTTTAAGTGGCAGAGAGCAGCACTGAAAGCAGACTCGAGGAAGTGAAGTATGGAGAGAAATATCTAGTCAGCCAAAAAGCTGGAAAGCAAGAAGAGTATCTCAAAAATTAGGGACAATGCTCAAATGAGATTTAAGTATACTCACATACTGCAATGCTTAAGTTACGGTGAATTACTGAGCTACCATTAATCAGCTGAACTGCTGAAACCATGTCCATGTTTCTATCCCTACCCAGCAACACAGTAAAACACATTAGCTTAACCTGCTCTAGTAAGAATTATTTAAGAGTGAGCAAATTGTGGAAATTCATTCAGCTACAAAAATGGGATCAATTCCAATTACACATTCAAATCTTACAGATAGTTTCCTGGCCTGGCTAAACTAACACGTTCCTCTTTGACAAATGTCACACATTTCTGACCATGGCAGGGTATCAGAATGGGAAGCAGAGCTGAGAACGACAAGGACTGACAAGGACTTGCTGAATGTCATTAAATGACTCATTTAACCTCTTCACACATGAGGAGAATTACTGGCGCTTCACTTTGTCTTCACAAGAACCTCAAATCAGCAGAAGCTCCTGTCCAAAGTAAAGAGCTCTGAAATCCTCGGAAGAATGAAATACAAGAATTTGACATTTCTGAATCTTATGCACAGGACCACCTGTGTGAACATCAGCAATCCTGCTGCAGGACTCTTATTACATACTAGGAGACAATATGGCTTCTCAGAGATAATTTGTCAGTGTGGAGTGGTAACACACGCTAGGGTAAAACTCCTGCTATGAACCTTGGAAATTAAAGAGGGCAAAACTTTGTGTATAAATATTTTACAATATATTTATTGAAGTAATATGTTACCTGTTTAAGTCTCCTCTTCATTTAATATTTCAACAAGGAAATGAGGACTTGAGAGCAATGACTAGCTGTGGATCTGTCACTCTCAAGCTTAACAGGTAAAGAGAGTCTGTTCCCCTTTATCCATTGAAGTTATAATGCTGAGGAGCGCTCTCAGTCCAAACACAGATGTGAGTAGTCTAAACTATAATCTTTGATGTGGCAACAGCTGCAAAGGTTACCTGCAAAATTGAAGGACAATAACCAACTATTTTGTATGAAAATGCCAGCCTACAAGTGAAGGCAAAGGGCAGCCATGGGACTTCCCTACCAAGCCTTTCCCAAAAGTCATGGATTATTGTTTTCTCACAGTAAATACCACAGCCTCTTCCTTTGGAAGGATCAGGCAGCAAGGCAGTGTTTCAACAGCCCTGACTTCAACAGCAATAGCAGGACCAGGACCTGCCTAGGACCAAAGCTTAAAAGTCTTAACCAGGCCTTTCTCAAGTTTAACTGAAAATGTGCTTCATATCCTTCTGACCAATTTCAGTGCAAGTTCTTGCAATGTGCATGAAATTTCTTGCTTTTAACCTAGATGAAAATGGAGAGAACACTGAAATAGGTTCACTTTGGAATAAATTCATTCTGTAAGCAAAATTTTTCTTGTTCCTCACAGTAGCAGATTCATGGGATGGCCATTAGAGGCTTGTGGGTTTTTTAGAAGTTTGTATGACTGAAGGCATAAAAGAATCTGATTAATTTGTGTTGCCTTTCAGAAATGCAATGGCCACAAAACCATCACGCAATAGAGCCATAATTATAAAACTGGCTGCAGGTGAGTATGCACACACATATATTAAACCTGCCCTGCTTCTTAGGCAAGTTTGCAGGCCACTCTCAGTTCCATACTGCTGTGGTTAGACTGATCCCTGTACTCAAACTAGCTCATGTAAAGGCTTTCTAAAAGACCTGTAAGGCATGCCTTTTATTAGTATCTGGTATTTGCATTCATAAGGTTTTTAAAGAGACAATTGAGATTTTCCAAAGCTAGCCTGCTATATTTGTAAGAGCACAAAAAAAGCCTTTTAAATACTGAAATCAAATTTTGGGGAAACAACTAAGTATCTTGATTTAACTTTCATACTGGAAGATTTCTGTACTGTAAACTAAAGTACGTGCTAATTGGGAAGAGGGAAGTACGGTTCTAACTGACATAACTGTTCTGCATTATTTAGTATATTTGCTCTATAATTCAACTATATGTTGTTATATTCAACAGAACAGTGCTCAGTGTTCAGAAAGAAAAGAGAAATAACTGCTTCCAATATTTTTGTGTTAGCAGAAAATTGCCAATAATTTTTGTTGCAAAAACATTTTCCTTGCACTTTGAATGTTCCTCTGAGACAAGAAGAGCAAAAATACTTTGGCTGTGAAAAAGATCAGATTTACAGGAGTCAAGCTATTTTTAAGCCCTACTGTTCAGTCTGCTCATACATGCCTAGAAGATCAGTAACTTATTTGTGAAATTCCCTAAGGGTAGTAGGTGGGAAGCAGCAAAAAAGTCCACGTATCCCCCAGTGGGGAAGTTACGAGGTGCCAAATTCTGATACCTAGCACAAAACAAATATCACCTTACTATTAGCATGGTTCCACTGAAGTGCATTAGATGCCCAACACTGCCATGAACAGCAGAACCAAAATCTAATGATGACTATTCAGAATAGTGAGGAGCAGCAGACCTAGGAATGTGTCACATCTGTCCACCTCATTACATAAATCACTGTAAGATCACAGAGAAAATTCAGACAAGGCATAAGTCGGAGGGCATGTTCACCAACTCCATTTGAGAGGAAAAGGTGTTATCCCACACAATTTTAACACGGGGGGAAGTACACTGATAAAGGAGATGTGGGATGGCAAGAAAGACGTTGCTTGAAGCGCTCCCTGAAGCTGGTAAACAATATGTGCTTAAGTCTTTATTCAAAAGCAAGGACTTGGTGTAAGAAGGATATGCTTTGAGTTTTGGACTGGAGCCCTCCCTCAGCCAACTGAGCAACAACAGCAGGCATTACTGCAAGCCTCCCTTCACTGTCAATGGAGGAATGACTGACAGGTTTCAAAAGCTGCAAGTCTACCAGCCTTTGCTCCTTCTCTGAACCTCTTTTTCTTTTTGGTGTTTTGAGAGTCACTCAAAACTCCAGCAGAGCAGGCAGCCTTATACAGCCCCCAGCAGCATACCTCCTCCCCAACTTAAGGTGGGATAGTGCTGCAGGCAGTATCCTTTGTGATGAGTGCGTACTTCTCAAAAAGGTACAAAACTATTAAAGGAATCAATAGCTTAAAGACAATTAATAAATCTCCTTTCTATCATCCTAAGTAACTGAATACATCTTTTTTAATTTTTTTAATGGGAGGCTTTTGCATTTATGACACTATATCCCGGTGTAAACCGGCACTCTGCACTTTTGAACTCTTGAATGACTTTAGGTTATACCTGTTATACGCACACATGCCAAACATGGGTATTGCAGGACCTGTTAAGTATTCCTGTCTGCATAAGCTGTTTTATGAAGCCCAGAAGGAAAAAAAATTCTTAGTGGCAGTGCAAGCCCAAGCTCATGTTTAAAGCAGCAATTGTTGATCCCAATTCAACGAAGCAGCAGATTTTCATTACATGGACCACAGAAGAAAGAACTGCTTGTCAGGCATGTCTCCAGAAAATTTGCTTAAAGGTATATGCCTGTCTTCATATGGAGGAAGGGCCTATTTGGGGGAAAGGGTGTCCCCTGAAGGTTTCACACATCAGTTTTGATAACCACCCTGGGGATTTCCTGTATTGGTTTTCCAGAGGAGAAGGCTGTCCAAAGCACCAGAAAGCTTTCCTTTCTGAAAAGGAAAGGAATCTGCACTGAATGCACATTTTAGTGTGACTGAAGACACAGTTTAGACTACGGCAGCAAGATGGGCACAGAGATAGACATTCTGGAGAGCCAATACACTCCCTTACAAAGGCACAAACTGAAACAAGAAATGGAAAACCCACCCCTGCTGAGTTCTCCTGCAATAGGAGCCGTGACTCTTCTGTCAGCACCTAACAGAATGAGGCATGAAAATACACAAATCAAAGCAAACAGAACTGTTGTGAAAAGCCTGGGAACAGAAAAGTGCTTATGCGGTGGCTTAGCCAGCTCTCAAACTCCAAAGAGAGACTTAAACTGTCTTGCTTCCACCTGTGAAACGCAAAATTTCAGTACAGGATTTAAGATCTGGCCTTTTGGGAATGCCAAGCCCAGAATCTCTGCATCCATACAGTACTGCAGGGAAGAAAAAAGCAGTCTCAAAACTTGAGTAGAAACAACTTCCAGTCATGCCCTCTTCACCAGAAATTCAGTCAGGCAACTAGCCTCTACCCTCACATTTGTCATACCCAGTGATTACACTGCTTGCAAAGAGTATCATTTCACATTTTCTGTAGTCCTCTTGCAACTAGCTTTTGTAACAGGTTGGTTTTTTACAATGCTCTCTTTGTAAAGACTGTATCTCTTTTTCTTTTAAAAGATCACCAAGGAGACTTCTCAATTTGTTGTGGAGACAAAGGACAGAGGGCAAATGGATTGTTAACGTGAGAATATCATCTGCTGTTTGCATGGGCTTATTGCACAACAGGTTATGAAGTCTGGGCACAGATTTGTGGCGGTTGGTTCTAGCACTTCAGCTCATCCACTTATGCCTGCAGACATACAAACATATTTGCATGGATGTGCAAGACTTACTTACATGCTTTTCTTTCTGTCTGCCTTCTACCCCAAAGCTGTTATATCGGCGCTAATAACACAACCTTCCTTTATAGCCATGCAAGAAAACATGCAGGCTATGAAACAGACTTTAACTGGTAGTTAGGATTTTTCTGCTAATTCATACGGTTCTTAATGCCATGCTGTTTAGGTCTGTAATAAATATTACCCTTGATAGGTTGGGATAAGAACTAAGCTAATATTGAAAGAATCTGTCAGGCTGCTTATTTATTGTTTTAATTTTATAACCATCTTGATGTAAATCCTATCAGACATTGGCTAGGTCTAAACAGGAATCACTAAGTCACCCGGTGAACTAATTTGATGGAAAAGCAGAAAAAGTAATATATTGAGTATGTTATAAATGAAGTTGTTAAATCATTCATTACTCACTGGAGTTGAAATGCTTTTTACTGAGTAACTGCAAAAACAGGAAAACCATTCAGAATTACAATATATATTTTTCAGGACATTTACTATGTCATATGTTGGACTTACCTTCTGCACAATGGAGGTATTCATTTATCAGCACTTACAAGTATTTTAAAGCTTATGAGCTAACATTTTCCATGCTGCATATCTCTGTTAAACACTTAACTGAAGAAATATAATTGTATTCATATTCCGGAAGAATTTGCTTTGGGTGACCGTGGAATTTACTCTCATTGCGGACACACTGCATAAGAGTCTGATCTGCAGCTTGCAATCATCTTTGTCTCCCTCTCTTCACTGAGAGCTGAACATATGTATTAACTCACAGGATCAGACCCATAGTTGGACCTGGAAAATCATTACGAATTTTCATTTCATTACTATTTAATGTAATAAAAAACCCTAATATTTTTCATTTGTCAATCAAGAATACCACCCACCTTAGGGGAAGCTTTTCTTTACAAAGATGCAATTGTGCCAATTCAAGCAGGTTTACTGAATTCAATTACAGATGATATTTGTGATTAGCCAGTTCATCATCCCGCGAACCCAAGTAAGAGCAAAGGGATAAGGAGGGAAAGATAAGTCTGCAGATTGCATTTTAAATGCTCAGCTGCTATAGCTATTAATATTAGGAATGTCCTTTTGTCAGTGTATATGAAATCTCTGCAGTCACATTTATATGCCCATCAAAGCTGGACTACATCGGTGCCATTGAGTCTCTAGGGGAAAAAGTCTTTCCTCCTGAACACTTCCACAACACTGAAAAAACCACAGTATTAAAACATATCAGAAAGAAAGAAAGAAAAAAAACCTTCAAAACGCCAGGGCTCTTTTCACAAGTCTGTTCTTGCTACATGACACAAATGGTGGCAAATCCCTGTTCCAGATGGACCAAGGGGAAGCCCCCAACAGGAGACTCAACTTCCATCTTTAAAGAAGAAAAAAAGAAGACGGGAGAAATAGCATCTAGAAACTTTATCTTTGTGATTAAATGAGAAAAATATTCTGTGATCTATTAATACCTCTGTTCTCCTGGAGAGAGGATAAAAAAGTTATTGAAGATGTTTCGAACCTTCCCTTTTATTGTTGCACTGGGGAGCATGTGCTCCTAGTTCACAGGCAGTCCCTTTTGGACTTCTGATGTCCTTGATGGCACGCTGTTCTCATAAGGAAGGGACAGCACAGGATTCCAGTCTAAAAATAAAGACCCATATTTTCTCCTTTCCAGATAATACCAGAGCACACCCTGTCAAAAACTGACTTAATCACAGGAGAATCCTTTCACTGTACTGGGAAGCACCCTGCGGTGAAGATACTATAATATGAGCCTGGCTGCTCACATGTCACGTGCTCGAGTCCCTTAAACATCTTGGTAGCCCTTCATTGGACTTGGTTTGTCACTTCTTTCTTGTATTGTCACAAATCAAAGTTTTTTCATTTTAAGCAACCTGCCTTCTTGTGAAAAGATATTTTAGGATGGAAAAAAAATTTGCCTTTCACATCCATAGCAAGTGAAAATAATATTTGGCCTTTATAAAGCATTCCATTCTTTTTTGCTGCAATTGGCTGCCTTTAGGATCTTACTCCAAATTTAGAATAATATGGGAGCTGTGGCTTTGTTTCTTTCAGTTTGCATCCTTGCACTGTCCACTATTTTCACTTCACATCTTTGGTTCCATATCATTTGACCTATATAGTAAAATACCAACACTGTACTTTTCTACTCCTATAACTGCTATTCATTCACCATCTTTTAATTCAATATAAAAATAGCTGCTTCTTCAACAGTCTCAGCCTGGCTAGTGTCTTGGGTAATTCTATTGACTACCATGGAGTTATCCAAAGATATTTCTGGCTCTCTCAGGTAAATATCAAACAAGAAGGATTGTGTGGTTCGTTGATCTAGAGGTAGTCATCTGCAAATGAGTTAAAAATTAATATTTCATTATCGCATGGAAAAAAAAAAACCCCTCAAATAACAGAGCTGAAATATGGGAAGAGTATCTGATTTGAACCTTAAACAACTTAGAGGAACAGAAGAATCAGTGCTATAATATAGATCAACACTCCTCTCTTTCTCTTTCAAGTATCTAGTACCAGTTCATTGAGAAACCAGTCCTGTGCCCAACAAAGAACAATTCTGCAGTTACAAGCCAATGGAGGAAGATTCTTCTCATCGATTAATGACTGGATTGATGTACTGAAGCAGAAAGATTTC
Organism: Struthio camelus; assembly: GCF_040807025.1. Lineage (NCBI taxonomy): Eukaryota > Metazoa > Chordata > Aves > Struthioniformes > Struthionidae > Struthio > Struthio camelus. Next base: position 103,439,409 of record NC_090943.1, read on the forward strand.
ATTCATATGTTAGTTTAATCTTCTCACAAACCCACTGGAGCCTTTTGCTCATGAGAATCTTGTGTCAGTGATTATTTATGCACTTTTATCATAAAAGATTTCCTTTTAACTGTTTTGAATGTGGTACCTTCTAATTGTATTGGATATTCTTGTTATATCTGCAAACCAGTAAGTATGAGCACGCAGCCAGCCTTCTCTGCACTATTCATTATTTTTACATTCCTCTATCATGTCACCTGTCATCTGGTTCCTCCCTAACCTAAGCAATTCTTATACATTTCATTCATCCTCAGGCCTTTTACATTTTCAGATCTCAGATAACTTCTGGTGCTTGGATTTTTTTTTCCCCTGATGTTTGTCAAGATGCAAGGTCCAGACAAGAACGCACCTTCTCACAACCAGGACAGAACAACAATTTATACAATAGCATAATAATATTATACAGCAGTATGCAACCATGTCTCACTCCATGTCAATACTTCATTTCCTTCAATGAGAAAATGGAAGAATGAAATGGATGGACAGGAAATTGAACCAAAATGCAAGATATATGACTTCAACTCCCAGCTAAGCAATAGGACTCCTTAAAAAAATAAGCTAGTCCACTAGTAAGTTGAAAAGACTGCTCCCTCCTATGTCAGTGGAACTACTTACAGATATAAAGCATTTGTGGTGTTATGTAACACCTATTTTTGTGTCAAAGTCATAAACTGTAACAGACCTACTCCTTAGGCCATTAGGAACAATTTATGCCTAAAAGTTATTCTGCGTATTTAAAATTCATCAATGTCTGTCAAGAGTATGAAATATTCTTTTTTGATATGCATTATCGCTCTTTAACCACATTTCCCAATACATTTTATTGTTATTATTGTTTTTCTTCCCCACAATGAGCTCAGTGGGTTCTGATATAAGACTAAAGGGCTTATAGGTTGCACAGGAGCTGAATTTCACAAGGGATTGTATATTTTCATTATCAGCACAGTCTCTTTATTCAGTTTGAAATTCCTTCCAAAATCCCGGCAACTTGCTGCAATTTAAAGGCTCATATTGCTCCAACCTCTTTCTTCCTTTCTCAAACATGTTTAAGCTTTACTACCTCTCCCAGAGCTACCCTTCACAGGTATCTTCCTGATAGATGGCATATCCACTCTACAGACAGCAGAATAACATAAACATGCCTGAGCTAGTGTTATTAGACTGAAGTTTGGAACAGAAGTAATCCAAGTGCAGCAGCACTGTGTCTGGTGCAAGACAATTTACTCTATTTCTTCATAGGCAGATGACCTACACAAATCACATTCTTTGGTGGATGGCTATCTGCAGGACAAGTAGACTCATTTAAAATGAGGTGGGGCGCTTGCAGCACTTAGAAGTCTACTGAATAGGATTCTCCATCTTCTGAAATATCCAGCTCACCCTTAATGTCTCTCAGCATTCCCAAGAGTTTGCAGAGTTCCAGCAGTCTTACTGACATTGCCTTGTACCTCTTCAGATACTTGTTCTTCAGTATCCCAGTCACATCCTACCTGCTGGGAGCAGGTATCTTGGGTGAAGTGTCAGTCTTGCTGAAGTCAATAGCAAACACCTGCTGACTTCTGCTGACTTCTCTGGGGCCTACATTTCATCCCATGACATTAGCAAAATGTTCAGGGTCATGATGGCACTGGTTTTCACAGCCCTTCAACCAGAGACAGGGATATGAAACAGGTCTGAAAACCAAGGCATCACAGATACCTCCAGGCCATGGTAACCGGTTAATATCAGAGGTGTGACCAGAAACAGTGACTTTGCAGGAGCCCTGTGCCCTCAGCAGTGAGTCTAGCTGCAGCTCAGGCTGCCTTGCAGGGACAAACCAGCTCTTCAGACTCTCACCCAGCAGCCTCAGAGCCTGTAACTAGCAAGAGAGAGTCACAGGGAGGGCTCATGTTCATTAGTGCAGAGGCTATGATTTCCATTAGCCTAGTGGAAATTTCACTCAGGACATTTTGATTGCTATTTGTGGTAGCCAACATGGCTCAGCTTCTTCTACAGCAGCAAGATAGACTGTCCTTTTGAAGACAGTACATGCTGCCTCTTCTTAAGTGTCCTTTTCAGTTAAGTTTAAAAAAAACAGACCAAGCTGGCACCTGCAGATCAAACTCGGCAGTTTCTTCAAAATTCAGTAAATCTAAAGTATGCCGCACACACAGCTACTATAATTCCCCAGGCTGGCACTTAGTCATCAGTCAAAACTACTCTCACAGCGCAGAAGTGGATTTCTTTCCCCTCTATTGCTCTCTAATGTTATTGATAAAAATAGACGGAACTGTGATTTTTCACATCTGATGTTGAGTTCTTGTCTATGCACTAAACTTAGGCTTCCCTTCTTTTAGAAGATGTATCTTCTAAAAAATACATTACGTGTATGCTGAAGATTTCTTCATAATTCAAGCAAAAGTTAGAAACTCTTACAGTTTGCTCAACACATACCGACCTATTTCATGTCAGTTACCATAGCGAAAGGTTCATTCACACTCTGCATTTTCTTTATCAAATAGCTTCAAATTCTCTTGCCAACAGCAACAATCATTTTGAACAAGTCTTTCTTTCTTCCAGAGTAGTATATTTCAGCTTAAGAAAGTAGCCACCTTTCAAAACTTCTGCAAAGCAGGGGACGCACTAGTTAAAGGAAATCAACTACAATGCTCAAAAACCCATCCTGATCCGTGAGGTATTATCTAACCCGTTTTGCAAAGTAATCAACTTTCGTTGCTTACACCATGGAACATGACAGGTTTTGTTGGGAAAAATACATGCAACAGGGACTGATTCTGCTCATACATACAGGACTTCTAAGAGTTACTTTACTGAATTACACCAACGAACCCCAGAGCACAGTGTGGACCACTGAAAATAGAAACTGTTTTCAAAAGGAGCTTTGACAGCTTGGGAAAATCAGGCCTGCTTTCAATGAGCTGGAGGCCCAGATGCACAAAAATGTGTAAGTGCCAACCTCCAACTGATTTCAGAAGCACAAACATGATCACTGATCTAAGCTGCTGGTAATGTCATTTTGGAAGTGATTTTACTCAATACCTCAAACATAATCATTCTCTGGCAATTTGCTTCTAAGCTAGTAAAGTACATAATTCAGTTACCTACACTGATGTTCTTCAAAACAAGTATATGAAACAAAAAAAACCACTTAGCTTAGATGCTGTTACTAATTCAAAAACTTGATGAATTCTGCAGGAAAAAAAAATCACTAGCTTTTGATAACTTTTTCATAAATTTAAATAACTTCTGGAAAAAACCTGGACTTTTGAGATAACATAGAGATCTTAAAAATAAAGAAAATAAATGTAAATAAATAAATAAAGCTTTGGTTTATAAATAAGCTAAATTTAAATCAACAAATAATACCTAAGGATCATAAAGAAATATATAAAACCCCAATATTTAGGTTTCAGTTGAAAACTGCTCTAAGCTTTTTTGGGTTTCCTTCTTTGCACAAGATCCAGGAGATGTGGACCCATGTGAATGGGAACAAGCTCTGCATGACTTCCCATGATCTGAAAACACCATGTTTTATTCAGCTGGAATAAATACTAGCAATATTAATATTTTGCCTGGTAGACATATTTACAATACTACAAGGATTTTATGAAATCATATTGCTTTTGCCTAGCCAATGATGCTTAACATTTTGTCTCCAAAATGCAGTAATTAATATTCCTAGAGTTTTCCACATAGCCAGTGACTTTTCCTGGAATTTGGCTTCATTGCCAGCTCAATCTGTGAATTTAATTTGTGCTAGCTATACTGACACGCTTCATTTTAATTTTACAGGCACGTATAAAAGTATCGTACACTTGTATGAAAACATTCAGTGAAATGTTATAGGTATTTAGGAGAAAAACACAGACAGATATATTGGCTTTTCCTCCATATGAACTCGAGGAATCCCGATTCAGTCTATATCTACTAGAAGGACTTTCTGAAAGACCATATTGAAAATTAACCGACCTCTAATCTGACACAGCATCTCCCATGCTAAAATAAAGCTAAAATAAACCTGTATATGCTGTAGGAAACCAAACTACTCTTGCTTTGTATGATGTGGTTCATTTTATCTATTAATTTTAACATCATCTGCTATCTCGCCATTCCATTTAGGCTGGCTTGGCCTTTGCAAGGCCTATAGTATGAACTCCTCTTGATTTCATTCCTGCTTCTAATTTTCTGCTCTAGATTTTCTAGTCTAGATTTTCTTTCTAGATTTCTTCCAACCTCAGTTTCTATTTTAATGAGTTGCTTACAATCACACTGCTGAGTTCTCTTACAAATCAGTGCTGGAGGCTATCAATGCACACATCTGCTGCCTGGGAGCTGACATTTGACTGGTGCCACTCAGCTGAGCAAGCTTTCTCCCTGTCACGTCTCCCTGCTGCCCCTCAAAAGAAGAATTTCTGCCACAAAGTCCGAATGTGTGTGTGGCAGGCATAACTCTTCCAAAAGAGGAGGTTAAGTTTTTAACACTGCTAAGTGTTCATTGTTCTAGTCCGGCTCATCCCTCACCTGTTAACTAAAACCAAAATTTCCCACTTTATGTTGCAGTGGGAAACACCTTTGTCAGTCAGTTTGACAGCAGTGAGGCCCTCAGCAAAAGTAAACCTACTGTGACATGAGGGACCACTGAGCAGTCCCAGGTAAGCAGGAGGGGCTACAATCCAAAAGAAAGGAAATGATAGGTACTGCAAAGGTCACCTGCCCCTCTAGAGCTGCTCTAATGAGATGGTGGGTTGTGGAAGTGAAACTGCACATCTAAAAACTTTTGTTGCTAATCACTATCACTGAAAAAAATGAAGCTCCTCCTCTCCCTAAATTAATAAAAAATAAAGACTGGCCCAGAAGACACCATTAACATCCACTCTTGGTAGAAATTTTGTAGGGACTCCACATACCTGTATGGGATGTAGGCATGGGAATACCTAGCTCTTTTCAAATGTCTCCTCAAATAGTTGCCTGTTGACTTTGTGTATGAAATGCCTATCTGGTTTCTGCCCAGTTCCAATTAAGAGAAGAACGCATATTACAAATGCCACCATTAACCTTGATGCTGGCAGTCGGTGATTAACGCCAGTGATTGCTCAGAAAGCAAAAGAAAGACAAATAAGAAACCCCTCCTGTCCCAGAGAGGAGGGTGGTCTTGCAGGAAGGGCTGTGAGATGCTTAACCTTCAATTTGTCTTGTATAGTTGGCAATTCTCCGGCTTGCTGAAAAAAATCTCACTGCAAGTTTCTCTAAGGGCTCTCTTTGGCTCAACTTTTTGCTCATTTGACCATCGACAGGAGCTTGTTAATTATGATGGGAGAAGAGAAGAGAAGAGCAACACCAAAGCTGCATGCATTGAAAACACTAACTACAGTTTCCAGGCTGGGAAATCTGGCACTTCCCAAGAGCTTTGATATTGTATGTTATAAATTGTAAAGAAATAAACATCATTAATCATGTTGGGGCCCTGGTAGCCAGGCCTTCTGCTAAAAAGTCCATGGGTCTGCAATGCTCCAGCCTAACCTTCTTCTGTCATAGATAGGACTGCATAAAGTCCAGTCTGTTTCCATTGTCTTTTTTTTACCTAAAGCTAGAGTTTTCCCTTATTTCATTAACATATTTCCCCCAACTGTACTCCTCTCTACCCCTTTTTGCCCTTATGCCCTATATACATCTTGCCATTTGTACAATTTATCTGACAATGAAGACCTACTCTTGAATACCGTCTGTGGATGTTATCACAATCCCGTTATCTATACAGTTTGGGGAGTCTATGCAAGAGAATAAGGGCTCTCTCTGTGGAGTTCTTAACATGGGGAGGGATCCTCATTCAATTGTACTGCCATCCAGTCAAAGACCAATTAAAGACTTCCCAATACTCAAGCGAATACTCAGTGAAAGCTGCATAGAATGAATACATGAAGATGGACAGTGTGAAACCAAGTCTCTTTCCACATGGGGTTGGTATGCAGGGCCTGAGACTGGTGTGTTCCCACAGGAACACAGGGAGACCATTCAACTCTGAGAATGAATAGTTCAACAAATGAGTTATTAAGAATTTAACTACACAGATCTCAAGAGAAATCCACTGAAGCCTATTAAAAATGGATTTAAAATTGCTCCTCTGTACAGAAAAGACACTAAATGCCAATACTGCAGGACCTCCTGACATTATGAGAACATTTGTATGGGCCATTGGGAAGTTTCCATTCCAATAGGCCTGAAGCTGCAGCAGTGAAATAAGAATCCACCCCAGCTTTAGCGTAAACGGCCAGATTCTGAGCACCAGCACACTCAACTAATCCACTGACATTCAGCGCCCAGTGCCTAAGCCCAGTTTTTCAGGATTTATACTGGTCCTACCACTATTAAAATCTGGCTCATAGTTAGCAATAGCTAAAGCAGCTCAGAAGCCAGATCAACTTCTTTCCGATTCTGGAAACAGTGCCTTGAGGCCAGGCCAATGCCCTTGTGGTTACTGTTGGGTGTCAGCCTTGGGAGAGACTGAACACACCAGGCCTGAAAGACTTAATGATGCCAAGTGCATGGTATACTGTCAGGTACCCTGGTACATTGTTCAGAATGTAAGTATCCCTAAAAGTACATAAACATTATGCCTTCTCATTTAAAGATGGTTTTTCTTTAGAGATAAAACGAAACCACTTACACTATACATGACTCTCTTCTCCAGTTACAGTCTTCTGGAAGAATGTACCATTTACATACAAGCATTGCACTTATTTTTCCAAGCTCTACCTTCTCTTTCAGCTCAAAACAGGTCTGTTTGAAAACAATCTGATTATAGGAACACCTACTCCCATTCTGCCACTGCACCGAAGACCAGGACAAGGGCACTCTGCGTAATGGACGTCATGCCCTCTGCACTGCTGCTAACACCTTCCCCCTTGGATGACCTGCCTCTGGGAGTCAAGGCTCATCTGGAGTTTTCCTTTGCTTTTGGAACAGCTCAGGCTGTGACAGGGCTCTGCTATCCTCCAACAGCTTCCTGAACAAGGCATCTGGATCCCTGACAAGGTTTTTACTCTGTCCATTTTAAAGAATGTAAATGGAACATTATAGGGTCCTGTAGTGTATTTTTCAGGAACTATGTGCAGATATTTCCAGCAAGTGCTCTTAATGGAAGCTTCTTTGCCAAGTATTGCCTCCTTCCCTAGCTGTGGTTTTGACAAAGCACTTTTGTTCACAATGGGGAACAGAAAAGCAGAACTCTCAGTCCTGTACACTTAATCACCCTATCCATGGCAGGCAAAATAGAAGGGTTTGTTTCTTTTTTCCGCTGAAGGGTCTACACATGTGAACTGTTAGTCCCCAGCTCTTACCTACCAGTCAGGATGATCAGACACAGTGAACTGCAGATCAAGTTAATTGAAAGTGATAGAAACAGTGAGTTGAAATCAACAGGCAAAGAGGTTTAAGTAAGTAAGTGCAGCAGGACTGTCTAAAAAACACAGGTAGAGCAAGACAGAGCAAGGGACAGAGAAGTTAAATTGTAAGAAGATTAGAGGATGGCAAGCAGAAAAACGTGAAGTTCCCAGCCAATATTTCAAAGCAGACTTTAGAATGGCCTGCATTGCTGCACAAAAGATTTGTCATTTATTTATTTATCCAACTTGTATTGATTTGGAAAACTAGCAAATATACCGCAAAATAAAAACAGTATCAGGAAAGCCTATATTTTGATTAGCTTGTAGTGCCATAATTTGCAGAAGTGCACTGACATTATGTGTGATGGAACTCAATAAACAAAATTAATGTAACATGCCTACCACTCAACATTTCCATAATATTTTAAGCCTTCACATTGCTTTGCAATATAAGTTTAATAAATTCATCTCTGTAAGGTAGGCAAATCTGATTAGCCCTATTTCACAGATGAGTTAACAGAGGCTTGGCAGGAGAAGTGATGTCACCCAAAGTAATGAAGAGAGTTGAGGGGAAAGAGCAGAAATCACTATGGCAATCTGGGGGCATAGAGACCTTGTCATGCCTTCTGGCCAATTATTGCGCAGGTTTCCCCTCATTCGTACTGCAGTGTAAAATTTAGAGATCTGCCTGGCTGTCAGTTAGCATTTCCATGGCCCCTCAAAGCATTACTAATAAGCAAACACACACACATACACACACACACAAACAGTCTGGACTTGGGTTCTGCTGCACAAACCCACAACAGACTCTGCAGCCTTCTAGCTTAGTCTGCAAAACTAACCCAGACAAAGAAAAATGTCTCCTGCCCAGCTCCAGACAGTAAAAACCTAGGCAGTCCCAAAATAACAAAAAAAGGGATAATCCTCAGAGGAGGACAGAAACGGTGCCAGCAGCAACCCACGCCCTGCAGACCTTCCTTCTGTCAAACATTGCAGCGGGCCGTGCAGTCCTTCTCTGCAGACACGTACATGTTCCCTTCGCACTGCTTGAGTTTCCCACTGAAAGGTGTGTTTGAAACAACAGCTGTTTTGCTGATCTTGCACCCAACCTGTGATGAGCTACCACCTTCTGGATTCATGAGGGTGTTTCAGATTTCCCTGAAAGACTTATTTTGCCATTGGCATTTATTTTGACTGCATATCATGTCACATCAGTTCAGCGCAAAGGGGAAGGGCTCTTACCAATGGCATTTTCTATTATGCTAGAACAGCTGTCAAGGAAAGGCTATACCTACTTCATGGCAGGGGAGAGCAATTTGAGCTTCCACAGGGGAAGAGAGCTGCAAGCCACACAAACAAAGCAGTATGGCTGACTTCTGTGACTTTTCTTCAGAATCTCAGCCCGCAAGTAATTCTTTTTCCCCCACATGATTTCTAAATAGGGTGAAAATTATAAGGCCTGGAAGCCACAGGCCTTTTGCTGTTTTTTTCCCCAAATCCCAATCTAAGCACAGCAGGGCAGGACTACTTCTTGGATGGGAGACCTTTAAAGGGCAGACCACTTACTGAAGATACTCAGTTCAGTTATATGACAAATGCTCTCTACGTAGAGGGGAAGAGAATCTTAAGTGGGATGCCCTCAGCTTACCTATCCCTAGTGCCTAAGTTAGGCGGCTACCTTCTCCTGGATCCCTGTACAGCCAACAGAGAAAAAGGGGTCTTTCTAACAGGCATTTAAAACATACAAATTAGTAGTGATGTAGAGTGACTATCCCCCATCCAAGTATAAATTTCTGAATTTCAGCTTTTTCTACAGCAAGTAAACACCAAGTTTTGGGGATATAAAAATGTCAGTCACTATCATATTAATCCAAAAACGTGACAGACGTGTCACTCGGAAAGTAGGGAAAAGAAACCAGTTAAGAACAGGGTCTGTGAACAAGCACGGCCCAAATATAATCTTGGTGCACTTCACAAAACTGGCTAGTCTGCTCGCTATGCAAAACAAACAGCAGCAATAAGTCAAATAAGGATTTAAACATCTGCACAGAGTATCATCCTTTAGAAAAGCAAACAAAAACTAAAAATGTGAGCCTGATTTTTTTTTTGGCCCCTTTCCCTCTCCCCCTAAAATCTACTGCATTACATTACAGCAACAACTCTTCCCATCGCTCCAATTCCCATCTGTGTTGCATGCTAGTGCAATAAAGGTGACTTCTAAGAGCAGAAGAATACTAAAGCATTTGTTTTGCCTATATTTTCCTCTACTCATTTCCCAGATAGCCTGTTTTTCTGACATTTTAAGGGTAGTTACATAAGGCTGGGGCTATGTCCCAAAGGGAGAAAATGGAAAGAAGCAGTTTCAGAATCTTCCTTCATTCAAAAGATTCCTACTTAGGCAGAGAAAGTAATTTATTGGAGAGCTGAGAGAACTTGTGCACAGAGGAATGGAATATATGCACATGCAACAGGGATAAAATATGACTACAAAACCTAAGTTTACTTCCACCTGATCTCTTCTATCTCTAGTTGTGACTTATGATATTGGCACTAAACAGGATCTATATGACAAAGGCCATGCATTTGGACCCCACAACAGGCTGGAATGATCTTAAACAAGCAGCAGTATAAAACGTTATCGGAGTAATGCCAGTTAAATGTTACAATAGCTGAGATACTTAATATACACATCTAGACAAATATACATCATCCTATGGCAGACAGCAATCACTACCACTTTCCGAACACGTTAAAATCTATAGTAAAAGTTCTGTGGCATGTGAAATCATGACAGACAATGTGGATTATGAAATTCCCTTTTAATCTCTTTCATACAAAAGGGTCAGAACTGAAAAGCTGGTTTTATTATTTATACAGTAGAATATGGACAGACTGGGCCATTTACTGCACACTTGAAGTTCACTGCAAAAGAGAATCACCTTCATGAGAGCTCAAAGTGAACAAGCATAAATGGCTCAGACCAGCAGAGTGATGGAAAAAGAAGAGATTAGATCAACTACCCCTGTAGGAAAGAGCTTACATCGCAATATCTCATTTGCTGGAAGTGCTCTGATCTAGAAAGAAACTGTTCACTCCACTCTTATATGGGAGACCAGACCACAGCTCACAAGACAGATGAGAAGAGAACTCATCTGTTGACCTTAGGTCAATCAACTCCGTAAAGAAACAGAGGCAGTCTCTGAGTCTAGAGCTGGCATTCAGCTATGTGGGTTACTGCCCAAAAAGTCTACGGAGACATTTTGATTTTCTGCTAGATTTTTTTTTATTTCAGAAAGAGATTGGTCCAATTCAGGGGACTAGGCTTTCCTAAGGGAACTGGTCTTGAGGTGTCAGGCCATTCCAGTTATTCTTTATCTTTCTGCAGACTGCAATCTGTACTTCTCATTTTCTCAGAGCACAATAGAGTTAGGATTACATTAATCTCTAGCACACTACTTTGCTTTTCTACATTCCCCTTTAACATTTAGCGGCCATGTTTGTTTATTTGCTTTGTTTTTTCTCTGTCCTAGGAGGAGGCGTGATTGCTCCTCAAAATACTGGGAGAAGGGCTGTTTTGGTTTTTCTATACTGAAACACAAAAAACAATAAAGGTTTGACGTTTGCCTCTTAAGATAAATTTTTCTTAAGGCTCTTAGAGCATTAAGGACACACTCACTTGAACAGCATTTCAAATGTCTATCTGCAACCTGTAGTGACTTTTAATGTGTTCTAAATCAACTTATCACTTAAAGCTCTAGCAAGAAAAAATGGCTCGAGTGAACTGAAGACATCTCAAACCAGCCTAATCTCACTTTATCCTAAATTAAACTTGTCTTGTAGCATAGTAGTAGATTGGAAAGGTGCTATCAAGAGACTAGAGCAAAAGGAAAGTAAGAGAAGCCCCCCTCCCCCACCATAGTCAACCTTTTTTTGCTTTCTTCTAATGTAGACAACAGACCTCATCTGACATGACGTGTTTTACATCTTCAAGTGCAGTGCAAACTAAGTAATTAATCCTCACAATGAGGGACAGGTCAGTAGTATCACATTGAGATAGACAGGTTAACATTAAAACTCAGAACTACTCCAGTGCTTCAAAGGGCATCCTGGGCCCTTCTGTTCAAGTCTTGAGGGCTTCAAAATCAAAAGCTCTCATTTTGCAAGTAAAATTATTTGATTTTGTGCTTTGCTTCAAAAGCAGCCCTAAAAAACTCAGAGCGGGCTTTGAAAGAGACAAAGGACTGTTCTTTGCTTTTTGTACATGCCTACTGCTAATCAAAGGTATGAAAGTCATAATATTTGTCTTTCTGCTTTGTTTTCAGATTATATTCTCAACACAACCTAGCACTTAGCTGTTTCGAAAACTAGGCAACTTTGTACACAAGCCTAAAAATGAACATAGCAGGCTGATTTCTAAAGTCTGAAAATTGTAACTGACAAGTTTAGTGTAAACAAGAATCTAGTATCCGACAATTATGGGATGAACATTTCTCCTCTTAGCTCACAGTGTTTTTTTCTCTCCCTTCAGGCAAAGCGTTAAAGTGCTGTTCTTCTCCTACCACTGACTCTGAAGTGACACTGCAGGATTCCCGTTTTGATTTTATGATTTGTTAATTTGTCAGCTTTCAAGGAAAGGCATTTTACTAAACGCCAAGCTGCTCCTGGAGCCTCTTTAAATTCACGTTGTCTTTTCACACGTCCTTCCTAATAATCTTGCCACTATAGGATGGTGCTGCTGATGGTGTACAAGTCAGAACAGACTCACCTTCCTTCAGCTGTGTCACCTCTGCAGCACTCATCATGCTAAAACTAAACTCATTGGAACATCAAGTCTGGGTCAATCCACTAGTGAGACAAGTGCCATTTTTAGACAGCTCAGGAATACCAATCCAGGCCAGGGGGAAGAGCTACACAAGCGGCAGGGCATATTGCCCTAGAAGAGAAAGCATAAAATTGGCCACTTCCAGGAAGCAGTAAATTCTACAGAAAATTAGGACTGGCATGGTATTTCCACGTGGACTGCTGGGAAGGGAGAACAAAGCCAAGGACTCAATCCAGTAGAAACAGCTGCAGAAGTTGCTAAAACAGGGCCCTTGGGCCATTCCAAAATTTTTCTGCAGTTCTTGTTGGATCTCCTCTCCCTGAGCTTACTGGCTTCTGACTCTTAACTCTCTGCACTCTCTTCATCTCAGCCCCACTCTACCTCAGTGCTCTAAATTGTTTTAGTCTTTGTCTTCTTCTCATGCACTGGGTCTTCAGAAAGCTGTTTCAGGCAGGGATCACACGCCTAATTTTTGCAACAACTTCTGCCATAATGGAATTTTGTTCTTGGTTCTTCAGGCATCATTGCGTTATGTCTAATTACTGATAAACATGGGTACTAATAACATAAACATTACCAATGCCTTCACGTGCACAGCCCCAAAGGGTTAAACACACAACAAGGAATGGCATAAACAGATAGTGCTAAATGCTAAAGACAGCCACTTCAGCCAGGGAGGGCACTGCCAAGATGTTCCTGGACTGTACCTACTCAGGGTATTGCTTGCACAACCATGCAGATACTGAAAAGGAAGGAAGCGTCCTGGGATGTGACTTCTTGGAAAGGCAATGGTGCAGTCACTGTCTCCCTGTCCGCTGGGGAGAAGCGAATACCCAGGTCAGTAGGCCTGTTCATTATTGAGGACAGCACAGTTTGAACGAGACGTTTTCCCTCATCCTACTTCTTGCTTTATGTTCTTGAAGACCGCTACCTGTTGTCCTAGATACCTGCTCAGATTCCCTCATACTAATGCAAAGCGAGAGAAGGGGTCATGTCAAATATCCCGAAGTCACTTTGTAAAGCATTAGTCATAGTCAAGAAATAATAAAAGAGGCTCAGTCAGGGGACTGACAGTGGGACTGTGATTTTTTTTGGCTCATTCAGGTACGAAACACTATGGCTTCAGCAAGAGTATTCAACCAGTTTGGTCATTTGGTACTCTTCAACCCAGCAAAACTGCTTCAGAACTGCTACCTTGAGTCTTGGAAGTAGGTCTGAGGAAGGGAAAACTGGTGTTAGTTGTGCTGAGTATGACATTTTGACTGCCTCCTGAATTGTCTGGCCTGACAGAAGCTGAAGGTCCTTTCACACATTTCTGCTGCCCACTGCTGATCTCTAGTGTGTCATGCAATCTCCTTCGTAATTATTATTATCTTTCAGTATCAACGTGGTCCAATCTTCCAGGTTCTTGATTCAAAAGACCTGCTGATGTACTCAGTTTACTTTTTCTCTGTTCAGCCTATTTATTGGCCTAAAAAGACATGTCTCTTTTTAAAAAAAAAGCACAAATGGAAATATTATTATTGATCTTATCATCTTTTGCATTACCAGACCTTATAAACCTAAAATTGCAGCTAAATTGGAGGTCATCATTTTATTTCAGGAAGAATTTTCAACATGGTACAAAACTGAGCTGAAGGGTTCAGTGTAGTTAGTTATTATTTAAATACACACACAGAGACTCATTTAGACTTGGCAAACATAAAACAACCAGAAAGATTTATGTGTATCCACATATGTAGACTAATGTTCATTATCCTCTTTGGCCTCCGTCGTCTCACACGTACTATTTGCTCTGGGATTTACTGAATCTCTGCTTTCCATATCTTTGTGAAAGCAGGGGCTATCATTTTTAACCTCTGATACAACACTTAATGAAGCTATTTCCAAGGTTACACTGCCCATTTTCACACCATAGCTATGCGGTGATCTTCCTTAACTGATTAGACAAACACACTCATTTGCTTAGTCCTTGTAATTTCTACCCCTTTAAGTATCTGTTCTTCTTGGGCTGTATCACCTTGCAAACAGTCCTATCATCTAAACTAGTAGTTTGATTCAGTTCTATTTGAAATTCCTATTATGGGAATATTAGCCTGAAAACTGTCTGGTATAGGTGGCTACTAAATAACTTTGATGTAACTAGTCTCCTTGTACCCTCTCTGACACCATCAGTACAACAAGCAATATAAAATCTTAATGAGGATGAAGCAACAGGTCAGAGAAAAATAAAGAGACTCTCAGCTCTCAGCAGGGCCAGTCCTATGTCCAAGTATGGCCTTACATTGGGGATATTAATGCTATATATATATATGTATATATGTATATCCTTAAAAATAAAAAATAGGGTTAAAAACCACGGACCATGAGAACTTATTCTGAATGTGAATAGTCTGAGGCTATACATTGTATACACACGCTGAATCTGTGACTTCAAACAATTGCTACAAATTCGATCTCTGACAGTGTACTTTGTTTCCAAATCTTGGTAATGCCAGCGTGTGGTTCATTCTTCGATAGGTAATGAAAAGAGGAGGTTTTTCTCAGTGAAAGCTGCATCATCCTACAGGGCTTGAGCTAGGCACATGCTGCTAAGTCAAGGCAGGGTATTGACAGGAAACTGCTGTGACAGATTTGTTTCCCCAAGCAGATATGACAACAAGGTGATGATATCAAGCACTGCCTGATGCAGGGGAGTAAGGAAAACAAGGGAAGGAAAAGAAAAAAATAAGAACAAGTCCAAAGTACTGGGAACTAAGTGTTCATAGGCTCCATCGGCTCTCCTATTTTAGACTTTTTCTTTTAATTTGCTTTTATCGCTCAAAAGGCCTTGGGTATAGCTAAGATTTCTTTACTCAGCACTCATTATATTTCATGTTCTTTTTCCTGAGGATGAAAGATCCTGCAGTAAATGCATTGAAGGACTTAACTCTAGTGCAGCCTCTCCCATTACTGCTTCAAACTCTTCTGAAATGCTGGCTTGTAGTTTTTGCCAGTGATCCTCTGCTAACTGTACATCAGGGGGACTGTCCCTATCACTTTCCACTTGGTAAATCAATTTTTGATGCTGGGATTCCCCCTTCTAGTCAGTCAGGATCCTCCTCCTCATCTTTACACCACTTAACAAGTCCCAGTCTGAGGGCCCAGAGCTGGAGGGATTCCCCTCTCCCATAAGGAGTAAACACTAGCACTGCAAAATATGTAAAATAAGTCAGAACCAAAAGGCATATACAAGTACAGGCCTTTTGTGAATTAAACAAGATTGTGACCCATTAGATCATCTAAACAGGGCTGCAGAAATGCCTGAACTAAGCCATACAACAGACACAGCATTTAGCAATTTTCTCTGTCAAAGAGCAGAGGAGGCAGATGATATGGTGAAAGCTGGGGATCCCAAGAAGTCGGGCTGTAAATTAACCATGCCACAGACAGAGACACATCAGAGCCAGCCCCATGTCAACAGCCCAGGTCCGTCCGGCTGGACGTAGTCACTCAAAAACAAAGCTGCTGACTGCAACTTCACTGCTTCCCAAGCCAGCTCAGTGCCTCTTGGGCAGCATCTTGAGTTAAAAAGCCCTAGCGGATCTGAGCTGGCTCTGTGCAGAGCTACCTGGGTTGTCTGTCTACACAGTGTTCCCCAGCAGGTCTTGGCAATAGTCCCCAACCCCTGCTTGATCAGAAATATTCTACCATTTGGTCTACCATTCTGTCCCCAGAGCCATGAGTAATGACAGGTAGCTATATATTCAGTTCATTGCATTAGTCCATCCCCTAAACAACTGGATCAGGGAACAGAAATGCTCCTGACCATCCCTATTTTAAACCATTCTTCAAGGTTCTTGCAACATTTTTAAAATACCATTTTAAAGTGAAAAGTATATTGAGCAATATAACTTTTTATAGGGTCAAAACATGACTACAAGCACTCCTGTTCTTCTTTATGCTTTCAAAGAATCAAAGTCATGACATTAAAATAGCACATGCTTGCATTGAGTCTTCAGCAAACTAGCAACAGGGAGGAGTGCACATGTTAAACAGCAAAGCCAAAACCTTACTGCTCTTAACCCTTTCTGAGGACCTCCTGTAGAACAAGTTCAAGGGTGAAATTACACCAGCTGTCTAGGCAGATGAAAAACCATCTGTGCAGTGAGACTAAGCCTTTTGCGCCTGAGCCTAATAGCTTGAGTAATGAGCAACCTTTGTGAGGAGCAGGAGAGTTTCCTGCCTAGAAATTTAGTGCTTCTCTTCAAATACAGTCTGCCTTCCCTCCTGCCACATGGTTTATATTCACCTTCGAGAAGGGAGGCCTTGTTCTTTCCTAAGAACTAACTATGCCTTTCTACACCTTTGATGGACTCACATTAATCACGTAGTTCAGGGTTATTCGACAGTAACACAGGCAAAATAATTACATGCCCACAGGCCATGTGAAATAAAATTAATTCATGGGCTATATTTGCCACCTGCTCTGTGCATTTACTCCCCTAGCCCTGCCCAAACAAAACATTTAATTGCTGGGATTCGTGCATGTGGAAGAATGATTGAAACTATAGCTAAATGAATAACTTCATTTTTCATTAACACAAAAAGGTGTCATACTGTCTATAAAGGTAGGCAAACGCAGGAAACTGGCCAGAGGATTCATGTATATATGGCATAAGAAATTTTAATCCATAAATCATATATCAAATATTTCCTTGTTCCAGTCTAACCACTCCAGGTTTCTTACGATTTTACTTCCCAGTTTAACTTCACTACAGTTCAGCCACAAAGAGTTCCAGTGCAGGAACAGCAACAGGCCCCATATTGCAAATGCTTGGGTTAATTGAAAACAAAGCTTACCATGCCCTGGAAAAAATAGATGATTCTTTTCTATGCCTTTAGACATAGAGGCTCAGATCAGAGTCTGTCTTCTCCTGCTCAAAATTCTAAAATACATGTTACAAAAATAAAAAAATGTTTTGAAAATGAAAGCAAATTAAATCCGCCAAGGGACAGATCTATTTTGCGCTCTGGCAGTTTTCCTGAGGTTTTACTTTAATGGTTATTGTTTAATTTCATAAAATTGAGTAACTAGTGTAACAGCACCTCAACTGCCTAATACAAATAGCCCATTAAAATATGGAGCATTTTGTTAATAAAATACTCTTTCAAATGCACTGCAATTCCCCAAAAGCCTGTGTAGTTTTAAGGCCAGTAAGCCTTTCTAACAACCATCAGTAAACCTTGGTTTTCTTAAATGGTCCATTATTACACCACTTCTCTCAGAAGACGGTTTTACATCACAGTTAAGCAGCAAAGCATAGGAGATAACTTAAATATGGCCAAATTATTTCATAACCCTCCAGGGGGTTGTAGAGTAAAGGAACACAAGAAAATCCCAGTCATAACTTCATGGACTTCCTCTGCGCATTGACCGTAGTTCCCACTATGTCAGCTGGTGAGGCACAGGCAGAAGTGTGTCATCAAACATAATGCAGAATGGGAGAAAAGCAGTCAGTTTAAACGAGAAAATTAGTTTTTGGTAATGTTGTGCTTGATTTACTGTTGAACATTTTCAGGGGAAAAAAAAGACCAAGCACACTTAAGATGCATAATTTCTTTTCATCCTTTTCCTCTGCTCGGTTCTCTCTGGATCTGATGTGTAGCACCAACGAGAAGAGAAAAATTTCCTACCCGTACCATGCCTACGTTGGATCACAAAGGCTGACAGATGTTGTTATACTCTTTTAGACTAGATGTTTCATTTAGTTTCACCTATCTCACCCTCATCTCCATCCCGGGAAAGGTGATGGAACAGCTCATCCTGGAGGTCCATGTGGAGGAAAGGAAGGTGATCAGGAGTAGTCAGCATGGATTCACCAAAGGGAAATCATGCTTGACCCATCTGATAGCCTTCTCTGGTGTAATGACTGGTTGGGTCGATGAGGGCAGAGCAGTGGGGATGTTGTCTCCCTGGACTTCAGCAAGGCTTTGGACACTGTCTCCCATCACGTCCTCCTAGGCAAGCTCAGGAAGTGTGGGTTGGATGAGAGGACGGTGAGGTGGATTGAGAACTGGCTGGATGGCAGAGCTCCGAGGGTTGTGGTCAGTGGCGTGGAGTCTAGTTGGAGGCCTGTAGCTAGCGGTATTCTCCATGGGTCAGTCCGGGGTCCAGTCTTGTTCAACGTATTCATCAGTGACCTGGAGGAAGGCACAGAGTGCACCCTCAGCAAGTGTGCTGATGAGACTAAACTGGGGGGAGTGGCTGACACACCAGAAGACTGTGCTGCCATTCCGAGGGACGTGGACAGGCTGGAGAGCTGGGCAGAGAGCAACCTCCTGGAGTTCAACAAAGGCAAGTGCCAGGGTCCTGCACCTCGGGAGGAATAACCCCCTGCACCAGGACAGGCTGGGGGCTGACCTGCTGGAAAGCAGCTCTGCCGAGAAGGACCTGGGAGTGCTGGTGGACAAGTTAAGCATGAGGCAGCAGTGTGCCCTTGTGGCCAAGAAGGCCAGTGGTCTCCTGGGGTGCATGAGGCAGAGTGTTGCCAGCAGGTGGAGGGAGGTGATCCTGCCCCTCTCCTCAGCCCTGGGGAGGCCTCACCTGGAGTCCTGTGTCCACTTCTGGGCTCCCCAGCACAAGAGAGAGCTGGCAGTACTGGAGAGAGTCCAGGGGAGGGCTACAGAGATGATGAGGAGGGACTGGAGCATCTCTTCTGTGAGGAAAGGCTGAGAGGGCTGGGCCTGTTGAGCCTGGAGAAGAGAAGACTGAGAGGTGATCTCCTCAATGTGTACAAGTATCTGAAGGGGGGATGTCGAGAGGATGGGGCCCGTCTCTTCTCCGTGGTGCCCAGTGACAGGACAAGAGGCAACGGGCACAAACTGAACCACAGGCAGTTCCATCTGAACCTGAGGCAAAACTTCTTGACTGTGAGCGTGACCGAGCACTGGCACAGGTTGCCCAGAGAGGCAGTGGAGTCTCCTTCCCTGGAGATAGTCAAAACCCGCCTGGATGTGATCCTGGGCAACGTGCTCCAGAGGACCCTGCTTGAGCAGGGGGATTGGACTAGATGATCTCCAGAGGTCCCTTCCAACCTAAACCATTTTGTGATTCTGTGATTCATCAGAGTTCACAGTCACTGGTGGGCTGCCGGATTTTAAGCCTTGTCTCCAAAGACACTATCAAGTGTTTCTTATTAGTTGCTATGTGGCAAATGTCTGCTAAAGACTAGGAATTGACCACAATCCCCATTTTCCGGACCCCACTCCTTCACAGCCATTTGACAGATATATTTTTCTTTTTCCTCACAGGCTTCTAAGGAACAATATTCCACAGGCACCAGCAGAACACAGAAAAATAAATCACATGAACTCACTACAAGTTTAAGATGCAAGACCTAGAAAATCAAGAATCAATCCTCATCAGCGGACTGAAGACATAGGCTCAAATATCTCTAACTTCAAGGCCCAAAAATGAAGCGTTTTATCACAAGATTGTCAAGACTAATGAATACATTATCTGCATGTCTTTGTTAGGATGTCAAAACTGACATTTTTTAAACGTCTTCATTGTCAGAGGTCTGCTGCTCTTCAACCTTCTGGGGAAAAAAACAGTCTTTTTTAAGTGTCAGCACTATTTAACAAGTTAAGTTACAAGCTAGTTCCTGGGATCTTTAGAAAACAGGAGTCCTACTTGCTATTCATCTACTTACAGAAAGTTTTTTTTTCTGGTTTATTTCATTTAGATTCTTTTATAATTGCTTTTATCATTCTTCCCGGAGTCATTTCAGGTTAACTCACTTCACTGGATACACTTGCTTAAATACAATCAGTTCATGTTTGAAGGTCGTCTTTGAACACATTATGACCAGAAAACTTCAGAATGAAAAGAGCAAGACTTAAGGCTCCACCACACGGGACTGCCATTTTCAGAAACACAATAACCCTGTTGCTAAGACAACCCAATCTGCATCCAAACCTTTCTGGAGTTACTTGCAAAGACTTCAGCTTTTTTATACCATCTCTCTCTAATTTTGCTTAAAAATCCTATTTGTCTATCTGAAAAAAAATTTTCAGCAAAATGACCTTGACTTGAAATCTTATCTTCAAACTTCAAATTAAGAAAATACATACTTTAAAACCTCACATGTAATATGTTAAATGGCTAGTATGTCTTCCCACATAATACTAGGACTCTCTGGTGCCAAACTTCCTCATGAATAATCCCTAACTCAGTATAGTTTTTCCACAATCCAGTTGGCACAAACTTTTTTTGTAACCCACAAAATGTATTTGAGCATTCAGGATAATATTTTGGCTCCATTTCTGAGCAAGAATGAAATGCAAAAATGAATGATACATTTCAGGGATACATCACCCCCACTCAGATTTCACCTGAAATTAGACAGGAACTTTATAGTTGAAGTTTGCAAGTGAATGTAAATCAGGTTCACTGTGAATATAATGTTAAAATGATGATTTAAAGACACTTCAAAGGATAATTGAAAGCCGATTAATCCAAATTTTGATTCATGTCTTTTGTCTTTGTACTTTGAAAGCCAACACAGCTTCCTGCAGTTGGTGATATAGGATCATTTTTCAAAAACATATTTCTCTTAGCTAATGCAGTTCAAGAATAATTTAATTCTAAAATTTGCTCACAGTGTTTCAAAAGTAGTATTGGCTGTTACACCTTCTCTCTTCCAGATACACTTGCAGTTTACAACCAGCGCATTATAAGGCACAGTTACCAGTAAGATTCTCTCTGTATTCATGCTGCAGCCCTCTAACCAAGCATCACCTGCTGGAGCCATGTGCATGTTCCAGTCATACGAGGAAGGAGAAGTACAATATTGTAGCCCCATCCTGCACAGCACCTACATCTCCAGCTATGTTGCCTCATTAGAAGCAGCAGAATACTTTTATGAGTAGATTAAGAGGTTTCAGAGCACTATCCATCCTACACAGTTTTTCATAATGGTGTATTTCATACGCCTTTAAAGCCAAACACACCATCACGGGCTTCTTGTCTGATCTCCCTTCACAGCAAAGACAACAGAATTTCTCCTAGTGGGTAACTTATTTTGAGACCACTGACTTGGTGGGTTACACTAAAACATTGTCTTTCAGAAAATACATCCAAATTTGGATAACAGACCTTTTCTCTCCGCTAAGTTTACTTTAAAATACACAGTTCCCAAGCAGCATATCCCTTTTCCTTTCTCCTTGGCCAGTTGATTGATATCGGATGCAGGACCTTTACCCAATTTGCCACTGCCCATAACTGCTTTTAAGAAAAACAGGCTGCACAATCAGATTTGCTGATCTAATTAACAAAAGAAAAAACACCTGTAGATTTGCACCGGGTTCTGACTTTCTTTTTTTTAGGAAGAGATGTCGTTCCTAGTACTCCATGGACTCTGTTTATACATCAAAAAGAAACAAACTTGTAGAGAACTTCTTCCTCTTCAGTTACAGTTTTAGAAGCTTGTGCTGTTCCAGGTACATTCAGAATCCTATGCTCTATGGATAAGGGCATAAAATGTAATTTTAGTATGTCTTATATTTACTAATTCATCACATAGCAAACGACATGTTTCACAGAGGCAGCAAAACCACCTTGAACTGCAATGCTGGGTGTTCACACACAGTCAGTTACCCCATGCATAACACCAGTGCACATCATTCCATTTGTCCCATTTTTACAATAGCACAGCTGAAAACTAGAAAAAGGAGGGAGTCAATAAACTGTCCGCTTTTGCTTGCAGTTTACACACACAGACAGACATATGTACACACAAATAGTGTACATAGGTCAAAAGTCAATAAAACAAAGATATCATATAGCAATGCAAGAGCAGGGCAAGTGACATGAGTCAAATCGAAAGTTGATCATTTTAAATGTTTCCATAATCACAAAAATCTGAAAAATATGAAAAGCAGCAGTATTTTACTAAGGGAGTAGGTTCAACAGGGAGGGCTCTTTTCTGTTACAGCTTCTTTCATTATTAGCACTGAAGCATCCAAGCATTCAGTCATCTACATCGTATTTTTGGCTAAGCATGTTTTTTCCCATACACAACATTGCTGAGTAACAATAAGCCACCTGACCAGATGTGTGTTGTCAGTCCCCCCCCCCCCCTTTTTTCCCCCTTTCCCTGCCCCATTTTTCTGTAAAGGTAATCCGAGCAGTGGAAAGTTTTAATCATATAAGCAGAACCCTTTCTCTATGGTTCAGAATAATCACTGTCTAGCTCCTGCAATGTTGAAATAGGTGGTAGAGTAACACAATGCCCATTTGTAAATAAAAATTGCATTCTACACTTTCTTCTTGGCACACAGTAATGGGAAACCTGGTGCTCTTACTGGCAGGACTCTACCACAGAAGCAGAGGCAAAGGAGATCAAACCACTGATCACCTAGAGGAGAATTTAGATGTGACAGAGCAGAACCAGCCAACAACTGCTATTGAGAAGATAAATACAAACTGAAATGTCACCTGTATTTATGTATCTTACTATCTACTGCAGATCAACAGAAATGACATAGTTAAAATGCATATACAGTGCTTACTGAATATATAGCATGTGAAATTTACAACTCTGACCCACTTTACAAGATATCCATGAAAATTTATTTAAAATTTATTTTAAATAAAATAAATAAAATAAATAAATAAAATAAATAATAAAAGCTGCTTATTTTAACAGCAGGACTTTGTACAGAGCCTTGAAAAATGTTTTGTTTTTTATTAAACTACTATATTCTTCCACAGCAAATTACTTCAGCTTTATTTCAGTTGAGGCTATTTTGCAAACGCAAAGAATAAATGAATCCCAAGAGTATTACAAAACTTCCGCCATAAACATGTAAATGGATTGTCCCTCCATTAATATCTCACTAAACAGCAACACTTTAGAAGCAATCATTCTTCTGTTGCTCACAACATAAAAGCCAAATGATATTTTCTCTACGAATCATTTGACTATTACAAGATTAGTGTAAAAAGGGGCTGGCTCTAGGCAGGGTTTTTCCTAAAAGACAATAAAGTATTTAGATCATCTTGCAAGCAGGTTTACAGGCGCCACATTAGTGTTTTCATGTCTGCTCAGCTATAAGTAACATCTGACATTTGTTGATATGATTGTTTTAGAAAGAAGTAGATTTCTCCACTAAATTTGGGGGCATTGAAGTGCTAACATCAGCTTGTACCTACTTGATTTTCAGATAACAACAAGCAAAAATACAAAATAACCCTCATTATTCTTTTATTATAGCTGTCCCATAGCACATCTTTACAGAAGCGCTGGATCTTCCACAAGAGTGGAATCAGGCTTTAGGAGCAGTAAGACAGAATGAAGAATAACAGTGCTCTAACATATATTTGTGACTCTTCAACGCCAGCACTAGATGAACTTATCTACAGAAACATCATTTCCAGCAACCAAAAAGAGTTTTCTTAAACACAAAAACACCCCAGCACACAGGCAGCTGTTTATTCCTAGGGTTAGAGCCAATTATATACCTCTTTAACGTTATTTTTTTCCCCACAGTGAAATAAAACAGGGCAACATCTTTTTTTCTTATTTAATTGATTCCGTTTATTTCCTATCACCACCTTCCTCTTCAGTAGTACTTTTTCATACCCATGCCTAAAAGAGAGACACACATTTTGTGAGGCTCTCTTTAAATTGCATTAGCTGACTGATTTGGAAGGACCGTGCCCTCTGCTCCTTAAACTCTGGAGAAATACATTGAACTTCACAGCCATATTCTATTCAAAATTTACCTCTGCTCATAACAAAGACATTACTTTTCAGAAAACTGTAGCTGATATCAGGACATTTAAACACGAATCAGTTCACTCATCTGTGCATGTACAACACACAGAGATACAAGTGTGCAGAAGTCTCTGCCTCCATTAGGAACTGTTGACTTTCTTCTCTTTTCTAGATTTTCGCAATCCTCTGCTGTACATCTCATGCACTTATTACAAGAGGTAAAGTATTTGGTGATCTAGCTGCTTCGAGAGAAGCCATAGCACTTGTTAATTACATCAGTATCCAGCTGAGGACTGTGCAAACTCAGTTTTACGGAAACACCAACATAATCATCTTGACTCCAGTATCACAAATATAGGTCTCCTTTGTGACTACTGCAAAGTGGCTCAGAGTCACTCGGTTGATGGATGAGGCAGCGATGCTGGTGTTTAGCACCTGGACACCCACCCAGGCATGGCCTGACTGTGCCTGGATCCAGTCTCCCAGCATATGTTGGAGCACCATGGATGCTACTCTAACTTGCACCAGCAGTCAGGTATCATCAGGGCTATCACAAGCTACGCTCTTTTCCCTTTATTCATCCTATTAACATAGGTCACAGCAAGAGGACTGTGACCCAGGCACGATGACAGAGGCTTTGCACTATCAGAGAAGCTGCATAGGGATAACCCAATGGATCAGTCTCCTACGAGCTGACAGTGCCCTAACACATTTGATATTGATATCAAATATTGATATCATGTGTATCCTTAATGACGCACTTAAAATATTAACCATTTTAAGCTTCCAGTCTCTCTTATTTTGCATTTCTTTATAGCCAGAGGAAGTGTTGCCCAATACTAAATAGAACTTTCCTATGTAATGTAAAACTGTTGATCTTATCTATTTACTAGGTCAAGAACGCTAGGTTTTACTTCAACTAGCATTGCAGAGCTAAATCAGCCATAGGAACATTACAGTTAGATTTTCATCTGCTTTTATGCAGCAGTCAAAAAATTGCTTGCTAAGTTCTGAGTGCAAAATATTTGCTG
Source organism: Struthio camelus (assembly GCF_040807025.1). Taxonomy (NCBI): domain Eukaryota; kingdom Metazoa; phylum Chordata; class Aves; order Struthioniformes; family Struthionidae; genus Struthio; species Struthio camelus. The sequence goes on from NC_090943.1 coordinate 103,464,445, forward strand.
CGAGTGATGCTCAAAAAGAGGTAGAAAGTGCATACGTTGGTTTTAGATCACAGGTTGACTGTGCAGCACTGGGAATTGGAAATTGTCTCTTCTTTTGAAGTGTAAACTGAGCAGATTTGATATGCAAGTCACTGAGAGAGAACCTTACTATGTCATTTCAACAGTCTCTCTTTCCTGGCTCACTTTAATTGGACAACAATTGCAATTCTCTTTATGCTACATACTCTTTCAGATCAAGTTCGTATATCTGGAAGTTTCTTCTCCTTAGTAACTTGTATTTCAAGCACTACCCAGACGCTTGAATCACCGCAGCCTTTCCCTAGATTACTTTTTTCCACTAGTATTTCTGAACTATCTGAGCCTCCTCTCTAACCAGGCCCTTTTAGAGATGGGTTCTGATGCTATTACCCATGCAGAATAATTCTTTGTGCACCAGTGGCCTAGCATAATCATTCACAGAGGAAAGTTAAGGCATTGGTGTCTGACCTTCAGTTGCTACGAAACCTTCACCTGACCATCACATTTTTAAGATGAAGGAATAGAACTTTCCATTTTGAGCATTAATTTCTTAACTGTGCAGGTTCAAAACAGGCAAATCCTTTCAAAATTCCATTGCTTTCTTACTGATCAGGTAAACAGCACCTTCTCATCTCAAGAGCTGTCTCGGCCATCATTGGTGCTGAACTGGTAATCTCAAAATGGAAGGTTCTGGGCCAGTTTACCAACTGATTGGTTCAGCTCCCTGCAGCACTGATCAGGTCATGAAGCTGCTCCGCTGACTACCATTTAATCAAAAATCTTGGGAAAAAATCAGACATAGGAAAGACAAAAAATGTCAAGGGAATGCCTCTTCAAATACCTCAAACAATTGGAGCACTGTAAAGACAGGCTGATCTGGTATTTAGAAACCTGGCATTATACAAGGCAGCAGGTTGATAAGAAGCAGCAGATAATCTAGCACAATTCTGTCTGGAAAGAGCGGCCTGAACATGGAGACATTAATCTGAAATGTTCCAATACATATCTCCTGAGATTAGGATAGACCTATCATTACACAGTCATGTGCAAGCTATCTCTGCTTAAACATACCTGAGTGCCCTCCTTGAACTTTCAGTTCTAATCCTAAACCACAAACCGTTTCATTTCTTAGTATCATACTAGGTTGCCTAGTTTCCCTTTTAGAAAAAGGCGTGTCTCTTTTAGATAATACATAAGGCATTATGAATTAAAGGTGTACCCAGCTGCATAGCAGGCCAACCATTCTGCAATATACTATTCTGAACACTGCATACAGCGAGCAAGTGATGTACAAATTCCTCTGCAGACGCTCTGGGAGACTCTGTTACCATCTTATATACCTCCTGGATCCATCAGGCTAACACTTTTGCATTCTAGGCTATCATTCTACTATTTTCAATGAAACGTCCTTGAAATTACAGCTGCAGGCACTTCTACAAACTGGTACCCTTATGAAGGATGAGGATGGTAGGAAAGAAGATGCTCTCTCCCACATCTGCTGGGAGGGACGGCCTGCCACTAGCTTGACATTGCACCTCAGTATGCCAGCAATGTCTTGTTTACACTTTGTAACACAGGCAACTAGGAAGAAACATCATGTTCCTTCTTCACTAATTTCAGTGGACCTTCTAGTACACATTACCCTCACTCATCCTCATCAAGCCCCCTGTACAACCACATGAGCTCTGTCACGCAGACATTGCCAGCTTAGTCCTTGCTCCATTCTAGAAGCAGCGTGGATCCAACAGCCAAAACAGAAGAGGTTGGCCATAAATTCAGCTGCAGGGGAACGGCAATCAGGAACACACTTCACAACTCTTAACAGCTAGCAACATGCATGTGAACTTGGAAAAAGTTAAATGGCACCTGCTTAAAAATTGCATTTCCACCCCATGCTCCAGTGGAACCATACCTCTTCCCTATCTTCTCTCCAGAAACGGAAAGATGATCAGAGACCTATAATATGATATACTTACAGACTGTCTCTTACACAGCAATAAAATATAACTTGATTTAGTATTCTTCTGAATACATGTCCACATGCATCTTCATGCATCCTCAGTTTGCTCTGTTTTAATGTCATTGATTTTAACATCACTACCAGCATAGAATGCTCTTTTTAGATAGAAAATTTAGTTTAGTACAGGCCACTTTGCTTGCATGTAAATAAATAATGCGATTTGGGTTTCATGACAGGCAAATTTCTAAGGTCATTGATCAGCACTAATGTTTAGGCAATATTTGACCACCTGCAAGCAGCACTGGAGGAAACCACAGATTTCGCAGCACGTGGGAGGTACCAATGCCAGTGTCCAAAGGCTCAATCACCTATGCCAGATGGACTATATAATTTTGAAACGGGATCTTCGTGTTAATAAGACCTTCCCTTGTGAATGAAGACTAAACGCACAGACTAAATCAGATTAAGTGCTTCTAAAGAATTTAACAATTTAGCAAAATGCCATTTTCATATTCAGAAGTGAAGCTCCAGTTAGAATATTTCTGCATGTCCTAAAATGCTTACTATAAAACTATGGACTAAATCACTTAATGCATGGTAATAAGGTTTATAGTATAGAGTTCACTCTGCCACAAGGGACTTCACAAGTGTCCTTATATTACTAGCTATATTCCTTGGAGTTGCTTTATGAAAAATTTTAACATAGGCTTCTGAAATCAGGGAACTCACATATGAAATGCCACCTATACACGTAATTTTTGCAAAACCAGACACAAAGGTGACAACAGTGCACAGACACTTACATCAACATAACATTAGGTCTGTAAGGACTCCCAAGGACTACTCATGGCCCTGCAGTTAAGCACGTGAAAAAGTCTGTGGACAGGAGCTGCAGCGTGGATTTGTATGGTGAGAGCCTACAGCTATCTGCATACACGAGTTTTAAATAGCAGAGTTCCACTTCATTCAGGCATCCCGCCCACCCCCATGGCACTAGCAGTCAACAGCTGGGAACGAAGCCCAGCAAATCCAGGCAAAAGGCATCACTGCAGCTCCCCTCAGGGTCCTCCAGATACTAATAACAAAATACGTGCTGCATATGTAATTTTCAGATAGCTCGGGAGCAGGAAAGTTGGCTTATGTAAGACTGAAATGTAAACAGAAAATGATACGGCCATGCACCCTGCTTTTTTTCTAAAGGCTACATTATCTGAAAATGTTAATAGGTTATCGGATAGAGCAAAAAGACTAAGTTTCTGATGAGATGTTTCAAAATCAGAACCAGATATGAAATGAAAAGCTTATTGTAAACTATTTGTCCAACAAAGGAGCACTTAATTCTTATTCTCTACTGCAATTTTTATTAAGAAACTCCTGAAACTATTTGGTATCAATTCTAAATTGAAGTTTACATGTGCCAAATTCAGTTGTGAGGTTTGAGATAATGAAGAGGACATTTAACACTTAAGGAATACATGCCACTAAGCAGTTGTGGAATAACGATCTTTCTTTTTACATATCCAGTACACGTGTGACAGGATGAATCAAAGTTTGACTACACCTTTAACAGCAAAGATTCTCTACAAGTCCTGCTAAAAAATTTTACAATCTAGCATCTCAAGAGAAAAAAAAGGTTATGTTAGAAACTTCTTATTCAGTTAGCTGTATGGAATACAAGTCAGACAAATGTCGAGCCGAGATTTTAGAAAACTGATTCTGTACTTTCACACTTGGAATTTTAAAGTTGGCAGGACTATAAAAAACACATGCTAAGCTTGGATGGCCTTAGTAAAAGAACTCTAGAAAAAAATCTGTTGATAAAACTGGCTGGGAAATTATACTACGTAGGAAATGTCCTATGACGCTGCAGATCAAACCTTCAGAGTAGAGAAACAATCTTCTCTAAACATGATGTAAGCTAATGCCTAACATTGTCTACAGAACAAAAGAAAGCGAAATTTTGTGAATCTCTCTGTTGCTTCAGTGATGTGCAATAGGAGGCAGAAGACTGTTTTAGCACATACTTTTACTAATGTCAAGAACAACTAGACAAGGGAAAGGCAAAGGAGCACCAAGCCCACTACTCTCTGCCATTTTTTTCAGTTACCCATACATGACATTTGTGACTGCAACACCACAGCAGTTTTCAAATTCACAGTACAATATGATTTTCAAATAGATTGCCAGGACTGAGTCTTTCTGTCCAAGTATGATCTATCTTAGGCTGGGAACTAAGAAACTCATATCCAAAATATAGGTGCGACAAATAAACTTTGATGCTAGACGTAACACTGAAAGAAGTCCTAGAGGCACAAACCACTGCAGAAGGCTGTGGAGGTGTACAGACCTTTTTTGTTTCTCCTTGCAATATGGAGACTCATTGTGTGGGAAACACAGGGACTGACTCCACTGCCTCCATGGCTATTTCTACAATAAAGGGAGGTTTTGGAGGTGAAGCATGGTACTAGCACTCCCATTCCTCGAAGTCTGCAGTACAGATTGTCCCCAGCAGTGCACCTCCTCAGGTAAAATATTTCCAATTTTATAATCTGATTTGGATAGACTTGGCTGCAGTAGTGCAACGAATAAACGTTAAAATGACTCACCACATCACTATTCAACTATTAAAGGTACCTAAGTGGGAAGAGAGGAAGGTTTCTTTAAAAATTTTTATAAAGGTTGAACCAAAGTCCCATTCAAAGTAATAACAATAATCACAGAATCACACTTGAGAGTGTAATTTGCCCCTGAATTCATAAAATAAAATTATTATTTTTTAGTTTAGCAGTCTTCATTATTAAATACCACTGTTGTTTACAATTAAAAGCACCATCCTAACTAAAGGAAAAAAAGCTTTAAAGTTAAGATCTGGAGACAGAGTGTTATTCAAAGGTTTTGAGGGAAGAAAAACTATAAGGGAGAATTTCTGATAGGTGAAGAGTCTGAGTGAACAAAAGCACCATCTAAGCGAGGAAGGGGAAGCTAAGACGAGAAAGAAAAGTGTGAGCTGGTAGTAGAGCAGAGGCACATGGGGTCAGCAAGATAGGTGGGGAAAAAATGCATAAAGAATTTTGAAGAGGATTTAATTTATACTTTAAAAGTGAGGTCTGTTAGAAAGTTATTAAACTGGCAATATATAATGGATAAATTTATATTTTGATAGATTTATGGATATGCAACATCTCCATTAATTATTTTTGCACTTTCACAAAAGATTTTATGCATGAAATATGGAGTCTACACAGTTCACAGAAACAAAGATATACCTAGATAGACACAGAATATAGCATAAGACAAAAAACATATCAGAGAAACCTCAGCGTAGTAAGTAAATCTCCAATTATACTGCCATTGCTTTAAATATGCGTAAAGCCACGTGCTTCTCCACGCTAAAGGAATTCCCATACTTTACAGAGGTGCAGCAAAAATTCCTGCAAGATTAAGGCCTTTGTCAGTGAAATATGTCTATATTACAATTAACGCAATAATCACTCTTTTTAGTAGAACAGTAAGCATATTTTCATCTTCTTCTATAGTGCCTATATAACCAAACCTCAGTTCAGTCAGGTGTTATGTAAGCAGGTGCTACATAAAGTCAAGAATCTGACAAAAATGAAATAGCTTATCCTAGGTTTGAGTTGGGAGGTGAGTAGAGGTGGGTATGGTCTGAAGCCTGAAAGAGAGAATACAGTCGAAATCAGGACTGCAGCCAGGAAAGTCTGGGAACTTCTGCTCTCCAGAGTGCTACAGTCTTTGTCTCCTTTCCTCACATGGGAAGACAGGCAGACAGACAGGATTCACACACGCACACACATGCTCCCTTTATATAGCAGTCTAACGTATACACACATATGGATCACTGTGAAGTATATTTTCAGCAAAATAGGAAAATTCCAAAGTCAGAATGATACCTTCTGCAAAAGTGCATGAATTGGATGGACAAAGATGTGTGGGATGGTCAACTGAACCTGCTACAGGCCTTACAAGTTGGAAATGTTATTTCTATCTTGTGTTTAACTCTCTTTCTATTTGAAGCACTCATTATTCCCATTTAATACACTATGAGGATTGGAATAATATTGATAGCTCTCTCATATACAGGATGTTGCAAGGACTGCTTCTTATATATACACTGTTTTTAAAATGTAAGATAGAAAATAAATGTCATGCATTATTAGCACTGGTATGATAGTATGCAGCTTTAAATTAACTCAGCATTTCACATGCAGCTAGTAAATCACTACTCAAAAGGTCTCCTCTCTTTCCAGCCTTCCTCCCTGATTTCCTCCAACTCCCCAGCTGGTTATTGAGCAAGTTGTAATGTCATTTTAAAAGACTAACAGGCTTCCCTAGGGAAAAAAATTCTCTGAAGATGAAACATCATATGCAAGTTCTCCCATTAAAAGATTTCTATGCAGACAGACTTTGAAAAGCTGAAATACAACGACAGGAGAGGCAATGGCATGTCTGGTACATTCTGAAGAATGCTTAAAATGACCAAGAAATATAATACTATATAATAAAGGAGTCCAGCTTTACTAGACTGTCTCCTGGTCAAATTGTCTGCTAATGAAACTCTACAGAATTGCAGAAATGACTTTTTTCTTACACTTACCATATTTTTCAAGTAGGAAACACAGGAAATCATGTGCCATTAAAACTATCACTGTGACAGGTATTTAGTTCATGTATCATAACGAACAGACTCATCTGTGTCACCAAAAGAAATTAAAAATAAAATTAATCCTGCCATCTAGCCACAATCTAGTGTTTGTTGACTAAATTGACTTAGTCATTTTTCACATTTGATTTACATTCTTCGATTTCACAATTAAAGCAAATTAAATTATTTGGAATGCTGAGCCATTTTCTCCACAGGGGTAAACTGGTAAAATTGATCCATTGTCACCTTGAACTCCCTGTTTAGGCTGGCAGAGAGTTTGCCCACATGTCGTGGGCTATCACCGTGCTATGGATTTACTTTTCCTTATCAAGAAACCATTAAACGCACGCGCTCTCAATTCATCTACAACAGTTCAGTGCCTCGTTTTTAAATCAGAGGGGCTCCTGTTTCGTTTTAATCACAGTCATCCCCTCCACCTATAGTGAAATCAGGCTGCAGATTCCCTCGTGCCCAAAGGAAACAACTACTTCCCAAATCAAGGCTGTGTTCTGGCAGAGTATTTTATCCATATCTCACTAAGCTAAGATGCACTTTGCTTCACTTCCACTCAGCATTCCTTCTGCTTGTTAAGCTGCTTCACTACGCAGGTATTGTTCACGATTCGGTTCAGCTCACCTCATCTAGTCGGCAGTGCCGCAGCTCCCGTTTCTGGTATCACAATTTAGAAACAACACAGAGGTGTTGTCTTTACCCATACAAATTTCACATTGCGTTGTCTGTAATAACACGACTGATTTAAAAGGTTGACTGTAGAGAAAATAACTCAGGTATCTGGATGCAGAAATCAGAACTGAAGATAAAAAAAATACAAAATGAAAGGTAAACAGGGTAGTCATGGAGAATACAAGGAAGACAGTCAGGAGGCCAGAGCATGTACTCTGTGAGGATGGGCTGTGGGAGCTTGTTTAGCCTGTAGGGGAACAAGGCTTCGAGGGACCTAACAGCTGCTTTCCAGGAGCTTCAAGGAGGTTAACAAGAAGATGCAGCCAGGCTCTTCACAGCAGAGCCTGGCAGGAAGATGAGAGACAACATGCACAAATCAAAACAAACAGAGGTTCAGACTAGATATAAGGAAAAACTTCTTCCCCATGAGGATAGCCAAGCAATGGAGCAGTTTGCCCTGGGAGGCTGTGCAGTTTTAATCCTTGGAGGTTTTCCAGACCTGACTGGATAAAACCCCAAGTCACACAGTCTGAAGTCAGTGTTGACTCTGCTTTGGGTAAAAGGTTGGACTTAAGACCTCCTGAGGCCTCTTCCACTCTGACTGATTCTGTGTTTCTGTATTAAAGATAAGAAAATCAACCATTTACTTAGAATAAAGTCACCAGAGACTGTAGGGAATAAGCGAGTAACAGGAATCTCCGAATTGCCCACTTAAAGGCCAAGCAGTCTAAGGAGCATTCATAGTCTAGCCCCCCTGCCGTAAAGGATTTGAAACATTGTACTTCAGTTTTCAGGAAGGGTCCTAGTGATAGTTTTTCCTTATTATATGACTTTTTCATAAGTTTTTGTCTCTATGCAAGCTTTTAAAGCTTATTCAAATAGGATGCTATCCTCCATCAGTAATGACAAACACGACACATACGACGCCTTAAAGCAGATCAGTGGTGACCAACTTTCCTGACTCTACAAGCTGCATAGCGAAATCTTCACGTGGCCTGCAACCACAAGACATACAGCACGCATACTGAGAGCCAGGAGGAATCATCCTTCTAAAGGGTGGAAATGACACCAGTTCCCCCAGTGCCTCACCACTCTGCAGCGGTAAAGCGCTGTGTCTTACACAACTTAGTCCTGTTGGCTTCGGCTGGCCTTACTGGTTTCTCATAGCAGGGGAATTGGATTTATTCATCAGCTTCTGCATCTGCATAAAGCCATTTTTTAAGTCAAATGGCAGCCCTCTGATGCTGAAACCCCAGCTGAATGCCACACACACCTCAAGAGCCTGAGGACTGACCACTTGTGGGTCATTTGAGAACCAACAACAGACTCCTGCATGAAGGGGTCTGTGGCCCCAGGACATGAGAAAGACTAGTAAATGAGTCAGGCAGGAGCAGAAGCAAGTGCCACATCCACAGAAATATTTTCTGGAAAATGGGATTTCATTTGTGTTTGAAGCAATGAGAAGAGAAGCAACTTGCATAAACGGTTTGAATGGTTTAAACAACTTATTTTAAAGGCAATACGAGGCAATAGGATTCTGAGTGTTAAGAAATAATCTTGAATTCTTTAGAATTTTATTAGGTACAAAAATAATCAAGTTATAGAAATGTATCAGTGTTCCAAGATAATCACTTTAAAGAGTCCACAATTTAATAAAAAATGTAATACAAAAGTTTACTGTAAAATTTTAAGTCATCATTTATACATCTTTTTTTGCTGTGTAAGTTCTACCTGAAAAGGTTATTTTCTCTAGACAATTTTATAGGAATTGTAAAGAAAAGTCTCTTTCAGTTATGCTTTCTCCCAGATCCACGACTAGAAAATTTGCACTAACATAAAGCTGTTCTTTTTCAAAAACACACCCACCAAAATTTCCAGGTATCAAAGGGGGGACTCTGTGGCTTCCTATTGTAATAGTGCTAAACTGGAAGTTATTAGCAGGTCCCATAAACACAGACTATATTAAACAGATTTCACTCACGCCAAACGCATCTAGCAGTGAAATGCTCTACTGTGAAGTGATGGTTAAAACAATAAGAGGCTACTGCCCAAAGTGATGCACAAATGGAAGTATAGACTAAGGGATTTCCTGAGTTTGGCTTGATTGTAGACATAAGGGCTCAGCGATGGAGCAGGTACAGTTATTTGAATCTTGCATACTAAAAGCGATCAGCAGACCAGCAGCTCTTGAGAAACCACAGGGAGTATGGAGCAGAGAGAACACACGGACAATGCTCACAGGAACACAATTCCCACTGCGAAAACAGGTCTAGAAATCACAAGCAAAGAACTGTCTGGGTCTCTTTGTCCCACTGTGTTCACAGAGACTGACCTCTGCAGACCACTGCAGGGAAGAAAGGTTTGGTTCAGATCATGGGGATTTCTTTCTAGGAGAAATAACCCAGCAAGGCCCCAAGCATAGCCAACCATTCAGTCCAAAAAGAGGCAATACAAAAAAAGACCTAATTCCACAAAGTTTAAATCATGAATTCTGAAAGACGTAGGGTCACTCAATAGTTCAATAAGCCAGTAAGCATTCTCCTAGAGAGTCCATTTTGCTCCAGTGCCAATACCAATATCCCCAGTTCAGCAGGAATGCTGGGATGTGAATCAATAATTGAAGGGAAGAGGAACAATTCTGTCAGATTAAAGCGGGAAGAAAAAACCAAAGGTTCATAAATTTTATTATCTTCAAGAAATACACAACTCCAGTTGTGATGGATGTTTAGAAGAAAACGGCAATGGAAAGTGACTCTAAAAAAAATACAGATTTCCATTCATGCTTAAAACACAATCTATGCCATTTCATCTTTTTCCATCGGTGCTTCTGCATCACTGAGCAACAGGAGTGCAATGAAGGGTTAAGTGGAAGGAGGAAGAGGGGATAGTATAGGAGCAACTACTCACTGTTAAGGCAGCTATTGATCCTCAGAACACAGGCATGACAGCTGCATACAATATTTTGGGGCTAGGAAGTTCATTCATCATTTATTCCTCAATCTAATCTCCAAGCATATTGCCATTACCCAATTCCCATCAAGCTGTGCTAAATGACTCTTTCAGCAGAAGCTTACAGGGCACGACCTGCCCCTCCTCCGCCTGCACCACAGACACATCTCTGTCTGTCTGCAGCCCTGACAGCTTTCCACAGCCATCCTTAACATCCCTTCAAACTAAATTTCTCTGTATGCCTGTCTCCTTTGGAATTGCAAGACAGGCAAACAATAGCGAAGTGGGAAGATGCTAATTGCAAATTAGCTGTGCTGCAGGACTTCCCTGCCTCACTTTTATCTCATCAGTACCTTCTCACTCCTTGCCTTTCTGGCTTTACTAGGCTGTCTCTTTATCAAATTCACAAAAACACTTGGAACCATTACCAGTATGACAGACAAAGAGCAACCACGCTCTTGGCTTGAAAAAACAATTTCAAGTCTCAGTGTCCTAGGCGTTTCTCAACTAAAGGAGAACAAAGTGAATTTAAGTACTCCTCATCCCTTTACAGCAACAGATTTTAATGCAACCAAGTTTCAGGATATCTGTTTTTTAAAAGTCAAATAACTGATTTGAAATATGGCGACATGAGAAAAGAGGGTAATAGCTAGAATAACTGTCTGCACTAAAAATACTCTGACTTCAAAGCCCTGGAAAGAAAATTGCAAGTTACTGAATTACACAATATAAAAACATACAAATAGCTGTACTGGGCAAAACCAAAGACCCATACAGTCCTGTCCTGTTTCCAACAAAAAATATTCCTCTATCCCCCCGCCCCACACGCACACAAAGTGAGAGCGAGAGAGAGAGAGAGAGAAATAAGCAGTCTCGATAAGTGGATACCTTAAGAAATAAACATGGGCCAATTAGCAAGCCTCAGATGTCTTGCTGGGCTCCAAACCATTTTCAACATAAAGCTTTCCCGAGATGGATGTCACTTCTATGTGTTTTTACGTCTCGGTACATTTTTTTCCATTAACTCATGCAGTCTACCCATATGAACTTTTAGCATCTACATGGCTCTCCTGCAAGGAGCTCCACAGGAGCTTGGATGTGTTTGCTGTGAAGCTGGTTCCTAGTAATTTCATCTGCAGCCATGCTAGCTTCTACATAGAAAAGGCAATTAAATATTCTTCTCTATCCATCCTCTCCATGCACACATGATTTTGTAGATCTCTATCATATTTCTTCAGAAAATCTTCCCTACCAGACCTTGTTCTCACAGTCACTCCCTCGAGGTAAGCTAGTTTAAAGCTCTGATCACCCCTGCCAACTTTCTCTGAACCTCCTGCATACCCTTTTTGAAATGAAAATCCCAGGACTGTGCACAGCATCCAGACTGCATTGGGCCAGGCTCTGCACCAAAGCACCAAAAGGAGTGTGAAAGCACATGGCCGTATCTCCTTCCTGCACTCCATCCAAGCATCAGGAAGCCAGCAGAAGCAGGAGAGAGTCACAGCTCCCTGTTCTCACCACTGAGTATCAGCTTCCTGAAAACTAGGGTGGACCCACAGCTGCCCTGTTCTCTGGAGAGGGCTTCCGGCATTCACCTCAACAGTGGCGCAGAGCAAACGAGTGCTTTGCTGGCTTTCATGGGGGTCCAACAGGAATTCAGGGCTGCTCTCCAGCTCACCATCTCCAGTGCTAAGTTGCCCCAAGGCCCCAGAGATGCCATCCATGCTTTGTAAATGCATCTCTTTTCAGACAGGGTGGTACATATGTCTCTCACTCTCACTGACTATGCCTCCAGGTCTGTATATAGATCAGAAACCATGTTTGTTTATTTCAAACAAGAATTCCAATGATAGCACCAAATTATTCAGAGGGGGTAACAACAAAGATGCTGCTTTTGGTCCAACATGGATTTATTTCAAAGCAATTTCCAACATGCTGCTAAGCAGCAGAAGTTGTAGAATTGTACAACACAAGGCGGGCTGCCAATACTGAGCTCTGCTGCAGCTGAGCAGGCAGAAGTTCAACATAAACAAAAATAATTGAAAATGAAAACTGGGGGGAGAGGGAGGGAAGGGGGCTAGACAGGCAAACAGGCAAATGCCAACACTGAAAAAGAAAACTCTCAGAAACATGAAAATATTTTCAGTATGGAGGGGGAGTGCCCTCCATACTACAGCCCAAAGAAGCATCCTATATCGAGCTTGTCCCAGCACTGCTAGGAACTGTGAGAGCCAGCAGAAGATTCAGCCACAACTTAGATGAGGTTTTTACAGGCTTAGAAACTGGACACACATTTTAAGACTAGAGGACCTCAGATATCAACGTAGCTGAAAGTGAGGCCTCCAGAAAACAGGAGCAGAATTAAGATTATAATGATCATATTTTTTAATTCTTCATCAAAAGAACATCATTTAACTTGCAGATGTAATTGCTTGAAAGTTAAGAGAAACTAGTTAAAGTCACCTTTACAACTTTGACTCTGGCCTCTTAGGCATCTTTGCCATACACTCAGTAAGGCTGTGGAACTATAACTTCAGAGAGACTTGGGAACTAAGAACTTGTGTAATTCAAATCCATAAAGGGGCAAACTGAGGTTAAACAGGTGGAGCTTTGCAGATAATTTACTTGTTCTATTTGCTTTGACCAGAGATAGGTGAAAACTGGCTCTGCTCTGTAGAAACTGTACTCAAAGCTAGCAAAACAAGTGAGGACTAGAAACTGCTTCTAGGTGGATTCTGTAGCCACAGAACGGTGCGGAGCATCAGTTTTCAAATGCTGTTGGAAAAGATAGCTGCTGAAGGAGGGTTGCTTAAGGCTAATACAGGAACCCAGAAATGATCTGCGAGTCATAACTTACTGTGCTCTTTCAATAGTCCCAGTGTAACAGTACAACTTTTTTTCCTTAAGGAGGTGGCAGGAATTTCTTCGAGAAAACGTTTAAGCAAACATATTGTATTACGGCTTTGCTACCAGTTTCGTGTATGATTTAGTTAGTGTGTCTCAGCCTGTTGCCCATGGACCATTGAAATGACCAGAGGAAAAAACGCTTACTTCTGCACATGCATGGAAACGTAGTGTGAAAGACAAAAATTCCCACAATTTAGCATTCAAAATATAGCCTAAATTTTTGTTGACTATAAGTGAAAAACCATTTGAGCCAACACTACCCAAGATGATTGGTGGCTTTATCTTTTCTTTCTTTCTCCTGCTCCCTTAGTCTATCCTTTGTCTATGAGCATATAAACACTGGTATGGAAGGCAAGGTAAAAAAAAAATCAAATTGCAAAATTTACAGTTGAAAAATAGACAGAAATAGCATGCAGCAACACAACAGTTCATTGTGGGAAAACCCTTCACACTGTCTCCCAAAAGATCAAGAAATATGCTCAGCACAAACATGGTAAATAAAAGCTACAATATTCCCAAAGGAACAAGAAAAACAAAACACTTAAAATATCACAATGATAGCATAAAATCAGTGTCATGTGCTCACCTTGGATATAGTCTCACTTCGATCTCCACATCTAAAAATACATTAAAAGGTAATAAAGGACCCTAGAGATAGGCAACAATAGTTATGAGTCAAAGGAAGATAACTGCATAAGGAATGACTGACAAGATTGTGACTGTTTAACTGAAAGATGACAAGAGGACTGAATAAATTTACACAATACAGTGAAAGCTAATTAGGAGCTATTTCATACTTGCCTTCCTAATACAAAGTCAAAAAGAACTATATCATATTTAAAATTGATATTTTGTTTTTGAAACAATGGATGAATAACCTGTGAAACTTGTTGCTGCAAAATGTTATTGATGCCTAGAATCAAGAGGACTAAAACACAAGTGGATATGTCTATGGACAATCTATACAGTTCCATTATATGCAATCCCTAATGGACAGGGATTAGGAAGATATTCTATAACGGAGAGATCATCTCCTAATAGTTCAGCAAAGGATTTCATATACCTCCCTCTGTAGCATCCTAGGTGAGCTACTGCTGCCAAAAGGACACCTGACCAGATGGGACATTCATTGCGTTACTCCCGTATTCCCAGTGTATCCATGGCTGTTCTGCTATCAGAACTGCCCCGGGGCAACATGTAGTTGGCGTATGCCAGGTATTACATCTGAAAGGATGCACATATTCTGAAAGGAATGTTTGGGCTTTTATCAAGTAGCATAGATTAGAAAAGTCAAACTCCTGCAGTTACGACAAACTTTTTGTAATTTCATTTCCAGCCCTTCCTAATGCTTAAACAAACTAGCCCACATTCCCTGTACTCTCTGGTCTTCTGAGAGTTTAATTTCCATTCTAACATTCCACCCTTTAATTTCATGTAAAAGTTATTAAACTTGCTATTTTTTGGTGACCCAGGAACAGACTATAGATTTAAAAAAAAAAAGTATTCCTTGCTCACATCCTTGTGACACTACATGAGTAAGCTCACAGAGCCCCTTCCAAAGCAAACATATTCATTATGAAGATAGACTCTTCTAAACGTAATGAGATTCTCTGTAAAGAACACATCCTTCTGTAAAGGAATTGTTGATAGCTCTGTCAGCACCCCCAAATGCCTGTCAATGGCAGACAATAAACCAAATAAGGTGAGGAAGGAAATCCGTTTCCTAGCCAAGCAAACCTAGCGTTAATGCAATAACAAGTGAAAAGTTCAGTTCGGCAAGGTCAAAGTTGACAATGGCTAGTTACCTCCTCCCTTCCTTCCCAGTCATATGTTTGCAAGAGCTGACATTGTCATATCTGCACTTTCATTGAGGGGAGAAAAAAAATTCCTTCCTACTGCTTTATTTGCTCTTTCATGTTCCATGCCTGATTCATCTGGCACCACAATCTGAGAAAATGTGATAATGAATCTGCATTTTTATTTGCCCGTAATGAAGTAAGGGATGATGGCAGGGATGATTTCAGTCAGAGGTGACCAGCTTTCATAATGTATAAAAGGCAGCTAAGGAGAATGCAAGTATATTTTACAACATTTGCATGCCTTTCGTAGTTCCAAAATACCAAAAACTGGAAGGATTCTGTATGCAACTGTAATGCAAATCTTATTATTAACTAACACTTTACCCTACTGAGCAAATATCAGCGTGTCCCTCCTGAATAATAAGTGTATTTCTAATAGCAGTCATCGTATTTCTTAATGGAGAACTGAATTCACTGGCAATAAAGTCCAGGTTCCCGGAAGAGAAATGACTCTTTGTTATCTGTAGACAGATTGGGTTTTAATGAGCAGAGGAAACACACAGGGCCTGATCCTCCTTCCACTGAAGTCAACGGGAATGATTCTGCCTACTTCAGCAGGCTCTGGATGGAGCTCTGAAGTCCTGATTTTGCATCTGTTACACTCCCAGCTTCAAGGAAAGCAGCAGGGAGCTTCAGTATCCCTGAATGAAGAATGAATTCTTTGACAACTACCATTTCTCCAGTGCAAACAATCTACTACCAGTAAGCAAAACATGACTTCAACTTCAATGCAATACAACCCTGCAACAGCATAAAACCAAAGTATCACTATTTCACCTCCCAGCAGAGCCAACATAAGCCAAAGGTTTTTGCTCCATCCAGTAGTGCTGTAGATAATGACAATGTCCAGGAAGCCAAAAAAAACTCCCCATGACAAGGCTTGCTGATGCACCAGCCTTAATGTTAGAATTCTGCAATCACTCTGATTAAAAAGTGCTTTAATGCAAAAAACTTTCAGCTAAGTTTTTGCTAAGGTAGCCTAATGAAAGACAGAGCACCAATCCAACTACCTGGAATATCTAAGATCAAAACATCCAGAAAGCTTTGCCCAAACATTAGGTCTCAAAGAGCAAGTTAAAGACATTCAGGAACAGGCAGCAATAGTAGTGATGAAAAGCCACTGGAAAGAAGAACATCATCAAAACACATCTCTGGTTCTCTAGAGGTAGAGACAAAAACAGCTTCTCATTTGTGAACAACAACAACAAAGATGGTAGACCTAGTTCACAAACATTTTCAGAAGAGCAGATATACGACAGCAAGCATTAGCGGTATTGGAGGTGGTTGCAAAATAAATAATACAATTGTAATTCTTCTCATAGCTTACAGAATAAATAGACAATCTGTCAAAAATTATTTCATCTTTTCTATAGGGAAAGGAATTTAACAACAAAGTTGGAAAGGACTTTCAATTTTACTACTTTCCCCACCATGGAAATTCTCATTTTTCTTTTAAGTCGGAAAAATTCAATTGTTGACAAATTCAGGTTGTATTTGCAAAAGTGAATTTTTTGGGAAGGCTCATCTTGTGCCAGCCAAGTTTGTGAAGAAACTGCAGGTAAATGTTCCACATATATTTTAATCTTTTCCACCATTATGGGTGCTTTGCCGACAGTATATTTTATTTTCAAGTTTACATATTTTAGTAATAATGTTTTCCTGCAACAGAATGATCTGTTCATCAACTGGTGCAAGGTGATGGGCCAAACTAATATATCGGAATAGTAACTTACCACGGATGATGGATTACATATGACTTTTTTCATTTACAGTCTCTAAAAGGCACAGCTTTTTCTCTCATTTGATATTTTTCTCTCTACTGTTGTGCTTTGCAAGCTATTACTTAAGCATATGCCTATCTTGATCATTAAGCGAGTTCTTTAATGAACTTCAAAAAATTATATGCAACCTTTGAGTTAAGGATGCTATTCTTCAGCAAAAACTGTTAACACTCATGATTTTAGCAGCTCTCTAGGATGCTGCTGCACTCTGTGGGAAGAACACTACGCAAACAGAACTGGGGTCAAGAAACAACTGTTCTTCAGAACCGTTTCACAGCTTTTCATCTATTTGATCCTCTGACCAGCCATGACAAGTGGGTGGATTTCAACTCTTGCCCTTTAAACTTGGAACAGCTTCAACTATTTGGTTATCATAATATACAATATATACATTCACATATTGTTTCTTTCTCCTATGGATGCTTCTTTTCACAGAATCACAGAATGGTTGAGGTTGGAAAGGACCTCTGGAGATCATCTAGTCCAACCCCCCTGCTCAAGCAGGGTCCTCTAGAGCACGTTGCCCAGGATCACATCCAGGCGGGTTTTGACTATCTCCAGGGAAGGAGACTCCACTGTCTCTCTGGGCAACCTGTGCCAGTGCTCGGTCACGCTCACAGTCAAGAAGTTTTGCCTCAGGTTCAGATGGAACTGCCTGTGGTTCAGTTTGTGCCCGTTGCCTCTTGTCCTGTCACTGGGCACCACGGAGAAGAGACGGGCCCCATCCTCTCGACATCCCCCCTTCAGATACTTGTACACACTGAGGAGATCACCTCTCAGTCTTCTCTTCTCCAGGCTAAACAGGCCCAGCCCTCTCAGCCTTTCCTCACAGGAGAGATCTCGCTCCAGTCCCTCCTCATCATTTCTGTAGCCCTCCCCTGGACTCTCTCCAGTACTGCCAGCTCTCTCTTGTGCTGGGGAGCCCAGAACTGGACACAGGACTCCAGGTGAGGCCTCCCCAGGGCTGAGGAGAGGGGAAGCATCACCTCCCTCCACCTGCTGGCAACACTCTGCCTCATGCACCCCAGGAGACCACTGGCCTTCTTGGCCACAAGGGCACACTGCTGCCTCATGCTTAACTTGTCGTCCACCAGCACTCCCAGGTCCTTCTCGGCAGAGCTGCTTTCCAGCAGGTCAACCCCCAGCCTGTCCTGGTGCAGGGGGTTATTCCTCCCGAGGTGCAGGACCCTGGCACTTGCCTTTGTTGAACTTCAGGAGGTTGCTCTCTGCCCAGCTCTCCAGCCTGTCCACGTCCCTCTGAAGGGCAGCACAGTCTTCTGGTGTGTCAGCCACTCCTCCCAGTTTAGTCTCATCAGCACACTTGCTGCGGATGCACTCTGTCCCTTCCTCCAGGTCACTGATGAATGCATTGAACAAGACTGGACCCAGGACTGACCCCTGGGGGACACTGCTAGCTACAGGCCTCCAACTAGACTCCACGCCACTGACCACAACCCTCGGAGCTCTGCCATCCAGCCAGTTCTCAAGCCACCTCACCGTCCTCTCATCCAACCCACACTTCCTGAGCTTGCCTAGGAGGATGTGATGGGAGACAGTGTCCAAAGCCTTGCTGACAGTGTCAAAAGCCTTGCTTTTAATTCAGAATTACAACATAAATGATAAGCAAGCTGTAGATATTCTCCATGATAAAATTAAAATATTAAGTACAACTAGCTTGAATTTTAAGTCAGAGTAGATCTGTTTTATAAATAGGATTCCTGACAAAAAATAATCAATAAATAAAAGAATAACAGAATCAGAGATTAGCACATGTTAATTTAAAACTGCTGCAATACCACTACAATCTCCAGACCCAGCAAACTTCAGGTTTCTGGAATAAAGCAAGTGTTCATAGCAGAATTCCTGATTGAAGGACCAAGATTTATCTCCTCTGAGATATAGTCCACTCTTGGTGTACAATTGTTCCCTTCTTGTGCCCTTGTTCAACACTAGTGTCTGCTGTTACTGGCCTTTCTTAAACCATCCCCATTTTCCATGTATGTCATAAAAATCAACAGCATATAACTTTTTCATTACTTGTAGCTGAAATGCAGAAAAGGGTATTAGAGAAGTGGACTGTATTCCTGTTTGCTTCAGGTTTCCAGCATGCTGGTGACAAGACTGTTCACCAGCTGCAAGTTGCTCATTTTCTGGGTGCCTGTTTTAAGCTTGCAGGATCTGACTTGCAAAAAGCACCGAGCACTTACAACTTCCCGTGAAGCTGATGAAAGCTATGCTCCAAACACAGAGAAATGTAAATGCTGAGGATTCTGAAGGAGAAAAAAAACAAAAACAAAAAAAAAAACAAAGCAGGATAGTAGCTTTCTACACGGAGAACCCCCAAAGAACGGACACTTCTAATTGGCACTATGGCTCATCACTCTCTTGTCAGCATGTAAAATGGGCTGCTATTACATCACCTACAAGAACAGTGATAAGGATATATTCATTATGATTCGTAAAAAGAAAATCCAAAGTAAAAAGGTACTACAAGATCACCATAATAAGTGAAAAAACAAATTAATAATTCCTTACTCAGAGTTTTGGATGGTGAGGGGTAAACATGTGCATGATGAGGATGGAGATATTTGAATAGGTACCTTACCAGACTGAACATTTGGAGAAAATAATCCTACTTCTAAATAAGCATGCGTAACCTGCATGTTTTCAAGATCTTGTAAACTGGCTGTATCAGGGTGGTTTCTTATAAGGGTGGGGGAAAGATAATTCTCTAACGCTTGAATGACCCAGTTTCAAATCACATGGATTCTAGATCCTCTCAGTGAAACAATTCTGGAATTTTTCTCTTAAAACGGATCAGACAATCTTCATAAAACCCCATGTGAAATCACCATTTGCATCACATCATTATTTATGTCAAAAATTTCAGATGCACACATACATACAATCTGCCTGTGGAAAAAATCAGTGCCAACACTCCTAAATAACTTAAAAGAAAGTAATGATGCTGAATAATCCTAACTGGCAGAACTCCTATGTGCCTCTGCATCTGCAGCCTTCTTATCTAAATGTGACTGCTTTCCCAAAATCACTCTCAACATTTTACACTTACATGTACTGATAAGATGAAATCTGCTAAGCTAGACTGTGCTCCCATAAGCTAAATAAGTTAGACATGACCTAACCTATTGATCATGATGGCTGGATGGCAAACTTCAAGATAAACCAGGACACTGATGGAATTGCTAATTGAATAGTCAATATTATGATGTATTCTAGCTCTTCGAGTTAGTACTAGAACTTATGCCTCTCTCTGATCCTTCCTTTTGCATTAATGGCTCTGTAATGAAGGGAAGATGAAGTTGTTCTAGACAGACAAAACTTCAGTCCTGATCACAGACACCAGGAGTTGAAGTGGTGACCTTTCTTTTTAAATAATTAATGGAGGACTACAACGATTGGAATGCTGCAAGCAGTATGCATTATCAGTTTGGATGGTGGGATAAACAGTACACCTACAAAATCTGTGGAAAAAACCAAAGTGGTTATGGGGATGGGAAGAATGCAAGAAGCTTGGGAAGCAGGATTAGAATTCAAAATGGTCTTGATAAATTGGAGTAACAATCTAAGCTCAGAGTAACGAAAGTCCATAAAGACCAGGACAAACTTCTCCACTTAAAAGAGAGAAATCAAGTACAGAATAGGGAATAACTGGCTAGGCAACAGTCCTGCAGGAAAAGATGTGGCACTCTGAACACATTCTGAAGTCTATTTACATAGTAGAAATAACATGCATAATTGTGTTCTCATATGCACATTTTTTAAACTCTCAACCAAGACTTTCAAAAGATATAGATGTTTAGAGCATACTTTTTTAGTCTAAGTTTTAGACACCTGAAGCAGAACATTTTCAGAAGTGCTAAATACCTAACTTCCAAGAATCATGGCTCTTTAGAGCCTCTTAATTTGGTTATCCAGAAAAGTCATTAGCCATGTTTGAAGATACTGGCCTTTTTTAGTTTTAGTGCTTTCTCCCTGTCTCATTTTTTCATCTTTGCTTTCCTTCAGTTTTCATTTCTGTTTTGCCCAATGCTTCAGGTAGAACTCAATAGCAGTGGAACTTTTGCTTTTAAAGGCAAGAAATTTCACTCTGTGAACGTATCGCTAAAGTCAAAAACAGAAGTAAACAAAACTGTAAGTTGAAGGGCAATGGAGAAGCACTTTGAATCCCTGCATCATTCTGAGCCTTCACTTACTTTGTAACTATTAATGACATAAGATCCTTTTGGCTTTTGGACCTTTAAAAATATGATACCAGTAACAGGAGAACCTGTTTGCTTTAAATTCTTCCACATAAGAACACTGATGCTTCAGCTAGAAATCAACTATCATATGTACTGTGTGGTACGCTGATATAAGGATGGCAGATGAGGAAAACAACGAAAAGAGAATGAATATTAAAAGCAAATGGAGGAGAAAAGAGTGCATGGGGAAAGGAATACTAATTACATAGAAGATAACTTTAAAACAGATATAATATAGATTGTATATTGTTTCTCCATTCAGTATTTGCCTAGGTTAGTAGTTCTGCCTTTAGTACATAGAAATGTTTTTTTCTCCAGAGGAATAAGACACTGAACTGACCTTGTGTGAGAGAAGGATGATTACAGAGGAAATAAGCATGGGTTCAAAGCAGATTTCAAATCTTGTAGATTCAAATCCCCCAAGCATAGGTAAAACTAGTAAAATTATACACTAGTGGATTAATCTACTTGTACCTTAGAAACTTATCCCTAACTTAGAAGCCTTGTGCCTTAGAAACTTATCCCTAAAATATTCTCCACCAAGCTGAAGCTGAATTTACTTCAAAGTCATCACAAGGAATTGGGTCAGCAAAAGAGAGTAGAAGGCCTTAAATATGCAATGTTAAATATCTACCACCTTAAAACTGCATAAACACACATTCACTTTGTAGCTCAGAATGGCTATTATAATGATATACCGGGTTAATATTCAGTTTCACAATTGGTATAATATAACTGTAATTCTTATTTAGCCAATGGACTGTAATAGCCCAGCAGGACCCACTGAGGTCCACTGAGGAAATTACCGTACAAAAAAGGAAGTTTAAGATTCTCTCAATACTGTACACATTTAACCACACAGGAAACAGATATTACCATAGTAAGGTATACGCCACCATTTAATCTAGTATCCTGCTGATAGACTTGTCTAGTAGCAGATGTTTCCAAGCTGTATGAAATGAAACAGTGATTTTATAAATTCTGTAAGTCCATAATTCATACTAGGATATCATCATGACCCCAAATAGATGTCACTTATGTTATAAAGCCTGAGAATTGACAGCCTTTACAATTTGGGGGTAACCATAGAGGTTAATCTGCTTGAAAGGTTTCCAGTACTGTAGACTTATTACACATCATGCTGCATATTTCAGCTGGCTTTTTAAATGTTTCCTTGTGGACTAATACTACAGAGAAAGATTGTCCTACTGGCTTCTTTTAAAATCTTCAATTTTTTTAAACTTCTCTCATACCTCATTTTCCCTTTTTTCAAATGCAATTACACTAGTTCATTAACCTCTTTTCTCTTCTCATCAGAGCAATCATCTTCTCCCAGAATTTGTGTATGGAAATACTCTCATATTTCCACCTCTTAAACACTTTGAATAGGAGAATTAGCATTATGGTCAATATAAAAATTAGTTAATAAAACACAAAGGATGTGTAGGTTAAATTTTTGAAGTGTCCCATTAAATTGTCGGCATTGAGGTTTTTTGAATGCTTTACGAATGACAGTAAGGGCCTAATTTTGAGAGTTTCTGAGTTCCTACAGTGATTTCAGTGGGAGATGCTAGGATTGAGAAGCTCTGAAAAGTATGGATTCATGTTACGAAACGAAAAATAGAAATACATGAATTATTAGCATGTACTAAGAAAAATGTCTGCCTAAGCAACACAACCCACAGTTGATAGTGGGCTTTCCTTAACTGAGTCTAGCCCTTAATTTAGTTCAAGACCACCTCAAATATGCTGCACCATCCTAGTTGGTTTTCACTTCCTCAATATTCATCCCATCTATTCAACACAGCTGATGCTAATGTTGTGACCCAAGCTGTGAAATTTGCTGTGCACTGGCCCACTGTGGCTTCAGATATGACATTTAATTCTTCTGCTCCTCTTCTTCACTGGTCTGCAGGATAAGCATGGCAATATCTCAAATAAGAACTGTGAGACCATCATATATAAAGGTGTTAAAAAGAAAAATATGGGACTACATTAAATTAATCTTCATCCATCTCCCTTCTGAGGTTCATTCACAAAGTAGCATTCTGTTCAAATGTTGCAAAGTATGAATAGCCATTCATTTCCTTACTATCCATCTATCCCACATGTGTACCTGTGGGTAAAAAAATACTGAACATACAATTTCCCTTCATCCACAGAATAATTTTTAAAAGGCACCCTTCCCTTGCATTTCTGTGTGATTTCAGATAAAAAATAATAGATAAGTTGCATGGAGTTAGTATTAGTATTAATGTTACCAGACAGCATTTGAAAGAAGCAGAACAGACACCTGAATTCTGGAGGAATTTGGAACACTACCAGTGTTCATCTAGACATAAATTTTGCGGCTCAGGTCTATCACTATAGCACATAGATCAATCCCATTAACTTCTATTCATTTCACTCAGAGATTAGGATGCTCAGCATTTCATAAACATTGGCAACTGTTTTCTTAGACTAATAATTTAAAATTGGTAGGTTAAAATAAAAAATCTATCACGGACAAAACAAAAAATATGAAAACACTATGATATCTTTCAGGCATGCTGACATCAGTTTGTTCTGAAATGAAAGAAAATCTTGTTTCCTCAGCCTAAATGCTGACATTTTCCAGCACGGAGATAATTAAACTCTGAGCTGTTTAATGCATTGACTCAACTTTAAAAAAATCCTTTCTATCTATAAGGCTTTTTCTCTATAAAAATGTGTGCTGGATCCATAAAATATAAAGAGTAAGATTAATTATTTAGTGCTAAATTCATCTCTCTTCTGTCTAGCAATACTAGGAAGTGAGGAGGGGCATATAAAGACTATTTCTTCTCATCTCCCATCTTCGCACCACTACAGGATCTATGTTTGGTTGAATCTAGTCAAAGAAATAGGGGTCTGTCTACCATACTATCAGACTCAACACAGTTCTATGAAGGTCTAGCCAAGAGACGAGCACAAATGCCAGTATTCCCAGCAGGTACCACACATGTAATTCCCAACACGCACAGCACAGCGGTGTTCTTTCATCGCCCTAAGAAATCCTTTGTGGCTCAGTACTGTGCCCACCTTGCCTATAAGAGAGAGCCAAATGGCACCAATCCTACCTTCTAACCTGCCTTCCTTACTCTACAGACAGAATTTAAGAGAAACTCAGAATCTGCTAAAGAAGTGTAAAGTACACATGTTGAGCTTCTTCACAATGTTGGGACTCAACAGCAAACAAACATATTACGCTTTCATGCTAAACTTCATTTAAAAGCTGATCAAAGAAAAGCGAGACAAAAACTATACGAAGCATGAGCGGCTGTTGTTTTAAAGAAAAACTAGTCGCAGACACGGATCTGAGACCTAGAAGAAACACTTTCCCTCCCTCACCCGTTGCCCGTTGCAGCAGTTCCCAACCTGCAACACAGGAAGCCAGGACTGGTGACCTGGACAGTACTCAGCCGTCTTGACTTCCCAGACTACTGGAGAAGGTCGGCCAGCTAAGGAGTTATTCTGACAGAATGGATGGGGCAGGGGCAGAGGCCGAGAAAAGTAGGGAGGGAGAGGGCATCCCAGCCTCAGGCAGAGAGCGGAGCACAGCAAAGATCATCCCAAGCAGAGCAAGATGGAAGCAGAACAATGGCAAAGGTGGAGAAAAACCTCCCAGTATGAGGTAAGAAGAGGGGGACAAACACAGGGTGAAGGGATTGGTCTCTTCCATGCAGTGAATTCTTTCCCCCATCCTAGCAACTGAGTAGAGCACTTTCAAAAGGCATTGCAAGATTAAACTAATTTCAAGCTCCTCAGCAAATGCAATATTTAACATCTTACGGGTGTGACTACAAAAGGTTTCACTGTTTATTTTACCTCTGATGCATACATAGCCATTTTAATGCTTCCCAAAGTCCAGTACGGTCACAGTCACATATTACGGGAAACACTTGTCCACAGAAGTAGTCTCAGCCTCTGGTCTACGAGGATAGTTATTCACTAGGATTTCTCTGAACTTAAGAACCACTCACAAGCCTATTGCTAACCTCCCTGCATCCAACGGCAGCTGATTCGTTTAGCCATCTTTCACCAGCCCACTGCTTGTCAATAAATCACTGTGCTAATTCCTGTGATGTGCTTTGGGAATTGTGGCAAAGATTTCTGGGCTGCCTCTGAGAACTGGTTGTGAATGGCTGACTCTGGGTTGACATGATGAAAAAAGGTTAAGCTCTTCAGCCAAGCAGCCTCTTAGAAAGATTCATTGTGACTCCAGCGATCCCTTCTCTATAGAGCACAGCTATGCTCTGTATCTGCCTGAATACATAAGGGAGTTGACATTTGTCTTCTGTGTGGCTCGTGTACTTAAGTTTTCCTCTCTTCTCATTACCCGTGAAGGGTGATTACATTTCGCATGGAATACCACTGGTGATACATCACACTTCAGGGCTGTGTTTCCCCCCCGCCTCTAATGGAATCCTGTGGTTACTTCATCTTTTTCCTTTCCTGAATACCAATCCTCCCACAAGTCTGTGTGTTAGCCACCAGCCTCCCACCAAAGAAGAATAATGGGACTCCTACTGAAGCTCATTAATAGTAAATTATTTTCTGTTAGTGAAGATGATTTTCTCTGTGAAGTCTCTGAAGAGCCATGGACTATACAGCAGAACACAGCCTGACCCACAATTGATTTGAATACAGTGGTTTGAAGGAAACCTCAGACTTCAATAGTGAGCCATTAAGAACAGCCATTTGTATGGTGCCTGTCTGAACACTGAGAAAGGGAGAAAAGGTAGAGTCTTTTTTTTCTGACCGGTTAATTATTCTTTTCCCATCAGACAGTCTTCAAGTGAATATTTGCATCAGAGGTGTGAAGCAGCAGACAAAAGCTAAGTAAAAAAGCTGTAAGTCACAGAACTCACATATTATTGTAAAGAGCACGGATTTTTCTGGCTTTTGGTAAAATAAAGCTAAGCATGGATTTTTCTGCCTTTTTGTAAAATAAAGCTAAGGCATTTCCTGGTATTTCTCAAGATCATCTTACACGGATGAAACATGAAACGCCCAGAACAAGCAGATGCCAAACACTTCAAGGTCACACTGTTTCTACAGGATAGACTCTTCCAAGTCTCCTCTAATAGTTCTTGATGGCATTTTCAAATTGTAAAAGCTTGGGCAGGGAAGTGCTATTTCTGGGGGGGGCAGTCTGAATCAGCCTGAGGGAATTCGACATTTGAATCCGCGCTGGAATTCAAAGGCTGCAGGCCAAGCATTTAAAAACAGATGCAGACTACATGCCAAGTCCACATCTGTATACATAATAAATGCAATACTGAAAAGGTCTACTTCCATATCAAACAATACTCTCTGGCTTATGCCATGGAAGTGCGTACTCATTTTTGCTACCTCAGACCTCTGACTTCTCCTAGTAGGTACTATAAAGGAAAAATAAGAGGAATTAAAAGCTTTTCTGTTCAATCTCCTCAAAAATAAAAACTACTGGATGGCTGCCTTGTGTTTCGCAGTTGCCCCTGCTAGCACATGGAATATCTTGGAGAGCTGAACTCTGATAGCCTTAGTCCGAGTGGAGGATGGTAGCGCATCAAGATTGCTAGGAAGTAGGAAATCCAAGACGCCTTGGAGTTTTCAGCCATGTAGCAATCAGCATGGCAGGACTACCTTCAAGTTACAGAAACGGAGCCCAAGGCTGGGCTCCTGAAAACCTCTAGGAAGCTGGGAAGAAGACCTCACCACCTCACCCCTCAGGTGGCAGACTGTCCAGGCTCTGGTGGAGCATGACCAAAACCCATGTCTTCATACAGCATCTCTCTCTGCCCAGCTCAGGTTTCTATAAACAAATTTGGTCAGAAAATCCCCAACTACCTCTAAGCAGGAACTGTAAGAGAATAGAGCTGCTATTTTTACATAGCTGCTTTTCAAAGGAGAAAGTTCAGGGAACGAGAGGGTGGCCACTCTGAATGTGAACCAAGCAAACACCACTGGATGCCAGGTTGGTCTGGGGCACAGGGGAAAGCCTGACACACATGTACCAGGAGTAAAATGCACTCAAAAGCATACAACCTCCATTACATGGCATGTTTTCCAAACTGAAGCCCATAAGATAAAACAAAACACAAAAAATCATACGAGGTTTTGATTCATCAGAGAAAATAGGTGGTGCTGTTCCTGGTTCTTTGACAAGGGCGGGAAAAGAGAAGAGGCACAGGGATGCTACTGTAGCCCTTTTACCAGCCACTACGTAACCAAGCTCTGCTGCTACAGTTGAACAAAGGGTCAGAAGTCAACCAGCATCCAACCACAGAGCCTCCCATGAGCTGTAGATGTCCTGCAAAAATGTTAGTCTTCCATTCATTTGACCAAATGAGAGAAGAACTCCAGAGCTGAAGAACACAGCTCTAATAAGAAACCTATCCTCTGACAGCTATTGTCAAAAGCAGCTTCACGTTTTCACAGGGAAACTGCTGCTGGGACCTTGCCAGTTCAGCAGTTAAAGGTAATGTCAAAGAATCCCTTAGCAAACTGCAAAGTACTCAGGCTGAGGAACAACAAGGTGTTCAGGGACTGAACCGATTGTTTTAATTTGCGTAATACTAGCAGCAAGCAGCGCTTCAGAATTATGCTGCTGTAATTCACCTGTTCCAGAAGTCAGACAAAACCAAGACAGAAAAGACTCTTCAGCAAATCAACCAGACCTGCAAGTATTTCGTTTGATCTGCCGCTTGATAAGAACAGGTGCAACAAATCTGACTATAAAAAGGAAAATAAGGTTGCTTATTATAGTGTTTTTTTCTACATACTAACAAGGAACGAGGGGTGTGCTTTGACTGAACAAAGTAGTGAATAGGATCTGACTCTTCTCTGATAGACCTATTACCTTTATTATTTGGAAAACAGATACGGGTCATCTGAACTCTACTCCCAGTATCTCTGACAGTGGTACCACAGCTCACCTACCTTGCTACATCGCAACAGCCAATGCTTTTCCTCTCCCTTCACTTAACAGACAGTTAACAAGTGCGCAGCTCTCACTCCAGAAGTATCAATTCATTCATTCAAAGGCAGGAATAAATCCTTCTTACCCCTCCCTCACTTGTATTTTTAACAACGTTGCCTTCAGAATGCAGCAAATCAATTCCCCCTCCCCCTTATTGTCTCCCACACTGCCTTTTCAGAGTATTTTTAGTTGTTCTGATTAAAAATTTACTTCTGAAGTATCACTGAGTACACAGTGCATTTCTTGATTACAGTTTTGTATAACTCTTTCAGCTTGCCTACATATCTTCCTTACACAGGAAGACTTAGAGGCATATTCTTCCTTCCATTCTCTTCCTACGGAAATAAAGTTTACTATGAAATTTCTAAAAATCATGGCCTAGACCTGTAGGAAAACAATCGCTCTGCAAAACCCGAAATATACTTTTTCAGAACAGGGGTATGAGCCCATAATACCCCACAGCATTATGTAAGATATCTAGGAGAAGAGACACAATATGCTGAGCTGAAGAAAAGGCTTGCAGTGGTCACCTAAAGCAAAGATGAGCAGCCTTAGTATTACTGACTTCTATGCCGGGTACTGTGTCACAGGGGTTAGATAGTCACCTCTCACTCTTCTGTCTCTTTAACTCCTGGACCTTCAGCCTGTTCCCTTTAGCACAGCTCAAGTCAAAACAATATTCTACCACTTAGCTGATGCTCTCTCTGGCTCCAGTCCCATTTTTGTGGCAGGACCCGCCAAGCAGCTGCACTTCACCTGAGGATTCTTACTGAGATGCTATCCCTCAGCAGTGCTTCTGCAAGCTTTGGGCTGTGACATCCATGCCAAGCCAAGTGTCCAACAGCACTAGGTCTAAGGACTTTAAGCAGCCTGAACAAACTCTTTGTCATTGTGGTCTCCAATCCTTTTTCTGATTTCCTGTGTTCAGGCAATTCAGTTTCACTCGATTTTTAGGCTGTAACCCTGATTTAATACAGGCCAAACTACTTCTTTCTAGTCTCCTCACCTGCCCTTATCCTTACTTGTAGTGATATGGGATAAAATTGAGTCACTTGTTCTAAAATGGCTGTTACATGACTTCTGGTCTTTAAAAGAGGAAATTCAGCTTACTTTCTACTATGTACATATATCACAGACTTCAGACTTCATGCTCAGCTTCAAGGTCTCTCTTTCAAGTTTTTGTATGATTAGCCAGTATTTCCTGTAGTACTTTAGGCAAGTATGTTTTTATTATCATTCCTGGAATTCCATTTGTGCATGGTCACAATACCGGTTTTAAAGTCTCAGAAATGCAATATACTGCTCTTACTGGAATTCTTTGGATGGCAGCAGTTTTGATTTGCTTACTCATAATGAGCAGAGATCTTTCCACCCTTTCATGCCATTCAGCCAATCTTCTTTATCTCTCTGAAATCTTTATCTCTCTGAAACCTTTTTTCAGGTTTCTTTCTGAAACTAGAGAAGTCTTGACACTGAAAAGAGGATTATTTTCTGATTTAATTTCTGAAAGATATTCATACTGATTAGGGAGATTAGACAAGGTGAGTAGCAGAATTTCTGAATGTAAAGTATGGAGAGTGCAGCACCTTTTGCAAAAAACAATGAAAAAATTACTGATTTCTGTTCTCCCTTCAGTATCAATATAGTCTAAAATATCCTCTTTGTTTTTGCAAATGTTTGCTCTCTGGAATGTTGCTAAGGGAAAAATGTCAGTGACAAATCCTTACTCATCATGCATTTGCACAAAAATGCTTAAAGGTCCTTCAAGATCTCTGAGGATTTGAAAGACATAATTCAGCCAGGTAGCAGAAACAGGGCCACTACCGGTGGCTAGCC
Organism: Struthio camelus; assembly: GCF_040807025.1. Classification (NCBI taxonomy): domain Eukaryota; kingdom Metazoa; phylum Chordata; class Aves; order Struthioniformes; family Struthionidae; genus Struthio; species Struthio camelus. The sequence goes on from NC_090943.1 coordinate 103,494,349, forward strand.
GCACAGCTCAAGCCATATACAAGAACTGACTACTAAAGGCAAATCACAGTTACTTGATTTTTCAGGCCACGCACAGACAAATACGTTCCACTAATCAAAGGTACAGAAATCTAAATGTTTGTGGCCAACGTATCAAGCAAAGGACAGCTTAAATCTGCAAGATAAACTGTGGGAAATATTTTGCTCACTGCTAAGGGACAGTGTTATTCTTCTTGCCTTGCAGATGCTCTGATGCTGTTCTTGCAATAACCTCCACAGTTTCACTCAATTTCTTTGGCATTTCAGCAAAACCAAAACTTTTCCTCCAATGATTTATTCTTTATATGCCTGCAGATTGGGTGCACTGCAGCCATGTTGTGCTTTAATTCATATGGGAGGAAGTTACATCCTGACAGCATCATCAGCACAAGTCTACTACAATATTTAGTTTCCAAGAATATCCGAAAAATAAGCTGAGCGTGGGCCTTATATTTCCATCCATGTTCTATACTAAAGCTCTGTGATGGCCTTCTGCCATAAAGGCAAAGGGAAGGCATCAACAACAGACAGAATTATCCTCTGAGCTGTTCAGCCTTGTGTACTACTCATTCTCCTTTCCATCCTCATGTCCTGAATGCAACATCCACATCTCACACAGGTGCTGCTTCTTTCCTATCCAAGGATCTCCTCTGTTCCCAGATTTTCTGGTCTAGCTGCCAGATATAAACCCACTGACCAGCTGCCTGGGGGTCCAAAAGCGGGAGGGACACTGTTTGGCACTTGGAAGAAGGCGCCTTCCAAGTGCAGGTCCCCATCTGCAGCTGGAATCCACGGCCATCTCCTCTCACCTCACATCTCATGCAGACGCATATCTGTAATGTAGACAGATGTGTGGTGATTGCAGTCACTGGAAAAATCCATGTTCTCCGTTTAATTCAAAACCTTTAATTCAAAAGGAGCATATCGGGCAGGGGGCTTGTTTGGAATAGTTGGGATGAAACCAAGGGGATGAAATATTTTTGTATCACAGGACTCTTGCTGATCATCCCTATAATTATCCTGTTTTTCAGACTCACTTTTACTAAACGTTATGTACTTTACCTTAGTTGCCAAAACTCATTTCTCTGCTTGGAATGGAGCATATTGATTCCTTTGCTATGTAAGGTCTACCTGACGCACTGAAGAACAGGATTTTAGAGGAACAAGAGAATTCAAGAGAGGTAAATATGAAAGTGCCTACATACCCTAACTACTGCTAGTACTTTGCTATCTAATAGGGAGAACCTACTTTTTCCACGTCAGACTAAATTATGACGAGAATATAAAATATTTTCTGCTTGCTGCATTTTACAATTGACCTAGCCCCACTAAACTGGCACTGATTACAGTTAGTTTCAGCTGTTAGGAAAAAAGAAGACATTTTGGCAGACTAAACTGAACCAAAAAGGTTATTTTCTGGAAAGCCTTCTTCATATATCTCACATTACTCGCTTTACCTCAATGCTGTGTCTTGTGTAGTCAAGTTTATATTAAGTGTATTTAGGCTGGAACAGTTCTCAATTAACCTAGCACAGTAACTTGCTTTTCCCCTAAATCTTAGCTTTCAGAAGTGAGAAACTTCCTGCTGTATCTTTAATTGCCTGTGCTTTTCTAGAAGACGGCTCAACATCATCAACTTACAAAGTGGATAACCAAGAAATGCAACATTTCTTCTTTTTTTCAAACAGATATCTCTTCCTTGTTTACAGATGGGAAGGCTATGGCTGTTTGCACAATTACTTATCTCACGCTTTTTTTTTTTTTTTTCCGCTTTCCGTTTCCCCTATATTGGAATACAATCTCATTGCTAATACAAACTGTAATTGCTTCCTACTGCAGCAAGGTTATCAATCAGATGCCTAGTAGAACCTTGAAAGGTCTCTGAAGCACAGAAAAGTCTGTAGATAACTACACAGTATGACAGAGACAGCCTTCACAAAATATATGAATTAAAAGACCTCTTTCTGTGTTCTAAGCTAGCTTTATTTGTATAGCATTTTCTCTTTTCCAGTCGTTATAGTCCTCCAACTAAGAAAGGTAGTTTAAAAAGGAAAATAAGACTGCCAAGTGTCCCAACTCCTTTCCCCTTTTCTTTTATTTCCATGAAACTGATATTTTTAAAGGATAAAAAAGTCTGAATTTTAAATTCCAGAAGTGACCTACTACAGACGGGGACTTATTAAGCTGCTTCACTATCAGACTCTGCTTATAAGTAATTCACATTCAAGACAAGATCACTGCAGACTTTCCTATCCTATACACTTTTTCTCCATCCTCTACATCAGAATCACTACAAATTCAAGCTAATGATTACAAGCATCTAGATCCATAACATACAGATCCATAACAACACTGAGGGTTTCAGTTATGTTAATTCCTGTGCCCAGAGGCTTTTCTGCAACACTGAATTAAAGAAGCCACTGTATCATTCATTTAACAAGACAATTATCTTGGAATTAAGACTAAGTAGAATGCTCTTCTTTTCAAAGAGGCAGTCTTATAAAAGGTTTGGAGCGCAGACAAAAACAACTTACATTGCTTATGTCATCAGTCTGCAACACCTTAGCAAGTTTTGGAAGTGCACACTCAGTGGTCTTAAAGAAAGGGCTGAATAACCATTACGGCTAACATCAAAGGCAGTCTTATCTATATATATATTTTTAAATGAAGTAGATCATCTCCTTGAAACTATTGCTTTTTAATGGGGCATTTTAGAAAGGTTTCTTTTTATTATTGTTGCAGTTGAATACATTAAGAGGACTATCCCATTTACCAACCACCCATTAGTGACACCTGCTGAAATCCTTTTGGCCTGAAGGTGAGAAGTGTTTACTCTGTGCAGTATTATAGCACACTTAGATGTTTGCTGAAAAAGGGTTTAATGCCTTTAGAGAAGGAACACTGGGCAACACTAGGAAAATCCTAAATTTGTGTGGCACCTCTCAGTGAGAGAGTTGTACTTCCCATTCATTTGCCGAAGCTGCAGAGGAAACTGGAGGTATGTTCCTTGCACAGGAAGAAAATACCTTGTACTTACCAACTGTCCTACTGGTCTATATTCAGGATGTATTAAAGTATCTCAGAATACTGTGAGCAGAAAACACATACACTAGAATCCTGTCCCCATCTTGCCACTCCACTGGTATGGAAGATACTATTCAAATTAGAGAAGGGGAGCACAGACCACGTAAGGGGGAAAAAAAGGCAATTCACATGAACAAAACTGAACTATTCTATTCCTCCGTCTGTTGCTGGGAAACCTCCTCTGCTGGGCATGCAAAGGTTTGGGAAGGCTGGTGGCTAAGAGCAGCTGGGACCTTAAAATAACCTGAGCCATGAGTGATGTGGTGCTGCTCACTAGGATCTCCTCATGTAAGTGGGAGATTCTTCCCCAGAGAGTTGCAGAGGTAATCACAGAGCAACACTGCTCCTATTAGACAGGTCCTCCAGCCTTGGTAGAGTTGCTCACATTACAGATAGGATTTTTCCCTCAAAGAGGACATGTAACAATAAAGATGATCGCATGCTTGGTAAAAGAAGAATATATCTAGACAAAAACCGATGATGAACACACAGATGTTACACATACAACAAACATGCAGCTGACAGGATGGAAAAGATCAATTCCAGAAATGGGTCTAACAATCCATTTTTATTGAAAATTGTGATGTTAATTCTACTGTATCTGTGTAAGCAGCCTTCAGTGTCTAGGTACTTGTGCTATATGACCCCATGGTACTGTTCAAGTGGCAATAAAAAGTCATTCATATCTGCAAAAAACTTACTTTTCAACTGCTTTGTGAGCTACAGTTTTGTTCTTCACAGTGAAGTGCACTCATTATCTTCTCCTAGGCTATATTCCTCTGCTGGACGCTCTTTTTTGAATACAGTTGTTAAATTAAGATCCTCTCACATCATTTATATTTGAGGACCATCCAGGAATTAATAACTCAAAGATTTCACATGTCCACAGACATTTCACTGGCACTTCTGTTTCTTTACACAGTAAAAACAGTCTCTCACGCATAAAGGAAGAGAAAAAGGCAAAGAAACAAATAAATATCAGTCCACTGAACCACAATGAAAATTAGGCTGGAGAATAATCTATCCATACAGTCTGCAAAGCACACCAAATTCAAAAGAACAAGAGGTTCAACTATCTGCGTGTAGGAGGAAAAAAACTATAGGTGCCAGAGCATAACATAAACCATCATCTTCAAACAACACTGCACAGTTTGGTTCTTTGCCTGTCTTTCTAGAGCACCCCCGCCCCCAAAAAAGAAAAAAAAAACCAACCCACCACACACACAAAGAGGAGAGATTAATTAAAAAAAACAATTTTAGAAAGTTGGTTAGCCAGCAGGATATTTACTTCTTGATTCGGAATGAGCAAATTGAAAAAGAGTGCGTATGCAATAGCTGATATTTGTCACTGTTTGAGATAACTGATAGTATCAATTGAACAATTATCCTTCACACCCAGAATCATCACATCAGTGCGGCTATATCAATAAAAAGGCATTCTGCAGTCTGAGAGATTGTTAAACAGCATAAATATGTATCAGAGACAGGAAAAAAATCTATTTTTTTCTCCCCACCAAACACCAACAATAGTCTTCTGCAATCAGTCACTATTATCCCCGACATTTATAGGGAAGGTTTGCTAGTGGATGAGGATCAGAAAAAGAAAGCAAGAGAACATGGACACAAACAGGTCAAAGCGCGGAATAAGAATATCAAATATCTCATGGATAAGAGCATGCTGTATTAACAGATTCATTCAGGAAGGCAGCTATTCACTAGCACTGAGGTTGTCTAGGTACAACACATTGGGATTGCACTGTGATTACTGTAAGTTCAGTACTAACACAAAACTGAAATTCAAGATAACGATTTTAAATAAAAGTATTTATTCCTGAGTGTGTTGAAGAAAATGTTTTGAGTAAAAAAAATGCAATGCAAATACACAGTAAACATCAAGAATTTCTTGGTATACAGCACTAAAAATATTCTGACAACACAGAAAAATAAGTCAAAAATTTTACTTACTTTGGATGGGTAAATTCATCCAGTAGGACAACCTTTTCTATCAGGTCTCCACCAATGGTCCGGGCCAAATCATAGAAATCATTTTTAGAGTATGTCTCTGAAGGCAACCAAAAGGAGATGTCGTTGATCAAGGGTGGATATTTGCTGAGCGGCTAAAAAAATGAAAACACATACCTTTCTAAATGGCTGGCTTGGGTAGGAATACTCATAACTCTATTCTGAACTTGTGTAATATACACAGTACATATTTTGGAAGCTTCCTGAAAAGTATTTTGAAGTGCAGTCTGACCTCGGAAACAACTGAGATGCAAAATTTTATTTTAGAAAATATCTTTTAAAGATGCCCTCTCGACCATTTTGCTTCATTCAGAAGAGAGAGACTTCTAGCTGAGACTTCCTCAAACTTGCTCATTCTTCATTCCTGTTTAATCATCCTCATCACTAGACAAAATCTTGTAGGAAAACCATGAAGATAGCACTTTATTCATTTTTTTTTTTGTTAAGAGGAGGCTGAAGTTCGAGGAGCGCTCAAGAGTAAAAGTTGGCTTTGCAGTTAGGATAAGCATTAATTCTGTTAATTGCCTGTGAACAAGAACTGTATTTAATTACCTCTTTTCTAGGTGTTTTGGCTCAGAGATTCTGAAAGGAAGCAGTAAAAGAAAGAACTTCTTTTGTTTGCTAAAATCAGCATTTATGACCATGAATACACTTTAGGTTCAGAGCTATTTAAAAGGATCATTTTAACATGATTATTCCCTAGGTAGAATTGCATTTTTTAAAGGCAGTTTTAAGATTTTTCACAAATTCAAAAATTCTTATATATAACATGATAGTTCTTAATTCTTAATATAACATGATATATTTATCACTTGTAATGCCCAATTTAATGCTAAGAAAGTGTTATAAATAAGTACCTTCTTATTAAAAGGGTTACAATAAGTAACATACTTAGACTAAAAAACAGGGATTGATTAATTTCCCAGTGGTTTTTAGGAACTTCCAGACAAGACAAATATTTATTTTTTTCAGTTCTGATGAAACTTCACTGGAGTCAACGGACTTCAAATCACGCCTTTGCTGAGACATTTACCCCTTTGATGAAAAGAAGGTGGTAATGCTCTTTTTCAAGTTCTTTTGGTCACACACACAGTATCTTACTTCTGCTTTTCCATTAAGGCACCGCAGCTGAAGCAAGTACTTTGGCACAAGATTGTTGGGGTCTGCAGAAGAGAACAGCTTTTCTTATTTTGTTTATACGTATATAACAGCTGATGCATATACCTTGGTCCACACAGTATATCATCTCACTCAAAAATGTATTCTGTGCCCTGGAATGTTTTATGATGGAACACCGAAATCCTAAGTGAATACCTGCTAAAGCAATAAACCTGTTAAAAAGGCAAATTCACAGCATGTCAATTTACACAAATCCTGTTCTTACAGGGTAAACCCTTAAATAAATATCTGATAAGGAATACAGTGCAAGCCTTAAATTAATAGCCCCCCCAGTGAATTAAACTGTGAATCACAAATGATTATCCAACTTGTTAAAGGAATAAACTTGTCAAATGAATTCATATCCTGTATACCAAATTCAAAAAAACCTTACACAATAAAGCTGTCACATAGGAGCTCTTGATGAAATACCAAAAGCTAATGAATTAAATGCAAACATCTCCTCTGCTCCACCAGAGTCACAGCTGTAAATGCTAGAGATACTCCTCAACATGATACATGTGTTAAAATAAATAAAGTATAATAATAATAATCCTGCAGTAGACCCCTGCATTTGTACCTCACCCCAGTCTACCATTACACTTACCACTGCTCAATTTCAGCAACCTACTGAACACATTTCAGAGCTTGCAGGGACTAATACAAAACTCACTGAACTTCCAGCTTTAGAACATTTAATTATTCAACTAGAAGATGTGGCTTATGAGCCTAAGCATAACCACTCCATTTGGGTAGGTGGCTTTTTTCGTTCTTAAGGGTATTAAGGACACTAAAGAAAAAAAACTACATGCTCAGGCAACTCAGGAATATACCAAAACCTGAAAGAAGCACAGTACACACAATTCATAGTGAGTATTTGCCACCAATCTCAAAAAGGGTGGGATTATGCTAGTCACATGAAAACACTTCCCCACTTGAACTGGGGTGTACACAGGGATCTAGCACGGCTGGATCTTGCGAACTTACCTGAACTGTCTGACTTACATTAACAGGGCCATCAAACACCATGTCAACAAAGGTACTCAAAACGTAATAATCCGTAGGATCTGGCCCTGTTTCTGCATTATCAAGTCTATAAGAAAACTGTTTCACTGAGTCAATCCATAGCGTTACTAACTTAGATACAGAATTACTGCAATTTTGTGTGTGCGCACATGTGTGTGTATGCTGAACGGGTAAAGTAGACTGGAAGAACAAATGCTTAAAACAATAAGCCTAACTTTTTTTTAGTATTAGGTACCAACCTTTTCTCAGAGACTTATACAGAAAAATCATTTATGGTAAAAGACAAGGCAATAATCCCATATTAAGCTCTCACTTTACCACCTGGCCACAGTCAATATCATTGCAGTAAGTATTATATCAACACTGAAGTTAGTATATGGATAAAATTCCTGGCTCTCAAATGCATTGATCTGTTTGTTGTAGAGCTACATAACTGTTTATTAGCTACATCTAAAAAACATGAACATGATAGGAAAAGAGTCTCCAATTGGCAGGTCAAAATGAAGCTACTAAGACTATATTCAGACACCCAAGTAAATACCTGCTGTGTTCCAACAGATCATGTTGCCAGCACTACCCATTTTTCAAAACTCACCTGCCCTTTAATAATGGAGTGACCTAAAGCCCGTTGACTTCAATCTGTCTACAGGTGCAAGCAAACAGCAGCCCCAAAGGCTGTTTCCCTCTGAATTTACAGACCTATCACAGGCCCCTCTTGAAATCAATGTGCTCTTTCCACTACATTTTTGGCTCCATTGTCGTTCCCAGCCACCGGTTCCAGCTTCCTCTCCTCACAATTTTGGTGTCCTCCAGCACACCTCGCTCTCCAAAGTTAATAAGACGTTGGCTTCCTCTGACCCCTGCACATTGGCCCCGACTCCCAGCACGCTGCCCTAGTCTGCAATCCAGCAAGTCCTGATTCCCCAGCCTTAGCAGCCTTATTAGTGCTTGCTTTGGTTTGTTTTAAGATTTATGAGTATAGCAAAAAGGTTCAGGAAAAAGTACAATTGATACCACCTGCACAATGCTGGCTGGCGCTGGTCACACCTCACAGACAGCACTGCTGATGCACGGCCAACTCTGCACCATTTCTTTGGCCCCATCACAGTTTTGCAGATGCTTGTCGCCACTGCGCTACATTAAATTTTCTGTCTACTTTCCATTTCAAATACTGCAGTGCACTCTCTTAGCCACTCTTCAATAGCCTCAGAAAACAAAAGAACGCTTTCCCAGTAATTACACTATCTATAAGATTCCATTGAGCTCAAATTGTAGGGCATGTTGCAAATAATGACATTTTATTCTTCAACTCCCCAGGTGAAAAAATGTAGGGGTTCTGAATTACTAGGGTTTTTTAAAATAAAACAGCTTTTTGATAACCCACCTTCAATGACTCATGTTTACCAGCTGTAAGCCACACATCCTTCTCTGGCTGTCCCTGGTTAATAAATAAGAGAAGTACTTACCGATACTGCAAACTTTTCTCTCTGGAGACGCTTATTTTAGTTTAAAAATCAGTAACTGGGCACCACAGCTGTAACAGTATCCTCTCTGCCAGCCTGCCTAGCCTGTGCAGTCATGGACTGCTGTAGCTGGAGGAACGCGTCGCTGAACACTCAGGGCAGAGTGTTTCCTCCGCACGAGTTCGTGATAGCAAACAGCTATGGTGGCATAAGGCCTTCCCGATCCCCAGCTCTTTGCTTCAGCTTTCTGTCTGAGATTACTACCTCTGCAGCAGTCGCCAAAACAAATATGTGCCTGTTCCTCCACCACTGGAGCTCACAGTCTGGTGTAGCTAGCTGAAAATTGCCTTTATCAGCGGTTTATGCTAATACATGTTGGACCAAGAACTGCAGCAGCTTGAGGCACTGGTGGACAGCTGTCTTAAGCAGCAGTAGAATCCACCAGAATTCATCTGTTGCCATAAAATAGCAAGCACTTACGCTCTGTGTATGTTGCCACACCAGTGGGATACTCTTGACACCATGGCAAATGGAAGCAAGTGGTCACTGTCAGAGTTTTCTCTCTTCATTCGCACACAGCGAAGGATCGCCAGCTAACCTGCACCCAGGTATCTCACAACTACACAGGAGAGAAAACACAAGAGGCCACCTCTTGAGAAAAAAAAAGAGGATAATGAACAGTCAGTGCTAGCGATTAAGCCAATACAAAGCTACAGAACATTTTTAGCCTTAAGTTCTGAAATACAGGAAGAATCCCAGGGCTTTTCATGAATATTTGTTTCTGAAAAAATGTTTTCTCTGGGTGCAGTAATCAGAAGTGCAATATGCTAAAGGAAAGAGAAGAACTTCTGTGAGGTAGCTTTTCAATAAAATTTTCTCCCTGCTACCGGTACCAATAGGATAACACAATGAAAGAACTATAAATCCAGTGGAGGAAAAGCCATACCCTTTTTTTTGACAACTGTAACACAAATACAACATTAACAATGACACGTATCAAAAACTGGGTTAGCAATTCCACAACAGCCGAACTGTTAAAAAGCCAGCCATGTTTTACTGCCATCACTGGTCTAGTCAGAAAAATATGAGACTTATCAGTATTACGACCACCTAGCTTTATTAGTCCTGCACTGCCCGTGTTTTGGAGAAATATGTACATAAGCTATACAGGGTTTTAATGCAACATAATATTCTCATTGAAATGAAAACTACGTTCCTGTAATAGCTAAGCCTTTCTTAATATACTCCACACTGAAACTCCATTAACTCAATGTTATTGTAGGAAATTTAAACGTGCAACAGGCATGAAATTCAAATTTGCAAATTTACAGCTGTAACTTAGACTCCTTGCACATAATGAAGCATCCTGTATTAGCGTATACGCTCCTAGATTTGTGTTTTTGTATTTATGACCAGCGTAGACAAATTACAGTTGCTGCAGGAAACATAATTTTGAATTTCTTGGCTGTCATGGTTTAAAATTCCCAGTCACAATCTTCCATTATGATAAGTTTTCTGCCCTTTCCTTCATCAAATCAAATTTATTTTTTTTTCTTAGTTATATACAGGGAGTTCTATATATTCATATGTGTATACACAAACACACACATATACATATATATAAATACACACACACATATATAGCTATACATCTACCTATCTATCTACATACACATTTACGTATAAGCGCGCACACACACACACACCCACACCCACACCCCCCCACACACCCTGAGGAGGAAAAGGAGAAATGGCAGATGAACAGATATGTTCTGGGATTAACCTTTTAAAATCAAAGTGAATGGACCAGTTTGGGAGTGATACACTATGTTCCGCAGGGAACTGCAGAACAGCTTCAGCCTCCAGTTGCACTCCAAGATGCCCAGTGCAGAGGGGCGATGAACACTCAGTACAGTCGCCTCCTGTTTGGATGGCAGTTCGCTCCCCGCAACAGAGCTGTTCACCTCTGCAAGCACACCTACGAATACGGGGAACACCATGTGTTTACAAGTTGCCTCTGGAAGTCAGGCACTTTGCTTGTACGTGGACCTTTTTCTGGGTGCAACAGGTCTTCCTCGTGCATGGATTACAATGCCCCGTCCTGGATTTCAGGATCATGTAAGAGCCTGTCAGTGCCCAAAGTAGTTTGGAACTGTTAATTCATTCAGTGTGGAGAGGGAAACAAATTCACTGTTCCTCATAGAAGCAGGAGGAAAAGGAGGGAAAGAGCAAGAGAGGCATCACTTTTCAAATCAACTAAAGGATGCATTTATTTTCCACACTGTGCATAGTAAAATGATAGATTCCACTGGAAAAGGGCACTATTAAGCGGTGGGGGGGGGGGCGGGGGGGAGATTGATCCCAACAGGGACTAAACAAATTCATAGTAGACTGGTCTACTGATAACTTGCAACAGTGATCCAACTGCATTTTTGGCCCAGGAACTCCCTGGTTGCTATAAGCTAGCTCAGTAAAGTAACAGAAGGATCACACTGTTCTTATACTTGCTCTGCGGTTAAACTCTTCTCCAAACATTTGCTGTTTGCAACTATGCAATACAGTGTACTTCAGCTGAAAGGGCAGACAGAGCATAACAGGACTTTTTGTTTTTTAAGAAAATTGCTTCTTTAATGACACTCTGGTAACTACAAAACTACCAAACCAAATATCTTCTTTTTTTTTTTTTAGGCTTAGTAATTTCTCATCTTAAAGCAAGTATGAGGGGTATGATAAGGAAGTTGAGCTATTGAAGGGAACAGGGTACAAAGCACCTTAGATATGACTCCTCTTAGGCCTGGCAGCACTATTACACAACGCAGTTTCCCAGGGGCTTTTTGAAGCTTTGGGGTTGGGGGAGGGAAGAGGGGAAAGGTTACCCAAACATTTACATGGTCATCCCCATTTTTACCCATTTTTACTTTCTAACCAGCCCTGTTTCTTATACATTTCTAATGCTGCAAACTTTTAATTCGCAAAGGTCTTAATTCATGGTGGTTGACTGAAATGTTTGATTTCTAAACAGTGTTAAGCACCCCTGGCTCTGACTCTGCTCCCTCTTTCAGGTGGGAACTCAAATGCAAGGTCCAACCTGCCACAACCAGTATTTGCCTCCAACTCCTGTAGCTAACTGCGATGCCAGCATGCACCCACAGGTCGAATCAATAGTAGAGTACCATGGTTTCCGCTCCACCTAACGCAGTTCGTCTCCCTTCACAAGGGTGTTCAAGGGGGTGGCATGTCAGACTCCCCTCCAGAGACTGATACCTTGAAGAAAATCGTACGTTTGACAGAAAGGCTGACTTGTTTGTCAGCAGCACTCTACACAATTTAAACAGCTTTGGGTTACAAATCACTGCTGTTCCCTCGTCTTGGCAAAACACTCTTTGCCTTTACCTCTGCCATCCCTGGGGAAAAACAATTGTGGAAACACAGGAGGCACCTCATGGAAAATTTAAGAAAGAAAACAGCATTGTCAAGAAACACAGTAAATTAAACAGCTGTGGAAGTTTAAGTGCCTGGTTTAGATCCAGGTAGAATAGGGAGATGCCATTGGGCTGCAGCTTTGCGCGTGCCAGGGGTGGTGCAGCTATCTGCCAGCACAGCCAGGCCTGCCCATGATGGCAGCCCCAGCTGGGTCACCTGCACCCTGCTCCTGCCCTGCGCAGGAGGCTTTCCTGCTGGAGCAAGCCACCATCCTAGTAGGAAGAGGAGTGCGCAAAGGGGAAAATAAGTTGCTTAAAACCAGCATTTTTCCTTCTACCTTCCATACTTTCTGGCCACTGGCTCCACACTGTGTTGTACAAGGACTGGGCAAGGAAAACATCAAGTTAATTCAGTTTTGCCTGCAGTAGTGAGAAGGTGTGAGCCGGAAGAGCTGCTACCAGCACCATGCTAGGTGCTTCAAACTGGACCAGATATCTCTGCTGCACGGTGGACACTGCCATTGGAGCTCTGCCCCTTCCCACCTAAACTAAACTCTCTGGGGTCTTTCTGAAGATAAGGGCTTCTCTCTTGAGCCGTATTGCAGGCTCACTGAAGGTACAACACAAGAAAGAGTTAAAACACTTCCATTCTGCCCAAGGGATCAGGTAGCTCTTTATATCATCTCATTTCGTCACCTTTTCCAATGCTATTGAAGTACCTTTGCATAGGAAAAAATGCAAGGACTTGTCACAAAACACACACATATGCACATGCACAAGAACAAATATGACCTTTCTTACAAACTAAAAGTTATAGCCTATTACGGAGCCTGCCTGACAAAGGAAAGTCGGTACCTAGTACGACACTGAAAAATTAAGATGGATAACAACCAGTGAAAATATTAAACTTTTTGGATACGCTGTTCCACCTTCCCCAAGAGCGCTCTGAAGAACGTACAAGAAGACTGATGGCAGATTTCAGGTGAGTAGCAAGCATTTGGTTAAACAAGCTCATCCAGAAACACTGCTACTTATTACACCTCCACGGTGCTAATGGAAAGGGACACTGTGTTCTTCTGCACAACATTATCCCAAACTGTAAGCATTTAAATTCAAATACAAGTTCATTTAAACCTGTCACAGACAGTGCTCCAAGTCTGAAGCTGCACTACCCTTATCTTAGTGTAAATACATATTTTGAACAAACCTTATGGTCAAATAACTCAGATGCAACATATGGCTTTTATGAAGCTTCGCAGATACAAAAGAAAAATTTCTATTGCTACTACAAAGGCTATTTTTATAGGATAGTAAGCAATTGAAAAGTGTAGGAAGGGCAAAAAAAGAAGGGATTGATTTAACCCTATGAAAAGCAGTGTTGTTGCAGTGTTACAGTATATACAGCACAAAAATATTTCTAGACACCCACACAATCCCTGCACGTAGGACTACTCCTTAGATTAAGGAAAATTGCTGGTCAGTAAATCATGTTGCTTACTAGTCATATGAGACTCTGTAGATGTGATATTATCTCTTTGGAACACTGATCCCTATTTCAGATGCAGATATTTTACTGTATATTCTGGGATGGGAAAAAAAAAAACAAGTAGGCAGGCAACCATTGTGCACAAGGTAAACTGTTATCTTCATTAATCATCTGAGTAACAGGGAAACACTAGGCCAAAGAAATTCACAGATGTTACTGAAAGTCGTCACAATTATTGGAGGAATTTCTAAGACATGATTAGGGACCTGGAAAAAACTCTTGCTACAGAAGCGTTTCAAACTCAGCTAGACTCTGCATCAGAAATTGAGCTGATTCTCCCCTGCTATGGCCACTTCACAGCACAACGAACCACTTCCAAATTGTACTCTCCTCCTAGCACAGTTTCCTGTTTGGACCAGGCTTCAACCTCCCCTCCTCTGATATGAGTTGCCACTTGCCAGTTTAATATAAAAAAGATAAATGTCAATGCTGCCCAAATACTGCTAATGGACTCTCTGTTCTGTGCTCAGCTAGTCAAGAATAATTTCTCATTCCCATAGAACAAATAGAACTCACAGGGAGAACGACCAAAAGGGAAGTCTCTCTACTATTCCCTCCCATATCTTCTCAGTTTCTTACAAACCCCTTTTGAAAACACCAGGGTGAGGACGACATGTTCCTATGGCAACTTTACGTCTACTGTGGAAAAATATGCATTCTCCTCATGCTTCATGCCGAAGGCTGTTTGTTCCCAGTTGATGGTATACTGAGCTGGCTGGTTTCATGGTGTTAAACTCTTATTTCAAACGCAAGACTATCACCACAAGACAGCTAAAAGCCAAGAAATGCTTTATTCTGGTATTGCTTTTCCGCTTAAGCAGATGCTAACAGAAGAGTGTTCGTCACAAAGGGCAATGGATGAGACAATCTCTTTGTTATGATGTACTGTCCTCTGTGGAAAACTAGCAAGCTTGTATCCTAGGGAAGGAATCCAGTCAATTTGGAACCACCAAGATGGCAAAATGTTTCTCTCTTCCCAGTTCCAACCTCCATCTGGAAAACAGGTTGGAGACGTATGTGTTTCCCTAAGTCTGGAAGAAATCTCTTCTGCTCACACCACAGGAATGTCAGCACTTCCAAGGGCACACCAAACCTAAGAATCAATATCTGAGGTTGCCTTTTGCACACGCTGTCCTTTCTACCCACTTCTCTCACCACTCCCACAGATAAAATAACTCGTTTCTTTTTTTCTTTCTTTTTTTTTTTTTTTGGTAGTAGGGATAACAAGGGAGTAGAAGACTCAGACCTCAGAAAAAAAGCAGGCAACAAAAAAACTGCATGTCCCAACCCTGCACTTTCCTAAGAACTACCTACCATGCCTGCAAGGAACAGGTGATAAGTCAGTAGAAAACCTGTTTCTCTGCAGATACTAAGAATCTCTTTTTAGGCAGTGCTGAACACCTGCAATTGCTGCAGAAGGCAATGGGGGCTGCAAGTACTCAGTGTTTCTCATGCTCAGAAATCAGGCTTCGCAATTTCTGTTGTTCTGTTTTTGTATGTTTTCCTCATTATGCTTAATAATAATGCTGAGATAAATAGCTCAGTGGCATAAAATATTGCATGCATCAACAATTCATAAAAAAGATTTATACTTAAATAAACAACCCAAGCATTTGGAAAGAGAGTGCAGCAATACGAAGATGTATTCCTTTCAAATACACAGCATAACAATGGAAACAAATTGCACCCGACGTTTTATTTCCACTTAGAAGAAAAATCTCATATAATGTGCTGTTGATTATATTTCCTTTCCTGATCATTAAAATACACCATTCTGGAGAGCTGTCATCTAAACAGCAGAATCTTCAGAACTTATATGATTTGCACCAAAATAAGCAGGTACCAAAGCACAAAAAGCTCACAGGCAAATGCAGCACCTGAAGAAACCCTTCTATCCTATCTAGCAAGCTGTAACTTTTTTTTTTTCCTCTCTCTCTCCTAAACAGCACAGAGATTTCTAAGAAGATGATGATGATGCTGTCTCATATCTCATTGACAGCTACAACTTCACACAATGCCTTGGACGTTGCTATAGCTCTCATGCAATGAGAAGGAAATGCCCTTGTCCTTCTACACTTCTCAGACTTATGAGCAAATCTCTATTGCCTGGGAAATGCTACTGTAGATGGTGTCATAAAAATCTGTGCTCCATAAGAAATTAAGAGATCCCAGTTGCCATATACAGTGATTTATCTGAGCAGATTAGTAGTGTTTTGAAATATTCTTGATCATTACTAGTGCCACTAAAATAGCTAGGTTTCCTTCTTCACTTAGGAAAAAGACAGTGCTGCACACTGCTCGAGTTGCAAAGACTTTTGGCTAAATCCAGTACTTTAGCTTCCAGGGTAGTCAGTCTCACTTTTTTACCCTAAGTACTAAATTCATACAAATCACAACCTCCAAACTGCAAAAACAATAATAAAACACCAGGGTAATGCAGCAAGCTAAAACCAGAATCTAACCTAAAGAACAGTAGGTAAACTAGAGACAGAGAAACTGAAATGAAGGGCTCTACTTCCTCTGCCCATGCTCAGAAGAGGAGTGAAAGCCTTTAATTTTTCCTTTCAGGCAGACCTTGAGCATTCCTAAAGTACATTCTTGTTAAAGAACAGCAACACTTAGAAATAGAAAACTACGGAGTTGCCATAAGCCAAGAACAAATCAAGCCAAAAAAGCACAAAAAGTACGCTAAACATTTAAATATGCAATGACAATATAAAGAACATTTAAAATGTTAAGTGCACACCCAGTCAAAACTCTACAATCAGAATCTTTGCACAGTAAGGCCATATCTTTAAAAACTTTCTTTATTTTACAGGAATCAGGAAATGGTTCATTATTGCTGATTTAGGAGAACAGGTGACACATGGGAATAGTTGTGCAGACTGGATTTAATGAGTGTGTAGCAGCAGGAGGAGGAAAGAAATCCCTGGAAGTGGTCATTTCTTCCCATTCTTATTTTCCAGAAAAACTGCAAAAACCAAACAAATCCTCTGCAGCATATGTGCACCTAAACATTAGTTACTTTTCACATTCAAATTTATACAATCACTACTGCGATCCATGTGTCACACACACTAGCCTGATGAAGGAAATTGAGGATGGGTGTGATGAGACTAATACGGTTCTTCCCAATACCCCCAGCCATGTCCTCTGTTGTGTGGCTATTCTTTTAGCCTCATTCATATTCTGATCTGAGAAGTAGTTGCTGAAAAAATCAGTTTTATATTAACACCATACACAGCAAAAGGTGTCTCGTTCATGCATAAATACATATGCACCCAAACATATTCTCCCCCACCCCCATTTTCTAGTGACACTCTACAGCTAGGCTGCAATGACTAATCATGATGCAGATGATGACTGCAAGGGATTTATGCATGATTTTAGAGACCACTTTATCAAAAGCTCTTTACTGGATGTATCCTCTGCATGTAAAACAGTAGAACAAATGTTAAAACAGGTATCAAGTAAACTTATTTCTGATAAAACCCCATTTTAACTGTTAAAAGCAACTAAAAAGCATTTCCTACTGGTTTTAAGACCTCTCACTTCTTTCACTTTTTAAATTCATTTGGTAGCGTACATGGTGTACATACGCCAATACACAGCAAAAGTATCTGTATCTCTGAGACACACACTAGC